>NC_067250.2:34370411-35570411 GCF_019359855.2 Lolium perenne
GGTTAATCCTTTGTTACAGCAAGCCGGTGAGATTGACAACCTCACTGTTTCGTTGGGGCAAAGTACTTTGGTTGTGTTGTGCAGGTTCCACGTTGGCGCCGGAATCCCTGGTGTTGCGCCGCACTACATCCCGCCGCCATCAACCTTCAACGTGCTTCTTGGCTCCTCCTGGTTCGATAAACCTTGGTTTCTTTCTGAGGCAAAACTTGCTGCTGTGCGCATCATACCTTCCTCTTGGGGTTCCCAACGAACGTGTGAGTTACACGCCATCAAGCATATTTTCTGGCGCCGTTGCCGGGGAGATCAAGACACGCTGCAAGGGGAGTCTCCACTTCTCAACCTCTTTACTTTGTTTTTGTCTTGCTTAGTTTTATTTACTACTTTGTTTGCTACACTAAATCAAAATAAAAAAAAAATTAGTTGCTAGTTTTACTTTATTTGCTATCTTGTTTGCTATATCAAAAATACAAAAAAATTAGTTACTTGCATTTACTTTATCTAGTTTGCTTTATTTATTGTCTTGCACTCTATATTAAAAATTCAAAAAAAATTAGTTACTTTTGTTACCATGTCTAGCTCTGAACCTGTTACTTCTTCGCCTGAAGAATTAGTTTTCACTTTTAAACAAGGGGATGAGGAGAGTTTTAAGGATGCTTGGTTTAGAATTTTTACTTCTTATCGTAAAACTGAACCTCAAATGACTCTAAGTTTGCTTCTTAGTAATTTTTATTTTGGTCTTATGGTTCGCTATAGATATGCTTTGGATACTTTAGTGGGAGGAGATTTCCTTCATTGCAATGGGGATCAAGCTTTTAATGCCATAAAGAAGTTGGTTGCATCACATGATTCAGCTAATAACTTTGATTCAGCCCTCACTAGCATATATAGTAGATTAAATAATCTCGAGATAAGTACATCTCGCTTGAATGATAACTATTGCCACGTTCGTAATCGTCTTGAACAAGTTTTAGTGAACTCTAAACTCTCATTGTGGGATCCTGCTGTTAAAATTGTTATCGGTGATCGAACTCTCCATGCTTACTGTGATATTATGTATGAATTTTGCCTTATGCCTGAAAGTATTTATAAATCTTTGAAACTTTGGGGAGTTGATGAAGGAGGAGAAGAAATAACTCTCATTGATAACTCTACTATAATTCCTAAAGGAATAGCCGCAGGTGTGCATACAACCATTCTTGGAAGGACAATATCCATTGATTATCTTGTTATTGAAACAGGAAAACTCACACTCGGAAGATCCCTGCTGAAACTATTGGGAGCAGTCATTGATGTTGGAGAAGGCACTCTGAAATTCACCTCTATACCGGGGGGAAATCATATATTTCCTAAACCCAAGGGAAAGAAAATCAATAAGAAAGGTAAGGGTAAAGCCCAAGGTAAGGTTGACACACCATCTCTCGATAATACTTGATACACACTTTCTGCGCCTAGCTGAAAGGCGTTAAAGAAAAGCGCTTATGGGAGACAACCCATGTTTTTACCTACAGTACTTTGTTTTTATTTTGTGTCTTGGAAGTTGTTTACTACTGTAGCAACCTCTCCTTATCTTAGTTTTGTGTTTTGTTGTGCCAAGTTAAGCCGTTGATAGAAAAGTAAGTACTAGATTTGGATTACTGCACAGTTCCAGATTTCTTTGCTGTCACGAATCTGGGTCCACCTCCCTGTAGGTAGCTCAGAAAATTAAGCCAATTTACGTGCATGATCCTCAGATATGTATGCAACTTTCATTCAATTTGGGCATTTTCATTTGAGCAAGTCTGGTGCCATTTTAAAATTCGTCAATACGAACTGTTCCTTTTTGACAGATTCTGCCTTTTATTTCGCATTGCCTCTTTTGCTATGTTGGATGAATTTCTTTGATCCACTAATGTCCAGTAGCATTATGCAATGTCCAGAAGTGTTAAGAATGATTGTGTCACCTCTGAATATGTTAATTTTTATTGTGCACTAACCCTCTAATGAGTTGTTTCGAGTTTGGTGTGGAGGAAGTTTTCAAGGATCAAGAGAGGAGTATGATGCAACATGATCAAGGAGAGTGAAAGCTCTAAGCTTGGGGATGCCCCGGTGGTTCACCCCTGCATATATCAAGAAGACTCAAGCGTCTAAGCTTGGGGATGCCCAAGGCATCCCCTTCTTCATCGACAACATTATCAGGTTCCTCCCCTGAAACTATATTTTTATTCCATCACATCTTATGTGCTTTTTCTTGGAGCGTCGGTTTGTTTTTGTTTTTGTTTTGTTTAAATAAAATGGATCCTAGCATTCACATTGTATGGGAGAGAGACACGCTCCGCTGTAGCATATGGACAAGTATGTCCTTGGTTTCTACTCATAGTATTCATGGCGAAGTTTCTTCTTCGTTAAATTGTTATATGGTTGGAATTGGAAAATGATACATGTAGTAATTGCTATTAATGTCTTGGGTAATGTGATATTTGGCAATTGTTGTGCTCATGTTTAAGCTCTTGCATCATATGCTTTGCACCCATTAATGAAGAAATACATAGAGCATGCTAAAATTTGGTTTGCATATTTGGTTTCTCTAAGGTCTAGATAATTTCTAGTATTGAGTTTGAACAACAAGGAAGACGGTGTAGAGTCTTATAATGTTTTCAATATGTCTTTTATGTGAGTTTTGCTGCACCGGTTCATCCTTGTGTTTGTTTCATATAAGCCTTGCTAGCCTAAACCTTGTATCGAGAGGGAATACTTCTCATGCATCCAAAATACTTGAGCCAACCACTATGCCATTTGTGTCCACCATACCTACCTACTACATGGTATTTTCCGCCATTCCAAAGTAAATTGCTTGAGTGCTACCTTTAAAATTTCATCATTCACCTTTGCAATATATAGCTCATGGGACAAATAGCTTAAAAAACTATTGTGGTATTGAATATGTAATTATGCACTTTATCTCTTATTAAGTTGCTTGTTGTGCGATAACCATGTTTACTGGGGACGCCATCAACTTTTCATTGTTGAATTTCATGTGAGTTGCAATGCATGTTCGTCTTGTCTGAAGTAAGGGCGATCTACACTGAGTTGAATGGTTTGAGCATGCATATTGTTAGAGAAAAACATTGGGCCGCTAACTAAAGCCATGATCCATGGTGGAAGTTTCAGTTTTGGACAAACATCCTCAAATCTCTAATGAGAAAAGAATTAATTGTTGTTGAATGCTTAAGCATTAAAAGAGGAGTCCATTATCTGTTGTCTATGTTGTCCCGGTATGGATGTCTAAGTTGAGAATAATCAAAAGCGAGAAATCCAAATGCGAGCTTTCTCCTTAGACCTTTGTACAGGCGGCATAGAGGTACCCCTTTGTGATACTTGGTGAAAGCATATGTATTGCGGTGATAATCCAGGTAGTCCAAGCTAATTAGGACAAGGTGCGGGCACTATTGGTACACTATGCATGAGGCTTGCAACTTATAAGATATAATTTACATGATGCATATGCTTTATTACTACCGTTGACAAAATTGTTTCATGTTTTCAAAATCAAAGCTCTAGCACAAATATAGCAATCGATGCTTTTCCTCTATGGAGGACCATTCTTTTACTTTCAATGTTGAGTCAGTTCACCTATTTCTCTCTACCTCAAGAAGCAAACACTTGTGTGAACTGTGCATTGATTCCTACATACTTGCTTATTGCACTTATTATATTACTCTATGTTGACAATATCCATGAGATATACATGTTACAAGTTGAAAGCAACCGCTGAAACTTAATCTTCTTTTGTGTTGCTTCAATGCCTTTACTTTGAATTATTGCTTTATGAGTTAACTCTTATGCAAGACTTAATTGATGCTTGTCTTGAAGTGCTATTCATGAAAAGTCTTTGCTTTATGATTCACTTGTTTACTCATGTCATATACATTGTTTTGATCGCTGCATTCACTACATATGCTTTACAAATAGTATGATCAAGATTATGATGGCATGTCACTCCAGAAATTATATGTGTTATCGTTTTACCTGCTCGGGACGAGCAGAACTAAGCTTGGGGATGCTGATACGTCTCCGACGTATCGATAATTTCTTATGTTCCATGCCACATTATTGATGTTATCTACATGTTTTATGCACACTTTATGTCATATTCGTGCATTTTCTGGAACTAACCTATTAACAAGATGCCGAAGTGCCGATTCTTTGTTTCTGCTGTTTTTGGTTTCAGAAATCCTAGTAAGGAAATATTCTCGGAATTGGACGAAATCAACGCCCGAGGCCTATTTTTCCACGAAGCTTCCGGAAGTCCGAAGACGAACGAAGTGGGGCCACGGGGGCCCAAACCCTAGGCGGCGCGGCCCCCTTGGCCGCGCCGCCCTGTCATCCGGGGCCCCCGTGCCGCCTCTTGACTTGCCCTTCCGCCTACTTAAAGCCTCCGTGACGAAACCCCGATCGAGAGCCACGATACGGAAAACCTTCCAGAGACGCCGCCAACGCCGATCCCATCTCGGGGGATCCAGAGATCGCCTCCGGCACCCTGCCGGAGAGGGGAATCATCTCCCGGAGGACTCTACGCCGCCATGGTCGCCTCCGGTGTGATGTGTGAGTAGTCTACCCCTGGACTATGGGTCCATAGCAGTAGCTAGATGGTTGTCTTCTCCCCATTGTGCTATCATTGTCGGATCTTGTGAGCTGCCTAACATGATCAAGATCATCTAACTGTAATTCTATATGTTGCGTTTGTTGGGATCCGATGAATAGAGAATACTTGTTATGTTGATTATCAAAGTTATATCTACGTGTTGTTTATGATCTTGCATGCTTTACGTTACTAGTAGATGCTCTGGCCAAGTAGATGCTTGTAACTCCAATAGGTAGTACTTATGCTCGATAGTGGGTTCATGCCCGCATTGACACAGGGACAAAGGATGAAAGTTCTAAGGTTGTGTTGTCTTGTTGCCACTAGGGATAAAACATTGATGCTATGTCTAAGGATGTAGTTGTTGATTACATTACGCACCATACTTAATGCAATTGTCTGTTGCTTTGCAACTTAATACTGGAGGGGGTTCGGATGATAACCTGAAGGTGGACTTTTTAGGCATAGATGCAGTTGGATGGCGGTCTATGTACTTTGTCGTAATGCCCAATTAAATCTCACTATAATCATCATGATATGTATGTGCATGGTCATGCTCTCTTTATTTGTCAATTGCCCAACTGTAATTTGTTCACCCAACATGCTGTTTGTCTTATGGGAGAGACACCTCTAGTGAACTGTGGACCCCGGTCCAATTCTCTTTCTTGAAATACAATCTCTTGCAATCTTGTTCTCTTTGTTTTGCAAACAATCATCTTCCACACAATACGGTTAATCCTTTGTTACAGCAAGCCGGTGAGATTGACAACCTCACTGTTTCGTTGGGGCAAAGTAATTTGGTTGTGTTGTGCAGGTTCCACGTTGGCGCCGGAATCCCTGGTGTTGCGCCGCACTACATCCCGCCGCCATCAACCTTCAACGTGCTTCTTGGCTCCTCCTGGTTCGATAAACCTTGGTTTCTTTCTGAGGGAAAACTTGCTACTGTGCGCATCATACCTTCCTCTTGGGGTTCCCAACGAACGTGTGAGTTACACGCCATCAGTGAGCGACGAAGACTTTGAAGCCAAGGTATGCATGCATCGTGGCTCCTCTGTCGACCCTGCATGTACTGATCATCGTGAGCTGACCCGTCTCGCCGTCCTCTTTTTTCCCAGATGTGTCGTGCTTTCGACATGTACCATGACGACACCGGCTTGACGTTCAAGTTTCTGAACGTCTACTCCCGCATCGAGAAGTGCAAGAAGTGGACGGAAACCCGCACGAGCCTCTCGAAGAGCAAAACCGAACAGTACAACCCCGACGCTCCGGCGGCAGGCTCGTCGGATGGCCGCCCGGAACTCGGCCAGAAAAAGCTCAAAGATCTCAAAAAGATGGGCCATCCCGCCGAGAGGATGCAGACGTCGTTCGACAAGTGCTGGGCCGACGCGAGGACGCACGCCGCCGGGATGAACGCCAAGTTCGACGGCAGGTGGAGGGAGATGCTCGCCAACCAAGGCGCCCGGATCGCCCTGCTGAAGACGGCGGCGGCGAAGAAGAGGAACACAGACTTGGCGTTTCTGATGAGCGGCAACACGAACCTGATGGATCCTGAGACGAGGATTTGGTACGCCGGCCATCGCACCGACATCTTCCGACCCACTCCGGCCAGTGCTTCGTCCTCATCGGCTACGACGTCGACTGTCGTCGCTTCGACGTCGACTACGGCCGCAGCGACATCGGCCGCCGCTTCGACCACGGCGTGTGAGGAAACTGGGCCGTCAGACACCGCCGTGACAGACGGGACTGCCGACACCCCTGTTTCAGTGTAATTTCCCTCCGATCGCCGATCGGTGGCTGATCCTTTTGCCGATCTGGCCGTATTTGTAGCGGGATGACGTTTTGTTTCAATTTCGACTTTGTCCGCCGAACTCCGGGTGGACGATTGGAAATCTGGTTCTCCCCACGAATTAATTTCGTCCAATCCGACGATTGTTTCATCCGAATTTCGGTGTGAGAAAGCCAAACGAGTGGAGATGCTCTAAGGATCGATGTGCAAACCAAACACACCATCCGCAATGATTTCAGCTCAGCCACCGTGGCATGTCGCTATTGTCGGTAAACCACATGCTATGGCCTCGATAACAGTCAGGCCAAATGCTTCATAGAATGCAGGCTAAGAAAACAAAAAAGATTCAAGGGCGTTTTATTACTTAATAAAGTTTAAGCATTATACGTAGTCTCTGCATAGCGAAGATACACGCAACTATCCCATAAAGCAAAGAACAAAAATAACTAGATACAAAACGAGTGCCAAAAGTCTAAACGGTCATCTAGACAGGAGTAGCCGCAATCTTAAGATTATGCAATCACTCATGTTGGATAATGAACTTCTTCGCCGCATTTCAAACACGGATCATCTGATCTGATATCCACCGGTTACCTTGAGCTTGTACTCGTCAATGAGGTTGTACATCCTTCGGAACTCACCCTGCTCCTCCCTATCTTGGACTCCTTCCCGTGCGAAGACTTGGACCGATGTGAAATCCACTTGGACTTGATCGAGGTCGACCGGTGCGGTGTCAGGGACGTCGCGAACGGGGCGGGGCGAGGGCCGTGTGGCGGCTGGGACAAGCGGTGGGAAAGGCGACCGCGAGTGTGAGAGAACCTTCAAAGGGGGGCGGTGCTGGCGGTAGTGAGGGAGGCGCTTCGGAGGAAACGAGTGGAGAAACAACTAAATCACAGAGGTACTGGCTGACTATATGCCAACTAGCAAGACTCATGGAAGATTGTACTATTTTATTTTTGTTGCAAAACAAAGAGTGGCAGCTAATTGCGACCATCTTGTAGAATTTTTAAGATGCAATTTTAGAAGTAAACAACAACTCGAAAAAAATTATAAAATAGCTGATAAGAACCTCGACAGATACAGCAGATACTTGCTTAGAATTTATTTATTTTTGCGGGTATACTTGCTTAGAATTCTGATCAGTAGCTATACTCTCCGGCATACAAGATCAAGTAGCAGCATGAGGGAGGATTGGAGAATCTGGGGGAGAGCTAGGCCTAGAAGCAGGAGGGAGAAGCTCAGATACGTCTCGTTTTACAGTTTGTGGCTTTCAAAAGACGGCGCCTCCAGGAGCTTCAGGCGAAGAGCCATGGGATCAGCTCGTCCAAGCCTGTCCACTGAATCAGGCAGTTTGGCGTCATTCACGTTTTGACTTGCGTAGCTGGTCCACCTCCTCTCGGGTTTCACTTCTCAGTGCTGCTTCTTGCCTTCTCCTAGCTCTGCATCCTCGACGTCCTTGTCGACATACCAGGTCCGTGACAAGAACGTTGCACAACGTGAAATCCAACACGCATCACTTTGGTGCACCCTAGCAGCCATAGCTCGAGTGGTGTGATGTTCCTTGTCCCTATGGTGAATATCGTCACCCCTAACGGCGGCTAAACTACCGACCGCGAAAGTGGCCAACAGTGGAGACAACAGGAACACAAACACTAATGCATTTTCTGGTACCTCCCAATCCTCACCATCAGGTTTTCGCCAATCTGATATGTGCATTCAGATTGACTTGTGCGCTTAGCCCTGCTGATCTAGTGTATTAATCTAAAAATATAGTACTGTACGTTGCTTCCAAATGGATTCTACTAACTAATATTTATCGCTCTGGCCTTCCTTCACCTCCCTCGGCTCTCTTTAAACTGAAACACCTCTCTCGGTTCAGGAAGCTTTCTCTCACTTATAAGGTGGCTATTGACATTTACTACAACATAAAGGGTGCTGCGACACAGAGTAGGTGGCATTTTGTTGCGTGTGTAAAAGAGCTGCAATATGCTCCACACAAACTCCACAGCTGAAAAAACTTGCGCCAAATTTGAATTAACAGTGAAGTTTATGCTTGTTTTGATCACGTTGGACAAAGGTAATTCTTCTTAAATCGCTCAGCTGTGATGAGTCATCGCAACTGGTAATTCCCATGCACTGGCACACGACGACAATCATCAGGTTGATCCATGACAAGTGAGAATTGGAAAAGCTTGAGGCAACAGAAGATTGCATTGAATTATAAGAGATGAACAATACGGGCAGGCGTTTATTGAAGACAACATATGCAGCTAGCAGGAACCAGAAAAGCACTGCCCAAAACCTCACACAAGTGCCGGAGACATCCAAGTACACACTCCACAATAGACCAAATGAAAACTACGGTAGACAATCAAATCATAGCGCAGCCAACACTTCGCCCTCTGAAGGCACCTCTTCATGTCCCACACTAATTGTCCGTGTTCTCGCCATCGACAGCCAATGGAACTGCAGCAGCCTGCATCCAAGAGAAAAAATTAGTAAGTGGCTAGTTTGCAGAAATGGACATTGCTGTACATCGCTCTCTGACAGTCAGGTAACTTACCAGGCTGCGGTACTTCAGAGCGTAGAACATCTCAAGGTAACGGCGAGTCTCACGCCTCTCAAGGTTACTCACATACTTCCAGAAACCATATACACCAGTCAGGGTCATCAGCCTCTCTGAGTACAGCTTCCAGGTGTACCTGAACATTGCGAAGTAATAGGATCAATATTTGATCATAGAAAAATGAAGCCATACACTAGTATCTGGCATGATAATGCAAATCTATTATATCACAACAAATATGCTTCTACATAACATGTGAGTGCAAGCACTCATCTAGCCCATTTCGGTTTTTCTCAATCAAGATGATAATTTCTTCGGCATATTATAACATGTAAATTGAGTGGACTGCAAGAGTAGAATACGTACTTCTCATAAATTCTCTTCAGGCCACCTTCCGACATTTTGTCCCAGTAGGTTGGATCCGCCGTGGATTTCTCAAAGAAGTTGACCAGGATATCTGCAGCCTTGTCACTGTGGTAAGGATCGATGTGCAAACCAGAGACACCATTCACAATGATTTCAGCTGGGCCACCATGGCATGTCGCTATTGTGGGCAAACCACATGTCATGGCCTCGACAACAGTCAGGCCAAATGCTTCATAGAATGCAGGCTAAGAACAATTGAAACAAGAGTTCAGCACAATTCAAACTCAAGGTTGTTTTTCTCAAACAAGTAATTATGCTAGAATATGACACAGCATGTGCTTACCTGAACAAATGCGCCCTTGGTGTCACAAATGTAGCGGTACAACTCTGCATTGCGAACACGGTTCATCTGAGCTGAGATCCACCGGATATGGCCCTCCAACTTGTACTCCTCAATGAGACTGTACATCCTTTTGAACTCAGCCTGCTCCTCCCTATCCTTGGACTCCTTGCCATGGTCACCAGCGACAATCACAAGGTTTGCCAAATCCTTCAGATGAGCATTCTTACCGAACATCTCAACCAAGCCTGTCATGTTCTTCACACGGTCAAGACGAGCCATTGAGAAGATGATAGGCTTGTTCTTGTCCTTCAATACAAACCTGCACAAAATTTTTAAAAGGATTTAATGCTCAAACGGTATAGCATGTACTGTGGTCTATATGTCCATACATGAAAAAGTAAGCAGTTGTTTTAAGCAATTTTCCAGATAAACACTGAAGTCCTAAGCCAGATGAGAGCCTGGGACACAATAATTATTGTTCTGTTATATTAAAGGTTGTATGTTTAAGAAGTTCAGGTCAGAAACGGTTAGGTATTGCCACTAAACAAAGGTCTGATGGACCAGAAAAAATGGACAGCTGCATCAGAAAAGCAAGTGTAATATTTTTTTTTAAATCATTGCCAAAGAAAAGCGGAGTAATCAGCAGTTCAGTGCTCACTTGTGTTCAGAGTTCTCAACATCGCTGTAAAGGAGCTCTTCAATTTCAGGGTGGAAGGCAGTAAGCCTCTTGTCAGTTTCAGTGTATGGGAAGTAGACAGTCATATCTGCTCCAGGAGAGACAATGTTGAACTTGGGATCGAACACGTCAATCCCATGGACAACACGGTAGAGATCAGGGAGGGTGAAAGCAATGTGAGACTCATACTGGCCCACGCTGTCCTTGCTGCAGAAAGGAATGAAGGAAGCATAAGATAAACATTGTACTACTAGTACAACCAGCAATATTTTGCTGAAAATATGTAGAAGTTACCTTCCAGCAATTTCCTGGAATGTGCTGGTGATGATGAAATCAGTGTGATTCATGGCAATAAGGTCAGCAGTGAACTGGCATGAGAAATGGTATTGGCTGTCAAATTTGTCCAAATATATGTCTGAGTTTGGGTACTTTGTTTTCTCCAAAGCATGGGCAATGGTGCACTGTATTCATATAGAAGATTAATTAGTAACTTCTCTAACTGAAAACAAATAAAAATATCGAGAGACTCAGTGACAACAAAACACACCTGGGTAACTCCCAACTTATGCGCAAGCAGAGTGGCGACAAGGTTACCGTCACTGTAGTTGCCAATAATGAGATCAGGCTTGGTCTGCATTTCTCTCATGAGTTCGTTTGCAACATCCTGTACCAACATGTATGATCTCAGAATATGCATACTATGTTCATCTCTGTAAGATGGTCTATCGAATAAAGCATTTACCTCGGTGTATGTCTCCAGGTATGGCCAGACATCAAAACGAGAGATCCACTTACGGAGGATCCCCTTCTCAGTTCTGAATGGAACACGGAGAATGTCAGTGTGCTCAGTCCCAATAACTTTCTCCAGCCGCTGGCCACATGTAGTTCCAACAGCATCAGGCAACAGCCTGGTGACCTGCATAAGATAAAATTGTGTGGGCACATTTACTCAATCACTCACAACAAACTGACAAGGTCTTACAAGCTGGAATATTCAACATTGTTATCTCAAACATACAATGAGGATCTTAGGGGTTATGTCAAGGCCTTGCTGCTTAATCCTCAGAAGCATCTCATTCTCCAAAGCACGGACTTGATCCAAGATGTACACAACCTGTAATACAATAGCATGTGAGATCAAAACTAGAAAAGCCTAGAAGTACTAGTTAACATGCAATTAGATTTTAAGCAGCCTTTACCTGGCCACCAGTATCAGGGTATCCCAACACATTGGATTGAGCAAAATATCCGTGTGGAGACAGGATAACAACATTGAACATCATTGGTATAGTTCCAAGGAACTTCTCCAAGCTGGCTGGATCAGGGGCCTCAAGTAGATCAAGAAGCAAGTGGATGGAGTCCTGTACACGCTTAGCGGTGTCGCCCCAACCCTTCTCCAAGCCAAGCTCTTGGAACCTGCACCCAAATCATGAAGAAATCATGCGAAACTATTTCCATTTGCAGTTCAACCTGAGCTAAGTGGTGAAGGCAATTTATAAGGAAATAACCTGTGGTTGAACTCAGAGGACGGGGTGTCCTCAGGGATGCTCGTTAAATACTCTTCTGCCTTTCTAAGGGCTGACTGGAGCCCACGAAGGCTCTGAATTCTGTCATTTAGCATCATTGTCTGTAATTGAAAACAGCATTTTGTTACTGAAGAAGCATGGATCAACTCATAAAGTGGTTCTCTAAAGGATTTCATGGTCCATAGGTGATTTAAGATTTCAAGCAATTATCACAACGAAAACTTTTGAAGTGCATATCACTTGGCAGGTTCTATGTATTGGAAGCTTACCGTGCCCTTGTAGTTATGGGCTTTCAGGAAGTTCAGTAGTGGGTAGAGGCTCTCCTTGTCCTGGAACAGCTTGGAAGACAGGTGACGGTTAAGGAACTGCACCCCATTTCCAATGGACTTGGACATGGAAGGACGCGGGAAGGAAGCATTGAAAGGCTCAAAATCAAGCTCAAGCACAAACTTGCTGCTGGCGCTGTTGTCAAGAAAAAGAGATGGAATCCTTATAAGGTTATTATTCACGACATGTAGAATGTACAATGTGTGCCTACAACTGCTAAGATTTCATTCTGCAACTTACTGCTCATCAACAAGCTGTTCCTTGAATGCTAGGTACTCGGAAACTGTCAGCTCCTCAACAGCCAACTCGCTAACATTCACCCGTATGTAGTCCCAGACACCGGGCCTAGGCCTGATGGCCAGTGCAACCCATGGGGGCAGCACAATTGCTTCCTACATTGAACTCAAGCAAGCAAATTAGATTCCCTGGTGTATAAGTTTCAACTGAAAGCACTTGACTAGGGATGTTGCCGCCATTACCTGAGCAGCACGGATAATGTCTTCAAAGGGTGCATATCTCTCTTTGTCAGCCTCAAACAAGGCTTCAAACTCAGTGAGCAGCTGGTGGCGCTGAAGCATTCCTTTGCCCTGGTGAACATACCTGTAGAGAGTGATATTTGAGAAAAAGAAACAGTATAAACAGCACTGTGTAAAAGAGTATAATGGAGCCTAGGTAAAAGAATCAATATTCAACTTGATCCAAATTCCTGTGGTGGAGCTCATGAAAAAATATTACAGGCCAACATACTATTCCTGAATAACTATGCAAGATCAAGGTCCGAACTTATGCATATGCATCAGTATATCTATTATTCATCGTGCTTTGCTACAAACTAACTAAAGGCAGAGATGACGAAATTTATACCATGTTAACATTTTTTGGGTAGCAGAACAGAGGTTATTTCACAGAGAGGTAGGCATGTTTTCAGATCCTTACTTTGAAAAGAGGGCAATGAGCTCGTTAGGATGGGAGGAGAAGGTGGCACCAAGGCGCTCCCGGAGACTGTGGAGACGAGTCAGCTTGGCAGCCATGGCTCAGGACACAAAACTGCAGAGCAAGATAAAGATTTTCAGTTAGCCCAGAAGAATCAGAACATTTGCACAATAAATCAAGTAGATCATGCTAAAGCATCAATAATCACATCAACACACCACACCAAGGACTGGACTTTCTAAATAAAAAAAAATGCTAAGGTATGCGATTAATCTCAGGCGAAACTTTTAATAATCTTGCAGATCCAAAATAGCGAAGCAACGGGACGATAGACTAAGTACTGATCTTTCAACGAACTAAATCAAGCACCGACTCCACACCAAACTAGAGTCGTTCGAATGTTTCGGACAGGGGTAAAAAGGCAACAACTGAGCAAATGGGTGTAGAGATTTTCAGATTATTGGGCATCTGTAACCCAGACACATTTCTCCGCAAGAAAAGTCAACAATTTTATTTGCGAGGGCAGTAAATTTTCTAACTGACTCTGGTAAAAAAAAAGATTGGGGGAAAGGAGGAGGGTCCGCTCATAAACCACTAGAGGACATGAGAATCTGCAGGCAAGCAATCTAGGGGAGATTCGGGTGAGAGAACCCCACAAACTCAAGAACATGTGTCAGCAAAACCGAGGCGAGATTGAGCTGACGACCCACCAAAGACCAACAAGAAGAGCAGGAAACCCCAAGAAAACACATTGGAGCAACCAAACTGGAGCAAGCCCGATCAATAAGGTGTACAGGTAGCCCCAAAGTCCAAGATTTCAGGCCATATTAGCTAGAAATCGAAGCAAAATCCCGCCCAAGAACAGAGCAGTGGGATGGAAAGAACTAGTTTACTACATCAGAAGCAGAGGTTCACATACCAAATGGCGAGGTGTGTGAGGGGAGAAGCCAAACGGCGGAGGGTTTCTCAAGATCCAGAGGGGCTAATAAATAGACAGGAGCAGCAAAAACCCCAGTCAGAGGTGCTGGGAGGGACAGGTGGTGGCTAACCAGAGTGGTATTGGTAATGGTAGGACCTTTCAGCTGAGACAGTGGATAACACCAAATTACTGTGCCCACAAAATACTATAATGTCCTGGTGTCACTAATTACGCATAGTATGCGCAAGAATCCAATAAGCATATGCTGGCCCAGCTACTGGCTGCTTTGCTAAAGTTTCAACCTTTTTTTCCTCCAATATAAACTGCATGTTGATCTTGACAGGTGCACACAGTCGACTCAAGGACTGGATTGAAATGAAAGGGGGGAAGAAAGTGGATGCTTCGCTTTTTCAAGCTCTGGAAATATCAAATTGGATTAGGTGGTGATGAGGAAAAGTTGGTGGTTTGACGGCGACGGGTCGGATTACATCTAGAAACCAACGGATAAGAGCAATGAGACTGACTTGGAAAATAAGCAAAGAGGATGATGACTAATCCACCTAGCGATGACAAGTGGGCCCTATCACGGGAGACACACATCCCCCTTCTAGAAGCTTTGGGCTACGCTCTACAGGGTAGTATGCCAGAGACAGTGAGCACAAAGCTCGTGGCCGGAAACCATGGGGAAACACCAAGAACAAGAGCATAAAGCTAGTGCTAATTAGCATACCAGGTGGCGATTCTCTGGTGATGTTAGTTAGTTAAGCATGATTGTCATGCTCTAGTGGCATCAGAAAAGGACGGGGCATAGCGAAAAGATCGCCCAGATAATATTTGTGGAAAACAAAGCACCGGTTCTTGGTCCTTGCAAAATGCGCCTAAACTACGCCGACCTGACGGACAGCGAGCTCGCGTCGACGATGCCGCTGCCTGCGACAACAGCCCTACGTTGGGAACAAGAAGAACAGAGAACATCTCTTTCGTAGGAAAAGCATTAGAGAAGATGCCCAAAAACCATTGAAGTACTGTAGTATTTTGCAAGGGAATAAAGCACACACTCTAACAAAGTCTAATGAGCGGCATTGCGACGAAGAGGAGAGACGCATTACCTCGCAAAGGAGAACACCAAACGTGGACGACGCTGTGGGGAAAAATCTCGCAGAAGTGAATCAGATGAGACGACGGGTTTGGGATGTGGCAGAAGTCGCCGGACGAGGAGCGTTTTATAGGGGAGGAACGGGGTCGAGTAATTGGTTAATTACTCCTCCTCCGACGTCCTGCCCTGCGCAGCAAGCCATGGTTTTGGATTGGGATTGGGATTTTGGTTTTTGGTTTTGGTTTTGGGCCCGGATTACGCACGTTCCATTCCATTCCCATGGGCGCCGACCGGTAAAGCAGAGACGAGCAGAGCACACATGGTGAGACTGAGACCGACGGACGACGCGGCGTCCTCGATCTCCTCCCGCTTTCCGAACGAAACCGCGGAAACGGCTGCCGGTTTTGCGTCTGGGTTTGCATCCCCATTGGCCGTGGCGACTCTTTCTTGCTGCTCAAGGCTTTTTTTATTGGGAACGATGGTCCTGTTAATTGAGCGTGATTTCAGGTCCCTAGCTTTCTGAAACGGACGGGTTGAGTTATTTTTCTTCCGGCAGAAGAAAGAGAAGTCGCTTTTGCAGCTGGTGACGTGTCTGTTTACACAGATTTTCTTTTGAAACACAGAAAACACTTCCAAATATGTACATACATTTATCTACATGAACACACGAACACACATATGTATACCCTATCCCTATGATGAAAAGCTCATTCTTCCCGCGCGGAGCGGTGGCTCGTCCTTCACAGCTCGTCTAGGTCTAGCTCCCCATCGTTGCACGTGAGGTTGGCGATGGGCCTGCAGGAGACGTGGATCGACACCGTGATGATAGCCTCGATGTTCCCCTCCCACGCCTTGTGGTCGTTCAACGACTCCATCCATGTCGATGATGTCGTTGTGTGAATGACGAGTACGCCATGAAGGGTACCTCACGGTGTGGAGAGAGAGAGAGAGAGAGGGGTGGGCGTAAGGCGGGAAGCTTCCGGGACGACGAGACACAAGTTAGCTAGCTTCAGATCTCGCAACGGTTGAGGAACCCTGCGTGTGCGCTGCTATAATTCACTATAAGGGCAAAACATGCGCGTTTACAATGAGAGGATTGGTTCTGCATGAAGAGCTCTCGGGATCCGGCTTATAAAGGCGTTAGGATCTAGGGTTTACAAGGAGTAGTCCAGTTCGGACCCTACTAGCACTAACCTAATTGGTACAACTTGCCATACACGTAGATATCCGGCTAACCTATGTCGGTAGGGATCCGGCCTGCTATGGCAATGCTGGATTCGGCTAGAGCTTCTGATTTTGGACTCCCCGTCTTGGTCAATAAGCAACGGGGCCGCCTAGTAGGGCCATAGGCCCATCCAACATATGTGGGCCACCTGGGCCCAGAATTGGTCTACGTCGTTGGTATACCTATAAAGTATATCCACTGGTCGTCGCTGCTGGCAACGAGCCTCTGCTGATGGAGGTACGTGGCCACCCTGCCGTCGTCAACATCCTGCTCCATCTTGGGGCGGCGCAGGCTACTGCCATTAGGCGTTGTCATGGGTATACCCTTTCAGGTACCCATTATTATTATACCTGCGGCCAGTTGTGGAGGTGGACTAGCACAAGGACTCAACAAGCTGAACCTGCATGTAATATCGACTTGGACTACAAGAAAGAGGACTCCAATACGTAGTCGACTAGTACTATTGTAAACCCTAGCCTAGTTGAATATATAAAGCTAGGCAGGGGCACCCTTTAGATCATGGCATATCATACCCGAACAAGATTAGACTAGATACAACTCCGCCTACGGCTCCCTGTAAACACTATGTTCATATATTGGATTGCTAGCAGGATATAGCGATCCTCCACCATGGGGACGTGAACCTGGGTAAGTCATGTGCCTACTCTCGCTCCCAGAATATCCATTGTCTCCTTTCCCCGAAACCCTAAGTCCATAAACATGGGCATTGCCGAGGTGAACCCTCGTCAGGCGTCGATTGCCACGCCTCACGATCCCGATGTAGTGCGAGGGGTTGCGCCTCGCCACTAGCGTTGTGAAATCCTCCTTCACCTCGTGTTTGATCGATGGCGCGGGGTAGGGGAAGGCGCACGTGATCGACAGGGTGGAGAGCGCCGGCCCGGAATGACGATGAACGGAACGACGTGGAGTAGGACGTCACCCCCCTTGGGAAGCCATCGCGCTGGTGGAGATGGCGGTGGCAACCGTGGCATCTTCACGCTCGGATCGCCACGTCGAGTCCCCTCGATAGTGTGACCAAGCCCGTCGGAGAAAAAGTGATGCCCCGCCGCATTCTCTTGCATCGGAGGGCCAATATTGAGGCCATCGAGCCGTGCCAGGTGTCGTGGCCCGTGGGTGCCTAGGTTGGGTCCGCCCACCTCCGTTAGCATGCGGATGTGGTCGTGGATCCCAGGTTGGGTTCGCCCACCTTCGTTAGCCTACGGTTGTGGTCTTGGATCTCCAACTTGCTAGTCAGGCGCGTGTCCGATGGCACCGGTTAGCGTGGGTCGTACAAGTCTCATGCCTCGGAGGCTGCCGCACTTGAATCCGTCGCGGTTGCGGTGGTGCGACATGGCGAGGAGGCTAGTTTTCCATCGGATCCGCTAGGGTTTTGTGATAGGGGCTCAACGAGTCTGTTTGTGAGGCAAGCGTGAGGGTGGTGGCGCGCATTAACCTCAACGCGTCTCGTCACGTGGCCATGCTCGACGAGACGTCTCCTTATGCGCCTGGAGGAACCTGTGCGCCGTTAACGCGGCTTGACTAGATAGGCAGGCAACGGGTTTAAAGGCGACGAGCAACCGCATGACCAACGATGTGTCAATGACATGTATGGCCCGCCACGACGCCCACGCGTTGCGTCCAGGGCGCCTAGACCATGCCCTGTGTAGCAGGGATGGCCTCACGGCGTCGGATACTCTGATGGTTTTCTGTCGAACACGCATCAAAGTCCTTTAAAAAATGGTTTAAAAGGCGGGACTTGAGATGCTCTTAACCGGAACAAATTGACAAAGTCCTTTTTTTAGGGAACAAATTGACAAAGTCTGTTTGAAAAAGAACGCCTATAATACTCTCCGTCTCGATGCAAATCGCAGCCGTTCGTGAAGCGCGCGACCGCGTGCGCCTATGCTCTATGGAAGTACGATAGGACCGACTTGGATGAACTACGTGGGGACTTGAAAACATCTTAATTGATGCAGCATTCAGAATTGGAAAAGTAAGGGTGTATTTGGTAGACCGAGGGAGCTCAGATATTCTCTCCTCATCCCACTTTTACCAAGAGATCTTGTTTGTTAAACCGGGTCGGTCCAACAGAGAAAATCTCAACAGATACGGAAAAGGGGTCGCAGCCCTGCCTAGGGAAGCTCAAATCGAGCTTCGCTCCTCATCCGGGCTCTGCTCGCCCGAAAACGCATCCCGAGGCCGCAAGTCAGCCCGAGCGCGCAGGGGTCACGCGCCCCCACCTTTCTTCCTCTCCATTCTCCCCCTTCTCTCTCCCTCCACAGCACAGGCTCAGCAGGTCACGCACGCCCTGGCCGGCCACCCAAGGCCGCCTCGGTGCGCCGCCGCGGCTGAGACCGCCGTCACCAAGCGCGGAGCAGGAGGGACTCTCCTTCCGGCGGCGGTTCCTCTCGCCGGCGGCCTCAAGCAGGGGAGCAGCTCGCCCTGGCCGGCCACCCAAGGACGCCTCAGTGCGCCGTCGCGGCTGAGACCGCCGTCACCAAGCGCGGGGCAGGAGGGACTCCCCTTCCGGCGTCGGCTCCTCTCGCCGGCGGCCTCAAGCAGGGGAGCAGCTCGCCCTCACCAGGCGCGGAGCAGGAGGGACTCCCCTTCCGGCGGCGGCTCCTCTCGCTGGCGGCGGCTTCCCTCGCCGGCGGCGGCGACCAGGGACCCGATTGCTTTTTAGTTTTCTTTTCAGGGACCCGATTGCTTTAACCGTTTGTATCCAGAGACCAGATTGCTTTTTATTTTTGTATAGCACAGCTCAAGTCATACGTGACAACCAAACAGCTTCTCAGCTGAGAAACTCTCAGCACACCCGGTCTACCAAACAAGGGCAAAAAGCTAAACTCAGCATAGTTGAGATCAGCATAGTTGAGGGGAGAAAGAGATTCTGAGCAGCTACAGCTACCAAACACGCCCTAAAAGTACAGCAAGATATTCAAAACCGTCGTTTACTTTGAAACTCCCAGTTTTCAATGTTGGCAACCGTTGGAGTACTATTTGGAGTCTGAGACTGGATCGTGACAACAGAAAATTCAACGCAGAGCATCTAGAATTCTAGATTGGTATTGACCCGCCAGGTAGAACACAAACACAGAAACTCACCAAAGTTTAAGATTCAGACGTGAAACTCTGGCTCATAGAAGAAAACACAAACTTAGTAATACAAACGCACACTGGTTCAAAAAGAGAAAAGAAAACTAAGAAAGAAACATTGTGCTAATGCGACAGGAGAGTGGCTATCTTGCTTTTAGAAGTTGGAAATGTATGAAAACGTGATGTTTTGTTTTTGAACAGGTATGTGACACTACTAATGTATTTTCTAGTTTGATATAGAGGAACTAATGTACCTCCTCCTTTCTAAAACATAAGCCTTTTTAGCAAACTATTTTAACTTGCTAAACGGCTTAAATTCTTAAACAGAATGATATTATTTACCACATCCCACGCCATTTTTCGTGTGGTGGTCAATGTGTCAAATGATGAAATTTCACCCGATGATTTAAAAATGTCTGCACCAAATGTGAAGACTAGCGCAACTTCACGAGTCGGGCATTTTTCTTAATCCCGAAAAGGTTTTGTTTTGTGAAACGATAATATGTGAAATGGAACTACTTAAAAGTGCAATCTGTTGGTAGTTTCATGTAATTTACTTGCTTTTACATGGCAACCCCTAAAAAAAACTAACATGTATATTGTGACACAAGGGAGGGAAAGAGCATATTGAAATTTGCCCAAAATATATCTATGCCCTGTTTGGATGCACATAATTGGGCTTGGTATTGGGGAATCTGGAATTGAGGCCCCAATTCCGATGTTTGGATGTGTTAGGCATTGGGTTCTGGAACCATGGGCCAATTCCGAGCATACCCCCCGCGGGTCAAACCAACCCTCGCTCGATTCAAAGGTGAAGAGGTACGTATTCGCTCTGAATTGGCTCGCGTCTTCTCTCTTTCCCGAAAAACTCGAGTGCGGGTACTGGGGAAGCTCGCTCGCGTCACTCGCTGGTGAAGGCGACCCGGTGGCACCGCCAGGTAAGCTCCGCCACCGCCAACCATCTCCCCATCCATTTCTCACTCCGGTTGGCCCTGCCCTTCCTCTTTCCCTTCTTCCCCTTCCCCCGGGCTGCCCCCTCCCCGTGCGCCACGAACCCTAACTCTAGTTGAACGGCGGCGGGAGGTGGAAGAGCGGCGGTGGGAAGTGGTCGAGCGACGGGGGGTGGTCGACCGGCGGCCTCCCCTCTCCTCTGTGTGTGGCGACGGACGGAAGTGGTGGTCGACCGGTGGCCCAAATTGTTGCAAGTACTTGAGAACAATATTTATGTCATGTGTCTTATATTCTCTGGATTATTAACATATTATGGATGAAACTATTATCTGAAATAAAAAATTGAGAAACATCTGCAGTATACAGGTATATTTTCATTCATATTACAGAGGTTATATTATTCAATGTCAAAAAACTTTCAATTCCACACATTGTACATCCAAACAGGATTTGGTATTCCATTGAAACCTTAATTCTACAAGTGAATACCACGCGCATCCAAACACCCAAAAAACTATTCCATTGAATTGGTTGATTTGGTATTCCATTTCCAATTCAATACGGAGGTCAATTCTGTGCAACCTGTGGTGACCCTCCATACCACTCCATGTTGTAGTATGCTAGTCATTGATATAACAGCTGTGAAGTATCAATCCGTAAATATTACATTCCTCAGAGTGGTACAATAGAAACATAGCTGGTCCTTTATTACTCACTTAACATTACAAGCCATAAATATACATCACAACGGAGCTCCTCCTGGGTCCATAGAGGATAACTCGGTAGTTCTAGTTGAACTATACTAAGCCTATAAACTAGTGGTAGAACTGGACTAAGTACCATGACTACTCGAGCAGCTTTATTTTATAAGGTTCGGTGCTGCTCGACTACTACTACTAAGATGATGACTCTACTCTTTATGCCTCCTCGTTAACCTCCTCTGTTCCGTACTCGATCAGGTAGTCCACCCCTTCGACGCCTCCCGATAGATCTGGCTTTTCATAGTAGACATCCTCTGCGGTCTCAGCTCCTTTGTTGGTCTCCTTCGTGTTGTTCTGGTAATCTAAGCATGGGATTCAAAGAGGGATGAGTACGAGCGTACTCAACAAGTTAATTATAGGAAAGAAGTGTTTATTTCACTAACTACGGCTATGGACCAGAAAGTCATAGCCAATGCATGTTTTCGTAAATATTTCTTCAAAAGGTTGCTTTTATTCTGAAGAACTATGTCCACCAGCCTTCACTGGGTGTTTAGAACTTCATAGAGTTCCTTTCCGGCTGCGTTCGCAGTTCCCCCGTGTCGTGGATGTAACCACGGCAGATGCTACGGGGGGTAGCACTTCATTGATGCGAGGGGAAGGGAACATTGCCATCTACGGGTCGAGGTGCAAGAGACGCAAGGGTTTTACCCAGGTTCAGCCCCTCCGGAGAGTAAAAGGCCTACGTCCTGCTAGATCTTTATTGCTCAGTGGAGAATTACAATGGGGGGGCTCAGTCGGCGGCTACGCCGAGAGCTTCTGAGGGGAGATTGGATCTCAAGTAAGGTGTCCTCTAGGGTTTAAGCTCGGGGTTTATATAAGCACCCCGATCTAGGGTTACATGGAGATAACTCCGAATCATATCAGTTGCTACTAATCCGGGATCCGCTATCCCCTCGCAAGTAATCTTCTTGTCCAGCCGTGTGGACCTCCTCCTTGGGATCACGGCCCGATCGCCTTAGGGCCCGGTCGCTAGGCGGCGGCGATCCACCCGAGCCTCTATCTTCATCGCGATCGGGATCGGCGACCCACCCCTATGGGCATATCCCCATCGCAGTCCCCAAGCGCGGTGGTGATGAAGCGCGGATCTGGAGCAAGTCTTGGAGAGGCGCGGTGATGGATCAAGATGAGTCGCCGCCGGGCTTCCAAAGATAAAGTCGCGGGTGCGGTGGCAGTCTTAGTCGCCAGAATTTGATCAGTCAGTCGGCGTGTGACAGTCGGCTCTGGCCAGTCGCCGTTTGCCAGTCGACGCGTAGTCATCATAGAGACACGTGGAGAGGCCAACGGCTAGATTTCACGTTGACCGAGGCGCACACCGTTTGCATGTTGTTGACCGTTGGGCTCGACGTGACCGCTAACGGCTAGTTTAACGGCTATTCAGCCGGTGACGGCGCAGATCTCGACCGTTGATTGCGGGGCGGCGATTCCGGGACGATTCAACGAACAGATTTCATCCTCAATCTGAGCGAGTGCGGGCGGTATAAAGGGTCGCCCCTAGGATTAGGGTTCAACACTCCTCCGCATTCATCCCCCATCTTCTCTTCATCTCATCTTCATTCCAAACTCCACACACATCCATGGCGGCGAAGGGTTGGGGCAAGTCGAAGGTCACGCGGGAGTCTCTCCTCCCGTACGTCGCCTCCGGGGTCATCCCGGAGTTTAACCAAGAGCGATGGCGGGTTCCGCCGGCGAACGAGACGGAGCCCCTCCCACGGCCCGGGGAGTTCGTGATCTTCATGAGCTTCCTCGATCGCGGGTTCGCTCTCCCCACCTCCGATTTCCTCCGGCAGTTGCTGGCCTTCTACAGCATCAAGGTTTCCGACCTCGGGCCGCACAGCGTCCAGCAGATTTCTCTGTTCGTGGCGCTGTGCGAATGCTACTCGGGCTGTCCGCCCTACTTCCCGCTGTGGGTGTCCATCTTCCATGGGCGGGCGACTCGGGCCAGCAAGAACAGCGAAGCACTCATCCCAACGGGGGATCACCTTCCAGGTGAAGTCCGGGAAAGCTTCATCGACATGGCGCTCCCCAAGAAGGCGCGATCGCTGTGGCGTCGTTTGCAGTTCTACGCCAAGGAGTACACTCCCCGGGCGAGGTATGCATTCCCCAATACAGTCCCGAGCCGAGCGTCCCGCGGCGCCTCAATGTCCGGTCGGCTGCCGCGCGGCGAAGAAGGTGGTGAAGGATATGCGCCAAGCGATCCGGGCGCTAAAAGATGACGGCCTGACGGCGGTCGACATGTACAACTGTTGGCTTGGCCGGCGGCTGATCCCCTGCGGTGCCGAGCTCACCCCATGTGGGAGTACCGGGGACAGAATGACCGCACCCGGTCGACGGCGACCGAGTGGGACGAGGGCGAGTACCGGAAGGCGCTTGCCAAGATCACTACTGCCACCTTCACTTCCTTCGAAGACGGCTTGCAGCCCTACACCGAAGACACCCCAGCGCCTCAGGTAATGCTTCGCATGGCGACTTCGCACGGCCTGGCCGCGCTTCTTCCTTTCGACTTGTCCCTTTGATTCGATTACAGCGTTGGCAGAAGATCGCGGACCACCTCCCTCCTCTCGCCGGGAAGGAACCACCGGAGATGACCGAGGGCGAGGAGGAAGAGGTCGACGAGGAGGAGGAGCGCACCGAGTCGGAGTCGGAGGCGCGGGACTTCATCAGACTCCCGCGCGGGTCGAAGAGGGGTGCCGAGTCCTCGTCCCAGGGCGCGGCTGAAGAGGAGGCGACCTCTCGCCCGGAGGACAAGGCGGAGCCCTCCAAGGAAGGGGCTGAGCCGCTATCGAAGCGACTGCGCCCCACTCTCCTGGAAGGGTCCATGAGGCTTCAGCGTCCTTTGAAGGACGCGATCGATGCGGGAGCCCGGGCTGGTCCGGGCGTAAGAGCGATTCCCACGGTGAAGTAAGTACTTCTTGTCGGATTTGTCCTTCTTGCGACTGGACTGGGTGTCGACTCACCTCACCTCCTTGTAGGTCCAAGAAGAAGACCTTGGCGAAGCCGCCCGCGGCCGGGGTGGCGGCCACGAGGGCGGCCGAGGCAAAGAAGAAAGCCGCGGAGAGGAAGGCGGCGCCGTCCGACCTTGGGGCGCGGGGTCGGCTCCGGAAGAGCCTGCCGCCGGGAGCCAAGCGGAGAAGGAGAGCACTAGCCGCGTCGAGCCCACCGCCAACGTTTTTCCTCTACCCAGCATGGCTCGCGGGGGCATGGCGAGTGCAGCGACGGGTCCGGACGTTACTCCGCCCGTGGTGGAGGAGGAGTCGACTGACGTTGGATCGACCGAGGGGCAGAAGGCACCCGAGGTTGAAGAGGACATCGTCAAGGAGGGCGGTGCTGTCGAGCCACCGAAAGAGTGCCGGTCCAAGGCCGCCAGGGACCGAGCCCCGCCCAGTGACGCCGACACGCGGACGGGCGAAGTTCCATCGACTGAGGCGGTGATGCGAGCGGACGGGGCGACCGAGTCGCGTCATCCGCCGCCGTCTTCATTGACCTTCACCGAGCTCCACACGGCGCTTGGCGAGGCGCATGTGGTAAGTGTCGCTGAACACGTGGCCTAGTCACCCCCAGTCCCCGAGGGTCGACTTGGTCTGAAAGGGCGAGTCGAGTCTCTTCTGATTTTCGTTTGTTGACCTTGGCATTTTTTGTTTGGTTTTCGCAGGCGGAGATTAAGCGGCTGACCGCGCTTGTGGAGGAGGCGGCGCAGAAGAACCGGAAGCTGATTGCCCTGGGCGATAAGTCAGGCCCGCTCGCCGTCCTCATTCGGTGTCACCGGCCCCGGCGTTCGTTCTCACCGTTTCCTTTTCTTGTAGCAGAGGCGCAGCAAAGGCTCTTGCCGAGGCTCGGGAAGGGTTCGTCAAGGAGTCCTTCTACCGTGAAGCCGAGTTCCGGGCGCAGCAGGCCGAAGAGGCCCGGAAAAGGGCAAAAGCGGAGGTGGCGGAATTGACGAAGGTCCTGGAGCGAAGGGCCGGGAGCTGGAGGACGTCATCGCCGAATACAAGGTGAAGGCGGAGGCCGCGACCGACGCGCGGGACTCTGCTCGTGGGGCTGCCGCGTCTCTGCGGGAGGAGGTGGCGGCCTTAAAGCAGCGAGACGCCAAAGAACTTGCTGCGGAGAAGGAGGCGTCCGAGGGCATCGTCTGGCGGTGCGAGCCGAGAAGACCAACTTCGAGGCGTTCGTCGAGAGAGATGTCGCGGCAGATTCTTGGTAAGTTCTTGTCGTCGCACTTCTTGTTTATTTGCCGGGGTTCGAGCATCCGAACACGGCGAGTCGGCCTCGGGGTCGGTCCCCGAGCGTGGCGAGTCGGCCTCGGGGGCCAGTCCCCGAGCGTGGCGAGTCGGCTCGGGGCCGATCCCGAGCGTGGCGAGTCGGCTCCGGGGGCCAGTCCCCGAGCGTGGCGAAGTCGGCTCGGGGGCCGGTCCCCGAGCGTGGCGAAGTCGGCTCCGGGGGCCGGTCCCGAGCGTGGCGAGTCGGCTCGGGGGCCGATCCCGAGCGTGGCGAGTCGGCTCGGGGCCGATCCCCGAGCGTGGCGAGTCGGCTCGGGGCCGGTCCCCGAGCGTGGCGAGTCGGCTCGGGGGCGATCCCGAGCGTGGCGAAGTCGGCTCGGGGGCGGTCCCGAGCGTGGCGAGTCGGCTCGGGGGCGATCCCCGAGCGTGGCGAGTCGGCTCCGGGGGCCGATTGGCGTTGAAGGGGAAGTTCTCATTTTTCCCTTTTCCTTGTGTTGTTGACTGCAGTACGTGCGACTTCGTGGAGACGGCGACTCCGCGGGAATGCTGTCGACCGCGACCGCGCGTATCATCGCTGCGCGGGGAGATACTCGCCGCGCTCCGGTACCTAAGCCCGCGGGAGGTGATTCCGCGGGACACGCCATCCGTCTTCAAGGCGGTGTCCAACATTCCGGCTGTTGTTGATCGGCTTCGCCGCTCTTCCTGCCCGCGTTGGCATTACCATGGCTCGAGTATGGTCTTTGGCGCATTACTACGAAGGGTTCGACGTGGAGGAGGTCACCGCTGGCTTCCCCTCGGAGGCGGCGAGTTCGATGTTGCCGAAGTGCTGCGGCTGATGGATGCGGTGCGCCCTTCGCCGACCGAGCACCGGCGACCGCGGACTTGGAGACTCATATCCCCAGCCAAGCGGCACTGGTGACGCGGAGAAAGAGCCGGGCCCGGTGGACTACCCGCGGAGCGCCTCTTCCATGCCGCTGCCGCCGGCTCGTTGTCGACATATCCGGTCGTGGTGTACACACCGAAATTTCGTCACGGCGATGATGGCGTCGAGCTTTGTCGTAGAGGGGGCTCCGGGGTCGTCCTCGTAGTTTCTGAGTACCTGTGTAGGAAGTGGCTGGATTTCCGCGAGCGGGAAGTTAGTTGTAAATAAAATGATGACTTTTGCTTAAATATGATTCGGTGGTTGCTTTTGCATTATTTTGAGGCGGCGATGCATTGGAGTTGGTTCCGACTATCCATGGCCTTCGAGGCCGATCGCCTTGCGACCCCAATGAAGGCTATCGACTTGACTGTTTTCCTTTTCGAGCTGGGCGTCCCCGATCGCAGATGCGTAGTCATTATAGTACGAATAGCAGCCTCATGGGTGGAGTAGTGGTGAGTTGTATTTTGCGCTGTTCGGATGTAGCGCGCCACTCGTCGTGGCTCGGTGAGCCGATCGCTAGGCGACTCCAAAGGGGATCATTGCGGGCGTATTTTCCTTGGCGAGCCGCGGGTCCGTTTTGCGGAGTCCCTAGTCGAAGTACTTAGCCGCACAATTCGCCAACCTAAGGTAGAGGAGGGCATTGGTGTGCTTTATAGCGTAGCACAAGGCGGTCGCCGAGGCCCGTGGGGCTGGCCGAGCGTGCGGCCTGCTTTGTGGGTTCCGGTCGCCGTTTTCACCCGACGGCGTTAGAGATGGTGGGTGACCGGGCCTGGTGTTGCGCCTCGGTTACGCCGCCATCCCGTGTTAGCCCGGCTACTTGGCCGATCGTGGACTTCTCTCTTCCAGCAGCGGCGACCGGAGGTCTCTCAGCACCTAGTCGCTTGTTGCGGCGACTAAGCCGGTGTGTACCGGGATGAGAGATGGCGATATCTGGCGGGTGAAGGAGAGGTAGTCGGAGCTTGAGATCAAAAAAAAAATGGTCGGCGATTTTTATTAACCTCTGAATTTTCGGATTACATTTTTTCCTTAGGTATAGAACCGCCGGAGAAGGTTGATGTTCCAGGGCGCTCCACCTCTTTAGTGAGCGGCTCGCCTTTGTCGTCCTTGCGGACGTCGATGAGATAGTAGGAGTCGTTGCCGAGTACGCGGCTGACGGCGAATGGTCCTTCCGGGCGGGGACAGCTTGTGCATCCCTTTCTTGTCCTGGATTAGCCGGAGTACCAGGTCGCCGACTTGGAAGGAGCGACTCCGAACGCGGCGGCGTGGTAACGACGGAGGTCCTGCTGGTAAATGGCGGTTACGGAGAGTGCGAGGTCTCGGCCTCATCGAGGAGATCGATGTCGTCTTGGCGAGCTCGCTCGTTGTCTTCTTCGGCGTAGTTGGCGACCCGAGGCGAGTCGTAGGCGATGTCCGTGGGCATGACGGCCGGCGCCATATACCAGGAAGAAAGGCGTGAAGCCGGTTGACTGTTAGGCGTTGTGCGGATGCCCCATAGTGCGAAGAGAGCTCCTCTCGCCCGGCAACCGGCTGCGCGCTCTAGGGGCACGACCGGGCGTGGTTTGAGTCCGTGCAGGATGCTCTGGTTTGCCCTTTCGCTTGGCCGTTCGACTCGGGGTGGGCGGCGAGGCGAGATCGAGTCGGATGCCCTTTTCTTCGCAAAAGTCAGCCATCTCCCCTTTGGCGAAGTTGGTGCCGTTGTCGGTTATGATACTGTGAGGGTAGCCGTACCGATAGATGAGCTCGCGTAGGAACTTTGTAGCCGTCTTCCCGTCGCACTTCTTTATGGGCTTTGCTTCTACCCACTTGGTGAACTTGTCCACCGCTACCAGGAGGTGAGTATATCCGCCGGGGGCCGTTTTGAATTTTCCCACCATGTCCATGCCCCATACGGCGAAGGGCCAGGTGAGGGGGATGGTCTTCAATGCCGATCCTGGCATGTGCGGCGCTTGCATACTTTTGGCACCCGGCGCATGAACGGACAAGGGCGATTGCGTCTTCGTGGGCTGTTGGCCGGTAGAAGCCGTGACGAAAGGCCTTGGCGACGATTGAACGCGCGCTGCGTGGTGGCCGCAGTCCCTGCGTGGATGTCGCGCAGAATGTTACGCCCTTCCGCCGTGGTGACGCATCGTTGGAACACTCCCGAGACAACTGCGCTTGTATAGCTCATTGTTGATGATGGTGAAGGACTTGCATCTGCGCACGATGGCGCGTGCTTTGGTTTCATCCATCGGCGGTGCACGGCTCTCGAGGTAGCTTATGTATGGCTCGGTCCAATCGGTGCTTGTCGACGGCGAGTGCGACTAAGGTGGAGTCGGGAGCAGGTGGCTCGGCAATGTCCAGCTCGCGCGGTGCGCGCACCGAGGGGTGGCCGAGGATGTCCGGGACGACGCCCGGAGGAGGTTGAAGTCGCTTGGACCCGATTACGGCTAGCGCGTCGGCTTCTTCGTTCTTGCGCTGTCAACCCACTCGACGACGTGACCGGCGAAGCCAGCGCCGGCTTGGTCGACGGCGCGTTTGTATGCGATCATGTTGGCGTACGTGGCGTCGCAGTGCCGGAAGTTTGGCTGGCGACTAGGTCGGAATCGCCGAGGCAGCGCAGCCGTGTTGCGCCCATCTCTTTTGCGACTCGCATGCCGTGCAGAGCGCCTCGTACTCGGCCATGTTGTTGGTGCATGGCTCGAATCTGAGTTGCGGGACGTACTTCACCGTGTCGCCCTTTGGTGATGTGAGGACGACTCCCGCGCCTGCTCCTTCGAGGTTTTTAGAACCGTCGAAGTGCAACGTCCAATGTTTGAGGTCCGCGGGGAGCTTGGCTGCTGGGCCTCTTCCCGATCGGCGAGGAAGTCGGCGAGTGCTTGAGATTTGATGGCGTGGCGTGACTCGTAGGTGATGTTGTGGACGCCGAGCTCGACTGCCCACTTGGCGATCCGGCCGGTTGCGTCGCGGTTGCGGATGATGTCGGCGAGTGGTGTTGAGGCGACTACCTTGATGGGGTGCTCGTGGAAGTAAGGGGCCGATCGCCGCTGGGCCACGAGGACGGCGTACACCAGCTTCTGGTAGTGTGGATACCGTTGCTTGGATTCGATTAAGGCTTCGCTGATGTAGTAGACCGGGCGTTGTACCAGTTGCTCCCTTCCTTCCTCCTTCCGTTCGACGACCATGATCGCTTATAGCGCGGTTCGACGCGGCGACGTATAGGAGCATGGTTT
Organism: Lolium perenne; assembly: GCF_019359855.2. Classification (NCBI taxonomy): domain Eukaryota; kingdom Viridiplantae; phylum Streptophyta; class Magnoliopsida; order Poales; family Poaceae; genus Lolium; species Lolium perenne. The sequence goes on from NC_067250.2 coordinate 34,399,946, forward strand.
CTTTTGGCAGCGGGGCCGCGAGGATAGGGGCATTCGAGAGAGCATGCTGGAGTTCCTCTAGGGCCCGCTGCGCCTCGTCCGTCCACCGGAATGATTCCGACTTCTTGAGCAAGCGGTATAGTGGCATGGCCTTGTCTCCGAGCCGGGTATGAAGCGGCGAGGGCGGCGACTCGACCGGCGAGTTTCTGCGCGTCGACTAGGCATGCTGGCTGCTTGGTGCGCATGACCGCCGGTGTCTTCTCCGGGTTAGGTTCGATGCCTCGCTTGGAGACGACGTAGCCTAGCAGCTGTCCCGATGGAACCCCGAAGGTGCACTTCAAAGGGTTGAGCTTGATCTTGTACCGCCGTAAGTTGGCGAATGTTTCGGCGAGGTCGCCGACGAGGTCGATCTGTCGAGTCGATTTGACCACCACGTCGTCGATGTAGACATGCACATTGCGGCCGATCCGGCTTTCCAAGCAGCTGTTCATGCACCGCCGGTACGTTGCTCCGGCGTTCTTGAGGCCGAAGGTCATGGACGTGTAGCGATGGCGCCTAGGGGTGTGATGAATGCAGTCTTCTCTTGGTCTTCCTTGGCCATCTTTATTTGATTGTACCCGGAGTATGCATCCAGGAAACATAGCGACTCGGACCCGGCGACCGCGTCGATAATCTGGTCGATTCGCGGTAGGACGAATGGGTCCTTGGGGCACGCGCTGTTGAGGCTTGTGTAATCGATACACATTCGCCACGTCTTGTTCTTCTTTAGCACTAGGACTGGGTTTGCCAGCCATTTCGGGTGCTTGATTTCTATGATGAAGCCGGCAGCGAGTAGCCGGTTTACTTCTTCGGCGATTGCGCGTCGCCGTTCTTCTCCCACGGGCGCATTGCCTGCCTAACGGGTCGCGCGGTGGGATCGACATGTAATTTGTGCTCAGCAAGTTCTCTCGGGACACCTGGCATGTCAGATGGTTTCCATGCAAAGATATCTCGATTCTCACGGAGGAACTTGATGAGCGCGCTTTCCTATTGGGCGGACAGGCCCGTCCCAATGGTAACTTGCCTACTTGGATCGTTTTCTACAAGATCTACTTGGCGAGTGCCTGCTGCGGCCTTGAAGGTTGCCGCGGACGAGTCGAGCTCGGTTGGCTTCTCCAGGATGGCGGGGTCGTTGCGGTCGGCGGGTACTTGGCGAGCTCGGCGGAGTTGTCTTGTTCGTCGGCGATGACGGCGTCGGCGAGCTTGGCGCTGTCGTCCTCGCATTCCAATGCCATCTCCGGGTCGCCGTGGACGGTGATGACGCCTCGAGGCCCTGGCATCTTCATCATGTTGTACGCGTAGTGTGGGGTCGCCATGAAGCGGGCGAACGCTTGTCGGCCGAGTACGCAATGGTAAGAGCTTCGGAAGTTCACCACCTCGAACGTTATCCGCTCGGTGCGGTAGTTCACGGGCGTGCCGAAGGTGATCGGCAGCGTCACCTTGCCGATCGGGAAGGCCTTCCGCCCGGGGACGATGCCGTGGAACGTGACCTTGGTGTTCTCAAGGCGTGAGTCCGGCAGACCAAGCCGCTGGAAGGTGTCGTAGTACATGATGTTGATGGAGCTTCCCCGTCCATCGGGGTTTTGGTAGCCGGTAGTCGGCGACCTTGGGCACGACGACTAGCGCCACTCGCCCGGGGTACTCGATGCGGGGGCGTGATCTTCGCGGCTCCAGGTGATGCTTTGCTCGGACCAGTTGAGCCACCGGGGTACGTCGGAAAGTATGACTGCGTGTACCGCCACTGCCCTTGCGAGGACCTTCCTGTCCCGTCGGTCGCCGACCCCGGTGAAGGTGTGGAGCGAGCCGGCGCTGCGACCGAAGCCCTCTCCCTTGTGCTGGTCTTGGTCTTTGGCGCGCTCTTTGTGCTGGTTGCCGCCGTCGTTTTCCTTGGCGCGGCGAGCTCTTTCTATCTGCTTCAGGGAGTAGCAATTTCCCGTCGTGTGGTTGGCGGGCTTGCCCTCCTTGCTGTGATAGATGCATGGTGCATCTAGGAGGCTGCGGGCGTCGAAGCGCTTGGGCTGAGGCCGATCCTCCCGAGGTGCACGAGTGTCGCGCCGAAACGATTTTGGCTCGCGCTGCTCGTAATCGGTGGTAGCGACTAGCTCGTTGTGTCCTCCCTCTCCGCGGCGCTTGCCGTTGTTAGACCGGCCGGCGAACCGGTAGTCGCCACGCCGAGGCTCCGTGTGCGCAGGGCGGCGATTGCGTCGTTGACCGTACTCGTCGTCCGAGTCGACTGTAGGGTCTTCATCGGCGTAGCGGGTGGCGATGTCGAAGAGCTCGGAGATTGAGATATTGTCCCTGCTGACGCGACGGAGCTTGGCGCTTAGCGGTTCATACCGGCAGCAGCGTCGGAAGCAGTAGATTGCCGTGTCCGTGCTGATGCCGCTGGAGGTCGTCCACATGTCCTGCCAGCGCTGCACCCACCGGCGGGTCGACTCGCGCGGGCCTTGGACGCAGCGATCTAGGTCTTCTATGGTTGTGGCACGGGTGTATGCGCTGGCGAAGTGCTGGATGAACGCGGCGCGGGCTTCTTCCCAGGAGTCGATGCTGTTGACGGTGAGGGTATTGAACCAATGGCGATTGACACCGTCCATCATGAGGGGCAGGTACCGCGCTGCGAGTAACTCGGAGTGGCCCTGGATCCCCACGGTGGGCGCCACTATCGTGGATGTAACCACGGCAGATGCTACGGGGGGTAGCACTTCATTGATGCGAGGGGAAGGGAACATTGCCATGGCGTACGAGTCGATCCAGACAGTGGGGTCAATGCTTGTATCGTACTTTTCGATGTCGCGGGGTCCTTTGAACCCTACAGGATACGGCTCGCCTCTAATCATCGGCCCGAAGCAAGCGGGGCCGATTCGGGTGAACGCGCTCTGGCGCGGAGCTTCATCGGCGTGGCGGTCGTTCAATCGATTGCGCGCCCGCCATTCTTGGTCGTTGACGATGTGGGTTCGGGCGTCAACTGGCTGCCCGTTAGCGGCGACCATCACCGCGCGGGCGCGCGCTCGGCTCGGTTGTTAGACGAGTGGGCCGCGCGCGGTGCCGGCGGCGGGCCGTTGTTGGCGTTGACGATTGCGCGGTTTGCCGCGTCGACGACGCCGCGCGGCGGCGGATGTGCGCGAATAGAGTCGCCCCTGCGAGTCGGCTGCGGCGTGCTGCTGCTCCAATGCCTTGGCTACCAAAGCCTTGGCGTGCTGGACGAGGATCGCGCCGTCTCCCGTTTCGGGGATTCTTGCGAGGACGGCCTGCGCAGCTGCCACGTTATCGGCTGGAGACGAGTGCAGTGGTAGGCCGTTGGCGTCGACCTCTGCCCGAGGAACTTCGGGCGGTGGTGGTGGGGGTGGCGGGGGTGCTCCGCGCGCTGCTCTATCTGCAGCAGCCCGACTTCCTTCCGGGATGTCAGGGTTTTGGACTCGGGCGACCCGGATTTCTCCGTCTGGGTCGTCGAAGTTAAGGCGTGCGCTGGGAAAGTCGTTCGCGCGGGCGCGCTCCATGCGCCGGCGGTTTCGCTGCGACGATAGTGGGACACGGCCCTTACTTCATCTTGCTCGAGGCGGAATTTCGCTTTCGGCGAGCTCCTTTTCCTCTGCTCCTCGAGGGCCGCCCGGTGCGCCTCGATCTCGGTTGCGGTGGCGGTTGCGGGGAGGGAGTGGTGAAGGCGTCGGCCGGGAGCTCTTCTTCACCCCCTGCCATGAAGACTGCGGTCGGGTAGCGGTAACGCGGGGCCTCGACAGAGTCCGAGTCGTAGTCGCTGCCGAAGAGGGAGAGGATGGAGTCATCCTCGAAGCCACCTTCGAAGTCGCTCGGGTGGGAGACCAGGGAGATAGAGTCCTGGGTTGATGCTTTGTGGCGATGGAGCGGGCAGTCGGGGACGCAGCGGTGGATCCCGCAACCGACGTTGCAGCGATGATGTCGGTGAAGTCGGCGTCGATCGCAGCGATGACGGAGTCGATGGCCGGGATGGTGTCGGCGGAATCGGCGGCTGGAGCGGTGTCGGCGGTGTCGGCGACTGCCAAGGCAACAGTGGAGTTGGCGGTCGGTGCCACGACCGCCGACTCGGCATCGTCTTCCGGGGCCGCCGCGGCCTCCGCGTATACCTCGCCGGTGGACCGGGCGAGTAGTAGCGATGAGGAGCTGCCCGGGCGCGAAGGGGTCGTGCGAGCGGCGGGGCGAGGCTCGAGGGGTCGCCGACGCCGGCGAGCCCAACGAAGAGGTTGATGGAGCCGATCGGCACCATCCAGGCGTGCTTGAGAGGCGACGAGGCGGGCCGGTAGGTGCTTGGCTGGATGTGGAAGAAATTGCCGGTGGCGATCATCCTGCCGGAAGCAACCGGCCGCCGTATTGGCGAGTAGGGCCTCGCCGTAGCTCGAAGGCTTGATGTCCCATGCCCCACGGTGGGCGCCACTGTCGTGGATGTAACCACGGCAGATGCTACGGGGGGTAGCACTTCATTGATGCGAGGGGAAGGGAACATTGCCATCTACGGGTCGAGGTGCAAGAGACGCAAGGGTTTTACCCAGGTTCAGCCCCTCCGGAGAGTAAAAGGCCTACGTCCTGCTAGATCTTTATTGCTCAGTGGAGAATTACAATGGGGGGGCTCAGTCGGCGGCTACGCCGAGAGCTTCTGAGGGGAGATTGGATCTCAAGTAAGGTGTCCTCTAGGGTTTAAGCTCGGGGGTTTATATAAGCACCCCCGATCTAGGGTTACATGGAGATAACTCCGAATCATATCAGTTGCTACTAATCCGGGATCCGCTATCCCCCTCGCAAGTAATCTTCTTGTCCAGCCGTGTGGACCTCCTCCTTGGGATCACGGCCTGGGCCGCCTTAGGGCCTGGGGCCGCTTAGGCGACTGGCGATCCACCCGAGCCTCTATCTTCATGGCGACTGGGACTGGCGACCCACCCCCTATGGGCATATCCCCATCACCCCGGAACAGGGAGTGATAAGCCACAATTTGATACACGCTGCAGAGGTGTGTTACACTGTACCCATAAGAGATCTTATCCTTGTTACCAACCGGGCTCGAGATTCCGTCCACACTTCCTTGGTGTGAGGCTAGGTATAAGGTCCTAGCCAATCATTGTGCCTTCCCGCGACCTCGCATACCCACCCGAATGTTGTAGCCATGCTAAGTTCAGGTACCGACTTCACCTTGGTCGCTTACCCCTCGGAGCATGACCCTCGGACACACCCTACAACCCCTCATAGTTACACCAACCCGTGGGAATAATAGGGGGCTCACCCTGCCAGTCACAGCCGGCCTCCGGTAAGGTGTACATGTTGATATGCGAGAGGGAAAAGAACAGCTGACTAATCCGTCCCACTCCAGATCTTATGGTAAACACGAGTATTACGGCGCAAGAATCACTAGACGATATTTGTTGTTAAGTCCTAGATGAGTAACCCAATGCAATGGAACCTCCACCAAACTTATACCATTGTTCCATTGCCCACCACATAGTCATATTCATAATTGTAAAAGTAATACTTTGCTTTTAAATGCGGGAGTGATAAGTATAATAGTTTGCAAGTAATTTGATAAAAATACTCAAGGTGACATGAGCAAGCAATGAACTTGCCTAAAGACTGCAAGGTATTGCAGTTGGATGGTGTGGACTGACCCATGTTCTCGGTTTCTGAAAATTAGCATCATTGTCCGATAAGGGCAATGGTGAAAGATCCAAATGATGAATTCTTTAGGGTTTTAGTTGTGATTACCCCCCCATGTTGATGTTTAGGGTTTTACTTTTGAATTTCAGAGTTATGGGATTAGAAGGATTTAAGTTTAAATTTTATTGATCCTCCTTAAGAGTTATAAAAAATCCTTTGATGTTTTTAGAAGGAGTTATGTTCAAAGAAAACAATTATTCTTCTTTGATTAATTGTTAAAAAATAAGGTATGGTTTAATAATTCTTTTCTGGTTTTAAAGAGTTGAATTTTCCTTATACAAATTCCTTTATGTTTTTCTTTAACAATTATTTTTAAATGTTGTTTAAAATTTCATAGAAGTATTTGTTTTGAATAGAGAATAATTTTTTAAATGTTATTGCTATTTTTCTTTAATTTTTTAGAGTTTTTCTATGGCTTTTAAATTATTTTCTAAATTTCCTCAAAAATCCCTTGGTCAAAAGACCAAAATACCCTCCAGGCCCACTAGTCAGTCTAACCCGCGGGTTCGACCGGACCAAGTCAGCCTGGCTCGGCCCATCGGCCCCATTCGCCTGCTTCTCCCCCGAGCAACCCTAACCCTAATCTCTTCCCCCCTCCTGTGATTCCCCAATCGCCTCCACCATCGCCGGCCTGTTCCGGCCGACTCCGGTGGTCCTAGACCTCACCGTTGGTCACTTTCGAAGCGTTGCATGATGTCGCGTCCTTCTGTCCGCGTTGATCTGGAAGACGGGGCCTCCTCTGCTCATGCCCGACCCCTACTGCGCCTAGGGTTTGCGGTGGCCGTGGCGGTTCTCGTCGAGCTGGCGTCTCTGGATGCACTGGTGCCGCTCGACGACACGCTGGTGGTGGTGGTGGCGCTTGGTATGGCACCGCCCTGGTCGCGGTTTGGTGCCGCCGTGGCTGGCCCGTGCCACCGTGCCGCCATGGATGTCTCCAGGTGCTCCTGCCAAGTATTCGTCTGCTCCTCCTCTCTGCTCTCCTCTCTCCTTCATCTTATATTGGCTCTGGCAACTGGCATGGTTCCTCTAGTGCACCACTACTGGCCATGCTATATTGTTTCTATCTTCTTGGCTTACTGCTGCTGCTCATGATGTTGTGCAAGTGCTTGTGGTTGCTGTTGTGTACTCAGGTGTGATTCACATGCTCCAAAGGATTTATTGGAGACTTCCTTGCTAGTGGTCAACTTACTGGTTATGTGTTCCTATTAACTGTTCACTGCTACTATAGCTAGATATGCCTCTCTGTAGCACCTTACCATGTACTGGTGAGCTGATGTTGCTTATACAAGCATGGTGAGCCTTGGGTATGGGATGTGGTGCCACTGGTAGCCTTCTATTGCAATTATGTGTTGTTGTTGTCTAATTGAGCTATGTAATTGGAAGAATTCCTACACTGGTTACTTACAACTAGATGAACTGCTTATGCAGTGATGATTCTATTAAATTAATTCAAGTTTATATTGTCTCCATGATCCATTTGGGAAATTTAATATAGCCTGAGCCATTGGTTGGTGATGATGACTTAGTTGGTTGATGTGAAGGGATTTTATGGTTGATGCGACCACATCAGTGTGGTGCTGATGCTTTTGGTTGCTCACAAAACTCTGTGACTTTGTTGTGCATGATCCAATTCATGCTAGGTGCTCATTCTCTTGAGTGCTAGTACGAATTGATGTGGAAAACTACAACAGACAATATTTAGTATGTACCTCTCTGATGGTATTGGGCTCTAATTAGTCTAGGTGCTTATTTGGTTGCAAGAGTGACTTGTGCTAAATCTATTTGGTCTAGGCTGTGCTCTGCCATATCCTTTTTCTACAGATGCACCTTGTACCAGTAGCTAGTACACCATCATCTATTAATTGATAGATTGTTAGGCTTTTAATTGCTAACAAAGTGATGATATATATACTTTTTATTTTCCTGATCTTTGATGATATGTGCTTAAAAGAAAATGATCCAGTGGACCATTCATGTTGCTGATACACCTCACTCCAGCTCCTAGAATGTGTTTGTTGATGTAGAGGATTTACTTCAGTTTGTTGTTGTTGATGTGGATCTTGCCCTTCTCCTCCTGGCTAGCTGGTTCTTGCTCTGGCCCTAACTGCCCATCTCTCTGGTTCTATGGGTGTTTTCTTGAGAAAGAACAGTCTTGAGCAGTTCTTGTTGTTCTTGATGGTTTTTGGCTACTGCTAAGATGTGTGTCGATGAGTTCTTGTTTTTCCTGTGAGTTGCTATTTATAGCAAGAGCCATGGCCTATCCTGGTCGATATATAGACTTGTGCTTCCCTGGTGACTATAAATATCTATTAGTTTCTCCCGAGCATCCTTCTGGTTCACAGCTATAAAATGTGCACTTTTTTTCAACCGATCCACAATTACCCAGATCATAACTTTCTTCTTGCTTGTCATGGATAATCCGGTGATAAAATCCATTCCTATATCTTCCCATTTCCATTCCGGAATCTTTAAAGGTTGCATTAAACCTGCAGGACTCTAATGTTCTGCTTTAACTCTTTGAAAAGTATGACATTTGGACACATACTTGGTGATACGTCTCAAACGTATCTATAATTTCTTATGTTCCATGCTACTTTTATGATGATACTTACATGTTTTATACACACTTTACATCATTTTGATGCGTTTTCCGGAACTAACCTATTGACGAGATGCCGAAGGGTCAGTTGCTGTTTTCTGCTGTTTTTGGTTTCAGAAATCCTAGAAAGGAAATATTCTCGGAATCAGACGAAATCAATGCCCAGCATCCTATTTTTCCACGAAGCTTCCAGAACACCCGAGAGCCAGCAGAGGGGGGCCACAGGGCCACCAGATGATAGGGCGGCGCGGCCAGGGCCTGGGCCGCGCCCCCTATTGTGTCACCGCCTCGTCAGCCCTCCGACTCCGCCTCTTCGCCTATTTAAAGCTCCCTGACCTGAATCTTCGATACGGAAAAGCCACGGTACGAGAAACCTTCCAGAGCCGCAGCCATCGCGAAGCCAAGATCTGGGGGACAGGAGTCTCTGTTCCGGCACGCCGCCGGGACGGGGAAGTGCCCCCGGAAGGCTTCTCCATCGACACCACCGCCATCTTCATCACCGCTGCTGTCTCCCATGATGAGGAGGGAGTAGTTCTCCATCGGGGTTGAGGGCTCTACCGTAGCTATGTGGTTAATCTCTCTCTCTGTACTCCAATACAATGATCTCATGAATTGCTTTGCATGATTGAGATCCATATGATGAGCTTTGTATCGCTATTAGTCTATGTGCTACACTTGTGATGTTATTAAAGTAGTCTATTCCTCCTTCACGGTGTAATGGTGACAGTGTGTGCATCGTGTAGTACTTGGCGTAGGTTATGATCATAATCTCTTGTAGGTTATGGAGTTAATTATTACTATGATAGTATTGATGTGATTTATTCCCCCTTCATAGTGTAAAGGTGACAGTGTGTATGCTATGTTAGTACTCGGTTTAGATTGCAAAGATCTATTATGCTCTAAGGTTACTTAAACATGAATATCGAATGTTGTGGAGCTTGTTTACTCCGGCATTGAGGTGCTCTAGTAGCCCTACGCAACGAATGGTGTTCATTATCAAACAAGAGTATATGTAGCACAAAGGAAGAGAACTTATTTATTATGTGATCAATGTTGAGAGTGTCCACTAGTGAAAGTATGATCCCTAGGCCTTGTTTCCAATACTGCAAACACCGCTTGTTTACTGTTCTACTGCATGTTTACTTCCTGCAATATTACTACCATCAACTGCACGCCAGCAAGCACTTTTCTGGCGCCGTTACTACTGCTCATATTCATTCATACCACTTGTATTTCACTATCTCTTCGCCGAACTAGTGCACCTATACATCTGACAAGTGTATTAGGTGTGTTGGGGACACAAGAGACTTCTTGTATCGTGATTGCAGGGTTGCTTGAGAGGGATATCTTTGACCTCTTCCTCCCTGAGTTCGATAAACCTTGGGTGATCCACTTAAGGGAAAGTTGCTGCTGTTCTACAAACCTCTGCTCTTGGAGGCCCAACACTGTCTACAAGAATAGAAGCACCCGTAGACATCACTTGGCAATTTCCCGTTTCATGTTGTTCCACCATAATAACTCTTTCAAATCCATATACATCTTAGTACTTCCAGGATGGATTGAATATGGTGTTTCATGTGCCTCTTTTAGTATCAACCCCTTGATTTCAGCTACATCTGGCACACAAATCCTTTTGTGAAACCACAGGGATCCACATTCTCCCAAGTTGAATTCTGATTGTCTTCCCTCAGATATTCTCCTTACTTCCTCCATGATGAATGGATCATCCAATTGGTTCATAATTATCTCATTCTTAAGATTCATATCCAATTCCCCCACATTCTGTAACACTGATAGTCCCTCATGGGCTTCCTTCTCCCAGAGTTGTATTTGTGCTTGGCTTATTTCCTTCTTCAACTCTATCGGTAACTCTTGTTCTATCCCTCCGGTACTCTTCCAACTTAGAGCATCAGCTACAACATTGGCTTTTCCTGGAGTATAGTTGATGGTCAAATCATAATACTTGATCAATTCTAGCCATCGTTCTGCCTCATATTCAACTCTTTCTGAGTGGAGAAATACTTGATACTTTTATGGTCTGTGTATAGTTCACACTTGGCCCCATAAAGAAAATTCCTCCAACTTTCAATGCGAACACTACTGCTGCTAACTCTAAATCATGTGTTGGGTAATTGACTTCATGAGGTCTCAGTTGTCTAGATCCATAATCTATAACCTTGCAATCTTGAATAAGCACACATCCTAATCCTTGTTTGGATGCATCACAATACACCATGTAATCCTTTCCAGTTTCAGGTACTGCTAACACCGGTGATGTGGTTAACTTATCTTTTAAGGTCTGAAAACTTTGTTCACATTCCTCTCACCACACAAAAGGTGTATTCTTCCTTAACAACTTGGTAAATGGTCCTGCTATCTTGGAGGATCCTTCTATGAATCTTCGGTAATATCTTGTCATTCCTAGAAATCCTCTTATTTTCTTAACATTCTTGGGTGCCTCCCACTTCAAAATTGCCCCAGCATTACTAGGATTCACGGCGATTCCATCTTTGCTGATCACATGTCCAAGAAATTCTACTTGATCTAGCCAAAACTCACACTTGCTGAACTTGGCATACAGTTGATGCTCTCTAAGAATTTGTAGAACTATCCTTAGATGCTCTGCATCTTCGGCCTTATCGCTTGAGTATATCAGAATATCATCGATGAAAACGATGACAAAATTATCAAGGTAGGGCATGAAAATCTTGTTCATGAGATTCGTGAATATTGTTGGAGCATTGCTCAATCCAAAAGGTACTACTAAGTACTCATGATGTCCATATCTAGAGACGAAGGTTGTTTTTGGAACATCTTCCTTCTTAATCTTTATCTGATGATAACCTGACCTCAGATCTATCTTGGAGAATACTCCAGCTCTGCTAACTTGATCGAACAAATCCTGGATCCTAGCTAGTGAATACTTGTTCTTAATGGTGACATCGTTTGGATTTCTGTAATCTCCAGTTCTGATGTAGTAACTTCTTGGTTTTCTGGCCTTTCAATCCCGTTCTGCTGCTGTAACTCCTGGAAGAACATGTTTTGCTGCTCAAGGGTTATTTGCTGCCTCTCCTCCATCATTTGCATATACTGGATAAAGTTCTGCTGAGTCATTGGAGGTGGTGGTGGTGGTGGAAACTGTCCTCCTGTAGCTACATCAGCTTCTTCCTTCTGCTTTGTTTCCCATTCTAGGCGTTGAGCCTCGCTCTCCTCACCTTGCGGTCCCGGCATCTTCCCCTAACACTGTTACACAAAGTGAAACTCATTATTACTCCATGCGCAAGTTTTCTGAGCTCAACTTTGTGCACATAGTTATTCACACAATGAAAATCAAGGAGAAAATCCAAATCATACAAAACATATACCTTGTTTATACATAAACAGGTAGTAGTACGATACTCATAAGATAGTGTGACTATCTAAACTCACTTACTGAATGTAACTTACAACTTATTTAACTAATATACACTATAATACATATGGTACATTTGTATTTCACTTTCGCATCCATTGGTGGTCCACTAAGGGTAGTCCTGCTCCTGGTACATCCTGGGCATCCACTCGGTCGAACGAGTTGTCCTCCTGATGTTATCCGGAACATACAGCTATCCGTTGGCTGGTAGTCGGAATCAGAAGAAGATCCGAGGGAAAAATCTATCATCGTGAAATAGTTATTCAACGATGAATACATATCCCCAGTGGGATATTCTTCCTCCTCGACTGACACATTCCCAGTGTATTCGGAAGTGTTCATATCAAACGGTCCTCGCTTTTCCCTCCTCCTGGAACACTCCCCTTTCTCCATATTAGATGGATTCCTCTCCTCGGGATCTGACTCAATGACTATGGGGTTCGCTTCATAATCCCCCACCCCATAGTGATAGTTTTTGTAATGGTTTATGGCATCCTCATCTATCTCTGGGTCACACCTAATAGGAGCACTCTCAGTGCCCTGGAATGGTTCAAAATGCCATCCAGTAGAATTCTCTACTGGGGTGTCTGAATGTGGTAAGTTCCAGGATTCCTCTCCTGCTTCATAGCCTCCATAAGAACTACTGGGAAAGTATTTAGGTGTGGAGTTATTTGGCTCTAATTCTGGGGCATCAATATCTATGTAGTCACCGGTAGAAAATACCGGTGTACGGGGTTCACTCTCCTGGGGTTCCTTACCTTTAGGTTCCACCTTAGGCTCGGTAAACACTTCAAGCATGGTATCAATCGCACCAGCAAGATGGCGATGCATTTGAAAGAACAAGGTCAACATGGACCTGCAGTTATCCATGTACTTGGCTGCTTCAGCGGGTTTCTTCCTAGAAAACTTAAAATGATTCATTGTGGGTTCTTCATCCTCTTCCATGTGTGGAATATGGGAAAACTTTGAGCCGATAAGCTCTTTGGTCTTGTGTTCGCGTATCTCAGTGATGGCTTTAAGGATAACTATATGGTAGGTTGTCCTAATAGTCCTTGCTTCGCCTGCTGGCATTACTGGAATCATTCCTAATTCTGCAGGTAGTTGGAGACCAACTCTGCATTTGGCTAACACTGTGGCATTGTAGTATGCATACTTCATCACTCAAATCTGGGGGTCCCACCCAAACTCAAGCAACAAAGCACATAGAATATCAGCAAGACCTCCATCATAGTCATCCAGACATGATTCATTCACCTTAAGGTCCTTCAGCTTGCCATATATGGCTGTGTATAAGAAATGATATAGTATTAGTAATGATGCGTCATAATAGTAATAATAAAGAATTATCGCACTAAAATATATGACTGTATTATTCTCAAGTGAATAGACATCATATTTCTAGAGAATCCTTTACTACTTTTATTTGAGTCCTACAGGCTTTCCCATTAACAAGGTTCCAACCTAAGGTCAAAGCTTTTGCTCTGATACCAACTGTGGTGACCCTGCATACCACTGTTGTTTTAGTATGCTAGTCATAGATATAACAGCTACGAAGTACCAATCCACAAATATAACATCTCTCAGATTGGTACAACAGAAATATAGTTGGTCCTTTATTACTCACTTAACATTAGAAGCCACAAATATACATCCCAACGGAGCTCCTCCTGGGTCCATAGAGGATAACTCGGTAGTTCTAGATGAACTCTACTAAGCCTATAAACTAGTGGTAGAAGTGGACTAAGTAGCATGACTACTCGAGCAACTTTATTCTATAAGGTTCAGTGCTGCTCGACTACTACTAAGATGATGACTCTACTCTTTATGTCTCCTCGTTAACCTCCTCCGTTTCATACTCGATCAGGTAGTCCACCCCTTCGATGCCTCCCGACAGATCTGGCTCTTCGTAGTAGACGTCCTCCGCGGTCTGAGCTCCTTCGTTGGTCTCCTTCGTGTTGTTCTGGTAATCTAAGCATGGGATTCAAAGAGGGATGAGTACGAGCATACTCAACAAGTTCATTATAGGAAAGAAGTGTTTAATGCACTAACTACAGCCATGGACCACAAAGTCATAGGCAATGCATGTTTTTGTAAACATTTCTTCAAAAGGTTGCTTTTATGCTGAAGAACTATGTTCGTCAGCCTTCACCGGGTGTCTAGAACTTCATGGAGTTCCTTTTCGTCTGCTTTCGCAGTTCCAAACCCGGAACAGGGAGTGACAAGCCACAATTTGATACACTCTGCAGAGGTATGTTACTGTACCCATAAGAGATCTTATCCTTGTTACCAGCCGGGCTCGAGATTTTCCACACTTCCTTGGTTTGAGGCTAGGTATAAGGTCCTAGCCAATCATTGTGCCTTCCCGCGACCTCGCATACCCACCCGAATGTTGTAGCATGCTAAGTTTAGGTACCTACTTAACCTTGGTCGCTTACCCCTCGGAGCATGACCCTCAGACACACCCTACAACCCCTCAAAGATACACCAAACTGTGGGAACAATAGGGGCTCCCCCTGCCAGTCACAGCCGGCCTCCGGTAAGGTGTACATGTTGATATGCGGGAGGGAAAAGAACAGCTTACCACTCCGTCCTACTCCAGATCTTATGGTAAACACTGGTATTACGGCGCAAGAATCACTAGACGACATTTGTTGTTAAGTCCTAGATGAGTAACCCAATGCAACGGAACTTCCACCAAACTCATACCATGGTTCCATTGCCTACCACATAGTAATATTCATAATTGTAAAAGTAATATTTTACTTTTAAATGCAGGAGTGACAAGTATAATAGTTTGCAAGTAATTTGATATAAATACTCGAGGTGACATGAGAAAGTGATGAACTTGCCTAAAGACTGCAAGGTATTGCAGTTAGATGGTGTGGACTAACCCAGGTCCTCGGTTTCTGAAAATTAGCATCATTGTCCGATAAGGGCAATGGTGAAAGATCCAAATGATGAATGCTTTAGGGTTTTAGTTGTGATTACCCCCCATGTTGATGTTTAGGGTTTTACTTTTTAATTTCAGAGTTATGGGATTAGAAGGATTTAACTTTAAATTTTATTGATCCTCATTAAGAGTTACAAAAAATTCTTTGATGTTTTTAATAATTCTTTTCTGGTTTTAAAGAGTTGAATTTTCCTTATACAAATTCCTTTATGTTTTTCTTTAACAATTATTTTTAAATGTTGTTTAAAATTTCATACAAGTATTTGTTTTGAATAGAGAATAATTTTTTAAGTGTTATTGCTATTTTTCTTTAATTTTTTAGAGTTTTTCTATGGCTTTTAAATTATTTTCTAAATTTCCTCAAAAATCCCTTGGTCAAAAGACCAAAATACCCTCTAGGCCCACTAGTCAGTCTAACCCGCGGGTTAGACCGGACCAAGTCAGCCTGGCTCGGCCCATCGGCCCCATTCGCCTCCTTCTCCCCCGAGCAACCCTAACCCTAATGTCTTCCCCCGCTCCTGTGATTCCCCAATCACCTCCACCGTCACCGGCCTGCTCCGGCCGACTCAGGCGGTCCTAGACCTTGCCGTTGGTCGCTTTCGAAGCGTTACACGACGTCGCGGCCTTCTGTCCGTGTTGATCTGGAAAACAGGGCATCCTCTGCTCGTGCCCGACCCCTACTACGCCTAGGGTTTGCGGTGGCCGTGGTGGTTCTCGTCGAGCTGGCATCTCTGGACGCACTGGTGCCGCTCGATGACACGCTCGTGGTGGTGGCGCTTGGTATGGCACCGGCCTGGTCGCGATTTGGCACCGCCGTGGCTGGCCCATGCCACCGTGCCGCCATGGACATCTCGAGGTGCTCCTGCCAGGTATTCGTCTGCTCCTCCTCTCTGATCTCCTCTCTCCTTCTTCTTCTATTGGCTCTGGCTACTAGCATGGTTCCTCTAGTGTACCACTACTGGCCATGCTATGTTGTTCCTATCTTCTTGGCTTACTGTTGCTGCTCCTGATGCTCTGCTATGCCTATTTACTTGTTATAGCTAGCTTGTATATGCCCATGTTCTCTCAGTGAGTGTTCATCTGGTAACTACTACTAGCAGTAGCTTGCTAGTGCCCATGTAAATAGATCATGTGTTCTTTTGAACACAGGATACTAGCAGTAGCCTGCTGTGCAAGTGTTTGTGGTTGCTGTTGTGTACTCGGGTGTGATTCACATGCTCCATTGGATTTATTGGAGCCTTCCTTGCTAGTGGTTAGCTTACTGGTTATGTGTTCCTGTTAATTGTTCACTGCTACTGCAACTAGATATGCCTCTCTATAGCACTGTTGACGTCCGAAACCCACCGGCGGGCAGCGACGGGCAACACCGTAGAGCCGGGAACAACCTAGGGCTGCGGCTGGCCGAGGTCCCTCCGAGCGACGGCCCGCAAAGCCTTCTGGTCACACGTCCGATGCTGATTGCAAGGGCGTGCCACCTGACCTATACCTGGTCAGGAAGGTGATGGAGATGCCTCGCTTAATTTCCTGCATGGCATACACGTAAACATTAAATACGAGCCTCGATCGGCTCTCAGGTTATCCTGTGAATCGGCTCAAGGAGCCGATCCACCCATGATTCGTACGGGGTGCACGAATATATGGTGGTCCTGCTTGATCAAGATAAAGCTAATGAGATCTACGACGATTTAGGGTTTTCACCGCATAATCGGATCATCCTACTCAGGATTGGGCCTCGCGGCCACGCACGGTGATCGTAAGCCGATCCTAGACAAGGCCTAAAAACCAACACGAGGTTGATCCCCGGAACATCCTGTCTAGGACTAGCGAACGACACCCTACGTGCCGCTGGATCCTCCAGCCCCTTGTAAGGCCTAACTATTGCAGATATTAAACTAATCCTTGATGAACAAGGAGCAACCGTAACGGATCAGATCTACTAAATAATGATCAAGCGGGGTGCCGCCCCCACACCTAAGATAGGTGTGAGGGCGGCTAGACATGCAAGGGTTGCACTACGATAGCATGTTACGCGAAGAACTATGCTAACCCTAACACATCTATGATAACTACGTTGCTCGCCATCAAAAAGGCTTCAGTACGAGCAACGCATGAACAACGTGGAGCTTGTGCTGCCTAGATCGCAAGATGCGATCTAGGCAGCATGTTGCTTACCGGTAGAAACCCTCGAGACGAAGGAGTTGGCGATGCGCCGAGATTGATTTTTTGGTTGAACGTTGGTTGTTGTTTATTCCATAAACCCTAGATACATATTTATAGTCCAGGGGACTTTCTAACGTGGGAATAATCCCCACCGTGCACGATACAAACTCTAACTTTTAATCTAAGATACAATCTACTATAATTAAAGATACACGGGCAATCTAGCCCAAACTCTTCGTGCAAGGCCGCTTCAGAGATCTTCCACGTGTAATCTTCCAAGCCCATCTCTCTTACGGCCCACCTCCTGATTTGGCCAAAATCTGGTGATAACACATGCCCCCCTGGTTTTGGCAATGATAATTTCAAAACCACTCTGTTTTTCCTTCGAAGGGTCATGTCGTGGCAGAGCAGACCTGTCGCAGTATTCTTCATCATGATGCCCTGTCTTTCCAACTTCTCTGCAAAATTCGATGGCTTTGGCATCACTTCCTCGGAAACTGCAATGGCATTAAATCTCCACCAGATCTCTCATTATTTATCCGCGCCGATCAATTAGCCCTCTTCATCCTCTGTTCTAGCTATCGGCACCCAAAAAACCCTCTTCTCCCTCAGCCATGTCTTCTTCTTCCTCCTCTTCCGTCTCCCTCCAATCCTCTTCCTCAAGCGAGTTGGTTCCAGAGCACGACCAGATGGAGGCGTACAACCGCCGGGCTCCCAAACATTGGGACAAGCGGGAGTGGGACTTCGACTTTGTGCCGGAGGGCGAGGACCTCGTCTGGTCAGATGGGGCCATGCCCCTAACCGACGGGGAAGATGACCTCCGGTACCTGGTTGACGGAGCACTGGAGGCGGAGAGCGATGACGACGACCCTCCCTTCCGGGGCAAATTCACCTCCGTCACCAAAGAAGAAGAGGACGACGAAGAAGAAGACGTCTCCTTCGGCCTGAAGAAGGAACAGGAAGACGACACCTCCTCCGACGAACCACCACCAAAGCGTATCCGGGGCTGGGCTTGGTCAGACGAGGACGATGATGATGACGAGGAGGAGGCCCCTGCTGAAGGTCACAGTAGCAGCAACGAAGAACTCGCCGACAGCAGCAATGGCGGCAGCTACCTCAGCAACGGCAACGACAGCAGCAGCCCTTAGAGTAGGAGTAGGGATTTGCTAGCATAGGGTTGGCAGTAGTAATCCGTTCCCTTTTGTTGAGCAATCGGCTTCCCCTTGTAAGAAATTTTATTATCAATGAAAACTTCTTTTGACTTTGCCGATGTCCTGTATGCTGATTCAGCCGATTTTCCCTCATCTGACTTTGTCGACCGTTAGCCCAATCAATGTCCAATGACTGATGGCAACGCATTGGTCTCTCACGATAATCTGCGAGACAGGTCAATTCAGTCATCCCTCCAAATTAGCCAGTCTTACCGATGATGATAGCACTGTCGATCGCAGTAGGCCGTGGGTTTAGTCTTGAGCAGGTGTCTTTACAAAGACCCTGGAACTGTCGCTGAATCGGCTTGGATGCTAAAGTTGATACCTCTGTAGCAAAAGCACCCCTTTTCAGAACAGCTACGATGTAGAGCCAGCCGATTCCAACCAAATTTGCTCTCCAGAGCCAAGTAACTTTCAGGCGAGTTGCCCCCCAAGTCTCACCCAAGGCAAGAATAGTGATGACTCAACCAAACACGTTGACATTGGTTTCAAGTTATTAATATGGAACCAGCCTATTCCAACTAAATCGGCTCTCCAAAATAAAGATATTTGAAGGCGAGCTGCCCCCCGAGCCTCAATCAAGGCGAGAATACCGGCATGGATGTACAGATCAAACAAAAAGGCTCTGACCTTAGGTAATCTGGCAATCCGAGATAGTCACCATGAAGAATCAGCCAGACTTGCCCCCGTCGATCAGTTTCCTTCCACTGGGCGCCGATGTCGTAGATAGCCAGTAAGTCTTGGCCTTGTGTAACCGTACTAGAGTCGATGGCTGCGCATCGGCTTCGTTTCTCAGTTCTAAAGTCGATGCCCTTGCATCGGCTGTAAAAAAATTTTTACCGGCCGATTTTTCCTAATCGGCTCCCAGTGTTTTACTGCACACATGTTTACACATGTTTATCTGCACATGTTCATCTGACTATATGCCCCCCGAGCCGAATCTGCCAGATGACTGCAGATATCGGCTTTTGTGGTTAGCCAGGGCACTGCACTTGCACGTCGGCTCCGAGAGGATTCGTGCTGACTTTCATCCGCCGACGTGGCCGCTGCCCAGTAGGCCGATGTTGAACACAAGCAGAACATGTGGTGAAGATAATTTTGGCCGATTGCTGGAACCGGCCTCCACATCGACTGAAGCGCTGACTGAAGGTTCTGTAATGCCCCTTCATAATTTTTTGGGGCCGATCACAAGGATCAACCTCGCCACGTTTGCTCATTGGTTTGTTCTTGCTACTCGGTCAGGCTGGACAGAACCAACCCAACCTCTGACTTTATCATGTTGATGCGCTTGCTGTCGTCCACCTTGAGTGCATCGTATAATCGTGGAGCACTAAGCTCCGTCGGAAGGACGAGCACCATGTTTGTACCGGCCGATGTTTCATCATCGGCTTTCCTTTGCTTGGGACGCCACTCCATCTTCCGTGGACGACCCTCTTCGTCCAGGGTTCGCTGAACTTTCGCAGCCAGATCAGGTCGTGCCTTTCTTAGCGTATGCAAGTATAACCTTTCGGCTTCCTCCAGACCGCGCAATCGCTGAACCCTGCGCTTTTGTGAACGGCTGAGTCCATCAGGGCACCACCTTGGCCGGTGGTACCTGTCTTCTTCTTCTTGTCCCTCGTCTTCTGAATCCTCGAGATCTGCCCACCGAGGGGACTCAGCGCGTTTGCTTTGTGGCGGGAGAGGCCCTAAGCGCCTGAACACAGACACGTTGGCTGCCTCCTTCTTCTTCTGGTTGCATTCTGGGCAATTGCCGATTGTGGGCAATCGGCTCATTCCTGAATCCCAGCAGTGTCTGAAGAAGGGGCAGTCCCAGTGCCTGTCGTTGTCGTCTTGCTCCCTTGATTTTTCTTTGGCACGTCGCTCGTGCTCCTCCTCAACGCGATCATGCCGACGATATCTTCTGGCTTCTCTGGCCAGACGATCTCTTTCATCATCATCGCTGGATCGTCGGCGTTGGTCATACTGACTCACATATTTGTTGAGGAGGTGATCAGAGAGGGGTCGCTGATATCTCATGTTCTTCACTTCTCCCTCTGTGACGTAGCGCTTGCCATCATGACGGAGCCGATCGCGTGGAGCGGCCTCCTCTGTGTCCTTGCTATGAGAGCAGCTGCCCTCGTCTCCATCTTTGCCAGAGTGATGCCCAGGTCCTACCATGTTGATGCTGAACGAGGACCCTGGCTGGCAACCTTCAGGGTAAGTGCATTCTACCATGTTAACGGCGGGGAAGGGTTGGGTGTCGACCTTCATGGCGTACTGATTGAAAATCAGACGCCCTTTTTCTATCGCCGCTTGGATGTGCTGACGCCACACCCTGCCGGTCGTTGGTGGCATGGGAGAGCGAGTTATGCCATTTGCAGTATGGCTTTCCGTTCAGCTCTTGCACCGTGGGGAATTTGAGACCTTCGGGAATCGTCAACTGCTTCTCCTTGAGCAGGAGGTCGAAGATTTGCTCAGTTTTGGTCACGTCAAAATCAAACCCCTGGGTCGGGCCTGGTGGCTTTACCCATTTGCAGGACACGGGGGTTCCTCCCCGGGTCCATTCAGCCACTGCTACCTCTTGATCTCCCGCAGAAACTTCGTCTTCCTCTGCATCGACCAGGACTACTGCACGCTTGAATTTGTCCTGGTACAGGTCCGGGTGGCGCTGTTCGTATGCCGACAGTTTCTGAACCATGTGCGCCAGTGAGGGATAGTCTGCTTGGGAGGCCATGTCCTTGAGCGGTGTTGCGAGACCCGCTACTGCCAACTCGACTGCTTCCTTTTCAGTTATACGAACCGAATAACATCGGTTCCTAAGATTCCTGAAGCGCTGGATGTATTCTGTCACAGTTTCTCCACGCTTCTGACGTAATTGTGCTAGATCGGCAATGCCGGACTCGGAAGCCTCTGAATGGTACTGTATATGGAACTGTTCTTCCAACTGCTTCCAAGTCCGGATGGAGTCTGGTGGCAACGAGGTGTACCACCCGAAAGCCGATCCCGTGAGGGACTGTGAGAAGAGCCTCACGCGTAGCTGATCCGACACTGAGGCCGGTCCTAGTTGCGCCAAATATCGGCCTACGTGCTCGATGGAGCTGGAACCATCTGATCCACTGAATTTGGAGAAATCAGGGAGCCGATATTTAGGTGGTAGCGGGATCATCTCGTAGTCGTCGGGGTACGGCTTGGAATAGCCGATTGCCCTCCTTTTCGGCACCATGCCGAACTGATCTCTTAGTATGGTACTGATCTGATCCGATCATTGCTGGCTGCAGGAGTTGAACTCTGAAGATTCGCCGGGGTGGCGTACTTAGCCAGCCATGTTTGCTTTTCCAGCTCTGAGCCAACTGCAGGAGCTGAGCTCTGGAGGTTCGTCGGGGTGGCGTACTTAGTAAGCCACGTCTGCTTTTCAAGATCTATTGCTGACGTCCCTCCTGTTTTCCCAGAAGTCCCTGATGTTGTGGCCTGGTTTGTGAGCGCCCAGTTACCGCAATCTGGCACATACGTGCATGTGTACCCGTGAGGGATCTCCTTAGGCGCCTCAGGCAAGAACTGGTAGTCACTAGGGTCACCACCGATCTTGTAGACGACGAATGCCGGTGAAGCCGGCACTTCTGGTGCTGCCAACGCAAATGGCAGCGGTGGACGGGACTGGAGTGGCAACTCTCCTTGATGCGTCCCGAGAGCTGGTCCTGACGGCGAGTACTGGTGCCTCATGATCTCCTGGATCACGCGAAGAGCGACACGCTCCAACGTGTTGACCAGGTTCTCAGAGTGGCGGTGCAGCGAGTGAGTCACCATGCCGCTAATCTCCTGGCGCACGGCCCTGGTTCGTTCTTCTGACGGGACGGATAGGTCCACTCCATCGAGCGCACCATTAGGCGAGAACCCCTTCCACCTGATGCCATGTGAACGGGTTCTGTGGAAAGAGCCGATGAGGTCGGCCTCGAGGATGACTTTGATCTCGTCATACTTCTTCTTGAGCTCGTCGGTCAGATCCTCGTACGCAGTGGCGGAGCGTGGACAAAAAGCAAGAGGGGGCAAATTTCATACGAAACAAAAAACTAGACACTAAAAATGGTCAAGTCGCATAATAGATACTCTTACAATGGATAATTGGTGGCACTGTCATGATGAGTGATATTTTATGAGTAATACACTTCTAAGGGTCGCATAAAATGATGAGTTATATTTTTTATAAAAAAGCAAGAGATATATTTTTTCTGTTCGTAAATAAGTGTCGTAAATTTATCTGGATAGACATGTCTAGATACATGCGTGTCTAGACACTGCGATACTTGTTTCTAAACTGAGGAAGTACTATAATTTTGGCGCTCCAAAGAAAAGAACATTGCTAATGAACAAAAGACATACTCATCGTTCCATCTTAAACTTGAAACCAGCAATTACATCTTCATACCTAATTTCGAATCAATTAAATATGACAGGTTCGTTTGGCCAACCCCTATGAAGTAATCAGAACCGAATCTTATATTCTAGCGTGCAGTGGTGCAGCATATTAGCCAGGCTGGGGCGGAGCAGTATCAGCACGGCAACTGGCAGAGCAGTCACACAGGACGGTCGAGAAGAAAAAGGCCTAGCGGTCAGCTAGCCATCAGGTACACATAGATGCAGACGGGACGAAGAGGCCTACTCCTTTACTCGCTGCAGAACTGGACGAGCTAGTAATCTGCTGATGGGCTAAACCATGTGCAATGATTATACCTAGTAAAGAGAAATTTGCACTTTGGAAAGGGGGGTCGTGGCCCAGTTTCGCCTCCACGACGCTCCGCCCATGCTCGTACGTGACTGGCGTGCCGTCCGCCATCTCAGATGTAGATGGCGATGTGGTTGATGTAGAAGCTTGTCCCACCGGGCGTGCCAGAATGTGTTGACGTCCGAAACCCACCGGCGGGCAGCGACGGGCAACACCGTAGAGCCGGGAACAACCTAGGGCTGCGGCTGGCCGAGGTCCCTCCGAGCGACGGCCCGCAAAGCCTTCTGGTCACACGTCCGATGCTGATTGCAAGGGCGTGCCACCTGACCTATACCTGGTCAGGAAGGTGATGGAGATGCCTCGCTTAATTTCCTGCATGGCATACACGTAAACATTAAATACGAGCCTCGATCGGCTCTCAGGTTATCCTGTGAATCGGCTCAAGGAGCCGATCCACCTATGATTCGTACGGGGTGCACGAATATATGGTGGTCCTGCTTGATCAAGATAAAGCTAATGAGATCTACGACGATTTAGGGTTTTCACCGCATAATCGGATCATCCTACTCAGGATTGGGCCTCGCGGCCACGCACGGTGATCGTAAGCCGATCCTAGACAAGGCCTAAAAACCAACACGAGGTTGATCCCCGGAACATCCTGTCTAGGACTAGCGAACGACACCCTACGTGCCGCTGGATCCTCCAGCCCCTTGTAAGGTCTAACTATTGCAGATATTAAACTAATCCTTGATGAACAAGGAGCAACCGTAACGGATCAGATCTACTAAATAATGATCAAGCGGGGTGCCGCCCCCACACCTAAGATAGGTGTGAGGGCGGCTAGACATGCAAGGGTTGCACTACGATAGCATGTTACGCGAAGAACTATGCTAACCCTAACACATCTATGATAACTACGTTGCTCGCCATCAAAAAGGCTTCAGTACGAGCAACGCATGAACAACGTGGAGCTTGTGCTGCCTAGATCGCAAGATGCGATCTAGGCAGCATGTTGCTTACCGGTAGAAACCCTCGAGACGAAGGAGTTGGCGATGCGCCGAGATTGATTTGTTGGTTGAACGTTGGTTGTTGTTTATTCCATAAACCCTAGATACATATTTATAGTCCAGGGGACTTTCTAACGTGGGAATAATCCCCACCGTGCACGATACAAACTCTAACTTTTAATCTAAGATACAATCTACTATAATTAAAGATACACGGGCAATCTAGCCCAAACTCTTCGTGCAAGGCCGCTTCAGAGATCTTCCACGTGTAATCTTCCAAGCCCATCTCTCTTACGGCCCACCTCCTGATTTGGCCAAAATCTGGTGATAACAAGCACCTTACCATGTACTGGTGAGATGTTGTTGCTTATACAAGCATGATGAGCCTTGGGTATGGGTTGTGGTGCCACTAGTAGCCTTTTATTGCAATTATGTTCTGTTGATGTATAATTGAGCTATGTAATTGGAATAATTCCTACACTGGTTACTTACAACTAGATGAACTGCTTATGCAATGATGATTCTATTAAATGAATTCAAGTTTATATTGACTGCATGATCCATTTGGGAGATTTAATATAGTCTGAACCACTGGTTGGTGATGGTGACTTAGTTGGTTGCTGTGAAGGGTTTTTGTGGTTGATGCGACCACAACAGTGTCTCACTACTGCTTTTGGTTGCTCACACAACTCTGTGACTTTGCTATGCATGATCCAATTCATGCTAGGTGCTCATTCTATTGAGTGCCAGTATGAATTGATGTGGAAAACTACATCAGACAATATTCAGTATGTACCTCTCTGATGGTATTGGGCTATAATTAGTCTAGGTGCTCTATTTGGTTGCAAGAGTGACTTGTGCTAAATCTATTTGGTCTAGGTTGTGCTCTGCCATATCCTTTACAGATGCACCTTGTACCAGTAGCTAGTAAAACATCATCTGTTAACTGGTAGATTGTCAAGCTTTTAGTTGCTAACCAAGTGATGATATATACTTTTTATTTTCCTAATATTTGATGACAGGTGCTTAAAAGAAAATGATCCAGAGTGGATCATTCCTGTTGCTGGTTTACCTCACTCCAGCTCCTAGAATGTGTTTGTTGATGTAGAGGATTTGCTTCAGTTTGTTGCTCTTGATGTGGATCCCGCCCTTCTCCTCCTGGCTAGCTAGTTCTTGCTCTGGCCCTAACTTCCCATCTCTCTGGTTCTATGGGTGGTTTCTTGAGAAAGAACAATCTTAAGAAGTTCTTGTTGTTCCTGATGTTCTTGATGGTTTTTGGCTACTGCTAAGATGTGTGTCGATGGATGAGTTCTTGTTTTTCCTGGAGTTGCTATTTATAGCAAGAGCAATGCCCTGTCCTGGTCGACACATAGACTTGTGCTTCCCTGGTGACTAAGCCTTGTGTGTGTGTTGTGAGGCATGCACTACGCCTGGTAAGGTGTGTGTGTGTTCCATGGTTGGAATTTGGGCTGAATGGATCAGCTTGGCTGGGACTTGGTATTATCCACCTGATGGTTTTCTTTTAACATCCAAGTGGCATCTCCACTTGTTCCATTTGTTGCACTTGTTGTTGTGTTTGCAGGAACTCAAGAAGATCCAGGAAGCAAGAAGATTAATACAGGATTTGTAGTCTAGGTTTAGACTAGGGCTTGATCAATGTAATCTTCTTTTTATTTTTCTTATTCATTTAAGATTTGATAAGTTGTAATATTATTGAATATTGTAAAGACTTTGTATCTTGTGTGTGATAATCAATAAAGCTCAAGCTTTCCTTATTGAGATATTGTAATAATTTATTCCTATTCTATTATTATTTGAATTTTAACTCTATTTCTATTTCAATAATGATTTAAATATTCAATGTCTTATTTAATTTCAAATATTCAGATGTGAATATCAATTCAAATTGATTCCCCTTTCAAAACCCTAATTGAAAAGAGGTCATGTCTAAATTTATCGCACTCTCGAAACCCTAATCCCTAAATGGTATCGTGAGAGAAACTTTATCCCTCTTAGGTTTTTATGCAAATAAGCACGATTTTTGTTTCCAATTTTGCGATGAAATGCACATCTCTTTCCTAATTCTACCCCAGAACTGTCTGGAAACCTGGGGTGTTACACAACCAAACAGGGCACTATCCAATTTAACTTAGTCTATGATTTGTAATATCTCAAAGGCCCACTTAACCCGCTCTTTCATGGCAAGAGGTGTGAAATTTTGTAGCCTCACATTGCTAGTTTATAAGGAGTAAGAGCATCCCCAGCCGTGTCCGAAGATATAAAACTGTGTCCAGCCGCATGTCCCAAAAATCGTTTCCACCCGACACGGCCAATACCGTGTCCGGCCTCCCAAGGTCATCCCCGCTCCACACGGGATGGGCTGGTTGCGCCGGACACAACTCAGTGACGACGTGGCACATGGTATACCATCCTTCTCATTGACACAACCACAAGAGGGCAGCTTTCCATAATGGCGGTGACGGCTCCCGAGGCGGAGGCAGGTGAGACATCTTGTCAGCGTATCGCCTTCCCAATGCGGTGTTGTCGTTAATGCATACCGCTACTTCTCGCCCCTTCCTTTTCGCTTCCCGTCATTTCCCGCATTGTCTTAAGCTAAAAAAAAGCCCCCTCCCCCCGCATGATGAACCTCCCACTCTCCTCCGCCGTTCTCCTCCGCTCCTAGACAAAGCCATGTAGCCACAATGTTGCATCGCTGCATCACCAACCATTCGATGTTGGGCCGCAAAGGTTGTACACCATCGGCAGCCCGAGCCCTTCCCTACAGACGACATGAAAGAGCCGGCGAACCCGGAGCAGACGGCTGTCCTCGCGTTGTGCCAGTCTCTGCGTGAGCTTAGGGACGCGACCCGTAACTGAGAGGAGCTGAACGAGGACATCTCCGCTATGTCATCGAGATCTCCTTCGAGCATGCACCGATGGAGGAGTATGGACGCCTCATCATCGCCCCAGAGCGACAGAGGAGCCAAGGCCACCACCCACGAAGCAACGTGTGTCGCCTAGAACGAGGAGTCGCTTGAGGCGGCGTAGCTGAAGGGCCAGCGTCACGTGGAAGCTCCAGCGATGCGGCACCGACAGATGTGTGAAGCAAGGGGGCATGAGTCTGCAGTTCGGGCGGTGAGGCGGGTGTGGGCGCAACAGGCCAAGGGGGAAAACGACAGCAAGACTCGGTCGTTGCGCGCCCTGAAGCACGACGAGTGGCTAGGTTTTAGTTAAAGTTTAGCCCTTTTCATTCAACTCTGTAATATATAACAAAATTTGAGTGAAAGGTTTTATTTCTATCGAATTTGAAGTGTTTTCGTACAAGGCGCTTGGGGGAGGCTAGGAATAGGCGTGCCTCAAACACGACACCACGTGGCGGCGTCCTCCAGTCCCACGAAGAGTACACCCATACCGTCGTACTGATCCTTTGCTTAAACAATATTCCTAATACGCCTTTCATCCCACCAGAACTATTTATGATTTATCAAAATTTAGATATATCTAAATTAGTATCTATATACAAATCTCACACAACTCCACATGCATATCAAGAACTTTCCGGAAGCGCTGAAACCTTGACCAGACTGACCACCCGTTCACCCGAGTGGGATCATTTGGCTAAACGATGGAGAAGTTGGGCATAAAATAGGAGGCAGTCCGATACGGCCACTGCCTCATCTGTGCGTCGTCGCGTTGCCCATGGCATCCGATCACATGTCTGACTAGAGCCGGGAAAGCCGTAAACACGTGAGAAACCTACCAAGAGTACACCCATACCGTCGTACTGCCCCTCTGCTCAGACCACGGGCCAATTGCTCTATGGCTTTTATGTTGCCCGTCTACTGACCAGTGTGCATGGGCGTCTTCGAGTACAAACATGCTGCAGCCTGCGATGCAGAGCCTCCCCCATTAGGATGATGCTGACAGAGCACTCAGAGCTGAACAATTCTGGTTGCCTGAAAAAATAAACTCATCTAATTTTGAAAAAGTATAGACCCCTGTGATATTACTACTACCGTAGTCTTATTTTCGTTAGAAACATTTTTGCAATGTTATTATTTTAAATGTTTTAACAGTTTGTCAAGAAAACTAACAGAAAAGTTACAGATTTTAGACAAAAATCGCCTATTTATGGACAGAAGAAAATTGCCCTAACATTCTCATAGAATGCAACAGAAAAATGAGAAAGATACTCCATGCTACCGTTCTTCCGAACAGGGTCTGGTTCACCAAACACAACACCGAAGCATGCAGGTGGCTGACATCAAAACCAGTATGGAGCTCCCATGACAAACAAGTGCAAGAAAAGTTTCACGAGAGAAAAGGGAATGTTTCAAACACATATATATGTACCAGTGCTGTCTTCGACAAAAGTGTTGATTAAGCGAAGGTGCTCAAAAGTACACAGCAGTATCTTGTCTGCTGAAACGAAAAATAGAGGGTACATGTTTCAAGATATCCCAGCCAAAGAGGTTGAGGGAAAAATGTTGATTTCAACTCCACTTCAACTTGGGGGGACATCAACACTTCAAACATATATATTTACACAATGGAAACATGAGCAATGGTACAACTTCCAAAGAATAATACACTACCTACATTCTTTCTTTTCTTTTAAGAAAATAGAACAATGCCTATCTACTCGCATCTAGAAGAAATAATAACAGATGAACTGGTGGACCAGAATAGTTACACTTCACTAAAGGACTACTTGGATCTTGAATGGTATTACTCCGTGAGATCATATATCGGAAGTAGTATGCTAGTGGCAATATTTCATATCTGATGCCATCATGCAGCTTGGGTGTAGTGATAAATCATTTGGCAATATCATTAGTACCAAAAAGCCTCTCCCTGATCAACCCACTGCATGAAACTTCCGGATAACCCATGAGCCTCAATCTCTGGAGTGTGACCACTGGCACCAATATCAGCTGAAACATTCACATCAGGAGTGCTTCCGGCTCTTGACCTGCTCAGTAACACAAATATAGTGAGGAAGGATAGAAGAATTTTCTAGATATCAATGCTCAGCTTCATGGACATTTAGGGATAGTAGGCCCATTGCAAATAAAGTAGTAGGCCCATTGCAAATAAAGTCAGAAAGGATTTACAGTCTAGAATCGGCCCATGTGGCCCAAAACTCATATACCAAAAGTCTAGTACAAACAAGAGATCTACAGATTGTGTTCAAATGGACAATTTAAGCAAGCTGTGTTCCAACTTTAATTCTTAGTGATAAATGTAGAATAACTTTAAAGAAATTCATGTTATCAAATTTTGTGTGCATGATTGCATGTGTACAAATACAACAAATAAAAGGCTAGGTACATGGAAACACATAGAAATAGGTTAAAAAGGGAAAAGCAGGGCAGTAGGAACAACCTTTCATTTTCTGAAGGTGAAAGCCAGTCGAGATCAAGGAAATTTGAATCCCCAGAACCGTTGCAGTAGTCAAGCTCACAGCTCGCATACTTAATGCGTGACACTGTAGGAGTATAACTGCGGTTGTTTTCAAGAGAAAAGATAAATTTGATATCATAAGTGTCAAATTTTAATTTCTGTTAAACGCCAGTATGCTATTCACAGAATATGAAAAGGTGAAGTTTCAGAATCAGACCAACCTTGACTTTGACACTGCATTATTAGAGGTACATAAAATTTCATGTACTGAACCAGACCGGCAGTTTGGAGGTTGTAGCTCATTTTTTAAATCACTAAATCCTGATGCTGAAATTCCATTTTGACCGTTGCTGGACATCGATGTGTTGCTTTTACGAAGAATGCTACCATCTGATCTTGCCCTTTTCATCAATTTACTGTGACAAATATACAACAACTCAGACAATTGATAAGATAGATTTTATTGATCTGCAAAATGCATCCAAGGATAAAATTTGTATATTTTCTTCAAACAGGGTGGTCCTGAGATGACATGGGATCATGGAAACACCATGCAAAGTTATACAGTACCCATGTTTTCAAGAATATAGACTACCCCCTCTATTTCAGGACATAGAAACTGGCAAACCTAGTACACAAGGATTAGAATAATATTCATAAGAAAAAGTAGCAAGTGTTACCCGTACAAAAAAAAAAGAGACAACTAAAAACTCATTGTTCTGTTCTAATTCTATAAGCACAGGCGCAACTAGCTATATGCAATGGATGGAGTACTTTGATTTCTATTTGGCCATTAACTATTTAACTGTGATAACAAAAGATAATTGCCCTATACTATAACAGCATTGAGATACCATAGTACCATAGACATTACAGGTTTAAAGACATTCTGTTTAAATTAGAGAATTTAAAATGGTAACAATCAAACTCTGCTGGTCAGAACTTTTGAAGTGAAGGATGCAGTGCTAAGTCAACATCCACTCGTCTAAAAATTATTTCTGGTCTCATATTCTCATGCAAACATTACTGGCCAGTTCTAGTTATGGAGTTATCTGTGGGTAAGGACCAACAAATAAATGCACTAATATTTTTTTACCGCTATGTGTAAACCAGATTGGGGGTACATTGCTCTTCTAGTTTAACCAAATGGAAAAACTTTATGTAATGGTCTTGTCAAACGTAGTCGAGAAAACCCAATATCGAAAGCTTACCTCGTATTGTCATCAAGGACATTCTCCCCAGCAACAGACTCTGGCTCCCAAGGTGCAGATTTGCCCTGATGCGGCTGACAGTGTCCCAAAAATCTACAATTTTAAGAAGGCAAACACAACAAGTATAACAAAATTAGTACATACTATTTCCTATTCGAGGTATATAAGCAGTGTTTAGTGAAAAATGAGCTTGACCGAACATACAAATTTATTGCTGCCTGTTTGTAAGCATCCATATATGCATTACTGTAGTATCGTTGTAGTGTCCTGAAGAACTCCTGAGACTGAATAGCAAACTTAAGGTGCCCTCTCTTTGCAGAGAATATCTGTACATAAAAGATAAAAATCATATGTAAGCTCAATCCGAAAAGAGCACAATGAACAGCTCAACATGAAGAAAACACGTCATATTGGGCCTTTGGAGACTCATGAATCAGCAAAAATTCGCGAACGGCTGCCTTTTTTCAGTCCTCGAGCAACAGGTTAGTGGTTGGTCAACTTACGTCACACCCAACTTAATAAACAAATTCTCATATGCCGCTAGTCCTCCATACGAAAATAAAAAAATCAAACTGGGTTAGGCCCACTTTTCAATTTATTTTTTTGAAACAAATGCACTGTTATGTAGTTGTCGTGATGCAACTGGTTCCATTTGAAAATTAAACCTTAAAACAAACAGATGTTTATCTAAGGAGCAAAACTAGACTAATCATAGAACAACTAATGCAGTATAAGCACTGCCATTTTAATCAAGAGTTTTTCTATTATTGGAGTGAAGGAACTGCACGGACTTAACACTGAATACTGAAACAAGATACCAGTATGCCACAATAAAAAAAAATGATACCAGAAGAACAGAAAAATGACACTGAGGTGTAGTAGTACCTTATTATGTGCAGCCGAACCACCATATTGTAAAGCAAGTGTGTCGCCCATCCGCTCATAAAAATGCATCAAATGGTGGGCGAGGGGGGAGTCCAAATCATGCTCTGGGGATTCTACAGCACCAAGTGCATGCAGCTGGTGTCCAAGAGAAGCTAAACCATAGGCATACTGAGCAACGTTTGTGCGGTCTAAACAATCTATACAGTTTGTGCGCAAGACACCCTTTTGTAATTTTGGAGGCTTTACTGGCATAGGTCCATTGTTACTGACTACATGTTCTGGAATTTCATTAGTGGAGGTATCAGAACTGACACGGGTATCTTCTTGGGAAATGTCATCATTATTATTGATACAGTCCACATTGTCACCATCATGGTTGTCATCACACGCACCAAGGCCACAGCCATTGTTCCTATAAGGTGGGAAATGGAATATTAGAAGGAAAAAAATGCAAACAAAAAAAACCTTTGTATTAAAGCAGTATGTTGTTCATGAGATAGAAGACAAAATAATTTCAGATTAAAAAGTGAACACCGGTACAAAATAAGAAATACTTACAATGGAGCATGTAAATTAAGGGAGCTCCCAGGTGTTTGATCCGAGGAAACTTGACAGTAGAAGAATTCTGTCAAGTTCAGTGCTTCAGATGCCACTTTCATCAGTACTTGAAGGGCATCTATAGTTTTGCTGGAATAGTAGTTGCCTTAGTAATGCATGTCAAAAACATCTAATAAAACACAACTGAAAGGAAGTACAAATAATCAATACCTTTGAGTGCTTTTACTAAGATCCCAATGTAAAAATTTCAAATGATTTTCTCCTGGTAGACCATTATTTATAATCTTTATTGCTTTATCGAATTCTTGACGAAGTGTAGACTCCCGTGGTCTCCTCTCTCGTGTCTTTAAAACATAGAAGCAAGAAAGAAGGTAAGAGCATGAGCTATTAAAGTAACCTTCAACCAGAAAAGGTGAAGGTATCCAAAACTAAACTTTGATCCTCAGTTTCTATTGTAAATAACTTGTAATATTTTTTAAAAAACCTCACAAGATTATAATATACGGTATTCACATGCTTGAGAAGTTGAGATAGTGCATCCACGTGTTCTACATTATCTAAAAGTAGCTAAAATCTGAAATAATCACAATACTAATGCTATGTATATATATCATGTCAAAAAGATTCAAATCCAACGTCGGAAGAAAAAAAAACCAGTGCTGACAGTGACAAGTCCATTTCACAGCCGAATTTGAATGAGCAACTATTCACATCTCGATTTGTCTTCTGTTGTCCAAATCTTCCTTTTGAAGTCGACTTGTGTAGCGATACATGTTGTGTCTATTTTCTCTCAGTTTGTCCTCAATAAAAGGAGGCTCCCAGATATTAGTCAACCTAATCCAAACATATGTCCTTTGCCTCAATGACAATGGCGCACCACCTTACTTCATAAAAGCAAAAGGTGTTTACCGTAGTACAAACTCGGATCCAATACATTTACTAGAATCAGTCACATGCATGGAATACTTCAATGGGTAGACGAATAGATCGTTTAGTCAAAAAAGTAAGTTAAGTGCACACACTCAATGATGTCACCCTTTTTTAAAGGGAGAAGTACAGTCTATAGAGAAAGCATACATCATAAGCATTTACGACATGATAGCACTGTGAGGCTTACCTTAATCAAGTTTAAGATAATGATAGGATTTCCATATCTCCTCCTAAGATTTTCAAAATGAAGTCTGGTAGCTTCGTAATTATTGTCCTTCTCATGCACTGAAAGAACGAGTGCATTAAAATAACTGAATGATATACATGCATCAAAGAAGGATTCCAATACTTACATATGATATCTGGCTTAATATTGAGCTTTGATGTCTCCTGGGACCAGAATAGAGGAATCGAACCCCTGTTCTGCACAACAGAACTGATTTGCCTAGGTCCAAGTGTGTCTTCATAAACAATTTGCTCAGTCTCAACGTCATTTGCTACTCTGCCCTCCTCATTCACACCTCTCTTTAAATACCTGTTCAAAAACAAATGGCGACATCAAGCAATGATGTAATGATCCACATCTCCTTTCGAATCAGATTCATCCACATTAGATAAAAAACTAACAGTAAAAGGTCATCATAATGCCTCGATCGTAATGGCGACATAAAGGGTTTGATAAGTGCGAACCTGGTTCCAGCATAATGCCTCGATCGTCTAGCAATGAGTGTCAACATAATGTCCTTGCCAGAAACTGTGACTTTATCCTTGAATTAAAGAAGACAAATCAAATAATTATCTACCATAAAATGGTGCCCAAAGGAGAACTTGAAAAAAGGAAAGTTATTTAACCCTACAGTAAGCATATTGTTCTGTCTACTTTAGATTATGTTTTCTCATAAGAATAAAATTAATTCACACCCGATGCATATCTTATAAGGGGTAAAACATGCGAAGCGGAAATATAAATTTCCCCATCGTATAATTGTATATTAATATTTGTAGTCTCTCCTCTTTACTGTCATATGATTTTAGAACTTTTAACCGTGGATAAATCTGGGCATAGTTTGGTTTTAAACTGGGCAAACCATCAGCCCAACCCGCACCACACCGTATAGACGGTTTCGGCCGGCATCGCCGTAGTGAACTGTCCAAACCACAAGAAAATATTCTTAGCTGGTTTGATACAGTTTGGACCCAACAAAACCGACCAAACCGCCGTCAGTAAAACAGGTAAGTACCGATGTTAGCTGGCTTCCTTGGGCATGCATGTATAAGAAGTTCCGCACAGCTACGCACTCTATTCGTTGTGATGGGCCCGGCTGTCTCTGTTCGGGGGCCCAGGTCACCTGTCCGCCACTTCGTTACGATGGACTTGAGTCTGGAGCATGGGGCTATTATATTCACTCGTGCACGGGCATACAGCGCGCAGGATACAGCAAGCTCAGCATGCATGCAGCGGAGATCGGACGGAAACTGGTGTGAAACCGCTGACACCGTATAACCAGTAGAGACCACACCGACGTATCATCTTATTTCTGAACAGTTTAAACCAGACCAGACCAGCTAAAACCGTAGCCAACGGTCCAGGTTGAGGAAACTGTACAACCCGTGTTAACCCGGGATTGCCCAGGGTTAACCGTGGAAAACAAGGTTGACGAACATAGTACTGTTACTGGCCTAGCCGCCTAGGATAAGAAAATTAAGTAAAACACGACCTCACCAAATAGTAGAAGAAATGAAGAAAATAAAAAGGGAGAATAATTAATGGTCCAATATCTGTAAGATGATGTGGACAGTACTTGAGAGAAAGGGTCAGGTTTATGGATGCAGTCTACCATCCATAGACACAAAATTCTGTTGGGGAATACCACACACTAAAAGAGATCATTTCATAGGGCTATATATACCTGTTTAAAAAAACCATAGACTAATGCAACAGTCCATCGGGTACTTTTCAGAACGTTACGAAACCCTCGTGTTAGATATTCATTCCATACGAACATTGTATCATATAGGTCCCACCCTTCCTGTGGATCACTAAAATTCTTCTGGAAACTTCTCATGATATGGTACGAGTGGCTGAAAAAAAAGTCCTTCCTAAGATCTATAGTCTGCAAGAGCTTCTTGTACCTGCACGCATAGTAAATGTCATTTTAAAAGGACACATACAGTACTATTGGTTGTTATAGGAAATAAATAATTAAATGGAAACAAGAATGAAATGCTTCACAAATAAAAAATATTGCCAACAACCAAAAATTGTGAATTGATGTGAAGTCTAGACATCATCGTATAGCCGTATATGGATACATGATACGACATACCTGTTTTCATCCTTGGAATTAAAAAGTGTTGGCCTCGTTTTGGAATTAGATACCTCGATCATTGCCGTCTTAGTAACTTGGTAAACTGGATGGCCAAACATAGCACCAATTTTTCTCTGCTCGGTGATAATTAACATGTAATAAGGCCCAAGGAACTTAATGAAACCTGTAGAGAAAATTTATAGTTGATGCATAGTCATAACACAATAAAGGACTATATTTGGCTGGAATTATTAGCATAGAAAGATGGGACAGTTTACCGATGATTCCACAACAATTTGTAACAAAATTGACTCCACCGGTTGACCTATGCTCTTCATCTAGAACTTTTAGCAGATCAAGATATTCACTCTGTGAGTACATGGTACAGTCCTCATCTATGTTAAGCTCTGATGGCTCCATTCTATCAATCTTAAGTAATCTCCATAATGTTTTGTCAGTGTTAGTTCCAAGAATATAAAATGTCTGCAAAACAGAATTCATAATTTAAGTGAGATGACAAACAACATATCAGAATATGAACGACAATATTCAATAGTGCTTTCAGTAAATTGCAAGTACCCAGAAACCAAATATAGATACTACCAATTTTCGCATGTAATCACATAGAATGATAACGAGCTAGCGAAGATCATTGCATCATGTTTTCATAATGTCAATAAAACTAGTATTGTCACCTTTCCAAAATAGTTGACGATTTAGAACACGTCAGTCAAACTTAACTTTTTTACAGCTAATTAATTAAAAATAGGTTAGTTAAGTTCAAATGGTACTCTCTCCTCCAGGGCCACTACGCATTTCGAGGCAAGACTTTGACGAATATTTTGACCAACAAGATAAGAGTTATATGTCGCCAAAAGTACTACCATTGGATTCATATTTGCAAGCTGTTTTCAGCAAATAACAAATGTCCAGAACGAGAACTTAAATTCACCCAGGAAACCAGCAAATATCCCAAAAACCTCCTAACAAAGAGTAATAATCACACAAAAGCAGCAGCCAGTTTACACTGATAATTTGATTTAGAAAAGAAAAGCTGAAGTTAATTCTGTCTTATAGCACGGAACTGCAAGTAAAAACAAAACACAAGGCTCTCCACCAGGAACCAGAACTGCAACATTAACATCCAAAAAAGCTATTTTGAAACAAGTAAAGCTCCTTCCATTTCCTAAATAGAGAAGAGATGAAGAGAGCGCAACAAGAGAAAACACAATTCCTAATCTCCCGCAGGGGGTGGAACAACACAAACAGACAGGGCTTCCTAAAATGCGTCTCTCCTGCAATAGTCAGTCCCCAGTCCCCACCCAATCAAACCCGAATGGCAACCAGAAGTCGCTCAAAAGGAAGGAATTCTAAATCTCAGCCGTGGCATGGGACGATCCTGAGCAAACCTGAATCACAAACACGCCTAATAATAATGAATTAGCAGAAGAATCGCAATTCCAAATCTCCGGCGTGGCATGAAAAGGCCAAGTCTTTCCGGACTAAACAACCCGATAGAGCTGGGCCAATTCCGTAATCGCGCGCCCGTGCTAAGCTCGCAACGTCCTAACAAAGAGTAATAATAATCACACAAAAACAGCAGCCAGTTTACACTGATAATTTGATTTAGAAAAGAAAAGCTGAAGTTAAATCTGTGTTATAGCACGGAACTGCAAGTAAAAACAAAACACAAAGCTCTCCTCCTGGAACCAGAAGTGCAACATTAACATCCAAAAGCTATTTTGAAACAAGGAAAGTTCCTTCCATTTCCTAAATAGAGAAGAGATGAATAGAGCGCAACAAGAAAAAACACAATTCCTAATCTCCGAGTGGAACAACACAAACAGACTCATGCAATAGTCAGTCCCCACCGATCAAACCCGAATCACAACCAGAAGTCGCTCGAAAGGAAGGCATTCTAAATCTCAGCCGTGGCATGGGACGATCCTGACCACGCCTGATTCACAAACACGCCTAATAATAATGAATTAACAGCAGAATCGCAATTCCAAATCGCCGGCGTGGCATGGAAAGGCCAAGTCTTTCCGGACAAAACAACCCGATAGAGGTCGGCCAATTCCGTAATCACGCGCCCGTGCAAAGCTCGCAGCGTCGCCGAATCAATCAACCAGCAGGAACAACGAAACGAAAATGAATGAAGGAGCACGCCACAGCAAAGCGCGCACGAGGCGGCGCATTGTGGCTTGGATTGGAGGAGCTCACCGAGTCGGCCTGGTACAGCTCGAAGCTCTCGAGGCAGGTGTCGACCTCCGCCGGAGCAGCCATGGCTCTCCGAATCCCCGACGCTGGCGGGCTCAACAACCCCAACCTCGCATCCGCCGGCGCCAGCAGATCAGAGCCCCGCTGGCCCTCGCAGGGACCCTATATCCACGCCCGGCAGCTTGAGGTAGAGCATTCCCCCGGGAACCCCGCGCGGATCACAGCGGCGCCGCCCGCGAGGCCGAGCCCCAGGCCACGAGGTCTCCTGCGGGGAATGGCCGCGCCCTCCAGCTGGGATCCGGTGAGCTCGGGAGCGATCGCGGCGAGCTGGCAGGGCCGGAGGAAATCTCTGGTGGGAGGAGGAGGAGGCGGAGGCCGTGAATGGAGGCAGCAAGAGGGGATTATTTTTCGCCTCTCCTTTTTCTTTCTTTGCTCTGTTGTGTTAAAAATCCGTGACGGAGGGTGATGAGCTGCTCTCGTGTTATTGGGTCCTGCTTCTTTCTCATTTTCTATTTATTCTTTCTGCTGGTTTTGGTGTCGTACTGCATGTAGGATTACTATATTTTTTTGTCTATTGTTTTGTAGAAACTTTCGTTCAGCTTGTGGTGATGTGTTGTCTCTATCTGTTTTATAATTGCATTGCTGTTACTACTGTGAGCTTCTTCATTTGTGTTTATAATTTCCCCCAAAGGCCGGGGGAAAGCCATTTCAATTGTTGATTCATGATGTGGTCTAAGAATCAAAGAATGTACTTTTAGGTGGAACACTAATTACAATAAGAGATGGCAAAATTGATAGGAAAATATATAGTGGTGTGTACATGATTTCTAGTTTAGTCCCATAATAACAAAAATAAAATGCAAGTGTGTGCATTATTGGCCATTGGAACGGAGTAGTGATTCATAATGTAGTTTTATTTTTAGATAGTGTCATGTAATAATGAGTTGATGATTGGTGCCGAAAGCCTGGCACTCCATCTGCCTGCCATTGCTGATACGGCCGGGCGAGTTGGACAACCCAGCGGACGATTCCAACGCCGGCGATGGTCAAAGGTCTGTCCACACTCCAAATTACTGCTAACACGAAGACAAAACGTACGGGGAACAATGGTGTGACCATTACCGGTACTATTGTGTCATTGGCCTTTGCTTCTACTTCTACGGCATACTAAAATTCGGTGGATAACGTCAAGTACTCCGAAGATAAGCACGCACATATTGCTAACAGTAAGTAACTAGTACTCCCTCCATTAAAAAAATTGTGTATTTCTAACTTTTGATCTTAATTAAATTTTTGAAAATTTAACCAATTTTACAGACAAGTATAGCCATAACATCAAATCAAAATATTATTAATTGTCATAAATATCACCACAATTTATTGTAAAGTTTATCCAAAATTTATTAAATTTGATTTAGAACAAAAACAATATACAAACTTATTTATGGACGAAAGGAGTAGTGGCCCAACATAAATGGACCAACCTGATTCATTTTTATTCCCAGGCTAAATTTGGGCTGCAAATGCATCTCCACGGATGTACCGCCAACAGTATGTATGTCTTTCCTGTGTAGCCTCGAGCCTGCGTAGCAGCGTTTGCGGCCGTTTTGCCTTTAGCATGCCAGCATTAGCGGGGCGGCAACAATATGGCCTTCCGTGCCACGATTAATGCCGCTCGCTTCACATTCTACGGGCTTGCGCTGACAGGAGGCAGTGGGTTTCTACGCCAGCATCAATGCCTTGGAGGTTAGAGTTGGTATTACTGACGATGTGTGCACTCATGCTTTTGAAGGCGTCTGGTCGCGTCTGCCTTTGCCGACGTCATTATCACATCCTCCTCACCCATAGACGAAGAAACGCCGCACCATGGGCCAGTCTTGCCCATTTAGGAAGTCCTGAAACGACCATGAGGTGAGGTCCTCGCGCGAGCGCCACAGGGAGATTGAGGGACCACCGGTATGTCCCGTCGACTTCGCTCGGCAACGGTACGAGAGGGGAACACACGTGTCGTGGCCAGACGGCAACTTGCCCGCAGGTTGGCTTCTGAACTCGCGCCGGGTGTTGGTGCCACCGGCGCCACTGGAGGGTCTAGCACAACGCGACGAGATTCGTCGCTAGTGATTCATGCTCCCACCGGATCTGCAGTATGATTAGATGTTCGCGCTCGATTCCTACTCATGAGACACATTCGGGTCGTGGGAGTTCATCCCGTGTTGTTGACCCGGGTACCCAGGCGACGTCGGGTATTTGAGCCGCGACAAGACTCATGGCCTCAGCAACAACGACGACGGCAAGCACGACGGCAACGACGGCCCTCCTGATCTTCTAGTCATCAGGCAAGAGGTTCAGTTGCTCGAGCTCAGCGAGGACGAGGCCCTCCAGATGCCCATCGCCCAGAGCAAGCTCGAGGAGCTCGTTAAGTGGGACGGCCTTCCCTGTCGCGACAGGATTTTGGCCTGTTTTTCTGTCATGGCAGGCTGTCGCGGCAGGATTTTGGTCAGACCCACGCGCAACAGGCAGCGCCAGCCACTGGCCCTCATCGACCTTAGTGGTGGGGAATAAGCGCCAATGGCGCAAACCCTAATTAGCTAGGGTTTTAATTTATTTTTATATAATTTTTCGTTTTTTCCTCTATGTAAATTACTTTTATATTAAAATAAAATTTTATCATAAATAATTTGCGTCGGGCTGCTGGGTACCATACCCGACCCAAACGGACAAATATTGCGAGAAAGCCTATTACGTGTCTACGGATTGATCCAAACGGACCGAAAAGAATGATTTGCATCTGGCAGCAGGATATGATTAGAAACCTTGGTTAGGACAAAAAAAAAAAAAGGAAAACAACTACTAGTAGCAATGCAGCGTTTACTGGTCCTAGTTTACTCTTCAAAGAAGCTCTGATCTGTCCAGGCCTCCAGCAGGGAGAAGGAGAAGAATTAGCGCTCTCCCGTGAGTTCCCGTACGTCGCCGGCACGCGTTGCATCGCGTGGACGCAAACGCAAGATCGCGAACGGGTCAGCTCGGTGGGCGTGCACGCGCGCGCGCGGGGCGGCCGCCGGCCGGTGGAGCGGCGGGCTGACGGAGGCAACGGCGTACGTGGAGAGGCCTGGTTGGCTTCCTCGTGCCCGCGGGCGGCGGGCGGCGGGCGCCGGACGGGGTTTTATTTACCGAGCTGCGAATGATTGGCGGCGGCAGTCGTCCCGTGAATTGGAGCGCGCCACGGCGGCGATGGACCGCGGCCAGGGCTTCTAGGCCGGCGAAGTCCTTGTTTTTCCTGTTGCTGTTGGCCGATGCGTTGCGTTGGACAGGCCAGTTGGGCTCGCTGGCCTTGTTTTAACTATTTTTTAGAACATGTAAAAATAATAATTTTGAGAAAAACGATGGTGTTGTTGCTACTTCCATCTCTTTCATAATTCTTGTCGGGTCTAGCTCAAATTTAAAGTGAAATTACGACAAAAGTTATAGTGCGGAGAGAGTACTAAACTACACAATTTAGTACTCCTACGATCAAACGGTTCGAAGCATCTATAACAGAAGAGACAAACTCAGTTCCAAAACAAACGATTTTGGGAGAAGGAGTAAATTAGCTCCTTAAATCCGATTTGGGCATACAAATAAAATGATTTCGAAGCTCGAGAATACCTAACATTGCGATTGTAATTGCAACTAAGATCACAACACTACAGGAATGGGGTTATATGCCTAGGGTCGGGAACCCTCGGTGTAGACTGTAGCCTGCTTTGGCCGTCGGCGTAGGCTACGCCGAGAGCCGCCCTCGGCATAGCTCCTCGGCATCTAACTCCCTCGGCAAAGCCACTATCGCCGTCGGCGTAGCCCGGCCCTCGGCGTACGCCGACGGCAAAACCCTTGGCATAGACTTTTAAAAAATTCAAATTTCCCTTTTCCAAAAAAAATTCGAAAAAAAATATTTTTT
Source organism: Lolium perenne (assembly GCF_019359855.2). Taxonomy (NCBI): domain Eukaryota; kingdom Viridiplantae; phylum Streptophyta; class Magnoliopsida; order Poales; family Poaceae; genus Lolium; species Lolium perenne. Next base: position 34,441,131 of record NC_067250.2, read on the forward strand.
TCTATATGCCGACGGCAAAACCCTCGGCATAGATTTTTAAATTTTAATTTCTTTTACACAATTTTTTTTTCTTTTTTTACTTGTTTATCTTTCACCCAATACACTTTTAACTCTAACTACACTTAATCTTAGGTCAAATTACAATCATGGTTAAACTTCCCAGTCGGTCACCCATCCTCACACTACTCCAGCCTTAGTACACTTAACTTCTTGGTTCCATTCGTATGAGATTCCATTATAGAATTGACACCTCTTGCTGATAATAATAGCGTATCAACCCTATTAACCCTTGAACCCTGATGCACACCTCTTTATTTTTGAATCCCAAACAATTACTTAAGTAGACAACAATGAATATATAAGTAATAATAATATTGAATTCAAATAACAAAAAAATGATTTTATTTTTTGGTCTTTTTCCTATTTAATATGGAATAATTAATATCTTTAAATCGGAAAATCGAAATTCCACAAATAATATGTCTAAATCGATCAGAAAAATGAGAGGAATCTAAATATAACATCCATACCATAATTTGAACCTAAAAAATTAGAGGAATACAAATATGACGCCCAATTTGCCATGTGGCCAAAATGGCCCCCTCGGGAGATGCGAAATGGCCGTATCGGGTGGGCTGGTGCACCGTTCACCAACACGCTAAACGGACAAAAATTAGCACATAAAGTGATGTGTTATAGACCTAAAAACATTTTTTGCAGAATTTATTGAGCGACGGAAAGTGTGCCCCTAGTTCAAATCCGGTCAGTTTTCAGCGAATTCGGCGGGACACCGCAGGAAGCGCAGGGATTCCCAGTTAGCTAGCACGTACATATGACATGTGATATGTGGTGAGGAGGTGGTGTCCTACCACTACGCGGAGGTCTCGCGCAATACTAAAATGTGCCCCATGTTGTTGCTTCACAAAAAAAAACCGTTTTGGCACCCCGAAAATGAAAAAACCATCGCCCATGGGTCGGATTGGAAATCCGCTCCCGGGGCCTTTCTTCCCAACCAGGGACCACGCACGTGCCAAATATAGCCTCGTTCCGACAAACTATGCGGTGTCACGGGCTGTTTCCTACTCATTTGCCCTAAAAGCCATAGAACTCCGGACGTGATAGCCCTGTTTGTGAAGGGTTTTCTAAAATAATTGCCGTATCCTAATTTCGACTTTTGGAGTGGTTACTAGGACACATAAAATGACGCCATGCGGCTTCGCGGGATTTTCTGACTTCGTTTAAATTGCCATTTGGCCAAAACGGGCCCCCACGGAGATGCGGTATGGCCGTACCGGGCGCGCTGGTGCACCCATTTACCACCGCGCTAAACGGAAAAAATTAACATATAAAGTGATATATCATAGACCTAAAAACATTTTTCCCGGAATTTATTGAGCGACGAAAAGTGTAGCCTTAGTTCAAATCCGGTCACTTTCCAGCGGATTCGGCAGGACACCGCAGGAAGCCGCATGGATTCCCAGGTAGCTAGCGCGCAATACTAAAATACGCTCCATGTAGCTGCTTCACAAAAAAAACCCATTTTGGCACCCCGAAAATGAAAAAACCATCGCCCATAGGTCGGATTGGAAATCATCTCCCGGGGCCTTGCTTCCCATCCCAGGGACCACGCACGTGCCAAATATGGCCTTGTTCCGACAAACTATGCGATGTCACGGGCCGTTTCCTACTCATTTGCCCTAAAAGCCATAGAACTCCGGACTTGATAGCCCTGTTCGTGAAGTATTTTCCAAAATAATTGTTTTATCTCAATTCCATCTTTTGGAGTGGTTACTAGGACACATAAAATGATGTCATGCGGCTCCGCGAGATTTTCTGACTTCGTTTAAATTGCTATCTGGCTAAAACGGGAACCTGAGGACATATAAGAAAGTGATTGAATTGTTTCTATGTTAACATGGTATTGTACATGATTCAAATATGCATGATTTTGACATAAACGGATAGAGGATGTTTTTCTGAACATTTTGATACCTCATACGCATTTTTCTGACATCATATGAATTAATTATGACTTTTACAAAATTAGACAAATTTGAAAAATGGCCTACGCCGAGGGTGGCCGTCGGCGTAGCCCTGTCTACGCCTAGGGCCAAAGATATGTCGCGAGCTGCCCTCGGCGTAGACCTCGCTACGCCGACGGCCACGCTACGCCGAGGGTCGAAAGGGCAGGCTGTCCTGGCTGGGCCATACGCCGACAGCCCCGACTTTTGGTCGTCGGCATATAGCCTGGCCGTCGGCGGAGCCTCCCATTCCTGTAGTGCAATTATATCCAACACACATTGATGGCAAAAAAAAATCTGGGTGATGTGTCTTTTTATTCTTCTCATCTTCACCCTAGCTATTTGCATCCGCCTTGTTCTTGTAGTAATGAACGATCATGGCTATATATGCAGCTCCAGTTGCCATTTTCTCTTCTTCGATTCCCTTATTCATTTTTTTGCGTGAAGTTCGAATCTTCGAGTGTGGAATTATTTGTTAACTATTTGTTATTTTAGGAATAGTATGTGACCTTTAGCAGCGTGTAATGCTTGAAAAGGAAGAAAAAACATTGCGTGCATAAACCTTTTCCGTTTCACGTGGAATGTGTGGGGTGGGATAGGGACTTGAGTTGCGAGACCAGTCTGCATAGAAGATTCAGAAGAGATGCCTGTAATTGTTTTGGTTGCCGGCAGGCCAATCTCCTGGAAATATTCTCTCATCGATGACACAACTATATCTACCCTGGACAATTCTGGAGTACTCCTGCTTAATAAAGATCGTCCTATGGCCTTTCGAAATTCTGGAGTACTCTTGTAAAAATTTGAATGTATCTAGATGTCATTTAATATCTATATACATCTTACCCGCAAAAAAAATCTATATACATCTAATTTTTGACAAATCTCACAATACCTTTACGAGACAGAGATAATACTTTAATTAATAAAGTGATCAGTGATCGATTCAGGCAGATGATAATCACAAGATAACTATATACGCAGCGCGCCCGTCCGTGGCTGAACATTTCTAGATTGCTAAGAGCTTGTGGATAATCGTATGTCCACTATCTTTTTAGGCAGATGATAATCGCAAGATAATACTGTTTATACGCAGCCCAGCCGTCCGTGGCTGAACATTTCTAGCTAGCTAAAAGAAGTTGCGGATAATCATATCTCCGCAGCCCATGATTAAACTTGTTTTGTGAATATATACCCTGGATAATTCTGGAGTACTCACTTCGTTCCATAAAGATTATCTGAAATTTGTAAAAATTTACATGTATCTAGATATCATTTAATATCTATATATATACATTCAAATTTTGATAAATGTCACGCTACCTTTATTGGACAGAGATAATACTCTAATTAATAAAGTGATCAATTCAGGCAGATGATAATCGCAAGATAATATATACGCAGCCCGGCCGTGGCTGAACATTTCTAGCTAGCTAGCTAAGAATTTGTGGATAATCGTATGTCGTCCGCTATCTAAGAACTTGTGGATAATCGTATGTCCGCTATCTATTCACGCAGATGATAATGCAAGATAATATATACGCAGCTCGGCCGTGGCTGGACATTTCTAGCTTGCTAATAAAGCGTTGTGGATAATCGTGTCTCCGCAGAGCATGATTAAACTTGTTTTGTGATGGTGTTTATATGTGAAGCAAAGTCAAAACTTGAGTATGGAGGTCCCCCGCAAGAAAAAAAACTTAAGTATGGAGGTGCCCATCCATCGCATGTGCCTTGATACGGCGGTAGCTGTTCATAATGTTCCGGCCGTTCCAACAGCCTACGGCCTGTACTATGCTAACCCACTAGCCATGCGACACGAGTTACTCACAAGGCCACGACTAACCGTCCTGATGCGACACCATGCATGTTCTCCAGGACAGGCTGAAGACGATGGGTTGGCCGGGAACCCTGCATGCGCCGGCTTCCATCGGTTTCGCCAAGCCAACAACAGTCCAGAGACGGAGCGGATAGGCCTGTGCGCGCGCGCCGCCGGGGGCTGGAAGAAACCCGTCGCTGGAGAGCCGGACAGCACGGGGCAGAGGGCAGCCGACGGACGGCCGGCCGGTGGCGACGCACGCAGCACGTCGTGATTAATGGGTCAGCGTCAATTATTCGTGCGGATAATCCTGGCTAATTAATAGGCTAACGTGATGCGCACCGGATCGTCGGATCTGGACGCGTCGTGCGTAATCTCTCGTACAGCGACGCCCGTGATAGTGTATTTCGCTGGATTTTTCGCTAGGCGTAAGACTGCTTATAGTGGGGTAAGTAACATCATACATCTTAAAATATTTTGGTGACATGGCATGATAATAAAAAAAATTAAGGTGGTAACTAGCTATGTTACCATAACATCACACATCTCAAAGCAATATCAGTCTACAATATAATTAGTGACACATTGCATTAAACCACATCAAGGTACTACCTACTATGAAGATAGTAACTTAGACTAGTAACAAGACATATGTTACTAGACTAAGTTACTCTCCACTACGAGGCAGCCTAAGATCATCTCTAACCAGGCGACACAAATCGGACGTGCGCGTCCGATTCCGTCGCCTCGCGGACATTAAAATTATCATTTTTTTACTGCGTGTACGTTTGCGCCTCGGGGTGCTCCTAGCAGGCTGAGGCATTTGGCCCGTGGATACGAATTTGGGTGTTTAAACAACATAATATACATGTTTAAAATAGTTATTTATTACTAATTTGGGTGTCTAAATATTTCAAAGTCTGCATGAAAATTAGGTCATGTTGACGACTATACAATGTCTTCATGGACACCTAATGTTCCATGATGCTCAATCAAATCCTTCCGTAGGTGTTTAGATATAGTGACTTCAATATTCATATGCAGCCCCAGAGATTGGCGCAATTAGGGCACCCTAGAAATCCCATATGTGTTCCTTGAGGCTACCGACAGATGTTTGTCCCCCAAAGACGTGATAGATGCGGCCAAGAATCTACCCGGCTCCGATCCTGTTCTCCGACGCGGCGAGGCCCGAACAGACGTCGGTTACTACAGTGGTGTGGCAGGGTGGGGTTGGGGTGGCGGCGTCACCCTAGGGCAACAAAGAAGGGAAGAAGGAAGCAAATCGGTGCGATCAATTTTGCTATCCTTTACGTGCGGGGCCGGGTTAGAATACAAGGACACACGGCACGATCGCACAACGTCCGCCGAGACCAGGGCGGATCTATAGAGTGGCCAGGGTGGTGGTGCATGGACCACCATGGAATTTCTACTTAGCCTATATACCATAGAAAAAAAATAAAAAAAAATATAATAAATAAAAATATATATTGTTGGACCACGCTAACATATTGTGCTAAATCCGCCACTGGCCGAGACGCATCTGAGACGCATATTTAAGCCACGTTTGCGTCTGCGGACAGCCTGATCATTATGCGTAGGGTCGTTGGGTGCAAACGCATTTTTTAACCACGCGATCGCAAACGGTCGCTCGTCTGTTTGCATCGCGCCACTGGAGATGCTGATAACCCACAAGTATAGGGGATCGCAACAGTCTTCGTCGAGGGAAGTAAAACCCAAATTTATTTATTCGACACAAGGGGAGGTAAAGAATACTTATAAGTCTTAACAACTGAGTTGTCAATTCAGCTGCACCTGAAAAAGCACTAGTAACAGGGGTGATGTGAAAGCAATGATAATATGAGAGCGATAATGTGATAACAAAGACGATGGCAGTAATATGAGAGCAATGGCACCAGAAAATAGTTGATACTACTTCCAATGACATATAGGACCGAGTATATGATGATGAGAGATGGACCGGGGTTTCCAGCTATCTACACTAGTGGTAACTCTCCAATAACAAATGTTGGGTGAACAAATTACAGTTGGGCAATTGATAGGATTGAAATAGCATTAAGACAGAACATCAAGATTATTAATCATGTAGGCATGTTTTCCATATATAGTCATACGTGCTCGCAATGAGAAACTTGTATAACATCTTTTGTCCTACCAGCTGGTGGCAGCCGGGCCTCTAGGGAATCTACTGGAAATTAAGGTACTCCTTTTAATAGAGCACCGGAGCAGAGCATTAACACTCCGTGAAAACATGTGATCCTCATATCTAAGCCTCCCCCTCCAGTTATCCCAGTTGCTGTCACTCTGGGGCCTCGGGTTCTGGACATAGACATGTGCAAACAACTTGTAGATACAATCTAAGCAATAAGTATAGAGCTTAAATCTAAGATCATGCCACTCGGGCCCTAGTGACAAGCATTAAACACAACAAGATTGCAGCAACAATAACTTCACAAACTTATATAGATAGACTAATCATAATGTAACAATTCATCGGATCCCAACAAACACAACACCGATTACATCAGATGAATCTCAATTATTTAAGGCAGCTCATGAGATCATTGTATTGAAGTACATGGGAGAGAGAGTACCAACTAGCTACAGCTAGAACCCGTAGTCCATGGGGGAACTACTCACGGATCATGATGGAGGCGGTGGCGTCGATGGAGATGGCTTCCGGGGGCACTTCCCCGTCCCGGCGGCGTGGCGGAACAGAGATTCTGTCCCCCGAATTGGAGTTTCGCGATGGCGGCGACGCCCCTGGAGTCTTCCTAGAGTTTCGTCAATTGGTATCGAGGTTTTAGGTCGCGAGGGATCTTATAGGTGAAGAGGCGGCGCAAGGGGGCGCCTGGGGGTCCCACCCCATAGGGCGGCGCGCCCCCCCTCCAGGCCGCGCCGGCCTATGGTCTGGGGGCCCCAGGCCTCCCCTCCGACTCTCCTTCGGTGTCCTGGTCCGTCTCGGTGAATTATGATGTTGGGTCTTCGTTTCGTCAAATTCCGAGAATATTGCCCGAACAGCCTTTCTGGAACCAAAAACAACAGAAAACATGAACTGGCACTTCGGCATCTTGTTAATAGGTTAGTTCCGAAAAATGCATGAAATCATCATAAAGTGTGAGCAAAACATGTAGGTATTGTCATAAAACTAGCATGGAACATCAGAAATTATAGATACGTTGGAGACGTATCAAGCATCCCCAAGCTTAGTTCCTGCTCGCCCTCGAGTAGGTAAACGATAAAAAAAAAATCTGAAGTGACATGCTACTTGCATAATCTTGATCATACTATTGTAAAGCATATGAGATGAATGCAGTGACTCAAGGCAATGATCTATAGTTTACTAACAAATAGATAACATATAGCAAAACTTTTCATGAATAGTACTTTCAAGACAAGCATCAAAAAGTCTTGCATAAGAGTTAACTCATAAAGCAATAAATTCAAAGTGAAGGCATTGAAGCAACACAGAGGAAGATTTAAGTTTCAGCAATTGCTTTCAACTTTCAACATACATATCTCATGGATAATTGTCAACACAAAGTAATATGATGAATGCAAATAAGTAAGTATGTAAGAAATCAATGCACAGTTGACACAAGTGTTTGCTTCTAAGATGGAAGGGAGTAGGTAAACTGACTCAACATAAAGTAAAAGGAAGGCCCTTCGTAGAGGGAAGCAGGGATTAAATCATGTGCTAGAGCTTTTTAAGTTTTGAAATCATATAGAGAGTATAAAAGTAAAGTTTTGAGAGGTGTTTGTTGTTGTCAACGAATGGTAGTGGGCACTCTAACTACCTCATCAATCAGACTCTCAAGAGCGGCTCCCATGAAGGACGTTATCTCTACCAGCAAGGTAGATCATCCCTCTTCTCTTTTATTTACACATGTATTTTAGTTTTATTTATGGTCGACACTCCTCCCAACCTTTTGCTTTCACAATCCATGGCTAACCGAATCCTCGGGTGCCTTCCAACATTCACATACCATGAAGGAGTGTCTATTTGCAAAATTAAGTTGCTTACTGATGAATCAGGGCAAAACATGTGAAGAGAATTATTAATGAAGGTTAATTAATTGAGGCTGGGAACCCTGTTGCCACTAGTCCATTGGTGAAAGTCTGTCAAGAGTAAATGACAAGGTTGAAAGATAAAACACCACATACTTCCTCATGAGCTATAAAACATTGACACAAATAAGGAGTAATAAAGTTTTGAATTGTTTAAAGGTAGCACATGAAGTATTTACTTGGAATGGCAGAAGAATACCACATAGTAGGTAGGTATGGTGGACACACATGGCATAGGTTTTGGCTCAAGGTTTTGGATGCACGAGAAGCATTCCCTCTCAGTACAAGGCTTTGGCTAGCAAGGTTGTTTGAAGCAAACACAAGTATGAACCGGTACAGCAAAACTTACATAAGAACATATTGCAAGCATTATAAGACTCTACATTGTCTTCCTTGTTGCTCAAACACTTTTACCAGAAAATATCTAGACCTTAGAGAGACCAATCATGCAAACCAATTTCAACAAGCTCTACGGTAGTTCTCCACTAATAGGTTTAAACTACATGATGCAAGAGCTTAAACATGATCTACTTGAGAGCTCAAAACAATTGCCAATTATCAAATTATTCAAGACAATATGAAGCATTTTCTGTTTCCATCCAAATAACAATAAGTGCTGCAGCTTTCAGCTTCCGCCATGAATATGAAAAACGAAGAACACAAGTGTTCAAATGAAAAAGCGGAGCGTGTCTCTCTCCCACACAAGGATTGCTAGGATCCGATCTTATTCAAAAAAAAACAAAAAAAAAACACACAGACGCTCCAAGTAAAGCACATAAGATGTGGAAGAATAAAAATATAGTTTCACTAGAGGTGACCTGATAAGTTGTTGATGAAGAAGGGGATGCCTTGGGCATCCCCAAGTTTAGACGCTTGAGTCTTCTTGAAATATGCAGGGATGAACCACGGGGGCATCCCCAAGCTTAGGCTTTTCACTCTTCTTGATCATATATCATCCTCCTCTCTTGACCCTTGAAAACTTCCTTCACACTAAACTTCTCATAAACTTCATTAGAGGGGTTAGTACTCAAAAAAAACTTTAATCCACTTTAGTTCTGTAGTGACACATTGCAAGAACTCAATAAAACATTAGCTACAGCTCTCCATGTCTAGAAAGCCTTGCTTAAAGTCCACAAGAGACAATGCAAAAAACAGAGACAAAATCTGTCAAAACAGAACAGCCAGTAAAGATGAATTTTTAAGAGGTACTTCCGTTGCTTAAATCAGAAAACTCAAAACTAATGAAAGTTGCGTACATATCTGAGGAACACGCATGTAAATTGGGAGATTTTTCTGAGTTTCCTACAGAGAGACCTACTCAAATTCGTGACAGATAGAAATCTGTTTCTGCGCAGAAATCCAAATCTAGTATCAACTTCCTATTAGAGACTTTACTTGGCACAACAATGCAATAAAATAAAGATAAGGAGAGGTTGCTACAGTAGTAACAACTTCCAAGACACAACAGAACAGTAGCAAAATAAAGACATGGGTTATCTCCCAAGAAGTGCTTTCTTTATAGCCATTAAGATGGGCTCAGCAATTTTAATGATGCTCACATAAGGATGAGAGTTGAAGCAAAAGAGAGCATCAAAAAGCAAGTATGAAACAAATTTAAGTCTAACCCGCTTCCTATGCATAGGAATCTTGTACACAAATAAATCCATGAAGAACAAAGTGACAAGCATAGCAAGATAAAACAAGAGCAACTTCAAAATTTTCAGCATATAGAGAGGTGTTTTAGTACCATGCAAATTTCTACAACCATATTTTCCTCTCTCATAATAATTTTCAGTAGCTTCATGGATAAACTCAACAATATAACTATCACATAAAGCATGCTTTTCATGATTGATGACCCACAAGTATAGGGGATCGCAACAGTCTTCGAGGAAAGTAAAACCCAATTTATTGATTCGACACAAGGGGAGACAAAGAACACTTGGAAGCCTTAGCAACGGAGTTGTCAATTCAGTTGCACCTGGAAACAGACTTGCTCGCAAGAGTTTATCAGTAGTAACAGTTTTATAGCAGTAGCAGTAGTGAAATAACAATGAGTAACAGAGACAGCAGTAGTGATTTTAGTAAACAGCAGGATTAAAATACTGTAGGCACGGGGACGGATGAACGGGCGTTGCATGGATGAGAGAAACTCATGTAACAATCATAGCAGGGCATTTGCAGATAATAATAAAACGGTGTCCAAGTACAAAGCAATCAATAGGCATGTGTTCCATATATAGTCGTGCGTGCTCGCAATGAGAAACTTGCACAACATCTTTTGTCCTACCAGCCGGTGGCAGCCGGGCCTCAAGGGAAACTACTGGATATTAAGGTACTCCTTTTAATAGAGTACCGGAGCAAAGCATTAACACTCCGTGAACACATGTGATCCTCACATCGCTACCATTCCCTCCGGTTGTCCCGATTTCTGTCACTTCGGGGCCATCGGTTCCGGACAGCGACATGTGTATACAACTTATAGGTAAGACCATAAACAATGATTATCTTCATGAAACAATAACATGTTCAGATCTGAGATCATGGCACTCGGGCCCTAGTGACAAGCATTAAGCATAACAAGTTGCAACAATATCATCAAAGTACCAATTACGGACACTAGGCACTATGCCCTAACAATCTTATGCTATTACATGACCAATCTCATCCAATCCCTACCATCCCCTTCGGCCTACAGCGGGGGAATTACTCACCCATGGATGGGGGAAACATGGCTGGTTGATGTAGAGGCGTGGGCGGTGATGGCGGTGATGATCTCCTCCAATTCCCCGTCCGGCGGAGTGCCGAACGGAGACTTCGGCTCCCGCGACGGAGTTTCGCGATGTGGCGGCGTTACGGAGGGTTTACGGCGACTTCGACTTCCCCCTGGTGTTTTTAGGTCGAGGCGAATAAGTAGTCCGAAGGAGGGCGTCGGAGGCCGGCCGAGGGGGCCACACCACGGGCCGCGCGGGCCCCCCAGGCCGCGCCGCCTATGGTGTGGGGCCCTCGGGCCTCCACTTCAATTGCCCTTAAAGCTTCGTTAGTTTTCTGGGAAAATAGGGCCTTCTGCATAAATTCCGAGGTTTTTCCCGAAAGTTGGATTTCTGCACAAAAATGAGACACCAGAGCAGTTCTGCTGAAAACAGCGTTAGTCCGTGTTAGTTGCATCCAAAATACACAAATTAGAGGCAAAACAATAGCAAAAGTGTTCGGGAAAGTAGATACGTTTTGGACGTATCAACTCCCCCCAAGCTTAGCTTATTGCTTGTCCTCAAGCAATTCAGTTAACAACTGAGCGATAAAAGAACTTTCACGAACACATTTGCTCATATGATGTATATATTCTCATGCTATGGCTAATACTTAAGCAATTCATAATGAGATACATGCAAATAAGATCATCTAACAGCTATGTCAATCATGGAGAGGTACCAACAATTAATAATAAGCGTCATGAATCATGTATATAAGCAAGATTGCAATGTTCATAAGAGAGTATGATAAAGTGGTATCTCGCTTGCCTGTATTTGATTGGCAAAACATAAATGCCCGGGCACCTCTGGAGTTCATAGAAAGACTAGAAGTAGTGATTGTCAAAAGATAAATGCATCAAAGTTATACCACAATCAATCATATTTTGAGACAAGCATATTATACTAAGAATGACAGTTGTGCTCTCAAGATAGTGCTCAAAGAAATAATGGAGACACAACATAAAAGTAAAAGATTGACCCTTCGCAGAGGGAAGCAGGGATTAACATGCGCTAGAGCTTTTCATTTTTATAAAGACAGGAGCAAAATTATTTTGAGAGGTGTTTGTTGTTGTCAACGAATGGTAATGGGTACACCAACTACCTCGCCAACCGGACTTTCAAGAGCGGCTCCCATGAATTATTGCATATTTATTTGGCACTCCTTCCAACCTTTCTTACACAAACCATGGCTAACCGAATCCTCGGGTGCCTGCCAACAATCTCATACCATGAAGGAGTGCCTTCTTATTTTAGTTTTATTATGATGATGACACTCCCCCCAACCTTTGCTTACACAAGCCATGGCTAACCGAATCCTTCGGGTGCCGTCCAACAATCACAAACCATGGAGGAGTGTCTATTTAAGTTAATTAATTGGACTGGGAATCCCATTGCCAGCTCTTTTTGCAAAATTATTGGATAAGCGGATGTGCCACTAGTCCATATGAGAGTCCGTCAAAAGTAAATGACAAGGTTGAAAGCTAAACACCACATACTTCCTCATGAGCTATGAAACATAAACACAAATTGAGAAACATTTTGAAGGTTTTAAAGGTAGCGCATGAGAATTTACTTGGAATGGTTTGAAATGCCATGCATAGGTATTTATAGTGGACACTTTTGGAACAACTTGGTTTTCAGGTGTTTGGAAGCACGAGCAGCGTTCCCGCTCAGTACAAGTGAAGGCTAGCAATAGACTAGGGAGCGACAAATCAAGAGAGCAGTAACTGTCATAATCATGCTTGCGGCAAAATAAATTAACGGAAGCATAAAAGTGATACAAGAACTCTGAAGCAATATAGATCATCGAGGCTTAATTGACTTTTTGTTCAGTCATATGCATGCGTGAGCATGTGCCAAGTCGATATAAATGAATTATTCAGAGGAGGATACCACAATGCCATACTTAATTATGAATAAAACAATGCAAGCAAACATCCATGACATGCTACTCATATTAATAGATTGGAGCTAAACATGAGAGATCATAAACTACTAGACTTTCTCAAATAACATATACCTCACATGAACCAACTAAGCATGCTCACATGGATGAGTATATGTACAAAAATGAAAACAAATAGAGTTCATACCAGCCTCTCACCACAATCAGATTGTCGTAGATCATCATTATTGCCTTTTCACTTGTGTAGCTTGGATAATATGAAATGAAAACCACGCTCCAGCCACCGAAGACCATTGAACTCATAAAGAACTTTACAAACCAGAGAAGAACAGCAAATATTTTTGGTGTTTTCAAATTAGAAACAAGAACAAAAGGAAACAAGCAAACAAAGTAAAATCTTTTTGGGTTTTCTTATAGCAAACTAGAAATAGCAAATAAAGCGAAACAAATGCAAGAAACCAAAGCAAACAAATGGTGAAGAGAAACAACAGAAATATTTTTGGTCTTTTTGTGTTTTGGGAAGGAAACAAAGCAAAACAAGAAATAGCAAACTAAAAGAAACACAGAAAAGCAGGATGGCAGAAATCTGCCAAAACCTGACAGCAGTACAGAAATCGATTTTAACAAAAATCTTACGTTGCTCAGATCGAAAAGTGTTCAACTAATGAAAGTTAGATAACAACCTGGGGAACCAGCACAAAAATTTGCAGCTCAAAATGAAGCTCTGGCTATTTTTGACGATTTTTACAGTAACGTTCCAGAATCTGTTTTCAGGCAGCATTTCCCCAAATATCATCTCCCTCTCATTAGAAAACCACTCAAACGAACAAAACAAGTATGTGCAAGTATCCAGCAACCATAATATGCAAAGAATGAGTGATGCCGGTATACCTCCCCCCAAGCTTAGGCTTTTGGCCTAAGTGGAGTTCAATCCCATCGATCCCATGAGGTAGTGTCTCCGTAATATGAAGATGGGTCGTATTCCGGGTATGTGCTAGAAGAAGCACCCGGATATGTGACGGTGTGGTCGTAGGAGGTCCCGACGTCCTCGGAGTCATGTTGCTGGTGGAAGTCTTTTATCTTCAAATGTTCATCCACCTCCTCCTTAGTGCACGACCATGACTGCCTGTCAATACTAAGCAAACCAGGTTGGGGAAGAGGGATTTCCTTCTCCTCCCCGTCAGAAAACAACATTCTATACACCATACTATCTAAAGTAGAGTCAGTAGTAACAAAATGATGACTCTTCATAGCAGTAATATCGAGTCTCCTAGGGGCCAATGGCACATCATTAGGATCAATAGGAAGATTAAGAAATGTTAAAACACGCAATGCGATAGTTCCTCCAAAAATAGGCCCCCTGGTAGTCAGGCGGCGAGCAATAAGAGCACCAAGGTGATAAGATGTATGACCAGTAAGTGCAATATTCAGGAAAGCAAGATGGTAGCTAGAGATATTACTAGTGTTCTCCCTACCAAGAATGCTAGTAGCAATGTAGTATGCAAAATACTTAATGGCGGGGAGTTGAATGTTCCTTATCTTGCCCCACTGAATGGTGCGACAATCATCGTCGGTGATCCCGCGGTAGAGCTCCAGCAAGTCCCGGGGGTTGTCATCAATCCTACTTGCTGTACCTACAGGGGCAATATCCAAGGCACAACAGAAATCCTTCAATGGCATAGTCACAGTATTACCATAGATTCTGAATGCAACCGTTGGCTCATAGTGTTTGTTGTTGAACTGGAAACTCTCGACGAAGATTTTGGTGAGCAAGTAGTATTGCTCCCTTTCATCGCCCATATAAGTGGTTAACCCTGCCCTGTTGACAAGGGTTAAGAAATCCTCCAGTATCCCTGCATTCCTTAGAAAATCATAACATGGAAAAGTAGAAGCATTAGGAGGACCGTTGTCCTCTTCAGGCGCGAAGCTAGGCGCGAGAATGTCTTCATTGTATGATTGCCTAATCCGGGTGGCGGCCCTAGAAGGCCTACCGGTGCTGGTTGTCCCCTTCTTGAACAACTCCCCAAAGCTAAACTTCTTCATAGCTTCTCTGAAATTTTCAACAAATGACATAAAAATTTGGTTTGGTGACATATAATTGAAGGAAACTACCATAGGAACTTGCTAGAGTACTAATCATGCATCAAAATTAGTTTCTACCACTTAGAACAAGCATGCAAGCTCACTAAACATGTCACCTACAGCAGCAAAATATTCAAGATATACTCAACCAAATGAAATTCTACTTGGATGGGTGGAGGAGTCACATACCGAAGAGCAAATGTGCCAAATTTCAGACAGAAATCTGGGCTGAGCAAAGAGATCGAAAAATCTGGAGCTCTGGAGCAAAAACGCGAGTGAGAGGAACTTGGTGTTGATTTTTTCGGGAGAGAGAAGAGTCTGGGAGGAAGAGATGGCAAAGTGGGGCAGAGGGGGACCCACACCACATGGTGGCGCGGCCACCTCCTTGGCCGCGCCGGCCTGTGGTCTGGCACCCTCTGGTGCCCCACAGGTCATCCTCTGGTGCTCCCAGGTGCCTCGTGGAAAAATAGGACCAACGGTATAATTTTTGTGAATTTTTGAAAACTTTGAAAAATGCACATTTCTGGGTATTTAGTTTATTATTACTGGCCAGGAAAATTTTTGAAATCTTCAAATAACTCAAGAACTTTGCAAATTAAAAGTGCTACAGCAACTAGAGCAAGTGGAGGAAGAAAGATATGTTGTTTACCTCTCTATGCATATAAAAAGTATCCGTTAACAAGGTTGATCAAGTCTTGTCACCAAATAAATTTTACAAAGCATAAGAAGAAATAAACCTCAAATCAATCATGTTACCTTGAATTGTATTGATATGGATCCAATCACAAGAGTTTGATATTCTTCCTTAGGCTCATATATGGGGCAATCAATAGTTCCCACTTTGATAGTTCTCACGTTAGAAATAGTATTAACTCCACACGCTTTCTCAATCCTCTTGGGGAAATAAACGGTATGTTCCCTATCATCAACATTGAAAGTAACCTTCCCTTTATTGCAATCAATAACAGCCCCTGCGGTGTTAAGAAAAGGTCTCCCAAGAATAATAGACATATTATCATCTTCAGGCATTTCCAACACAACAAAATCAGTTAATATCAAGCAGTTAGTAGTAACTTGAACAGGAACATTCTCACATATACCAACAGGAATAGCAGTAGATTTATCAGCCATTTGCAAAGATATATCAGTAGGTATCAACTTATCTAAGTAAAGTCTCTTATAAAGAGAAAAAGGCATAACACTAACACCGGCTCCCAAGTCACATAGAGCAGTTTTAACATAATTATTCTTGATAGAACAAGGAATAGTAGGTATACCTGGGTCGCCCAACTTCTTTGGAATTTTGCCATTGAAAGAGTAATTAGCAAGCATAGTGGAAATTTCCTCATTGGGGATTTTCCTTTTGTTAGTAACAATATCTTTCATATACTTTGAATAAGGAGGCAATTTAATAGCATCAGTCAAAGGGATTTGCAAGAATAAAGGTTTCATCCAATTACAAAATTTATTATAATGTTCTTCTTCCTTTGATTTTAGTTTCTTAGCAGGAAAAGGCATTTGCTTTTGCACCCAAGGTTCTCTTTCATTACCATGTTTCTCAGCAATAAAGTCTTCTTTAGTATACTTTTTATTTTTAGCATGCTTCTCAGGTTCTTCTTCAACCTCTTCTTTATCAGGAGTATCATTCTTATCATTATCATGTTCATTACCACTTTCAGTTTCAGCATCAGAAATAGAAATACTATTAGGATCATTAACAGGTTCAGAGGATTCTACAACATTTTTATGTTTCTTCTTCTTTTTCTTCCTAGAATGAGCACTAGGTTCAATGCGTTGAGAATCTTGTTCAACTCTTTTGGGATGCCCTTCAGGATATAGAGGATCCTGGGTAGAGACACCGCCTCTAGTTGTTACTTCATAAGCATGTTTCTCTTTAGAATTATTCCCTAACAAGTCATTTTGCACTTTAGTGAGTTGATCAATTTGAGTTTGAATCATTTGAAAATGTTTAACAAGCATCTTAACATCATTGGAGGTTCTCTCCACAATATCATGCAATTCACTAATAGCTTGAGAATTTTCCATTAAATGATTCTCTACTCTCATATTAAAATTTTCTTGCTTAACAATATAATTATCAAACTCATCTAAGCATTGTGCAGGAGGTTTCGAATACGGAATATCTTCCCTAGTAAAGCGTTGAAGGGAGTTTACCTCAATCATGGATGAAGGGGGAATTATCTCACATATATCTTCTATAGGAGGTAGATTCTTCACATCTCCAGATTTAATACATTTCTCCTTGAGAGACTTCTTGGCTTCCCTCATATCTTCATCATTCAATTTAATTAAACCCCGCTTCTTCAATATTGGAGTTGGAGTCGGTTCAGGCGTAGTCCATTCATCATGATTCCGGCTTATTTTAGCCAATAATTCTTCAAATGCCCTGGAGTTCTTTTCCTGAAAACACAACCAGCACAACTATCCAGGTATGCCCTAGACTCAATGGTTAGTCCACTATAAAATATATCAAGTAAATCATGCTTTTCCAAATCATGCTCAGGTCGAGCTCTAATAAGAGAGCAAAATCTCGACCAAGCCTCAGGCAATTTCTCTTCATCTCCCTGGTCAAAATTATAGATTCTCTGCAAAGCAGCATGTTGAGCACTAGCAGGAAAGTATTTGCGGAAGAAAACATCAAGCAAATCTTTCGGACTTTTAATAGAATTTGGTGGCAAATTATTATACCAAGTTTTAGCGTCATCCTTTAATGAGAATGGAAATATTTTAGCAACAAAGTAAGTACGCATCTTGACATCATCAGAAAACAAGCTACTCAAAGTAGATAACTCAGTCATGTGTTCAACAGCACTTTCTTTTTCAGTACCACAAAAGGGTGTTTTCTCAACAATAGCTATATGAGATAGATCAAGAGAAAAATCATAATCTTTATCCCTAATGTTTATAGGAGATGTGGCAAACTTAGGATCAGGAGACAATTTATATCTAACAGCATGTTCTGCAAGCAACTTTTTAATTTTTCTTGCATCAGTAGTAGCATTGCATTTTTCAATAAAATCATCATTAAGCTCCACATAATCTTCCTCAGGATCATCACTAAAATAACCAAGTTCAGGTGAACTAACAGGTGTAGCAGCATTAGGAGTTTCAGTATTTTCAATTTGTCTAGACCTAGCAATTGTAGCATCTAGAAAAGATCCCAATGAACCACTATCATCAAGCACAGCAGAAACATTATCAATATTATGAGAGTATTCAGATTCAGCAGATGTACCCGCATGCGAAGCATGTGGCGGTGAAACAAGTTTATCAATCACAGATGGTGAATCAAGTGTAGCGGAGGTACTCAGAATTGTACCTTTTCTTGTAGTGGATGGTAATATGGCGATCTTAGTATCGCGAGGTTTACCCATGATGGAGAATTTGCAGCGAACAATATTAATCCAAGTGAACTTCCAAATAAAGCTATGCTCCCCGGCAACGGCGCCAGAAAATAGTCTTGATGACCCACAAGTATAGGGGATCGCAACAGTCTTCGAGGGAAGTAAAACCCAATTTATTGATTCGACACAAGGGGAGACAAAGAACACTTGGAAGCCTTAGCAACGGAGTTGTCAATTCAGTTGCACCTGGAAACAGACTTGCTCGCAAGAGTTTATCAGTAGTAATAGTTTTATAGCAGTAGCAGTAGTGAAATAACAGCAGCAGAGTAACAGAGACAGCAGTAGTGATTTTAGTAAACAGCAGGATTAAAATACTGTAGGCACGGGGACGGATGAACGGGCGTTGCATGGATGAGAGAAACTCATGTAACAATCATAGCAGGGCATTTGCAGATAATAATAAAACGGTGTCCAAGTACAAAGCAATCAATAGGCATGTGTTCCATATATAGTCGTGCGTGCTCGCAATGAGAAACTTGCACAACATCTTTTGTCCTACCAGCCGGTGGCAGCCGGGCCTCAAGGGAAACTACTGGATATTAAGGTACTCCTTTTAATAGAGTACCGGAGCAAAGCATTAACACTCCGTGAACACATGTGATCCTCACATCGCTACCATTCCCTCCGGTTGTCCCGATTTCTGTCACTTCGGGGCCATCGGTTCCGGGACAATGACATGTGTATACAACTTATAGGTAAGACCATAAACAATGATTATCTTCATGAAACAATAACATGTTCAGATCTGAGATCATGGCACTCGGGCCCTAGTGACAAGCATTAAGCATAACAAGTTGCAACAATATCATCAAAGTACCAATTACGGACACTAGGCACTATGCCCTAACAATCTTATGCTATTACATGACCAATCTCATCCAATCCCTACCATCCCCTTCGGCCTACAGCGGGGGAATTACTCACACATGGATAGGGGAAACATGGCTGGTTGATGTAGAGGCGTTGGCGGTGATGGCGGTGATGATCTCCTCCAATTCCCCGTCCAAGCGGAGTGCCAGAACGGAGACTTCTGGCTCCCGCGACGGAGTTTCGCGATGTGGCGGCGTTCTGGAGGGTTTCTGGCGACTTCGACTTCCCCCCTGGTGTTTTTAGGTCGAGGCGAATAAGTAGTCCGAAGGAGGGCGTCGGAGGCCGGCCGAGGGGGCCACACCACAGGGCCGCGCGGGCCCCCCCTGGGCCGCGCCGCCCTATGGTGTGGGGCCCTCGGGCCTCCACTTCAATTGCCCTTCTGGCTCCGTTAGTTTTCTGGGAAAATAGGGCCTTCTGCATAAATTCCGAGGTTTTTCCCGAAAGTTGGATTTCTGCACAAAAACGAGACACCAGAGCAGTTCTGCTGAAAACAGCGTTAGTCCGTGTTAGTTGCATCCAAAATACACAAATTAGAGGCAAAACAATAGCAAAAGTGTTCGGGAAAGTAGATACGTTTTGGACGTATCAATGATCCACAAACACATAATTTTTATCAAGCTCAAAAATAATGGGATTAAAACTTTCAAACCCACTTTTATCAATAATATAACAAGATGATTGATCAATCTCAAGAGATATGAGACTCCTAGATAAAGTCAAGACCTTTCCAATCTCATTTTCATTAGTAGTACAATTAATATTATCAAGTAACATAGGACCATCATCTAGAGCTTTATCATAAACATTTGCTAAGCAAAACTCTTTAGTACCATGCATTTCGATACCAGGCACAAACAAAGCATTATCATAAGATTTATCAAAATAGCATGGGTTATCATAGATAACAGTAACATAATTATTCTCACAAGTTTTACTCATATGGAATATTGTAAGAGAATCCACAGGAACATCACACTCATCCTCATTTGGTAAGCATGGAGGACAATCAAATAGTGTAAGAGATAAAGAGTTACTCTCATTAGAAGGTTGGCATGGGTAGCTAATCCATTCTTCCTCCTTTTGTTCATCACTCTCCTCCTCTTTTTCATCCAATGAGCTTTCAGGTTCATCAATTTCTTCTTCCACAGGTTCCTGCAAATTGTGAGTGCATTCTTGTGCATTAATGAGTCTCTCTTTATAATCAATGATATAAGGATTATCACTGTAACTTTCTATGCAAAAATTAAGGATAGAAGAGACATAATCTTTAAGGTCCTTACAAACAACACAAGTTTCATACTTTTTAGCCATGAAGGATTCTATCTCAGAAGCTCCCATAAACAAAACAAATTATTCTACTTCTTCGAACCCAAAATGAATATAGCTATTCCAATTATAGTTCTTAATTAAAACTTCCTCACTAAAGCCACATTGAAATTTAAGATGTTTAGTATCCTGTTTAGAGAAACAGTTTATATCATGGCATTTAAGCAAGATTTTAGCAATTGTATTCAATTTTTCTATCACAACACTCATAACTTTTCCCGTTCTTGATTCTCTATAATTATTATATAATTCTATAAGCTCCAAATAAGTTGTTGGTTCTTCCATAACAACAGTTTTTATTTTTTTGGTTTTTCAAATTTTTATGGATTTTAGGGTATATGAGAAAAGTAAAACAAAACAAAAACAAACTAGACAAAAGTAAACTAAGCAAAATAAAATAAAATAAAACAGAGAGAGAGGTGGAGTGTACTCCCCAGGTGAACTTATGAGTAGAGCTATGCCTCCCCGGCAACGGCGCCAGAAAATAGTCTTGATAACCCACAAGTATAGGGGATCGCAACAGTCTTCGAGGGAAGTAAAACCCAAATTTATTGATTCGACACAAGGGGAGGTAAAGAATACTTATAAGCCTTAACAACTGAGTTATCAATTCAGCTGCACCTAAAAAAGCACTAGTAACAGGGGTGATGTGAAAGCAGCAGTAATATGAGAGCGGTTAATATGATAACAAAGCAGTGATAGCAGTAATATGAGAGCAATGGCACCAGAAAATAGTTGATACTACTTCCAATGACATATAGGACCGAGTATATGATGATGAGAGATGGACCGGGGTTTCCAGCTATCTACACTAGTGGTAACTCTCCAATAACAAGTGTTGGGTGAACAAATTACAGTTGGGCAATTGATAGGATTGAAATAGCATTAAGACAGAACATCAAGATTATTAATCATGTAGGCATGTTTTCCATATATAGTCATACGTGCTCGCAATGAGAAACTTGCATAACATCTTTTGTCCTACCAGCCGGTGGCTGCCGGGCCTCTAGGGAATCTACTGGAAATTAAGGTACTCCTTTTAATAGAGCACCGGAGCAGAGCATTAACACTCCGTGAAAACATGTGATCCTCATATCTAAGCCTGCCCCTCCAGTTATCCCAGTTGCTGTCACTCTGGGGCCTTGGGTTCCGGACATAGATATGTGCAAACAACTTGTAGATACAATCTAAGCAATAAGTATAGAGCTTAAATCTAAGACCATGCCACTCGGGCCCTAGTGACAAGCATTAAACACAACAAGATTGCAGCAACAATAAATTCACAAACTTATATAGATAGACTAATCATAATGTAACAATCCATCGGATCATAACAAACACAACACCGATTACATCAGAGGAATCTCAATCATGTAAGACAGCTCATGAGATCATTGTATTGAAGTACATGGGAGAGAGAGTACCAACTAGCTACAGCTAGAACCCGTAGTCCATGGGGGAACTACTCACGGAGCATGATGGAGGCGGTGGCGTCGATGGAGATGGCTTCCGGGGGCACTTCCCCGTCCCGGCGGCGTGGCGGAACAGAGATTCTGTCCCCCGAATTGGAGTTTCGCGATGGCGGCGGCGCCCCTGGAGTCTTTCTGGAGTTTCGTCAAGTGGTATCGAGGTTTTAGGTCGCGAGGGGTCTTATAGGCGAAGAGGCGGCGCAAGGGGGCGCCTGGGGGTCCCACCCCATAGGGCGGCGCGCCCCCCCTCCAGGCCGCGCCGGCCTATGGTGCAGGGCCCTGTGCCTCCCTCCGACTCTCCTTCGGTGTCCTGGTCCGTCTCGGTGAATTATGATGTTGGGTCTTCATTTCGTCGAATTCCGAGAATATTGCCCGAACAGCCTTTCTGGAACCAAAAACAACAGAAAACAGGAATTGGCACTTCGACATCTTGTTAATAGGTTAGTTCCGGAAAATGCATGAAATCATCATAAAGTGTGAGCAAAACATGTAGGTATTATCATAAAACTAGCATGGAACATCAGAAATTATAGATACGTTGGAGACGTATCAGATGCCCTAAGAGCATTTCTGGCTGCTCAAGCGGACGGAAGAGCACAAATCGATATATTCCTAGCTTAAATTTAGTTGGGAATGTATCTACACGAACGTCCCGCGGACCGTCACCCTCTTTCACCCTGGATGCTGGATCCGTCCATCCTTGATTCAGAAAATATAATAAGGGAAACTTTTTACCAATACTTGACCAAATATGACTCATATTTACATCTTTATAGAGAGGGTTAACCTAAACTATGACAACCGTACCTTGCCGTCGCACGCCCTACCATGTCCCCCAGGGATTAGGTATTTAGGTGGAACCATTCCTCTCAAGTAATTCCCTCAAACTTCTTCGTTGCTAATCTCTCTTTAAAACATGGCTGGGCGAGCTTCTTTGGCATCGCTGCAAGCTGTCAGAGTACAAACGGAGCTAGGGAAACATTTGGGGCTCAGAGCATGTCTAACAGACCCCTTAAAAGGCTCAACCCCGTAAAATAACCGCCGACATACGGGGTAGGGCTCTATCCGGCCGTCTAGCAGACCCCGTAAAACAGGCCCCCGCGTCGATTTTTTACAGTTTCACCTAAGGGGTGGCTTGTGGCCCCCTACTTGTACGGAGCGGGAGGCTGAATACAGGGCCAACCCCTCACTCGTGGCGCGCTGAACTTTCAGAAAATCGCGCAGGCTGGAACCAAGCGACAGTTGAAGGAGCTCGTTCGTGCCTTGCGTCGGTCGCGGCAGGGGGCCGGGGCGGTGTCGCATAGCACGTCGGGGGTCTGCCCGCCGAGCTGCTGCAGGAGGACGCTGGCGGGGCAGCGCGCAGGGGCGGCGGCGGGGGGCGGGGTAGTGCGCAGGGCTCGGGGCGGGTCGGCGTCGCGCAGGCGGGGCCTGGGGCGGGGCGGCATCGCGCAAGGGCGGGGCAGCGCGCAGGGGCGGGGCCTGGGGCGGCGTCGCGCAGTGCCTTGGGCAGGGGCTGGGGTGGCTGAAGGGGGGAAGAAGAGGAAAAGAAAAGAAAAAAAATTAATTTGGCATATTTTAGGAATATGCCCTTTTACAGTTTAGGGATACGGGGTCTGATAGCTCGGACGAGTTTTCGGTCGATCGAAATCGAATACAGGGCCTTCTACTCGTGTTATACGGGGCAGAAATTTAAAGGATCTGTTAGACATGCTCTCAGGTGCTCATCCCATCCAATCCCGGGCTGCAAAACAAGCTAGTGGAGACTTACAACATCTTCACTCGTTTGCCCTCCCCACGCCGAAATCCGGGGTAATTTACGTCCGGATTGGACGTAAATTTGGCGTGGGAGGACTAGTTTCCCAGCCGCGATCTCAGGTGAAGACGCCGATCTAAATTTGAAAAACGAAAACTTGACAAAATACGGCTAAAAACGATTGAATTTAGACTAAATTTAATGATATTTACTATATAGAGGGCGAAGTTCATACATAGAGGCCGAATTCGAATATATTTCGACTTCAGCCGGGGATACAAATTAAAATATTAAAACACGGCGCTCTACATGCCAAAATGGCGGTAGAACACCGTGTAGTCCTCGTCGCCGTCGCCGCCATCATCGGAACGCGGTGGCGCCGTCGGCGCCTGGCTGCTAGTGCCCTGGCCGGGGTCTCCCCACCGGCCACCGTCGCGCGGCGGGGACGGCGATGGCCTGTACCAGTCGTCGTCGGACTCCTCGAGGTCGATGACGGGCACGGGGACACCGGATGGAGGAGTCGCAGGCCGGCGGTAGCGAGCGACGTCCTCGAGGAGCTGAGCCTGCCGCTCCGCCTCCTCCTTCTCCCACTGCTCCCTCGACCAGGTGCAGGCCTGGTCGAGGGGCATGGCGTTGTCGGCGGGGACGAGGTCCTGGAGGGACCTCGCCATGACGGCCTCGAGGATCGCGGCGTCCTCGGCATCGTTGGCCTCCTCCACCTTCACCTTCGCCGGCTTGCGCTTCCGCTCGCCGGAGGTGTCTGGTTCACGATTGGGGAGGAGGCGTCCTCGTGTCGTCGAGGGCTCGCGGATGACGATCCCGCCGCCGTTGCACGCACGGTTGCTCGGCGGGGAAGGCGGCTCCATTTCCACCGGCGCCCATGATGGCGCCGACCTCGACGCCGAGCCGGACGACGACGAGCTGGCAGCCATGCGCCGTGGCTGCCAGCTGCTTCCCCGGCGGCGGCTGGCCGATGCCCTCGACAGCGGGGGCATCGTCAGAAGGGGATAGTTGCCGCCCTCGATGTGTTCGAGGACGGCCTCGAGCGTCCGACCCGGCGCGCTCCACCAACACCGGCGCCCCGCGGCGTTGTTGCGCGGAGGCGGAGGCGGCGGGCCGTCGTAGGAGGCGAGCTTCCGCTCCCACCGGCGCAGGAAGTAGGAGTTCCACGCCGTGTAGTTGTCGGGGTGGTAGCGTGGCTCGGCGCGGTCCTGGTCCGACAAGGTCAGCCGGACCTCCTCGATGGCGACGTCGAGGGCGTGTCCCTGGGGCGGCGGCGGGATTGGCACGCCGCCCGCACTTAGCCGCCACCCACCGCCGGGAGGCCTCGTGTCCGGCGGGCAGGGGTACCCCGCCTGGTGGAGGAGGTACCCCTCCCACGCGTGGAGCAACCGGCGGGGAAAGCCGTTGTTGGCCGCGCCGTCTTCGTCGTTGAACGCCATGGATCTCGTCGAGGGGAGAGGGGGAGAGTGGTGCTACGCGTCGCGGCGAGCGGGGTATTTAGGCGGGGCTGGAGCCGGCGATTTAATGCCGCGTGGAATGCTACGCGTCCGCGACGAGCTGACCGGCGGCAGCCTTTACTGCGCGCGGAAGACGATGTGTATGCCGCTGACCGGCCGGGTCCACCTCTGCGGCGAAGCCGAAGCGAAAGCGCGGGAGAGATTTCACGGTGTTTCGCGCGCTTTCGCTTCGTCCGGACTCCCCGAGCGCGCCCCGGTAGGCCGGGGTTGGCGTGGGCTCGCCGGATGAATGAAGGCCCAAATCCGGGAAAAAAGGAGAAACCGGGGACGCGGCTAGGCCATTTTTCGCTGTCCGGATGGAAAAATAGCACACCGGAGGCCTATTCGGGAGACGAGTGGAGATGCTCTTATTCGGATCTCAGGGATAGCCCGGGTGAAACACTGGAAACCCTTTCAATACCATCGTGCAAAAAATGCTTTGAGGTGGGAACGCCATTCCATGAGTGTCAGTTGTGGACCAACAAACCAGTAGGCTAAGAAGCTAGGCGAGGAGAGATTTTGATTATCAAGCAGGGACGTGCGTGGGCTGTCTTGTTGATTGTTGGGTTTCATGGGCTCACTAGCTTCCCCATGTGCACCTAGCCACACGAGGTCGACTCGACCGAAATCGTTAGAAAAAGACTAACCTTTATGAAGGAAAAGTAACTCGCTTCGCATGCGACAAGTGGCGCGCTGTGGTGTCAGAAAATCCCTGAAAAGTGGTTTTTTTTTTCTGCTCATTATGTGTCGCAAGGGCAAGCAAGGTTGGGATGAGGGAGAAGAGAGAAGACAGGGGCGGCTAGATTGTGTCACCTTTCCCTTTTCTTTCTTAATTCGGTTTTTCAAAATAAAATATATTGAGAACCGTAAGTCTAAATTACAAACCGTTCTCACTTTTGTGATTCTCACGTCGAGATCTTTAAAACTAGATCTCATGTTGATAGGTTTTGAGATATTTTTTTCAAGTACTTCTAATACTATTATGATTGTACTTGTGGTGTGTACCTAACTGTATCCGTGCTTAAAGTGATAAGTACTTATGTTTTTAGTGTATTTGGTGCAGTTTTTTTTCCTTTACTTGGTAACTGTACTCGCTCGTGTGTGTGACTGTACTTCAGTACATGTACTTGCTCGTGTGCGCGACTGTACCTGCTCGTGCACGACTGTACCTGGTCGTGTGCGCAATTGTATTTATGTACATATACTTGGTCGTATGCGTGACTGTACTTGCTCGTGTGCTTTTTATACTTATACTCGTCTGTGTGTACAACTGTATTTGTGTGCTCTATTTAACTGTACTCGTGAGTTGTATGTAACTGTACTCGTGTGTTATACATAATTATTGTTGTGTGTTCTATACAATTGTATTCGTGCGTGTACATAATTGCACTCCTATGTTGTATACAATTATAATTATGTGTTAAGTGACACTTGTAACTGTGCGAGCCTGTCGAAGACTAAGAAAGATGAGGTTACATGGACGTGCTTGTGAGCGAGCTAGCAGTGAGATGCATGCGCGTGAGTTGGCGTGGGGCCAGGCACGCACGCGGCGACGTACGCGCAGGCGTGGGACGAGTACGCGCGGGATGACATACGCACGGCGCGGAATGAGTATGCGCGGGACGACGTGCGCACGAGGCGACTTACGCGCGACACGGGAGCCAAGGTCGATCTCCAGGTCGATCTCCAGGTAGTGGTACCCCGACTCGACCGGCGAGTTTGCAAGGCCTGGCGAACAGAACTGTTGGGCCGCATCTCTCCTACACTGTCCGGGCTGCCTCGTGGAACCCTGCTCGTGATCGTTCCAGACGTATGCGTCCAGTCATACTAAGCGTTCATTTCCAGATGTCTCCTACTCCTATTATTATCAAGGCCCTTAACATGCAATCTTTTTTGGTCTCATCCCACTTCATCTCAAGCATGATCGTGGATCGCAAGGGCATGGCCACGCCAGATGACAAGCTATATATACAGATCCTAGTCAGCTGATGGTGCGTTTAGAACTTTTCAGCTGCCTATTTGCTTCCTCAGCCGATGGTGCGTCGGTAATAGAGAGAAAACTTGTCAACTTCCTCAGGACCTCAGCTATGGGGAGATAGAACATACATGGTTGATCCTCGATTGTATATATATGCGGTGACTTGAATTGTTAATAATAATAATGTACCCGAGTAGTTTCCTTGTGGTTGTTAGAAATTGATGGGAAAGTGATAGCCATCGGCTCGGCTGCAACTACAGCCGTTTTGACAGCTATTACTTTCACACATGCAAGAGTAGACCCCTTGTCACTGATATAAACATTAAAAAAAACCCGAATGTAATAAGTTTTCTGTGTATGTAGTATTTTTAGAAATGCAACATCGTTTTGCAATATTTTCCTGAGAATAAGTAAAGAACTTTCGACGTGTAGGCAAAAAAGTTCCAAAACATTTCAAGCATGTCAACGTAGCAAAAGAACTTTCTGTGTAAAATATCCTCATTGTTGGGAGGAAAATGTAAAAATCATTGACGGCGGCTACGTCAGGCAGGCACCGTGATTTGTGGCGGGAAAAATGCCTTGGGATTTGGAATTGCTCCCGGAGGGAGGCAGGGCCGCTGCGGAAACAAGCAACTGTCAAACTTGGCCGGAGGGCGCCAAAGTGCCAGCAGCTGATTAGGGAGGGGGTGGGAGGGGACCCTGTTTCCTGCCAAGCATGCCCATACGCAATGCAACGGAAAAGCAACACGATTGAACAACAAGATTTCCCAAGAGAAATGTGCAAATAATGCCTTCCTCTCTGATGGAAACTCCGGAAACGAAATTAGAATCCCCATCGAGGTAATACTTACGAATGGATGTTGATGCGGTCAGCTCAATCGTAACTCCCTCCCTTGCTAAAAATTGCAATAAGTTCACGGTTGTCTCAGTGTTTCGCTAGGCGCTGGCTAGGTTGTGCACCTACGCATACAACAAGACACGCTCTTGCCGAAGCTATGGCTATGTGCAACGAAATGTGAGGCAGTGTGTGTCTACAGGTGGTCGCCAATGACAAATTCTACCTTCTGGTTTTTGTACATGATAATGATACAACGAGGTACCATAGTACAAATCCTAGAACGTAGTCTAATGCAGCCACTGGAACACCTTCATCCCGTGCTGCAATTTCACAGGTGCTCCCATCGTGGTTGGATACAACCTGGGATCCCACTCGTCGTCATCATTGCCATCGTTGCGCTCAAGATTCCCCCCTCTTAACCAGGAATTCCTTTGATACTAACCGTCCATTTTCAGATGTCTCCTACTCCTGTAAACTATTGTCAAGGCATTACAGCTATGGACCACAACAAGACCTTTAACATGGATGCCCCCGGTTTTTAGTTGGTGAGGCGTTTGTTTCTTTTTTTTGGGCAAAGACCCTTACAACAGTTTACTTCACCCATTACCGGGTTTCTAGGTGTTGAGTGGTGGCTTCGTGTTTTGTGATGTATGATCTTGATAGTACATGTTGAGTAAAGTTTAAATAAAAGTCATATGCATCGCTTTGATGTAGAGGTTGTGGCTTTGATGGCGCGTGAAGCACACGTCCGTTGGGAACCCCAAGAGGAAGGTGTGATGCGTACATCATCAAGTTTCCCTCAGTAAGAAACCAAGGTTATTGAACCAGTAGGAGATGAAGGCCACGTGAAGGTTGTTGGTGGAGGAGTCTAGTGCGGCGCAACACCAGGGATTCCGGCGCCAACGTGGAACCTGCACAACACAATCACAATACTTTGCCCCAACTTAACAGTGAGGTTGTCAATCTCACCGGCTTGCTAAAAACAAAGGATTAAACGTATGGTGTGGAGAATGATGTTTGTTTGTGATGAACAACAAAGAACAGAGATTGCAGTAGATTGTATTTCAGATGTAAAAGAATGGACCGGGGTCCACAGTTCACTAGTGGTGTCTCTCCAATAAGATAACTAGCATGTTGGGTGAACAAATTACAGTTGGGCAATTGACAAATAGAGATGCACATACATATATCATGATGACTACTATGAGATTTAATTAGGGCATTACGACAAATAACATAGACCGCTATCCAGCATGCATCTATGCCTAAAAAGTCCACCTTCGGGTTAGCATCCGCACCCCTTCCAGTATTAAGTTGCAAACAACAGACAATTGCATTAAGTACTGCGCGTAATGTAATCAACACAAATATCCTTAGACAAAGCATCGATGTTTTATCCCTAGTGGCAACATGATACGTCTCCAACGTATCTATAATTTCTTATGTTCCATGCTAGTTTTATGACAATACCTACATGTTTTGTTCACACTTTATATCGTTTTGATGCGTTTTCCGGAACTAACCTATTGACGAGATGCCGAAGTGCCAGTTTCTGTTTTCTGCTGTTTTTGGTTTCAGAAATCCTAGTAAGGAAATATTCTCGGAATCGGACGAAATCAATGCCCAGCATCCTATTTTTCCACGAAGCTTCCAGAACACCCGAGAGCCAGCAGAGGGGGGCCACAGGGCCACCAGATGACAGGGTGGCGCGGCCAGGGCCTGGGCCGCGCCCCCCTATTGTGTCACCGCCTCGTCAGCCCTCCGACTCCGCCTCTTCGCCTATTTAAAGCTCCCTGACCTAAAACATCGATACGGAAAAGCCACGGTACGAGAAACCTTCCAGAGCCGCCGCCATCGCGAAGCCAAGATCTGGGGGACAGGAGTCTCTGTTCCGGCACGCCACCGGGACGGGGAAGTGCCCCCGGAAGGCATCTCCATCGACACCACCGCCATCTTCATCAACGCTGTTGTCTCCCATGAGGAGGGAGTAGTTCTCCATCGAGGCTAAGGGTTGTACCGGTAGCTATGTGGTTAATCTCTCTCATATGTACTTCAATACAATGATCTCATGAGCTGCCTTACATGATTGAGATTCATATGAGCTTTGTATCACTATTAGTCTATGTGCTACTCTTGTGATGTTATTAAAGTAGTCTATTCCTCCTTCACGGTGTAATGGTGACAGTGTGTGCATCGTGTAGTACTTGGCGTAGGTTATGATCATAATCTCTTGTAGGTTATGGAGTTAATTATTACTATGATAGTATTGATGTGATTTATTCCCCCTTCATAGTGTAAAGGTGACAGTGTGTATGCTATGTTAGTTCTCGGTCTAAATTTCAATGATCTATTATGCTCTAAAGGTTACTTAAATATGAACACCGAATGTTGTGGCGCTTGTTAACTCCGGCTTGAGGGAGCTCTTGTAGCCTTACACAACGAATGGTGTTCATTATCAAACAAGAGTATATGTAACACAAAGGAAGAGAACTTATTTATTTATGTGATCAATGTTGAGAGTGTCCACTAGTGAAAGTATGATCCCTAGGCCTTGTTTCCAAATACTGCAATCATCGCTTGTTTACTGTTTTACTGCATCTTTACTTCCTGCAATATTACTACCATCAACTGCACGCCAGCAAGCACTTTTCTGGTGCCGTTACTACTGCTCATATTCATTCATACCACTTGTATTTCACTATCTCTTCGCCGAACTAGTGCACCTATACATCTGACAAGTGTATTAGGTGTGTTGGGGACACAAGAGACTTCTTGTATCGTGATTGCAGGGTTGTTTGAGAGGGATATCTTTGACCTCTTCCTCCCTGAGTTCGATAAACCTTGGGTGATCCACTTAAGGGAAACTTGCTGCTGTTCTACAAACCTCTGCTCTTGGAGGCCCAACACTGTCTACAAGAATAGAAGCACCCGTAGACATCAAGCACTTTTCTGGAGCCGTTGCCGGGGAGGAAAGGTAAAAGGCACTCATACTCCGGTCCCAGGTAACTAAGTACTTTTCTGTTGCCGTTGTGTGTGTGCTCGAAGCTATTTCCTTTAGATCCTGCAATTGCATCTTTTTGTTTCTTGTTAAACACTAGTAAGGCATAATGGAAAACATATGTGAGCTTTTTAAACTATTTCCTGAGTCAAGACATGAATGGTTTAATGCGAAAATTAAAAAACCTATGGAACCTTATTTGCATGCTAGTAGTAATATTAGTATGAACGCTTTGAACACCATTGTTGACAATGATATAGAAAATTCTAAGCTTGGGGAGGTCGGTTTTGATGAAAATGATCTCTTTAGTCCTCCGGGTATTGAGGAGAAAGTTTATGTTGATTATGATATGCCTCCCATATATGATGATTATAATGATAGTGGTCTTTTGGTGCCGCCTACTATGGAGAGTAAATTTTATTATGATCATACTATGCCTCCTACACTTTATGAGAATAATAATGATAGCTACTTTGTTGAATTTGCTCCCACTACAACTAATAAAATTGATTATGCTTATGTGGAGAGTAATAATTTTATGCATATAGCTCATGATAAGAATGTTTCATTTGATAGTTATATTGTTGAATTTGTTCATGATGCCACTGAAAGTTATTATGAGAGAGGAAAATATGGTTGTAGAAGTTTTCATGTTACTAAAACACCTCTCTATATGCTGAAAATCTTGAAGTTGCGCTTGTCTAGTTTTCCTATGCTTGTTGCATTATGCCTACATGACTTGTTTATTTACAAGATTCCTTTTCATAGGAAGTGGGTTAGGCTTAAATTTGTTTTGAATTTGCTTCTTGATGCTCTCTTTTGCTTCAACTCTTATTTCTTGGGAGTGCATCATTAAAATTGCTGAGCCCATCTTAATGGCTATAAAGAAAGAACTTCTTGGGAGATAACCCATGTGTTTATTTTGCTACTGTTTTGTTGTGTCTTGGAAGTTGTTACTACTGTAGCAACCTCTCCTTATCTTATTTTATTGCATTGTTGTGCCAAGTAAAGTCTTTGATAGCAAGGTTCATACTAGATTTGGATTACTGCGCAGAAACAGATTTCTGTCTGTCACGAATTTGGGTAGGGTTCTCTGTAGGTAACTCAGAAAAATCTGCCAATTTACGTGCGTGATCCTCAGATATGTACGCAACTTTCATTCAATTTGAGCATTTTCATCTGAGCAAGTCCAGTGCCTCTAAAAAATTTGTCTTTACGGACTGTTCTGTTTTGACAGATTCTGCCTTTTATTTCGCATTGCCTCTTTTGCTGTGTTGGATGGATTTATTTGTTCCATTGACTTCCAGTAGCTTTGGGCAATGTCCAGAAGTGTTAAGAATGATTGTATCACCTCTGAACATGTGAAATTTTGATTATGCACTAACCCTCTAATGAGTTTGTTTTGAGTTTGGTGTGGAGGAAGTTTTCAAGGGTCAAGAGAGGAGGATGATATACTATGATCAAGAAGAGTTAAAAGTCTAAGCTTGGGGATGCCCCCGTGGTTCATCCCTGCATATTTCAAGAAGACTCAAGCGTCTAAGCTTGGGGATGCCCAAGGCATCCCCTTCTTCATCGACAATTTATCAGGTTTCTTCTCTTGAAACTATATTTTTATTCGGTCACATCTTATGTACTTTACTTGGAGCGTCTGTTTGTTTTTATTTTCGTTTTGTTATTTTCCTTCTCTGAATAAATTCATGCTTGTGTGGGAGAGAGACACGTTCCACTTGTTCATATGAACACTGGTGTTCTTAGTTCTATCTTTAATGTTCATGGCGGAGTTGAAAACTGCTTCGTTAATTGCTATTTGGTTGGAAACAGAAAATGCTTCATGTAGTAATTTGTATAATGTCTTGAATAATTTGATACTTGGCAATTGTTGTGCTCATATAGATCATGTTTATGCTCTTGCATCATGTACTTTGTACCCATTAATGAAGAACTACATAGGGCTTGTTAAAATTTGGTTTGCATGATTGTTCTCTAGAGTCTAGATATTTTCTGGTTAAGGTGTTTGAACAACAAGGAGACGATGTAAAGTCTTACAATAGTTACAATATGTTCATATGTGAGTCTTGCTGCACCGTTTTATACTTGAGTTTGCTTCAAACAACCTTGCTGGCCTAAGCCTTGTACTGAGAGGGAATACTTCTCGTGCATCCAAATCCTTGAACCAAAAACTATGCCATTTGTGTCCACCATACCTACCTACCACATGGTATTTCTCTGCCATTCCAAAGTAAATTACTTGAGTGCTACCTTTACAATTCTATTCTTTGCCTTTACAATACATAGCTCATGGGAAAATAGCCTTAAAAACTATTGTGGTATTGAATATGTAGCTATGTATCTTATTTCTTATAAGTTGCTTGTTGAGCGGTAACCATGTTTCTGGGGACGCCATCAACTTTTACCTTTGTTGAATATCATGTGAGTTGCTATGCATGTTCGTCTTGTCTGAAGTAAGGGCGATTTTCATGATCAAATGGTTTGAGTATGCATATTGTTAGAGAAGAACATTGGGCCGCTAACTAAAGCCATGAATCATGGTGGAAGTTTCAGTTTGGACACAAATCCTCAATCTCTTATGAGAATATTATCTGTTGTTGAATGCTTAAGCATTAAAAGAGGAGTCCATTATCTGTTGTCTATGTTGTCCCGGTATGGATGTCTAAGTTGAGAATAATCAAAAGCGAGAAATCCAATGCGAACTTTCTCCTTAGACCTCTGTACAGGCGGCATAGAGGTACCCCTTTGTGACACTTGGTTGAAACATATGCTATGCAATGATAATCCGTGTTAATCCAAGCTAATTAGGACAAGGTGCGAGCACTATTAGTATTCTATGCATGAGGCTTGCAACTTATAGGATGTCTTATACATAACGCATATGCTTTATTACTACCGTTGACAAAATTGCTTCTATGTTTTCAAAATGAAAAGCTCTAGCACAAAAATAGTAATCCATGCTTCCCTCTGCGAAGGGCCTTTCTTTTACTTTATGTTGAGTCAGTTTACCCACTTCTTTCTATCTTAGAAGCAAACACTTGTGTCAACTGTGTGCATTGATTCTTACATGTTTACTTATTGCACTTGTTATATTGCTTTATGTTGACAACTATCCATGAGATATACATGTTACAAGTTGAAAGCAATCGCTGAAACTTATATCATCCTTTGTGTTGCTTCAATACTTTCTACTAAGAATTTATTGCTTATGAGTAACTCTTATGCAAGTCTTATTGATGCTTGTCTTGAAAGTACTATTCATGAAAAGTCTTTGCTATATGATTCATTTGTTTACTCATTGTCTCCATCATTGCTTTGAATCGCTGCGTTCATCTCATATGCTTTACAATAATGTTGATCAAGATTATGTTGGTAGCATGTCACTTAAGAAATTATCATTGTTATCGTTTACCTACTCGAGGGCGAGTAGGAACTAAGCTTGGGGATGCTTGATACGTCTCCAACGTATCTATAATTTCTTATGTTCCATGCTAGTTTTATGACAATACCTACATGTTTTGTTCACACTTTATATTGTTTTGATGTGTTTTTCGGAACTAACCTATTGACGAGATGCCGAAGTGCCAGTTCCTGTTTTCTGCTGTTTTTGGTTTCAGAAATCCTAGTAAGGAAATATTCTCGGAATCGGACGAAATCAATGCCCAGCATCCTATTTTTCCACAAAGCTTCCAGAACACCCGAGAGCCAGCAGAGGGGGGCCACAGGGCCACCAGATGACAGGGTGGCGCGGCCAGGGCCTGGGCCGCGCCCCCTATTGTATCACCACCTCGTCAGCCCTCCTACTCCGCCTCTTCGCCTATTTAAAGCTCCCTGACCTAAAACATCGATACGGAAAAGCCACGGTACGAGAAACCTTCCAGAGCCGCCGCCATCGTGAAGCCAAGATCTGGGGGACAGGAGTCTCTGTTCCGGCACGCCGCCGGGACAGGGAAGTGCCCCCGGAAGGCATCTCCATCGACACCACCGCCATCTTCATCAACGCTGTTGTCTCCCATGTGGAGGGATTAGTTCTCCATCGAGGCTAAGGGCTGTACCGGTAGCTATGTGGTTAATCTCTCTCATATGTACTTCAATACAATGATCTCATGAGCTGCCTTACATGATTGAGATTCATATGAGCTTTGTATCACTATTAGTCTATGTGCTACTGATACGCGTTCAACACGCGTCCGTTGGGAACCCCAAGAGGAAGGTGTGATGCGTACAGCGGCAAGTTTCCCTCAGTATGAAACCAAGGTTATCGAACCAGTAGGAGCCAAGAAGCACGTTGAAGGTTGATGGCGGCGGGATGTAGTGCGGCGCAACACCAGGGATTCCGGCGCCAACGTGGAACCTGCACAACACAACCAAAGTACTTTGCCCCAACGAAACAGTGAGGTTGTCAATCTCACCGGCTTGCTGTAACAAAGGATTAACCGTATTGTGTGGAAGATGATTGTTTGCAGAAAACAGTAGAACAATATTGCAGTAGATTGTATTTCAGTAAAGAGAATTGGACCGGGGTCCACAGTTCACTAGAGGTGTCTCTCCCATAAGATAAACAGCATGTTGGGTGAACAAATTACAGTTGGGCAATTGACAAATAAAGAGGGCATGACCATGCACATACATATCATGATGAGTATAGTGAGATTTAATTGGGCATTACGACAAAGTACATAGACCGCCATCCAACTGCATCTATGCCTAAAAAGTCCACCTTCAGGTTATCATCCGAACCCCCTCCAGTATTAAGTTGTAAAGCAACAGACAATTGCATTAAGTATGGTGCGTAATGTAATCAACAACTACATCCTTAGACATAGCATCAATGTTTTATCCCTAGTGGCAACAGCACAACACAACCTTAGAACTTTCTGTCACTGGCCCAGGTGTCAATGCAGGCATGAACCCACTATCGAGCATAAATACTCCCTCTTGGAGTTACAAGCATCTACTTGGCCAGAGCATCTACTAGTAACGGAGAGCATGCAAGATCATAAACAACACATAGATATAACTTTGATAATCAACATAACAAGTATTCTCTATTCATCGGATCCCAACAAACGCAACATATAGAATTACAGATAGATGATCTTGATCATGTTAGGCAGCTCACAAGATCCGACAATGAAGCACAATGGGGAGAAGACAACCATCTAGCTACTGCTATGGACCCATAGTCCAGGGGTAGACTACTCACACATCACTCCGGAGGCGACCATGGCGGCGTAGAGTCCTCCGGGAGATGATTCCCCTCTCCGGCGAAGTGCCGGAGGCGATCTCTGGATCCCCCGAGATGGGATCGGCGGCGGCGGCGTCTACGGAAGGTTTTCCGTATCGTGGCTCTCGACCGGGGGTTTTGCGACGGAGGCTATTTGTAGGCGGAAGGGCAGGTCAAGAGGCGGCACGGGGCCCACACCACAGGCCGCGCGGCCAAGGGGGCGCGCCGCCCTAGGGTGTGGCCCCTCGTGGCCCCTCTTCGTCTCCTCTTCGGACTTACGGAAGCTTCGTGGCAAAATAGGACCACAGGCGTTGATTTCGTCCAATTCGAGAATATTTCGTTACTAGGATTTCTGAAACCAAAAACAGCAAAACGACAGAATCGGCACTTCGGCATCTTGTTAATAGGTTAGTTCCAGAAAATGCACGAATATGACATAAAGTGTGCATAAAACATGTAGATAACATCAATAATGTGGCATGGAACATAAGAAATTATCGATACGTCGGAGACGTATCAGCATCCCCAAGCTTAGTTCTGCTCGTCCGAAGCGGGTAAAACGATAACACGAGATAATTTACGGAGTGACATGCCATCATAACCTTGATCATACTATTTGTAAAGCATATGTAGTGAATGAAGCGATCAAAACAATGTATATGACATGAGTAAACAAGTGAATCATAAAGCAAAGACTTTTCATGAATAGCACTTCAAGACAAGCATCAATAAGTCTTGCATAAGAGTTAACTCATAAAGCAATAATTCAAAGTAAAGGCATTGAAGCAACACAAAGGAAGATTAAGTTTCAGCGGTTGCTTTCAACTTGTAACATGTATATCTCATGGATATTGTCAACATAGAGTAATATAATAAGTGCAATAAGCAAGTATGTAGGAATCAATGCACAGTTCACACAAGTGTTTGCTTCTTGAGGTGGAGAGAAATAGGTGAACTGACTCAACATAAAAGTAAAAGAATGGTCCTCCATAGAGGAAAAGCATCGATTGCTATATTTGTGCTAGAGCTTTGATTTTGAAAACATGAAACAATTTTGTCAACGGTAGTAATAAAGCATATGTATCATGTAAATTATATCTTACAAGTTGCAAGCCTCATGCATAGTATACTAATAGTGCCCGCACCTTGTCCTAATTGGCTTGGACTACCGGATCATCACAATGCACATGTTTTAACCAAGTGTCACAAAGGGGTACCTCTATGCCGCCTGTACAAAGGTCTAAGGAGAAAGCTCGCATTGGATTTCTCGCTATTGATTATTCTTTAACTTAGACATCCATACCGGGACAACATAGACAACAGATAATGGACTCCTCTTTTATGCATAAGCATGTAACAACAATTAATAATTTTCTCATTTGAGATTGAGGATATATGTCCAAAACTGAAACTTCCACCATGGATCATGGCTTTAGTTAGCGGCCCAATGTTCTTCTCTAACGATATGCATGCTTAACCATAGGGTGGTAGATCTCTCTTACTTCAGACAAGACGGACATGCATAGCAACTCACATGAAATTCAACAAAGAGTAGTTGATGGCGTCCCCAGTAAACATGGTTATCGCACAACAAGCAACTTAATAAGAGATAAAGTGCATAATTACATATTCAATACCACAATAGTATTTAAGCTATTTGTCCCATGAGCTATATATTGCAAAGGTGAATGATGGAATTTTAAAGGTAGCACTCAAGCAATTTACTTTGGAATAGTGGAAAAATACCATGTAGTAGGTAGGTATGGTGGACACAAATGGCATAGTGGTTGGCTCAAGTATTTTGGATGCATGAAAAGTATTCCCTCTCGATACAAGGTTTAGGCTAGCAAGGCTTATTTGAAACAAACACAAGGATGAACTGGTGCAGCAAAACTCACATAAAAGACATATTGAAAACATTATAAGACTCTACACCGTCTTCCTTGTTGTTCAAACTCAATACTAGAAATTATCTAGACCTTAGAGAAACCAAATATGCAAACCAAATTTTAGCATGCTCTATGTATTTCTTCATTAATGGGTGCAAAGCATATGATGCAAGAGCTTAAACATGACCACAACAATTGCCAAGTATCACATTACCCAAGACATTAATAGCAATTACTACATGTATCATTTTCCAATTCCAACCATATAACAATTTAACGAAGGAGAAACTTCGCCATGAATACTATGAGTAGAAACCAAGGACATACTTGTCCATATGCTACAGCGGAGCGTGTCTCTCTCCCATAAAGTGAATGCTAGGATCCATTTTATTCAAACAAAACAAAAACAAAAACAAACCGACGCTCCAAGAAAAGCACATAAGATGTGATGGAATAAAAATATAGTTTCAGGGGAGGAACCTGATAATGTTGTCGATGAAGAAGGGGATGCCTTGGGCATCCCCAAGCTTAGACGCTTGAGTCTTCTTAGAATATGCAGGGGTGAACCACCGGGGCATCCCCAAGCTTAGAGCTTTCACTCTCCTTGATCATGTTGCATCATACTCCTCTCTTGATCCTTGAAAACTTCCTCCACACCAAACTCGAAACAACTCATTAGAGGGTTAGTACACAATAAAAATTAACATATTCAGAGGTGACACAATCATTCTTAACACTTCTGGACATTGCATAAAGCTACTGGACATTAATGGATCAAAGAAATTCATCCAACATAGCAAAAGAGGCAATGCGAAATCAAAGGCAGAATCTGTCAAAACAGAACAGTTCGTATTGACGAATTTTAAAATGGCACCAGACTTGCTCAAATGAAAATGATCAAATTGAATGAAAGTTACGTACATATCTGAGGATCATGCACGTAAATTGGCATAATTTTCTGAGTTACCTACAGGGGAAAACAGCCCAGATTCGTGACAGCAAAGAAATCTGTTTCTGCGCAGTAATCCAAATCTAGTATGAACTTTTCTATCAACGGCTTAACTTGGCACAATAAAACACTAAACTAAGATAAGGAGAGGTTGCTACAGTAGTAAAAAACTTCCAAGACACAAAATAAAAACAAAGTACTGTAGCAAAATAACACATGGGTTATCTTCCAAGAAGTTCTTTCTTTATAGCCATTAAGATGGGCTCAGCAGTTTTAATGATGCACTCGCAAGAAATAGTAGTTGAAGCAAAAAGAGAGCATCAAGAGGCAAATTCAAAACACATTTAAGTCTAACATGCTTCCTATGCATAGGAATCTTGTAAATAAACAAGTTCATGAAGAGCAAAGTAACAAGCATAGGAAGATAAAACAAGTGTAGCTTCAAAAATTTCAGCACATAGAGAGGTGTTTTAGTAACATGAAAATTTCTACAACCATATTTTCCTCTCTCATAATAACTTTCAGTAGCATCATGAGCAAACTCAACAATATAACTATCACATAAAGCATTCTT
Organism: Lolium perenne; assembly: GCF_019359855.2. Classification (NCBI taxonomy): domain Eukaryota; kingdom Viridiplantae; phylum Streptophyta; class Magnoliopsida; order Poales; family Poaceae; genus Lolium; species Lolium perenne. The sequence goes on from NC_067250.2 coordinate 34,480,596, forward strand.
ATCATGAGTCTCATGCATAAAATTATTACTCTCCACATAAGCATAATCAATTTTATTAGTTGTAGTGGGAGCAAATTCAACAAAGTGGCTATCATCATATATAAGAGGCATATTGTAATCATAAAAGAAAATTTTCTCCTCAATGCTTGGGGGACTAAAAAGATCATGCTCATCAAAGCCAGCTTCCCCAAGCTTAGAATTTTCCATAGCATTAGCAACAATGATGTTCAAAGCATTCATAGTAATAACATTCCCATTAGCATGCATATAAAGTTCCATGGGTTTTTTAATTCTCTCTTCAAACACATCATGTCCTAATTCAAGATAAAGTTCATAAAGATCTCTCATATTTTTGTTGTTTTCCATCATGCTTAACTAGTGAAATAAAAACATGCATGATATTAAGTAAAGTAAAACAAGTAACTAATTTTTTTGTGTTTTTGATATAGTGCAGCAAACAAAGTAGTAAATAAAACTAAGCAAGACAAAAAATAAAGTAAAGAGATTGAGAAGTGGAGACTCCCCTTGCAGCGTGTCTTGATCTCCCCGGCAACGGCGCCAGAAAAAGCTGCTTGATACGCGTTCAACACGCGTCCGTTGGGAACCCCAAGAGGAAGGTGTGATGCGTACAGCGGCAAGTTTCCCTCAGTATGAAACCAAGGTTATCGAACCAGTAGGAGCCAAGAAGCACGTTGAAGGTTGATGGCGGCGGGATGTAGTGCGGCGCAACACCAGGGATTCCGGCGCCAATGTGGAACCTGCACAACACAACCAAAGTACTTTGCCCCAACGAAACAGTGAGGTTGTCAATCTCACCGGCTTGCTGTAACAAAGGATTAACCGTATTGTGTGGAAGATGATTGTTTGCAGAAAACAGTAGAACAATATTGCAGTAGATTGTATTTCAGTAAAGAGAATTGGACCGGGGTCCACAGTTCACTAGAGGTGTCTCTCCCATAAGATAAACAGCATGTTGGGTGAACAAATTACAGTTGGGCAATTGACAAATAAAGAGGGCATGACCATGCACATACATATCATGATGAGTATAGTGAGATTTAATTGGGCATTACGACAAAGTACATAGACCGCCATCCAACTGCATCTATGCCTAAAAAGTCCACCTTCAGGTTATCATCCGAACCCCCTCCAGTATTAAGTTGCAAAGCAACAGACAATTGCATTAAGTATGGTGCGTAATGTAATCAACAACTACATCCTTAGACATAGCATCAATGTTTTATCCCTAGTGGCAACAGCACAACACAACCTTAGAACTTTACATCCTTGTCCCGGTGTCAATGCAGGCATGAACCCACTATCGAGCATAAATACTCCCTCTTGGAGTTACAAGCATCTACTTGGCCAGAGCATCTACTAGTAACGGAGAGCATGCAAGATCATAAACAACACATAGATATAACTTTGATAATCAACATAACAAGTATTCTCTATTCATCGGATCCCAACAAACGCAACATATAGAATTACAGATAGATGATCTTGATCATGTTAGGCAGCTCACAAGATCCGACAATGATAGCACAATGGGGAGAAGACAACCATCTAGCTACTGCTATGGACCCATAGTCCAGGGGTAGACTACTCACACATCACTCCGGAGGCGACCATGGCGGCGTAGAGTCCTCCGGGAGATGATTCCCCTCTCCGGCAGGGTGCCGGAGGCGATCTCTGGATCCCGAGATGGGATCGGCGGCGGCGGCGTCTCTGGAAGGTTTTCCGTATCGTGGCTCTCGGTACTGGGGGTTTTGCGATGGAGGCTATTTGTAGGCGGAAGGGCAGGTCAAGAGGCGGCACGGGGGCCCCACACCACAGGGCCGCGCGGCCAAGGGGGGGGGCCGCGCCGCCCTAGGGTGTGGCCCCCTCGTGGCCCCTCTTTGTCTCCTCTTCGGACTTCTGGAAGCTTCGTGGCAAAATAGGACCCTGGGCGTTGATTTCGTCCAATTCCGAGAATATTTCGTTACTAGGATTTCTGAAACCAAAAACAGCAGAAAACAGCATCTGGCACTTCGGCATCTTGTTAATAGGTTAGTTCCAGAAAATGCACGAATATGACATAAAGTGTGCATAAAACATGTAGATAACATCAATAATGTGGCATGGAACATAAGAAATTATCGATACGTCGGAGACGTATCAGCTACTCTTGTGATGTTATTAAAGTAGTCTATTCCTCCTTCACGGTGTAATGGTGACAGTGTGTGCATCGTGTAGCACTTGGCGTAGGTTATGATCATAATCTCTTGTAGGTTATGGAGTTAATTATTACTATGATAGTATTGATGTGATTTATTCCCCCTTCATAGTGTAAAGGTGACGGTGTGTATGCTATGTTAGTTCTCGGTCTAAATTGCAATGATCTATTATGCTCTAAAGGTTACTTAAATATGAACACCGAATGTTGTGGCGCTTGTTAACTCCGGCTTGAGGGAGCTCTTGTAGCCCTACACAACGAATGGTGTTCATTATCAAACAGGAGTATATGTAGCACAAAGGAAGAGAACTTATTTATTTATGTGATCAATGTTGAGAGTGTCCACTAGTGAAAGTATGATCCCTAGGCCTTGTTTCCAAATACTGCAATCATCGCTTGTTTCTTGTTTTCTTGCATCTTTACTTCCTGCAATATTACTACCATCAACTGCACGCCAGCAAGCACTTTTCTGGCGCTGTTACTACTGCTCATATTCATTCATACCACTTGTATTTCACTATCTCTTCGCCGAACTAGTGCACCTATACATCTGACAAGTGTATTAGGTGTGTTGGGGACACAAGAGACTTCTTGTATCGTGATTGCAGGGTTGTTTGAGAGGGATATCTTTGACCTCTTCCTCCCTGAGTTCGATAAACCTTGGGTGATCCACTTAAGGGAAACTTGCTGCTGTTCTACAAACCTCTGCTCTTGGAGGCCCAACACTGTCTACAAGAATAGAAGCACCCGTAGACATCACAACAGCACATCCACAACCTTAGAACTTTCTGTCACTGTCCCAGATTCAATGGAGGCATGAACCCACTATCGAGCATAAATACTCCCTCTTGGAGTCACAAGTATCAACTTGGCCAGAGCCTCTACTAGCAATGGAGAGCATGCAAGAACATAAACAACACATATATGATAGATTGATAATCAACTTGACATAGTATTCAATATTCATCGGATCCCAACAAACACAACATGTAGCATTACAAATAGACGATCTTGATCATGATAGGCAGCTCACAAGATCTAAACATGATAGCACAAGAGGATAAGACAACCATCTAGCTACTGCTATGGACCCATAGTCCAAGGATGAACTACTCACGCATCAGTCCGGAGGCGGGCATGGTGATGTAGAGCCCTCCGGTGATGATTCCCCTCTCCGGCAGGGTGCCGGAGGCGATCTCCTGAATCCCCCGAGGTGGGATTGGCGGCGGCGTCTCTGGAACTTTTCTCGTATCGTGGATCTCGGTGATAGGGTTTTTGCAATGGAGAGAATATATAGGCGAAGGGGCAGAGTCGGGAGGCGCCCGAGGGACCGACACCATAGGGCGGCGCGCCCCCTCCTTGGCCGCGCCGCCAGGTGGTGTGGGACCACCTCGGCTCTTCTTCGTTTCCTCTTCGGACTTCTGGAAGGCTCCGTGCAAAATAAGACCGTGGGCTATTGTTTCGTCCAATTCCGAGAATATTTCCTGTGTAGGATTTCTGAAACCAAAAACAGCAGAAAACAGGAACTGGCGCTTTGGCATCTTGTTAATAGGTTAGTGCCGGAAAATGCATAAAAATGATATAAAGTGTATATAAAACATGTGAGTATTGTCATATAACTAGCATGGAACATAAGAAATTATAGATACGTTTGAGACGTATCAAGCATCCCCAAGCTTAGTTCCTACTCGCCCTCGAGTAGGTAAACGGTAACAAGGATAATTTCTGAAGTGACATGCTACTATCATAATCTCTATCAATACTATTGTAAAGCATATGAAGTGAATGAAGTGATTCGAAGCAATAGTAAAGATAATGACTAAACAACTGAATCATATAGCAAAGACTTTTCATGGATAGTACTTTCAAGACAAGTATCAATAAGTCTTGCATAAGAGTTAACTCATCAAGCAAAAGATTCTTAATAGAAGGTTTTGAAGCAGCACAAAGGATGATTAAGTTTCAGCAATTGCTTTCAACTTGTAACATGTATATCTCATGGATAGTTTTCAACATAAAGCAATATAACAAGTGCAATAAGTAAACATGTAAGAATCAATGCACACAGTTGACACAAGTGTTTGCTTCTAAGATAGAAAGAAGTAGGTAAACTGACTCAACATAAAGTAAAAGAAAGGCCCGTCGCAGAGGGAAGCATGGATTACTCATGTGCTAGAGCTTTTTATTTTAAAAACATGGAAACAATTTTGTCAACGGTAGTAATAATTCATATGTGTTATGCATAAGACCTCTTATAAGTTGCAAGCCTCATGCATCGAATACCAATAGTGCTCGCACCTTGTCCTAATTAGCTTGGATTTCCATGGATTATCATTGCATTACATATGTTTGAACCAAGTGTCACAAAGGGGTACCTCTATGCCACCTGTACAAAGGTCCATGGAGATAGATCGCATTTGATTTCTCAGTTTTGATAGATCTCAACTTGAGGACATCCATACCGGGACAACATAGAAAACAGATAATGGACTCCTCTTTAATGCTTAAGCTTTCAACAATAGATAATTGATAACGCGTGAAGCACACGTCCGTTGGGAACCCCAAGAGGAAGGTGTGATGCGTACAGCAGCAAGTTTTCCCTCAGTAAGAAACCAAGGTTATCGAACCAGTAGGAGATGAAGTCCACGTGAAGGTTGTTGGTGGAGGAGTGTAGTGCGGCGCAACACCAGGGATTCCGGCGCCAACGTGGAACCTGCACAACACAACCAAAATACTTTGCCCCAACTTAACAGTGAGGTTGTCAATCTCAACGGCTTGTTGAAAACAAAGGATTAAACGTATGGTGTGGAGAATGATGTTTGCTTGTGAAGAACAACAGAGAACAGAGATTGCAGTTGATTGTATTTCAGATGTAAAAGAATGGACCGGGGTCCACAGTTCACTAGTGGTGTCTCTCCAATAAGATAACTAGCATGTTGGGTGAACAAATTACAGTTGGGCAGTTGACAAATAGAGATGCACATACATATAACATGATGACTACTATGAGATTTAATCAGGGCATTACGACAAAGTACATAGACCGCTATCCAGCATGCATCTATGCCTAAAAAGTCCACCTTCGGGTTAGCATCCGCACCCCTTCCAGTGTTAAGTTGCAAACAACAGACAATTGCATTAAGTATGGTGCGTAATGTAATCAACACAAATATCCTTAGACAAAGCATTGATGTTTTATCCCTAGTGGCAACATCACATCCACAACCTTAGAACTTTCTGTCACTGTCCCAGATTAAATGGAGGCATGAACCCACTATCGAGCATAAATACTCCCTCTTGGAGTCACAAGTATCAACTTGGCCAGAGCCTCTACTAGAAACAGAGAGCATGCAAGAACATAAACAACACATATATGATAGATTGATAATCAACTTGACATAGTATTCAATATTCATCGGATCCCAACAAACGCAACATGTAGCATTACAAATAGATGATCTTGATCATGATAGGCAGCTCACAAGATCTAACATGATAGCACAATGAGAAGAAGACAACCATCTAGCTACTGCTATGGACCCATAGTCCGAGGATGAACTACTCACACATCAATCCTGAGGTGGGCATGGTGATGTAGAGCCCTCCGGTGATGATTCCCCTCTCTGGCAGGGTGCCGGAGGCGATCTCCTGAATCCCCCGAGATGGGATTGGCGGCGGCGGCGTCTCTGGAACTTTTTCTGTATCGTGGCTCTCGGTAATAGGGTTTTAGCGACGGAGAGTTTAAGTAGGCGGAAGGGCAGAGTCGGGGGCGCTCGAGGGGCCCACACCATAGGGCGGCGAACACCCCTTGATAACCCACAAGTATAGGGGATCGCAGCAGTCTTCGCGGGTAGTAAAACCCAATTTATTGATTCGACACAAGGGGAGACAAAGAATACTTGAAAGCCTTAACAGCAGAGTTGTCAATTCAGCTGCACCTGGAAACAGACTTGCTCGCAAGAGTTTATCAGTGGTAACAGTTTTATAGCAGTAGCAGTAGTGAAATAACAGCAGCAGAGTAACAGAAACAGCAGTAGTGATTATAGTAAACAGCAGGATTAAAATATTGTAGGCACGGGGACGGATAACGGGCGTTGCATGGATGAGAGAAACTCATGTAACAATCAAGCAGGGCATTTGCAGATAATAATAAAACAGTGTCTAAGTACAAAGCAATCAATAGGCATGTGTTCCAATTATAGTCGTACGTGCTCGCAATGAGAAACTTGCACAACATCTTTTGTCCTACCAGCCGGTGGCAGCCGGGCCTCAAGGGAATCTACTGGATATTAAGGCACTCCTTTTAATAGAGCACCGGAGCAAAGCATTAACACTCCGTGAACACATGTGATCCTCACATCACTACCATCCCCTCCGGTTGTCCCGATTTCTGTCACTTCGGGGCCATTGGTTCCGGATAGCGACATGTGTATACAAGTTGCAGGTAAGACCATAAACAATGAATATCATGATGAAATAATAACATGTTCAGATCTGAGATCATGGCACTCGGGCCCTAGTGACAAGCATTAAGCATAACAAGTTGCAACAATATCATCTAAGTACCAATTACGGACACTAGGCACTATGCCCTAACAATCTTACACTATTACATGACCAATCTCATCCAATCCCTACCATCCCCTTCAGCCTACAGCGGGGGAATTACTCACACATGGATGGGGGAAACATGGCTGGTCAATGGAGAGGCGTCGGTGGTGATGATGGCGATGATCTCCTCCAATTCCCCGTCCCGGCGGAGTGCCAGAACGGAGACTTCTGGCTCCCGAGACAGAGTTTTGACCCCCTTGCCAGACAAACCTTCAAAGAGCGGCTCCCATATTATTTTCATTTTATGTAGCACTCCCTCCAACCTTTCTTTCACAAACCATGGCTAACCGAATCCTCGGGTGCCTGCCAACAATCTTATACCATGAAGGAGTGCTTTTTTTTTTAGTTTTATTATGATGATGACACTCCCCCCAACCTTTGCTTACACAAGCCATGGCTAACCGAATCCTTCGGGTGCCGTCCATCAATCACATACCATGGAGGAGTGTCTATTTAGTTTAATTAATTTGGGACTGGGAATCCCATTGCCAGCTCTTTTTGCAAAATTATTGGATAAGCGGATGAAGCCACTAGTCCATTGGTGAAAGTTGCCCAACAAGATTGAAAGATAAACACCACATACTTCCTCATGAGCTATGAAACATTGACACAAATAAGAGATACTAAGTTTTGAATTGTTTAAAGGTAGCACATGAAGTATTTACTTGGAATGGCGGAAAATACCATGTAGTAGGTAGGTATGGTGGACACAAATGACATAGGTTTGGGCTAAGGTTTGGATGCACGAGAAGTATTCCCTCTCGGTACAGGTCTTTGGCTAGCAAGGTTAATTAGCAAGCATAAGAGTCGAGGGAAACAAACAAATATACATGTGATAGAAACAATCATGCATCTTCCTTGTAAGCACAAACAATTTTAATTTCAGAATAATAAGCTATGAGCTAACAAGAAAGAAAGACAATGAAACATCTACATGTATTTCTCTTTTCTACTTAACCCTCAAAGTGTTGTTGCTATTGACCAATGCTAAGTTTGCCAATACCAAATAGATTTATTCAATGCTCCCAAAGTGATACCAATACTAACAACAAGGTAAATCATATGACAGAGATTGCAAACTAGAATAAGATGTGCAATATGTAAATGATAAGACTTCTCATTAATATTCCATAACGATAACTCACACCAAGGGATACATAGATAACCGACTAAAGGAGAGATACTTCCAAACTGCAACCCATCTTATATGATAACTTCCCTACTCATGATATGACACTACTTGACAATAAAAGTAAAAGGTAGTGATGATGTGATACCGCGGCACTCCCCCAAGCTTGGAACAAACCAAGGGGATGCCAATACCGATGATGAATTACTCCTTTGGCGATGATGATGATGAACTCCTCCCGCGCTTCTTACAGAACTCCTTCAACTTCAGTTTCTCAGCTTGACAATTCTGCACTAAGACTCGAAGAGATTCATTGTTATCTGAAGTTGGCGATGATGATCTTGTGATGCGAATCGAGTGGTATTCCAGCATTCTTCGGAGACGGCAATTCTCCTCCTGGAGTATCTCCACTTCTCTTCTTAGAGCCCGATATTGATCACAAAACTCATCGGTAGTCCGTAGAACTTCTTCCAACATAGGGAAGGAGTCGAGGCTAAGAGCGGGTGGTAAAGGTCCCTGTAGGTTATGAGAAAAAGAACGTCGAGTGTCAACAGATCCCACCAAGATTTGCTTGCTCCCACCGACTTGCTGCTCTTGTCTTGATGGCACCTTCTTCACTTCTTCCTCCGAAAGCCCCTTGCCCTTGTTGCTGGAGGCCATGGTGCTTCTAGACCGAAAATAGATCCTGGCAGAAACAGGTCGAAACAAAACACGTCGAGAAAGCGATATACGGACCTCCAGGGGTCCGGGGGATTATATAGACAAAATTTTCACGACAAACGGAAAGTACCAGATCGAACCAGAGTCGGAAAGGGGCGACGAGGCGGCCAAACCATAGGTCGGCGCGGGCCCAGGTCAGGCCGCGCCGGCCTATGGTGGCGCCCCCTCGTGCGTCCTTTCCACTCCGTTTCGAACTCGTAATTTTTCATATTTTCCTAAAACAGCAAAAATATTGTTCGGAAAGTAAATTGCGTACTTTTCATTACCAGTACTGTTACCTATTCAAAGTCGAGTTCTGGCGGACTGTCAATTTGTCCTTTAATGAAAGCCTCCGGTGTTTCCACTTGAATAATATCAACATCAACATTATAAGAATCACCTGAGATATAATGCTTGAGTCTTTGTCCATTCACCACTTGCGTAGCATTGCCTTGGAGAGAGCTAATTTTGATTGCTCCTGAACGATACACCTCCTCGACAACATATGGTCCTTCCCATTTCGAGAGTAATTTCCCTGCAAAGAGTCTGAGACGAGACTGATACAATAGGATTTTATCCCCAATATTAAATTCTCTTTTGATAATCCTTCTATCATGCCATTTTTTAACTTTCTCTTTAAAGAGTTTAGCATTTTCATAAGCTTCACTTCTCCATTCATCTAGAGAACTTAATTGCAACAACCTCTTATCACCGGCAAGTTTAGGATCTTTATTTAATTCTCTAACAGCCCAATAAGCTTTGTGCTCTAGTTCTAAGGGTAAATGACAAGCTTTCCCATAAACCATTTTATAAGGTGACATTCCCATGGGATTTTTATAAGTAGTTCTATAAGCCCATAGTGCATCCTTCAATTTACTAGCCCAATTTTTTCTAGTTTTATTAACGGTCTTTCCCAAAATAGATTTAATCTCTCTATTTGATAATTCTACTTGACCACTAGTTTGAGGATGATAGGCGGAAGCAATTCTATGATTAATACCATACTTAGCAAGAGTTTTTCTAAAACCTCCATGAATAAAATGAGAACCTCCATCAGTCATAATATATCTAGGCACTCCAAATCTAGGAAAAATAATGTCTAAAAGCATTCTTAAAGAGGTCTCACCATCAGCACTTTTTGTAGGTATTGCTTCCACCCATTTAGTAACATAATCAACAGCAACAAGTATGTGAGTGTTACCTTCTGAAGACGGAAAAGGTCCCATGAAGTCAAATCCCCAACAATCAAACGGTTCAATAACAAGAGTATAATTCATAGGCATTTCATTACGTCTGGAGATATTACCAACCCTTTGGCATTCATCACAAGATAAAATAAACTTCCTTGCATCTTTGAAGAGAGTTGGCCAATAAAAACCTGATTGTAGAACCTTTTGCGCAGTTCTTTCTCCGGCGTGATGTCCTCCATAAGCACTACCATGACATTTACTCAATATCTCTTGTTGTTCATATTCGGGAACACATCTTCGCATAATACCATCCACTCCTTCTTTATATAAGTGTGGGTCATCCCAGAAATAATGCCTCAAGTCATAAAAGAATTTCCTCCTTTGCTGAGCTGAAAAGGTTGGAGGCAAGTACTTGGAAACAATAAAGTTAGCATAATCAGCATACCAAGGACTGTCTCGCGAGCTCACCTTTATTACAGCCAATTGTTCATTTGGAAAACTATCATTAACAGGAACAGGATCATAAGCAATATTTTCCAATCTAGACAAATTATCAGCAACAGGATTATCAGCACCTTTCCTATCTACAATATGTAAATCAAATTCTTGCAAAAGAAGTACCCATCTAATAAGCCTCGGCTTAGCATCTTTCTTTGTCATAAGGTATCTAATTGCAGCATGATCAGTATGAATAGTAACTTTTGAATCAACAATATAAGATCTAAATTTATCGCAAGCAAATACTACAGCTAATAATTCTTTTTCAGTTGTAGCATAATTTCTTTGAGCAGCATCAAGAGTTTTACTAGCATAATGAATAACATTCAGTTTTTTATCTACTCGCTGTCCAAGAACAGCGCCTACAGCAAAATCACTAGCATCACACATAATTTCAAATGGTAAGTTCCAATCAGGAGGTTCAACTATAGGAGCAGCTGTTAAGGCTTTCTTTAGAGTTTCAAAATCTTCCTTACAATCATCATCAAAAACAAAAGGTACGTCTTTTTGAAGAAGATTAGTAAGAGGTTTTGAAATCTTGGAGAAATCTTTAATAAATCTCCTATAAAACCCAGCATGACCAAGAACACTACGAATACCTTTAACATCCCTCGGATAGGGCATCTTCTCAATTGCTTCAACTTTAGCTCTATCAACTTCAATACCTCTCTCAGAAATACTCATCCATGAATACTTCCACAATACTCTCGCAAAAACCATGAAAAATAGCAGACATGCATCTTTGAAAAGTAGCAGGAGCATTACATAAACCAAAAGGCATACGTCTATAAGCATAAGTTCCATAGGGACAAGTGAAAGTGGTTTTCTCTTGATCTTTAGCTTTAACGACAATTTGTGAAAACCCGAATAACCATCAAGAAAGCAAAAATGAGTATTTTTAGACAATCTTTCTAGCATTTGATCAATAAATGGTAAAGGGTAATGATCTTTCTTAGTAACTTTATTAACTTTTCGAAAATCAATGCACATTCTATACCCTACAACTACTCTTTGAGGGATGAGCTCATCATTATCATTAGGCACAACAGTCATTCCTCCTTTCTTGGGAACGCAATGCACAGGACTAACCCATCTACTATCAGCAATAGGATATATAATACCAGCTTCAAGAAGTCTTAATACCTCATTCCTTACCACTTCCTTCATCTTCGGAATTAGACGACGCTGATGTTCAACAACAGGCTTTGCATCATCTTCCATATTAATAGCATGTTGGCAAATAGAAGGAGAAATTCCTTTCAAATCATCAAGAGTGTAGCCAATAGCGCCTCGGTGTTTCTTCAATATTTCCAATAAACTTTCTTCCTCAATCTCTGAAAGCTTAGAACTAATAATAACAGGATATATTTTCTTATCATCAATATGAGCATATTTAAGATTATCAGGCAAAGGCTTTAAATCAAAAACAGGATCTTCCTTTGGTGGCGGTGTTGTACCCAAATCTTCCACCGGTAAATCATGCTTGAGAATAGGTTGGCGAAGAAAAATTTCCTCAAGCTCATCTCTTTCTTTCCTAAAAACTTCACTCTCGCTATCCTCCAAATGTTGCTGCAAAGGATTATTAGGAACAAGAACAATAGATGCACACTGTTCCATTTTAAAATCATCACTAGGCGAATCAGCTTTATAAGGAATTTTGGTAAATTTAGAGAAGTTAAACTCATAAGATTCACCAGCAAATTTAGTCAAAATTTTCTCTTTCTTGCAATCTATAATAGCTCCACAAGTATTTAGAAAAGGTCTACCAAAAATAATATGACAATAATCACTAGCAGCAGAACCAAGTACCAAAAAGTCAGCAGGATATTTAATCTTACCGCATAAAACTTCCACATCTCGAACAATACCAATTGGAGAAATAGTTTCTCTATTAGCCAGCTGAATAACCACATCAATATCTTCAAGTTCACAAGAATCAATTTCGTGCATAATCTCCGTGTAAAGCTCATAAGGAATAGCACTAACACTTGCACCAATATCACATAATCCATAATAGCAATGATCACCAATTCTAACAGATAGCATAGGAACACTAGCTTGTTTGGGTTTATTAGGATGTGAAACAATATTAGAAGCATCTTCACAGAAAATAATATGACCATCCTCCACATTTTCAGTCACAAGATCTTTAACTATTGCAACAGCAGGTTCAACTTTTATTTGCTCTTCAGGTTCTACAGGTTTCTTTTCACTTTTATGAACCGCACTATTTATAACAGAGTACTCCTTCATTTTAGCAGGGAAAGGAGTTTTTTCAATATAAGCTTCAGGAATAACATGATCAGCAGTTTCAACTACAACGCATTTATTAATAGATGAATCAATTTTATCTTTATACGGTTCATGATACTTATCAAAATTCTTCTTTGGCAATTCATAATGAGAGGCAAAAGCTTTATAAAGATTTACAACAACTTGAGAATCAAGACCATATGTAGCACTCATATTACGAAATTTATCAGTATCCATAAAAGCTTCAATGCATTTATAATCATAAATTATACCTGATTCTCTGTCCTTGTCGTTCTCCCAACCTTCAGTATTTTCTTGGATCCGATCAAGAAGGTCCCTTTTAAACTCTTCTTTGTTGCGTGTAAATGATCCAGAACAAGAAGTATCCAGCAAGGTCTTGTCTTGAAAAGAAAGTCTTGCATAGAAATTATCAATAATAACATTACCGGAAGCTCATGAATGGGGCATTTGAGCATTAAAGACTTCAATCTCCCCAAGCTTGGGCAATACTCTCTCCATCATGAGGCCAAAAATTATATATGCGATTCCGATCCTTGTGAATTTCACTTGGAGGATAGAACTTAGAATAAAACCGGGCACAATATCATTCCATTCAAGAGAATCCCCATTATCCAGTAATTTATACCAATGCGCCGCTTTACCAGACAGCGATAAAGAGAATAGTTTCTTCCTCACTTCATCCATAGCAATACCTGCACACTTGAATAAACCGCATAATTCATGTAAGAACAATAAATGATCTCCAGGGTGAACAGTTCCATCCCCTTCATAGCGGTTATGCATAACACGTTCAATAATTTTCATAGGTATTTTATATGGTATCACTTCCTCACCTGGCGCCTCATCCACTACCGTTGCAGTAGTAGTAGATTTCCCAAATAAAAATTGAAGAGAAGATCTCTCCATAATGACTTATAGCAGCAGGCAGAAATAAAATCAGCACAAACAGTAAAGGTTTTCCTTACCAATTCCACTTACCAATAGCGCTTCACTCCCCGGCAACGGCGCCAGAAAATAGTCTTGATGACCCACAAGTATAGGGGGTGTATCGTAGTATTTTCGATAAGTAAGAATGTCGATCCCAACGAGGAGCAGAAGGTGTTGACAAGCAGTTTCGATGAAGGATTCACTGTAAATGCTCACAGACAAGTATTCAGGGGGTTTTGATGTAACAGATGAATAAAGTACGAGTAAGTAAAGTGCGAGAGTAACAATTGCAGCGAGTGGCCCAATCCTTTTTAGCACAAAGGACAAGCCGGTTTGTTTACTTATAATGACCAAACGTTCTCGAGGACACACGGGATTTTAGTCTAGTGCTTTCGCTACATACGGCTAAATAATCTTCATTGTTATGATAAGTGTTGTGTGGGTGAACCTATGCTAATGTACCGCCCTTCCTAGGACTAATACATACTTGTGATTATACCCCTTGCAAGCATCCGCAACTACAAGAAAGTAATTAAGATAAATCTGTTGATCGCCAAAACCCACCGGCGGGCAGCGGCCTGTCAACACGGTAGAGCCGGGAAGAGCCTAGAGCTGCGGCTGGCTGAGACCCCTCCGAGCGACGGCCCGCAATGCTCTTCTGGTCACACGCGGCGATGCGAAGTGCAAGGGCGTGCCACCTGACCTATACCTGGTCAGGAAGGTGATGGGGATGCCTCGCTTAGTTCCTGCATGGCATACACGTAAACATTAAATCAGAGCCTCGATCGGCTCTCAGGCTATCCTGTGAATCGGCTCAAAGAGCCGATCCACCCATGATCCGTACGGGGTGCACGAATACCTGGTGATCCTGCTTGATCAAGATAAAGCTAATGAGATCTACGACGATTTAGGGTTTTCACCGCATAATCGGATCATCCTACTCCAGGTTGGGCCTCGCGGCCACGCACGGTGCTCGTAAGCCGATCCTAAACAAGGCCACACAACCAACGTGACGTTGATCATCGGAACATCCTGTTTAGGACTTGCGAACGCCACCCTACGTGCCGCTGGATCCTCCCCCCCTTCGTAAGGCCTAACTATTGCAGATATTAAACTAATCCTTGCGGAGCAAGGAGCAATCGTAACGGATCAGATCTACTAGATGATGAACAAGCAGGGTGCCGCCCCCACGCCTGAGATAGGCGTGAGGGCGGCTAGACATGCGAGGGTTGCACTACGTAAGCATGTTTATACGAAGAGCTATGCTAACCCTAACACATCTATGATAACTACGTTGCCCGCCATCAAAGACGCTTCAGTACGGGCAACGCATGAACAACGTGGGGCTTGTGCTACCTAGATCGCAAGATGCGATCTAGGCAGCATGTCGCTTACCTGATTGAAACCCTCGAGACGAAGGAGTTGGCGATGCGCCGAGATTGGTTTGTTTTTGGGGTGAACGTTGTGTTGTTGTTTATTCCATAAACCCTAGATACATATTTATAGTCCAGCGGACTTTCTAACGTGGGAATATCCCACCGTGCGCGATACAAATTCTAAACCTTGATCTAAGATATGACCTACTATAATTAAAGATACACGGGCAAACTAGCCCAAATTCTCCGTGCAAGGCCGCTTCAGAGATCTTCCACGTGTAGTCCTCTAAGCCCATCTCTCTTATGGCCCACCTCTGGATTTGTCCAAAATCTGGTGATAACACATGCCCCCCTGGTTTTGGAAATAATTTTTCCAAAATCATTGTATTTTCCTCTCGAAGGGTCATGTCGTGGCAGGACAGAGCCATTTGCAGCTTCCGTCATCATTATGCCCTGTCCTTTCAGCTTCTGCAAAATTTGACAGCTCTGACATTACCCCTTCGGAAACTGTGATGGCAGTAATTCCCACCAGGTTTCTCATTATTTAACCGTGCCGACTAAATAGTCATCTTTATCCTCTTCCTCTGTTCCAGCCATCGGCACTCCAAAAACAAACCTTCTGCGCACCATGTCCTCTTCTTCCTCTGCCTCGTCGGGACTTTCCTTCGAGTCTTCTTCTCCCGAGCCGATACCAGCACCGAGCCCACAAGAAGTTTATGTGGCCAACATCCATCGCGCCATTGAGGCCGGGGAGGAGTCAGACCATGACTTCTCCATCTGGTCCGAGGACGACCAATCCTCGACGGACGGGGAGAGCGACCTCCGCTTCCTCGCCAACGGGGAATCGGAAGAGAAGAGCGACGACGATCGCTTCTCCTGGGATGACTTCACCTCCCCCGAGGTGAAGGAGGAGGGAGAGGAAGAGGAGGACGACGACAACAGCCTCTCCGACGCGCCGCCAGCCAAGCGCCATTGCCCCTGGTCAGGGAATCTCAGTGATTATGATAGCGACGACGATGACGACGACGTGGAGGACGAGGACAACGAAGGTCCTGCCGGCGGCTGCTACAGCAGCGACGACGAGCTCGCCGGGAGCAGCGCTGACAGCGCTGACGATGGTGACGACGAGGGCAGTGACGGCCCGTAGAATAGGACCTCTAGAATAGGATCAGCAACAGTAGATGGGGCAATGTATCCCCGTAGTACTCCCTTTTGAGAGCAATCAGCTCTTCTATGTAAGAAATCTGGTTTGTCGTTGAAGAACTCCTCCCCAATCTTAATTCTGCCGATTTCTTCTGAGTTTGATTGAGCCGATTCTCTCTTCTGCCGACCCCACCGATCGTCACTTAGCCAATGGCCAACAGGCCGATGACAACGCACCGGTAACTTAATGCCCCATCCCTTTGAGTTCTGGCGGACAACTAGGCAAATCGATGTTCTCACGAGGGAACCAGAATTACTGCCGAAAACGACTTGATCCCGAAGTCGATACCATTGTGTTTTCAGCCTGATGAAATCTCAATCGGCTTCTTAAGAACGGCAAATTCTGCGCCATCAGTTGCCCCCCGAGCCTTTATCAAAGCGAGCATATCAGTGGACTAACCAAATGTGTCGCCATCGGTTTCCAAGTCATGACGCGGAACCAGCCGATCTCAGCAAAATCGGCTCTCCAGAGCAGAGAACCTTCAGGGTGAGCTGCCCCCCGAGCGTCTTCAGTCCACTTTCGCGCTTTGCAAGTCAGATCAGCTCCTCCCCTGTGGTGAATCTGATGCAACCCATCCTTAACCTGATCTGCACATTGCTCGCAAAGAGGAAACCAAAGGTTCTTGAATCGAAGTTATCAAGTCACTCAGTTGAGGAGCTCTTCCATTAGAGTCGATGGCCACGTATCTGCATCGGCTAAACTTTGGTGTTTTTTTTTTTTTTTTTTTTTTTGTTTTTGTTTGGCCGATTTTTCTTAATCGGCCCCCAATGTTCCACCACACGCATGTCTGCACATGTTTATCCGCACATGTTCATCTGACTATATGCCCCCCGAGCCGAATCTGCCAAATGATTGCAGATATCGGCTTTAAATAAGCCAGGGCACTGCACTTGCACGTCGTCTTCGCAAAGATTCATGCTGACTTCCATCTGCCGACGTGGCCGCTGCCCAGTAGATCGTTGCTGACCATAAACAGAATATGTGCAGAAGATAATTTTGGCCGGTTGCGGGAATCGGCCTCCACATTGCTTGCTCGATGAAGGTTTTGTAATGTTCCTCCATAAAATTTTTGGGGCCGATCACAAGGATCAGCCTCGCACGGTTTGCTCATTGGTTTAATCTTGCTACTTGGTTAGGCTGGATAAAACCAACCCAACCTCTGACTTGATGCGCCTGCTGTCATCCACCTTGAGAGCATCGTATAATCGTGGAGCATTAAGCTCTGTCGGCAAGACGAGCACCATGTTTGTGCCAGCCGATGTTTCATCACCGGCTTTCTTTTGCTTGGGACGCCACTCCATCCTCCGTGGACGACCCTCTTCATTCAGGGCTCGCTGAACTTTTGCAGCCAGATCAGGCCGTGCCTTCCTCAACGTATGCAAGTATAACCTTTCGGCTTCCTCCAAGCCGCGCAACCGCTGAACCCTGCGTTTCTGCGAACGGCTGAGTCCGTCAGGGCACCACCTTGGACGGTGGTACCTGTCTTCTTCTTCTTCTAGTCCCTCGTCTTCTGAATCCTCAAGATCTGCCCAACGAGGTGACTCAGCGCGTTTGCTTGGTGGTGGGAGAGGCCCTAAGCGCTCAAACACAGACACGTTGGCTGCCTCCTTCTTCTTCTTGTTGCATTCTGGGCAATTGCCGATTGTGGGCAATCGGCTCATTCCTGAATCCCAGCGATGTACGAAGAAAGGGCAATCCCAGTGTCTGGCGTTGTCTTCTTGCTCCCTTGGCCTGTCCGTGGCACGGCGCTCGTGCTCCTCCTCATCGCGATCCTGCCGACGATGTCTTCTGGCTTCTCTAGCCAGACGATCTCCTTCATCATCATAGTTGGACCGTCGGCGTTGGTCATACTGACTCACATATTTGTTGAGAGGTGATCAGAGAGAGGTCGCTGATATCTTATGTTCTTCACTTCTCCTCTGTGACGTAGCGCTTGCCATCATGATGGAGCCGATCGCGTGGAGCGGCCTCTTCTGTGTCTTTGCTATGAGAGCAGCTGCCCTCATCTCCATCTTTGCCAGAGTGGTTCCCAGGCCCTACCATGTTGACGCTGAACGTGGGACCTGGCTGGCAGCCCTCGGGGTAGATGACTTCTACCATATTAACGGCGGGGAAGGGCTGGGTGTCTACCTTCATGGCGTATTGGTTGAAAATTAAACGCCCCTTCTCTATCGCCGCTTGGATGTGCCGACGCCACACCCTGCGGTCGTTGGTGGCATGGGAAAGCGAGTTGTGGAATTTGCGATGACGGCTTTCCGTTTAGCTCTTGCGCCGTAGGGAACTTGAGACCTTCAGGAATCGTCAACTGTTTCTCCTTAGCAGGAGGTCGAAGATTTGTTCAGTCTTGGTCACGTCAAAATCAAATCCCCTGGGCGGCCCTGGTGGTTTTACCCATTTGCAGGATACGGGAGTTCCTCCCCGAGTCCACTCAGCCACCGCTATTTCTTGGTCTCCCGCAGGCACTTCACCTTCCTCTGTATCGACCATGACTACTGCACGCTTGAACTTGTCTTGGTACAGGTCTGGGTGGCGCTGTTCATATGCCGATAGTTTCGAACCATGTGCGCACGAGGGATAATCTGCTTGGGAGGCCATGTCCTTGAGCTGTGTTGCAAGGCCAGCTACGCCGATCGCTTCCTTTTCGATTATACGAACCGAATAACATCGGTTCTGAGATTCTGAAGCGCTGGATGTACTGTCACCGTTTCTCCGCGCTTCGACGTAGTTGTGCTAGATCGGCAATGCTAGACTCGGAAGCTTCGAATGGTATTGCGTATGGAACTGTTCTTCCAATTGCTTCCAAGACTGGATGGAGTTTGCCGGCAAAGAGGTATACCATCCAAAAGCCGATCCTGTGAGGGACTGTGAAAAGAGCCTCACGCGTAGCTGATCCGACACTGAAGCCGGTCCTAGTTGCGCCAAATATCGGCCGATGTGCTCGATGGAGCTGGAGCCATCCGATCCACTGAATTTGGAGAAGTCAGGGAGCCGATATTTAGGTGGCAGCGGGATCATCTCGTACTCGTCGGGTACGGCTTGGAATAGCCGATTGCCCTCCTTTTCGGCATAATGCCGAACTGGTCTCTCGGTATGGTACTGATCTGATCCACCGTGCATTGGCTGCAGGAGATGTATTACGAAGATTCGCCGGGGTGGCGTACTTAGCCAGCCATGTTTGCTTTTCCAGCTACGAGCCAACTGCAGGAGCTGGGCTCGGGAGTTTCGTCGGGGTGGCGTACTTAGTTAGCCACGTCTGCTTCTCAAGCTCTGTTGCCGACGTTCCTCCTGTTTGCGCCGGAGTCCCTGACGTTGTGGCCTGGTTTGAGAGTGGCCAGTTGCCACAATCTGGCACATACGTGCATGCATATCCTTGAGGGATCTCCTTGGGCGCCTCAGCCAAGAACTGGTAGTCACTAGGGTCACCACCGATCTTGTAAACGACGAATGCCGGTGTAGCCGGCACTTCAGCTGGTGCTGCCAACGCGTATGGCAGCGGTGGACGGGACTGGAGTGGCAACTCTCCTTGGTGCGTCCCGAGAGCTGGTCCTGACGGCGAGTACTGGTGGCTCATGATCTCCTGGATCACGCGCAGAGCGAGACGCTCCAACACGTTGACCAAGTTTTCAGAGTGGCGGTGTAGCGAGTGAGCCACCAAGTAGTTGATCTCCGCCGAAGGGCCCTGGTGCGTTCCTCCGACGGGCAGAGAGAGATCTATCCCATCGAGTGCACCTTGTGGTGAGAACCCCTTCCATCTGATGCCATGGGTACGGGTTCTCTGAAAAGAGCCGATGAGGTCGGCTTCGAGGGTGGCCTTGATCTCGTCATGTTTCTTCTTGAGCTCAGCAGGCAGCTCCTCGTAGGTGACCGGCGTGCCGTCCGCCGCCATCTCAGATGTAGATGGCGATGTGGTTGATGTAGATGATTGTCCCACCGGGCGTGCCAGAATGTGTTGATCGCCAAAACCCACCGGCGGGCAGCGGCCTGTCAACACGGTAGAGCCGGGAAGAGCCTAGAGCTGCGGCTGGCCGAGACCCCTCCGAGCGACGGCCCGCAATGCTCTTACGGTCACACGCGGCGATGCGAAGTGCAGGCGTGCCACCTGACCTATACCTGGTCAGGAAGGTGATGGGGATGCCTCGCTTAGTTCCTGCATGGCATACACGTAAACATTAAATCAGAGCCTCGATCGGCTCTCAGGCTATCCTGTGAATCGGCTCAAAGAGCCGATCCACCCATGATCCGTACGGGGTGCACGAATACCTGGTGATCCTGCTTGATCAAGATAAAGCTAATGAGATCTACGACGATTTAGGGTTTTCACCGCATAATCGGATCATCCTACTCCAGGTTGGGCCTCGCGGCCACGCACGGTGCTCGTAAGCCGATCCTAAACAAGGCCACACAACCAACGTGACGTTGATCATCGGAACATCCTGTTTAGGACTTGCGAACGCCACCCTACGTGCCGCTGGATCCTCCCCCCCTTCGTAAGGCCTAACTATTGCAGATATTAAACTAATCCTTGCGGAGCAAGGAGCAATCGTAACGGATCAGATCTACTAGATGATGAACAAGCAGGTGCCGCCCCACGCCCGAGATAGGCGTGAGGGCGGCTAGACATGCGAGGGTTGCACTACGTAAGCATGTTTATACGAAGAGCTATGCTAACCCTAACACATCTATGATAACTACGTTGCCCGCCATCAAAGACGCTTCGACGGGCAACGCATGAACAACGTGGGGCTTGTCTTTGCCTAGATCGCAAGATGCGATCTAGGCAGCATGTCGCTTACCTGATTGAAACCCTCGAGACGAAGGAGTTGGCGATGCGCCGAGATTGGTTTGTTTTTGGGGTGAACGTTGTGTTGTTGTTTATTCCATAAACCCTAGATACATATTTATAGTCCAGCGGACTTTCTAACGTGGGAATATCCCACCGTGCGCGATACAAATTCTAAACCTTGATCTAAGATATGACCTACTATAATTAAAGATACACGGGCAAACTAGCCCAAATTCTCCGTGCAAGGCCGCTTCAGAGATCTTCCACGTGTAGTCCTCTAAGCCCATCTCTCTTATGGCCCACCTCTGGATTTGTCCAAAATCTGGTGATAACAAAATCTAACCACAGCCTTAAACTCTGAGATCCTGCGATCCCTCCTGCATCGATATACCAACGGGGGTTTAGGTTTCTGTCACTCCGGCAACCCCGCAATTGGCAAACGAATACAAGATGCATTCCCCTAGGCCCATAAATGGTGAAGTGTCATGTAGTCGACGTTCACATGACACCACTAGAAGAATAACACCACAACTTAAATATCATACCATTGAATATTACTCAACCATAGTTCACTACTAACATTTAGACTTCACCCATGTCCTCAAGAACTAAACGAACTACTCATGAGACATCATATGGAACATGATCAGAGGTGATATGATGATGAATAACAATCTGAACATAAACTTGGTTCAATGGTTTCACTCAATAGCATCAACAACAAGTAGAGATCGATACCGGGAGAGTTTCCCCTATCAAACAATCAAGATCAAACCCAAATTGCCACGGCGGTGACGGTGTCCAGCGGTGGAGACGGCGGTGATGATGGTGGAGATGATGATGATGGTGATGGTGATGATGTCCAGCTCGATGACGGTGACGATGGCGTCGATTTCCCCCTCCCGGAGGGAATTTCCCCGGCGGATTCCTGCCCGCCGGAGAGCTCTTTTCTCTCTGGTGTTCTCCGCCCCGCAGAGGCGGCTGTAACTCTTCGCGAGGTACCCTCTGTGGCTTAGGTTTTTGGGACGAAGGATTTCGCGAAGAAAAGGAGGCGAAAGGGGCTGTGGGCCCCCCACACCACATGGTGGCGCGGCCAGGCCATGGGCCGCGCCGCCCTATGGTGTGGGCCCACCCTGGGTCCAGCTGGCTCCTCCTTCTGGCTTCCTTCGTCATCTTGAAAAATAGGATTTTTGGTATAATTTCCTTCCACAGTTGATCTTCCGAAATATTGCGTTCTGACGGTGCTTTTTCCAGCAGAATCCTGGCTCCGGTGCTTGATCCTCCAATAATGATGAAACATGCAAAATAGATGAAATAACATAAGTATTGTGTCCCAATATGAAATATATCAATGAATAACAGCAAATTATGATATAAAATAGTGATGCAAATTGGACGTATCAGAAGGCACCCTGGAATTCACCTCTACACCGGGGGGAAATCATATATTTCCTAAATCAAAGGGAAAGAAAAACAATAAGAAAGGTAAGGGTAAAGCCCAAGGTAAGGTTGACACACCATCTCTTGATAATACTTGATACACACTTTCTGCGCCTAGCTGAAAGGCGTTAAAGAAAAGCGCTTATGGGAGACAACCCATGGTTTTTACTACAGTACCTTGTTTTTATTTTGTGTCTTGGAAGTTGTTTACTACTGTAGCAACCTCTCCTTATCTTAGTTTAGTGGTTTGTTGTGCCAAGTAAAGTAGTTGATAGTAAAGTTCATACTAGATTTGGATTACTGCGCAGAAACAGATTTGTTTGCTGTCACGAATCTGGGCTGTTTTCTCTGTAGGTAACTCAGAAAATTATGCCAATTTACGTGAGTGATCCTCAGATATGTACGCAACTTTCATTAAATTTGAGCATTTTCATTTGAGCAAGTCTGGTGCCTCTATAAAATTCGTCAATACGAACTGTTCTGTTTTGACAGATTCTGCCTTTTATTTCGCATTGCCTCTTTTGCTATGTTGGATGAATTTCTTTGATCCATGAATGTCCAGTAGCTTTATGCAATGTCCAGAAGTGTTAAGAATGATTATGTCACCTCTGAACATGTTAATTTTTTATTGTCCACTAACCCTCTAATGAGTTGTTCTAAGTTTGGTGTGGAGGAAGTTTTCAAGGATCAAGAGAGGAGTATGATGCAATATGATCAAGGAGAGTGAAAGCTCTAAGCTTGGGGATGCCCCGGTGGTTCACCCCTGCATATTCTAAGAAGACTCAAGCGTCTAAGCTTGGGGATGCCCAAGGCATCCCCTTCTTCATCGACAACATTATCAGGTTCCTCCCCTGAAACTATATTTTTATTCCATCACATCTTATGTGCTTTTTTTGGAGCGTCGGTTTGTTTTTGTTTTTTGTTTTGTTTGAATAAAATGGATCCTAGCATTCACTTTGTGGGAGAGAGACACGCTCCGCTGTAGCATATGGACAAGTATGTCCTTAGGCTTTACTCATAGTATTCATGGCGAAGTTTCTTCTTCGTTAAATTGTTATATGTTTGGAATTGGAAAATGATACATGTAGTAAATTGCTAAAATATCTTGGGTAATGTGATACTTGGCAATTGTTGTGCTCAAGTTTAAGCTCTTGCATCATATACTTTGCACCCATTAATGAATAAATACATAGAGCATGCTAAAATTTGGTTTGCATATTTGGTCTCTCTAAGGTCTAGATAATTTCTAGTATTGAGTTTGAACAACAAGGAAGACGGTGTAGAGTCTTATAATGTTTTCAATATGTCTTTTATGTGAGTTTTGCTGCACCAGTTCATCCTTGTGTTTGTTTCAAATAACCTTGCTAGCCTAAACCTTGTATCGAGAGGGATTACTTCTCATGCATCCAAAATCCTTGAGCCAACCACTATGCCATTTGTGTCCACCATACCTACCTACTACATGGTATTTCTCCGCCATTCCAAAGTAAATTGATTGAGTGCTACCTTTAAAATTCCATCATTCACCTTTGCAATATATAGCTCATGGGACAAATAGCTTAAAAACTATTGTGGTATTGAATATGTACTTATGCACTTTATCTCTTATTAAGTTGCTTGTTGTGCGATAACCATGTTCACTGGGGACGCCATCAACTATTCTTTGTTGAATTTCATGTGAGTTGCTATGCATGTTCGTCTTGTCTGAAGTAAGAGAGATCTACCACCTTATGGTTAAGCATGCATATTGTTAGAGAAGAACATTGGGCCGCTAACTAAAGCCATGATCCATGGTGGAAGTTTCAGTTTTGGACAATATCCTCAATCTCATATGAGAAAAATTAATTGTTGCCACATGCTTATGTATAAAAGAGGAGTCCATTATCTGTTGTCTATGTTGTCCCGGTATGGATGTCTAAGTTGAGAATAATCAATAGCGAGAAATCCAATGCGAGCTTTCTCCTTAGACCTTTGTACAGGCGGCATAGAGGTACCCCTTTGTGACACTTGGTTAAAACATGTGCATTGCGATGATCCGGTAGTCCAAGCTAATTAGGACAAGGTGCGGGCACTATTAGTATACTATGCATGAGGCTTGCAACTTGTAAGATATAATTTACATGATACATATGCTTTATTACTACCGTTGACAAAATTGTTTCATGTTTTCAAAATCAAAGCTCTAGCACAAATATAGCAATCGATGCTTTTCCTCTATGGAGGACCATTCTTTTACTTTCATTGTTGAGTCAGTTCACCTATTTCTCTCCACCTCAAGAAGCAAACACTTGTGTGAACTGTGCATTGATTCCTACATACTTGCATATTGCACTTATTATATTACTCTATGTTGACAATATCCATGAGATATACATGTTACGAGTTGAAAGCAACCGCTGAAACTTAATCTTCCTTTGTGTTGCTTCAATGCTTTTACTTTGAATTATTGCTTTATGAGTTAACTCTTATGCAAGACTTATTGATGCTTGTCTTGAAGTACTATTCATGAAAAGTCTTTGCTTTATGATTCACTTGTTTACTCATGTCATATACATTGTTTTGATCGCTGCATTCACTACATATGCTTTACAAATAGTATGATCAAGGTTATGATGGCATGTCACTCCAGAAATTATCTTTGTTATCGTTTTACCTGCTCGGGACGAGCAGAACTAAGCTTGGGGATGCTGATACGTCTCCGACGTATCGATAATTTCTTGTGTTCCATGCCACATTATTGATGTTATCTACATGTTTTATGCACACTTTATGTCATATTCGTGCATTTTCTGGAACTAACCTATTAAGAAGATGCCGAAGTGCCAGTTGCTGTTTTCTGCTGTTTTTGGTTTCAGAAATCCTAGTAACAAAATATTCTCGGAATTGGACGAAATCAACGCCCAGGGTCCTATTTTGCCACGAAGCTTCCAGAAGACCGAAGAGGAGATGAAGTGGGGCCACGAGGCAGCCAAACCCTAGGGCGGCGCGGCCTGGCCCCTGGCCGCGCGGCCCTATGGTGTGGGCCCCTCGTGCCGCCTCCTAACCTGCCCTTCCACCTACTTAAAGCCTCTGTCGCGAAACCCCCAGTACCGAGAGCCACGATACGGAAAACCTTACTGAGACGCCGCCGCCGCCAATCCCATCTCGGGGGATTCAGGAGATCGCCTCCGGCACCCTGCCGGAGAGGGGAATCATCTCCCGGAGGACTCTACGCCGCCATGGTCGCCTCCGGAGTGATGTGTGAGTAGTCTACCCCTGGACTATGGGTCCATAGCAGTAGCTAGATGGTTGTCTTCTCCCCATTGTGCTTCATTGTCGGATCTTGTGAGCTGCCTAACATGATCAAGATCATCTATCTGTAATTCTATATGTTGCGTTTGTTGGGATCCGATGAATAGAGAATACTTGTTATGTTGATTATCAAAGTTATGTCTATGTGTTGTTTATGATCTTGCATGCTCTCCGTTACTAGTAGATGCTCTGGCCAAGTAGATGCTTGTAACTCCAAGAGGGAGTATTTATGCTCGATAGTGGGTTCATGTCTCCGTGAATCTGGGGAAGTGACAGAAATCTCTAAGATTATGGATGTGCTGTTGCCACTAGGGATAAAACATTGGTGCTATGTTCAAGGATGTAGTTACTGATTACATTACGCGTAATACTTAATGCAATTGTCTGTTGTTAGCAACTTAATACTGGAGGGGGTTCGGATGATAACCTGAAGGTGGACTTTTTAGGCATAGATGCATGCTGGATAGCGGTCTATGTACTTTGTCGTAATGCCCAATTAAATCTCACAATACTCATCATAATATGTATGTGCATGGTCATGCCCTCTTTATTTGTCAATTGCCCAACTGTAATTTGTTCACCCAACATGCTGTTTATCTTATGGGAGAGACACCTCTAGTGAACTGTGGACCCCGGTCCAATTCTCTATACTGAAATACAATCTCTTGCAATCTTGTTCTACTGTTTTTCTGCAAACAATCATCATCCACACTATACATCTAATCCTTTGTTACAGCAAGCCGGTGAGATTGACAACCTCGCTGTTTCGTTGGGGCAAAGTACTTTGGTTGTGTTGTGCAGGTTCCACGTTGGCGTCGGAATCTCTGGTGTTGCGCCGCACTACATCCCGCCGTCATCAACCTTCAACGTGCTTCTTGGCTCCTACTGGTTCGATAAACCTTGGTTTCATACTGAGGGAAAACTTGCCGCTGTACGCATCACACCTTCCTCTTGGGGTTCCCAACGGACGCGTGCTGTACGCGTATCAGGTTCCCAACGGACGTGTCAACTACACGCATCACCCGCGCGGCCCTGTTGTGTGGGGCCCCCCTGGCCCATCTTCGTCTCCCCTTCGGTGTTCTGGAATCTTCCGGGAAAAATAAGATATTGGGTCTTTGTTTAGTCGAATTCCGAGAATATTGCCCGAACAGCCTTTCTGGAACCAAAAACAACAGAAAACAGGAACTGACACTGTGGCATCTTGTTAATAGGTTAGTTCTGAAAAACACATAAAAACATTATAAAGTGTGAGCAAAACATGTAGGTATTGTCATAAAACAAGCATGGAACATCAGAAATTATAGATACGTTGGAGACGTATCAGCCCTTCGCAGAGGGAAGCTTGGATTACTATTTTTGTGCTAGAGCTTTTATTTTGAAAACATAGAAACAATTTTGTCAACGGTAGTAATAATTCATATGTGTTATGCATAAGACATCCTATAAGTTGCAAGCCTCATGCATATAATACCAATAGTGCTCGCACCTTGTCCTAATTAGCTTGGATTTACATGGATTATCATTGCATAACATATGTTTCAACCAAGTGTCACAAAGGGGTACCTCTATGCCGCCTGCACAAAGGTCCAAGGAGATAAATCGCATTTGATTTCTCGTTTTTGATAGATCTCAACTAAGGACATCCATACCGGGACAACATAGAAAACAAATAATGGACTCCTTTTTAATGCATAAGCATTCAACAACAGATAATATTCTCATAAGAGATTAAGGATTAGTGTCCAAACTGAAACTTCCACCATGATTCATGGCTTTAGTTAGCGGCCCAATGTTCTTCTCTAACAATATGCATACTCAAACCATTTGATCATGATAAATCGCCCTTACTTCAGACAAGACGAACATGCATAGCAACTCACATGATATTCAACAAAGGTGTAATAGTTGATGGCGTCCCCAGAAACATGGTTACCGCTCAACAAGCAACTTATAAGAAATAAGATACATAAACTACATATTCTTTACCACAATAGTTTTTAAGGCTATTTTCCCATGAGCTATGTATTGCAAAGACAAAGAATGAAATTTTAAAGGTAGCACTCAAGTAATTTACTTTGGAATGGCAGAGAAATACCACATAGTAGGTAGGTATGGTGGACACAAATGGCATGGGTTTTGGCTCAAGGTTTTGGATGCACGAGAAGTATTCCCTCTCAGTACAAGGCTTTGGCTAGCAAGGTTGTTTGAAGCAAACACAAATATGAACCGGTACAACAAAACTTACATAAGAACATATTGCAAGCATTATAAGACTCTACACTGTCTTCCTTGTTGTTCAAACACTTCACCAGAAAATATCTAGACTCTAGAGAGACCAATCATGCAAACCAAATTTCAACAAGCTCTATGGTAGTTATTCATTAATAGGTACAAAGTACATGATGCAAGAGCTTAAACATGATCTATTTGAGCACAACAATTGCCAAGTATCAAATTATTTAAGACAATATACCAATTACCACATGAAGCATTTTCTGTTTCTAACCATATAACAATGAACGAAGCAGTTTTAACCTTCGCCATGAACATTAAAAGTAAAGCTTAGACTTTTTACTTTTCTTGATCATATTGTATCATCCTCCTCTCTTGATCCTTGAAAACTTCCTCCACACCAAACTCAAAACAAACTCATTAGAGGGTTAGTGCATAATCAAAAATTCACATATTCAGAGGTGACATAATTATTCTTAACACTTCTGGACATTGCACAAAGCTACTGAAAGTTAATGGAACAAAGAAATCCATCAAACATAGCAAAACAGGCAATGCGAAATAAACGGCAGAATCTGTCAAAACAGAACAGTCCGTAAAGACAAATTTTTCTGGGGCACTTAACTTGCTCAGATGAGAAAGCTCAAATTGAATGAAAGTTGCGTACATATCTGAGGATCACGCACGTAAATTGGCAGATTTTTCTGAGTTACCTACAGACGGGGCTGCTCAATTTCGTGACAGTAAGAAATCTGTTTCTACGCAGTAATCCAAATCTAGTATCAACCTTACTATCAAAGAATTTACTTGGCACAACAATGCAATAAAATAAAGATAAGGAGAGGTTGCTACAGTAGTAACAACTTCCAAGACTCAAATATAAAACAAAAGTGCAGAAGTAAAATAATGGGTTGTCTCCCATAAGCGCTTTTGTTTAACGCCTTTCAGCTAGGCGCAGAAAGTGTGAATCAAGTATTATCAAGAGAAGAAGCATTAACATTATTACTAGGGGCTTTGCATTTACCCTTCTTACTCTTACTCTCACTCTTTGGTTTTGGCACCTTAGAGACTGATACGTCTCCGACGTATCGATAATTTCTTATGTTCCATGCCACATTATTGATGTTATCTACATGTTTTATGCACACTTTATGTCACATTCGTGCATTTTCTGGAACTAACCTATTAACAAGATGCCGAAGTGCCAGTTGCTATTTTCTGCTGTTTTTGGTTTCAGAAATCCTAGTAACGAAATATTCTCAGAATTGGACGAAATCAACGCCCAGGGTCCTATTTTGCCACGAAGCATCCAGAAGACCGAAGAGGAGACGAAGTGGGGCCACGAGGCGGCCAGACTACAGGGTGGCGCGGCCTAGGTCTTGGCCGCGCGGCCCTGTCATCTGGGCCCCTCGTGTGGCCCCCTGACCTGCCCTTCCGCCTACTTAAAGCCTCCGTCGCGAAACCCCCAGTACCGAGAGCCACGATACGGAAAACCTTCCAGAGACGCCGCCGCCGATCCCATCTCGGGGGATCCAGGAGATCGCCTCCGGCACCCTGCCGGAGAGGGGAATCATCTCCCGGAGGACTCTACGCCGCCATGGTCGCCTCCGGAGTGATGAGTGAGTAGTCTACCCCTGGACTATGGGTCCATAGCAGTAGCTAGATGGTTGTCTTCTCCCCATTGTGCTTCATTGTCGGATCTTGTGAGCTGCCTAACATGATCAAGATCATCTATCTGTAATTCTATATGTTGCGTTTGTTGGGATCCGATGAATAGAGAATACTTGTTATGTTGATTATCAAAGTTATGTCTATGTGTTGTTTATGATCTTGCATGCTCTCCGTTACTAGTAGATGCTCTGGCCAAGTAGATGCTTGTAACTCCAAGAGGGAGTATTTATGCTCGATAGTGGGTTCATGCCTCCATTGATATCTGGGACAGTGACAGAAAGTTCTAAGGTTGTGGATGTGCTGTTGCCACTAGGGATAAAACATTAGTGCTATGTTCAAGGATGTAGTTACTGATTACATTACGCGCAATACTTAATGCAATTGTCTGTTGTTAGCAACTTAATACTGGAGGGGGTTCGGATGATAACCTGAAGGTGGACTTTTTAGGCATAAATGCATGCTAGATGGCGGTCTATGTACTTTGTCGTAATGCCCAATTAAATCTCACTATACTCATCATAATATGTATGTGCACGGTCATGCCCTCTTTATTTGTCAATTGCCCAACTGTAATTTGTTCACCCAACATGCTGTTTATCTTATGGGAGAGACACCTCTAGTGAACTATGGACCCCGGTCCAATTCTCTATACTGAAATACAATCTGCTGCAATACTTGTTCTATTGTTTTCTGCAAACAATCATCTTCCACACAATACGGTTAATCCTTTGTTACAGCAAGCCGGTGAGATTGACAACCTCACTGTTTCGTTGGGGCAAAGTACTTTGGTTGTGTTGTGCAGGTTCCACGTTGGCGCCGGAATCCCTGGTGTTGCGCCGCACTACATCCCGCCGCCATCAACCTTCAACGTGCTTCTTGACTCCTACTGGTTCGATTAAACCTTGGTTTCTTACTGAGGGAAACTTGCCGCTGTGCGCATCACACCTTCCTCTTGGGGTTCCCAACGGACGTGTCAACCACACGCATCAAGCAAATTTCTGGAGCCGTTGCCGGGGAGATCAAGACACGCTGCAAGGGGAGTCTCCACTTCTCAATCTCTTTACTTTGTTTTTGTCTTGCTTAGTTTTATTTACTACTTTGTTTGCTGCACTAAATCAAAATACAAAAAAATTAGTTGCTAGTTTTACCTTACTTGCTATCTTGTTTGCTATATCAAAAATACAAAAAAATTAGTTACTTGCATTTACTTTACTTGATTCATCACGTTTCCTTTTAATTTTACCACGAAAAACATACCGGTAGGACGTGGGTCTATAATTGGGAGAAATAATATAGAAGAATTTTTCAATCATGTCAGCACCGTTGAGGATTTTGAAGATAGACACTTAGTAGAACTTGCTCCCACCTATGAAATTGCCGCTGCTGCTTTAGTTCGTATGATGGAAACTAAATTTGTTAACCTCAATCCTATAATTCAACACATGTTTCTTACACTCGGTGATATGGAAGAAGGGGAAAAGAAAGATTTTGTTTTAGAAACCCTTCTTAGAGAATTTGGTGGTATAGCAAGAGAGGCTAGAAAGGTCTTTGCTAAATTTAATATGCTTGGTTCTTATACCAATTTTGTTAGTCTCCTTGAAAAGATGGATATGGATAGAATAAAGTACACTAATAATATTAATGATGGTGGGGAGATCAAAGCACCAATACCATGTAAGCTCCTAGCGATGAATGATGCACTAGAAAATAATTATGCTTGGCTTGTTCCTGAAAATTTGTTTGATGAGAGTACCACGCCTAAGACTAATGAAAAGGGAGATGCTAAAACTTATGTATCTAATATACTATGCCTGGTTGAGAAAACTCTACATCCCGCTGTAGGAGTACCACCCTTCGATAATACTTGATACACACTTTCTGCGCCTAGCTGAAAGACGTTAAAGAAAAGCGCTTATGGGAGACAACCCATGTTTTTACCTACATTACTTTGTTTTTATTTTGTGTCTTGGAAGTTGTTTACTACTGTAGCAACCTCTCCTTATCTTAGTTTAGTGTTTTGTTGTGCCAAGTAAGGTCGTTGATAGAAAAGTTCATACTAGATTTGGATTACTGCGCAGAAACAGATTTCTTTGCTGTCACGAATCTGGGCTGTTTTCTCGATAGGTAACTCAGAAAATTATGCCAATTTACGTGAGTGATCCTCAGATATGTACGCAACTTTCATTCAATTTGAGCATTTTCATTTGAGCAAGTCTGGTGCCTCGATAAAATTCGTCAATACGAACTGTTCTGTTTTGACAGATTCTGCCTTTTATTTCGCATTGCCTCTTTTGCTATGTTGGATCAATTTCTTTGATCCATTAATGTCCAGTAGCTTTATGCAATGTCCAGAAGTGTTAAGAATGATTGTGTCACCTCTGAACATGTTAATTTTTATTGTCGCTAACCCTCTAATGAGTTGTTCTAAGTTTGGTGTGGAGGAAGTTTTCAAGGATCAAGAGAGGAGTATGATGCAACATGATCAAGGAGAGTGAAAGCTCTAAGCTTGGGGATGCCCCGGTGGTTCACCCCTGCATATTTTAAGAAGACTCAAGCGTCTAAGCTTGGGGATGCCCAAGGCATCCCCTTCTTCATCGACAACATTATCAGGTTCCTCCCCTGAAACTATATTTTTATTCCATCACATCTTATGTGCTTTTCTTGGAGCGTCGGTTTGTTTTTGTTTTTGTTTTGTTTGAATAAAATGGATCCTAGCATTCACTTTATGGGAGAGAGACACGCTCCGCTGTAGCATATGGACAAGTATGTCCTTAGTTTCTACTCATAGTATTCATGGCGAAGTTTCTTCTTCGTTAAATTGTTATATGGTTGGAATTGGAAAATGATACATGTAGTAATTGCTATAAATGTCTTGGGTAATGTGATACTTGGCAATTGTTGTGCTCATGTTTAAGCTCTTGCATCATATGCTTTGCACCCATTAATGAAGAAATACATAGAGCATGCTAAAATTTGGTTTGCATATTTGGTTTCTCTAAGGTCTAGATAATTTCTAGTATTGAGTTTGAACAACAAGGAAGACGGTGTAGAGTCTTATAATGTTTACAATATGTCTTTTATGTGAGTTTTGCTGCACCGGTTCATCCTTGTGTTTGTTTCAAATAAGCCTTGCTAGCCTAAACCTTGTATCGAGAGGGAATACTTCTCATGCACCCAAAATACTTGAGCCAACCACTATGCCATTTGTGTCCACCATACCTACCTACTACATGGTATTTTCCGCCATTCCAAAGTAAATTGCTTGAGTGCTACCTTTAAAATTCCATCATTCACCTTTGCAATATATAGCTCATGGGACAAATAGCTTAAAAACTATTGTGGTATTGAATATGTAATTATGCACTTTATCTCTTATTAAGTTGCTTATTGTGCGATAACCATGTTCACTGGGGACGCCATCAACTACTCTTTGTTGAATTTCATGTGAGTTGCTATGCATGTTCGTCTTGTCTGAAGTAAGAGAGATCTACCACCTTATGGTTAAGCATGCATATTGTTAGAGAAGAACATTGGGCCGCTAACTAAAGCCATGATCCATGGTGGAAGTTTCAGTTTTGGACAATATCCTCAATCTCATATGAGAAAATTATTAATTGTTGTTACATGCTTATGCATAAAAGAGGAGTCCATTATCTGTTGTCTATGTTGTCCCGGTATGGATGTCTAAGTTGAGAATAATCAATAGCGAGAAATCCAATGCGAGCTTTCTCCTTAGACCTTTGTACAGGCGGCATAGAGGTACCCCTTTGTGACACTTGGTTAAAACATGTGCATTGCGATGATCCGGTAGTCCAAGCTAATTAGGACAAGGTGCGGGCACTATTAGTATACTATGCATGAGGCTTGCAACTTGTAAGATATAATTTACATGATACATATGCTTTATTACTACCGTTGACAAAATTGTTTCATGTTTTCAAAAACAAAGCTCTAGCACAAATATAGCAATCGATGCTTTTCCTCTATGGAGGACCATTCTTTTACTTTCATTGTTGAGTCAGTTCACCTATTTCTCTCCACCTCAAGAAGCAAACACTTGTGTGAACTGTGCATTGATTCCTACATATTTGCTTATTGCACTTATTATATTACTCTATGTTGACAATATCCATGAGATATACATGTTACAAGTTGAAAGCAACCGCTGAAACTTAATCTTCCTTTATGTTGCTTCAATACCTTTACTTTGATTTATTGCTTTATGAGTTAACTCTTATGCAAGACTTATTGATGCTTGTCTTGAAGTGCTATTCATGAAAAGTCTTTGCTATATGATTCACTTGTTTACTCATGTCATATACATTGTTTTGATCGCTGCATTCACTACATATGCTTTACAAATAGTATGATCAAGGTTATGATGGCATGTCACTCCAGAAATTATCTGTGTTATCGTTTTACCTGCTCGGGACGAGTAGAACTAAGCTTGGGGATGCTGATACGTCTCCGACGTATCGATAATTTCTTATGTTCCATGCCACATTATTGATGTTATCTACATGTTTTATGCACACTTTATGTCACATTCGTGCATTTTCTGGAACTAACCTATTAACAAGATGCCGAAGTGCCGATTCTTTGTTTCTGCTGTTTTTGGTTTCAGAAATCCTAGTAACGAAATATTCTCGAATTGGATGAAATCAACGCCCAGGGTCCTATTTTGCCACGAAGCATCCAGAAGACCGAAGAGGAGAAGTGGGGCCACGAGGCGGCCAGGACTACAGGGCGGCGCGGCCTAGGTCTTGGCCGCGCGGCCTGTCATCCGGGCCCTCGTGTGGCCCCCGACCTGCCCTTCCGCCTACTTAAAGCCTCCGTCGCGAAACCCCCAGTACCGAGAGCCACGATACGGAAAACCTTCCAGAGACGCTGCTGCCGATCCCATCTCGGGGGATCCCGGAGATCGCCTCCGGCACCCTGCCGGAGAGGGGAATCATCTCCCGGAGGACTCTACGCCGCCATGGTCGCCTCCGGAGTGATGAGTGAGTAGTCTACCCCTGGACTATGGGTCCATAGCAGTAGCTAGATGGTTGTCTTCTCCCCATTGTGCTTCATTGTCGGATCTTGTGAGCTGCCTAACATGATGAAGATCATCTATCTGTAATTCTATATGTTGCGTTTGTTGGGATCCGATGAATAGAGAATACTTGTTATGTTGATTATCAAAGTTATGTCTATGTGTTGTTTATGATCTTGCATGCTCTCCGTTACTAGTAGATGCTCTGGCCAAGTAGATGCTTGTAACTCCAAGAGGGAGTATTTATGCCCGATAGTGGGTTCATGCCTCCATTGATATCTGGGACAGTGACAGAAAGTTCTAAGGTTGTGGATGTGCTGTTGCCACTAGGGATAAAACATTTGTGCTATGTTCAAGGATGTAGTTACTGATTACATTACGCGCAATACTTAATGCAATTGTCTGTTGTTAGCAACTTAATACTGGAGGGGGTTCGGATGATAACCTGAAGGTGGACTTTTTAGGCATAGATGCATGCTGGATGGCGGTCTATGTACTTTGTCGTAATGCCCAATTAAATCTCACTATACTCATCATAATATGTATGTGCATGGTCATGCCCTCTTTATTTTTCAATTGCCCAACTGTAATTTGTTCACCCAACATGCTGTTTATCTTATGGGAGAGACACCTCTAGTGAACTGTGGACCCCGGTCCAATTCTCTATACTGAAATACAATCTACTGCAATACTTGTTCTACTGTTTTCTGCAAACAATCATCTTCCACACAATACGGTTAATCCTTTGTTACAGCAAGCCGGTGAGATTGACAACCTCACTGTTTCGTTGGGGCAAAGTACTTTGGTTGTGTTGTGCAGGTTCCACGTTGGCGCCGGAATTCCTGGTGTTGCGCCGCACTACATCCCGCCGCCATCAACCTTCAATGTGCTTCTTGACTCCTACTGGTTCGATTAAACCTTGGTTTCTTACTGAGGGAAACTTGCCGCTGTGCGCATCACACCTTCCTCTTGGGGTTCCCAACGGACGTGTCAACCACACGCATCAAGCAAATTTCTGGCGCCGTTGCCGGGGAGATCAAGACACGCTGCAAGGGGAGTCTCCACTTCTCAATCTCTTTACTTTGTTTTTGTCTTGCTTAGTTTTATTTACTACTTTGTTTGCTGCACTAAATCAAAATACAAAAAAATTAGTTGCTAGTTTTACCTTACTTGCTATCTTGTTTGCTATATCAAAAATACAAAAAAATTAGTTACTTGCATTTACTTTACTTGATTCATCATGTTTCCTTTTAATTTTACCACGAAAAACATACCGGTAGGACGTGGGTCTATAATTGAGAGAAATAATATAGAAGAATTTTTCAATCATGTCAGCACCGTTGAGGATTTTGAAGATAGACACATAGTAGAACTTGCTCCCACCTATGAAATTGCCGCTGCTGCTTTAGTTCGTATGATGGAAACTAAATTTGTTAACCTCAATCCTATAATCCAACACATGTTTCTTACACTCGGTGATATGGAAGAAGGGGAAAAGAAAGATTTTGTTTTAGAAACCCTTCTTAGAGAATTTGGTGGTATAGCAAGAGAGGCTAGAAAGGTCTTTGCTAAATTTAATATGCTTGGTTCTTATACCAATTTTGTTAGTCTCCTTGAAAAGATGGATATGGATAGAATAAAGTACACTAATAATATTAATGATGGTGGGGAGATCAAAGCACCAATACCATGTAAGCTCCTAGCGATGAATGATGCACTAGAAAATAATTATGCTTGGCTTGTTCCTGAAAATTTGTTTGATGAGAGTACCACGCCTAAGACTAATGAAAAGGGAGATGCTAAAACTTATGTATCTAATATACTATGCCTGGTTGAGAAAACTCTACATCCCGCTGTAGGAGTACCGCCCTTCGATAATACTTGATACACACTTTCTGCGCCTAGCTGAAAGGCGTTAAAGAAAAGCGCTTATGGGAGACAACCCATGTTTTTACCTACAGTACTTTGTTTTTATTTTGTGTCTTGGAAGTTGTTTACTACTGTAGCAACCTCTCCTTATCTTAGTTTAGTGTTTTGTTGTGCCAAGTAAAGTCGTTGATAGAAAAGTTCATACTAGATTTGGATTACTGCGCAGAAACAGATTTCTTTGCTGTCACGAATCTGGGCTGTTTTCTCGGTAGGTAACTCAAAAAATTATGCCAATTTACGTGAGTGATCCTCAGATATGTACGCAACTTTCATTCAATTTGAGCATTTTCATTTGAGCAAGTCTGGTGCCTCGATAAAATTCGTCAATACGAACTGTTCTGTTTTGACAGATTCTGCCTTTTATTTCGCATTGCCTCTTTTGCTATGTTGGATGAATTTCTTTGATCCATTAATGTCCAGTAGCTTTATGCAATGTCCAGAAGTGTTAAGAATGATTGTGTCACCTCTGAACATGTTAATTTTTATTGTCGCTAACCCTCTAATGAGTTGTTCTAAGTTTGGTGTGGAGGAAGTTTTCAAGGATCAAGAGAGGAGTATGATGCAACATGATCAAGGAGAGTGAAAGCTCTAAGCTTGGGGATGCCCCGGTGGTTCACCCCTGCATATTTTAAGAAGACTCAAGCGTCTAAGCTTGGGGATGCCCAAGGCATCCCCTTCTTCATCGACAACATTATCAGGTTCCTCCCCTGAAACTATATTTTTATTCCATCACATCTTATGTGCTTTTCTTGGAGCGTCGGTTTGTTTTTGTTTTTGTTTTGTTTGAATAAAATGGATCCTAGCATTCACTTTATGGGAGAGAGACACGCTCCGCTGTAGCATATGGACAAGTATGTCCTTAGTTTCTACTCATAGTATTCATGGCGAAGTTTCTTCTTCGTTAAATTGTTATATGGTTGGAATTGGAAAATGATATATGTAGTAATTGCTATAAATGTCTTGGGTAATGTGATACTTGGCAATTGTTGTGCTCATGTTTAAGCTCTTGCATCATATGCTTTGCACCCATTAATGAAGAAATACATAGAGCATGCTAAAATTTGGTTTGCATATTTGGTTTCTCTAAGGTCTAGATAATTTCTAGTATTGAGTTTGAACAACAAGGAAGACGGTGTAGAGTCTTATAATGTTTACAATATGTCTTTTATGTGAGTTTTGCTGCACCGGTTCATCCTTGTGTTTGTTTCAAATAAGCCTTGCTAGCCTAAACCTTGTATCGAGAGGGAATACTTCTCATGCACCCAAAATACTTGAGCCAACCACTATGCCATTTGTGTCCACCATACCTACCTACTACATGGTATTTTCCGCCATTCCAAAGTAAATTGCTTGAGTGCTACCTTTAAAATTCCATCATTCACCTTTGCAATATATAGCTCATGGGACAAATAGCTTAAAAACTATTGTGGTATTGAATATGTAATTATGCACTTTATCTCTTATTAAGTTGCTTATTGTGCGATAACCATGTTCACTGGGGACGCCATCAACTACTCTTTGTTGAATTTCATGTGAGTTGCTATGCATGTTCGTCTTGTCTGAAGTAAGAGAGATCTACCACCTTATGGTTAAGCATGCATATTGTTAGAGAAGAACATTGGGCCGCTAACTAAAGCCATGATCCATGGTGGAAGTTTCAGTTTTGGACAATATCCTCAATCTCATATGAGAAAATTATTAATTGTTGTTACATGCTTATGCATAAAAGAGGAGTCCATTATCTGTTGTCTATGTTGTCCCGGTATGGATGTCTAAGTTGAGAATAATCAATAGCGAGAAATCCAATGCGAGCTTTCTCCTTAGACCTTTGTACAGGCGGCATAGAGGTACCCCTTTGTGACACTTGGTTAAAACATGTGCATTGCGATGATCCGGTAGTCCAAGCTAATTAGGACAAGGTGCGGGCACTATTAGTATACTATGCATGAGGCTTGCAACTTGTAAGATATAATTTACATGATACATATGCTTTATTACTACCGTTGACAAAATTGTTTCATGTTTTCAAAAACAAAGCTCTAGCACAAATATAGCAATCGATGCTTTTCCTCTATGGAGGACCATTCTTTTACTTTCATTGTTGAGTCAGTTCACCTATTTCTCTCCACCTCAAGAAGCAAACACTTGTGTGAACTGTGCATTGATTCCTACATATTTGCTTATTGCACTTATTATATTACTCTATGTTGACAATATCCATGAGATATACATGTTACAAGTTGAAAGCAACCGCTGAAACTTAATCTTCCTTTGTGTTGCTTCAATACCTTTACTTTGATTTATTGCTTTATGAGTTAACTCTTATGCAAGACTTATTGATGCTTGTCTTGAAGTGCTATTCATGAAAAGTCTTTGCTATATGATTCACTTATTTACTCATGTCATATACATTGTTTTGATCGCTGCATTCACTACATATGCTTTACAAATAGTATGATCAAGGTTATGATGGCATGTCACTCCGTAAATTATACGTGTTATCGTTTTACCTGCTCGGGACGAGCAGAACTAAGCTTGGGGATGCTGATACGTCTCCGACGTATCGATAATTTCTTATGTTCCATGCCACATTATTGATGTTATCTACATGTTTTATGCACACTTTATGTCACATTCGTGCATTTTCTGGAACTAACCTATTAACAAGATGCCGAAGTGCCAGTTGCTGTTTTCTGCTGTTTTTGGTTTCAGAAATCCTAGTAACGAAATATTCTCGAAATTGGACGAAATCAACGCCCAGGGTCCTATTTTGCCACGAAGCATCCAGAAGACCGAAGAGGAGACGAAGTGGGGCCACGAGGCGGCCAGACTACAGGGCGGCGCGGCCTAGGTCTTGGCCGCGCGGCCCTGTCATCTGGGCCCCTCGTGTGGCCCCCTGACCTGCCCTTCCGCCTACTTAAAGCCTCCGTCGCGAAACCCCCAGTACCGAGAGCCACGATACGGAAAACCTTCCAGAGATGCCGCCGCCGCCGATCCCATCTCGGGGGATCCAGGAGATCGCCTCCGGCACCCTGCCGGAGAGGGGAATCATCTCCCGGAGGACTCTACGCCGCCATGGTCGCCTCCGGAGTGATGAGTGAGTAGTCTACCCCTGGACTATGGGTCCATAGCAGTAGCTAGATGGTTGTCTTCTCCCCATTGTGCTTCATTGTCGGATCTTGTGAGCTGCCTAACATCATCAAGATCATCTATCTGTAATTCTATATGTTGCGTTTGTTGGGATCCGATGAATAGAGAATACTTGTTATGTTGATTATCAAAGTTATGTCTATGTGTTGTTTATGATCTTGCATGCTCTCCGTTACTAGTAGATGCTCTGGCCAAGTAGATGCTTGTAACTCCAAGAGGGAGTATTTATGCTCGATAGTGGGTTCATGCCTCCATTGATATCTGGGACAGTGACAGAAAGTTCTAAGGTTGTGGATGTGCTGTTGCCACTAGGGATAAAACATTAGTGCTATGTTCAAGGATGTAGTTACTGATTACATTACGCGCAATACTTAATGCAATTGTCTGTTGTTAGCAACTTAATATTGGAGGGGGTTCGGATGATAACCTGAAGGTGGACTTTTTAGGCATAGATGCATGCTGGATGGCGGTCTATGTACTTTGTCGTAATGCCCAATTAAATCTCACTATACTCATCATAATATGTATGTGCATGGTCATGCCCTCTTTATTTGTCAATTGCCCAACTGTAATTTGTTCACCCAACATGATGTTTATCTTATGGGAGAGACACCTCTAGTGAACTGTGGACCCCGGTCCAATTCTCTATACTGAAATACAATCTACTGCAATACTTGTTCTACTATTTTCTGCAAACAATCATCTTCCACACAATACGGTTAATCCTTTGTTACAGCAAGCCGGTGAGATTGACAACCTCACTGTTTCGTTGGGGCAAAGTACTTTGGTTGTGTTGTGCAGGTTCCACGTTGGCGCCGGAATCCCTGGTGTTGCGCCGCACTACATCCCGCCGCCATCAACCTTCAACGTGCTTCTTGACTCCTACTGGTTCGATTAAACCTTGGTTTCTTACTGAGGGAAACTTGCCGCTGTGCGCATCACACCTTCCTCTTGGGGTTCCCAACGGACGTGTCAACCACACGCATCAGAGACATACATGAATTTTTGCTCTTTACCCACATAAGCTTTCTCCTTAAATTTAAGAGAAGAAAAGGTTGAACCCAAGGTTCCCA
The DNA here is from genome assembly GCF_019359855.2 of Lolium perenne. Taxonomy (NCBI): domain Eukaryota; kingdom Viridiplantae; phylum Streptophyta; class Magnoliopsida; order Poales; family Poaceae; genus Lolium; species Lolium perenne. Next base: position 34,521,323 of record NC_067250.2, read on the forward strand.
TAGCTTCTTCAAGTTCACTAATCCTATGGGTTTGATTATCATGAGTAGCACAAGTTTCTAAAACGGCAATTCTCGCATTAATTCCACTTAGAGATTTATCAAGTTTATCAGTGTTATCAAGTAATATTCCCAATTTAGTCTCAACACTTGGAAGATTTTCTCTATGGCCTCCAACTTTTTCATGACATCCTCAAGAGAGATTTCAATTTTAGCTTCATTAACAGGTGGTATTCCAACTAGACTCTCAATAATGCAACTAGCTTCTAAAGCAGGAGTGCCTAGGAAATTACCTCCCGCAAGAGTATCAAGAACATACCTATTCCAGCTAGAGATACCAACATAAAAGTTCCTAAGTAGGATAATAGTGGAGTGTTTCTTAGTGCACCTATGATGAGCATCACTAATTCTATACCAAGCATCTTTAAAACATTCTCCCCCTTGTTGCTTAAACGAACAAACTTCAACTTCAGGATTACTCATTTTTAGCAATAGTAAATAAAGCAAACTAAATAAAGTAGAGTAAATGCAAGTAACTAATTTTTTTGTGTTTTTGATATAGAGAACGCAAACAAGACAAATGAAATAAAGTAAAGCAACTAATTTTTGTGTGTTTTTGATATAAGAAGCAAACAAGACAGTAAATAAAGTAATGCAACTAATTTAATTTTTTTTTTTGTATTTTTGATATAAAGGAAGCAAACAAAACAGAAAATAAAATAAAGTAAAGCAAGACAATAAACAAAGTAAAGAGATTGGATGTGAGAGACTCCCCTTGCAGCGTGTCTTGATCTCCCCGGCAACGGCGCCAGAAAAAGAGCTTGATAACGCGTGAAGCACACGTCCGTTGGGAACCCCAAGAGAAAGGTGTGATGCGTACAGCAGCAAGTTTTCCCTCAGTAAGAAACCAAGGTTATCGAACCAGTAGGAGATGAAGTCCACATGAAGGTTGTTGGTGGAGGAGTGTAGTGCGGCGCAACACCAGGGATTCCGGCGCCAACATGGAAGCTGCACAACACAACCAAAATACTTTGCCCCAACTTAACAGTGAGGTTGTCAATCTCACCGGTTTGCTGAAAACAAAGGATTAAACGTATGGTGTGGAGAATGATGTTTGCTTGTGAAGAACAACAGAGAACAGAGATTGCAGTTGATTGTATTTCAGATGTAAAAGAATGGACCGGGGTCCACAATTCACTAGTGGTGTCTCTCCAATAAGATAACTAGCATGTTGGGTGAACAAATTACAGTTGGGCAATTGACAAATAGAGATGCACATACATATATCATGATGACTACTATGAGATTTAATCAGGGCATTACGACAAAGTACATAGACCGCTATCGAGCATGCATCTATGCCTAAAAAGTCCACCTTCGGATTAGCATACGCACCCCTTCCAGTATTAAGTTGCAAACAACAGACAATTGCATTAAGTATGGTTTGTAATGTAATCAACACAAATATCCTTAGACAAAGCATTGATGTTTTATCCCTAGTGGCAACAGCACATCCACAACCTTAGAACTTTCTGTCACTGTCCCTGATTCAATAGAGGCTTGAACCCACTATCGAGCATAAATACTCCCTCTTGGAGTCACAAGTATCAACTTGGCCAGAGCCTCTACTAGCAACGGAGAGCATGCAAGAACATAAACAACACATATATGATAGATTGATAATCAACTTGACATAGTATTCAATATTCATCGGATCCCAACAAACACAACATGTAGCATTACAAATAGATGATCTTGATCATGATAGGCAGCTCACAAGATCTAACATGATAGCACAATGAGGAGAAGACAACCATCTAGCTACTGCTATGGACCCATAGTCCGAGGATGAACTACTCACACATCAATCCGGAGGCGGGCATGGTGATGTAGAGCCCTCCGGTGATGATTCCCCTCTCCGGCAGGGTTCCGGAGGCGATCTCCTGAATCCCCCGAGATGGGATTGGCGGCGGCGGCATCTCTGGAACTTTTTCTGTATCGTGGCTTTCGGTAATAGGGTTTTCGCGACGGAGAGTTTAAGTAGGCGGAAGGGCAGAGTCGGGGGGGCGCTCGAGGGGCCCACACCATAGGGCGGCGCGGGCCCCTCCTTGGCCGCGCCGCCTTGTGGTGTCGTCACCTCGTGGCCCCACTTCGTATCTCCTTCGGTCTTCTCGAAGCTCCGTGGAAAAATAAGACCCTGGGCGTTCGTTTCGTCCAATTCCGAGAATATTTCCTGTGTAGGATTTCTGAAACAAAAAACAACACAAAACAGGAACTAGCGCTTCAGCATATCGTTAATAGGTTAGTGCCGGAAAATGCATATAAATGATGTAAAGTGTGTATAAAACATGTGAGTATTGTCATAAAACTAGCATGGAATATAAGAAATTATAGATACGTTTGAGACGTATCAATAATATTCTCATAAGAGATTGAGGATTAATGTCCAAGCTGAAACTTCCACCATGATACATGGCTTTGGTTAGCGGCCCAATGTTCTTCTCTAACAATATGCATACTCAAACCATTTAATCATGATAAATCACCCTTACTTCAGACAAGACGAACATGCATAGCAACTCACATGATATTCAACAAAGGTGTAAAAAGTTGATGGCGTCCCCAGAAACATGGTTACCGCTCAACAAGCAACTTATAAGAAATAAGATACATAAGCGACATATTCAATACCACAATAGTTTTAAGCTATTTTCCCATGAGCTATGTATTGCAAAGACAAGGAATGAAATTTTAAAGGTAGCACACAAGCAATTTACTTTGGAATTGCAGAGAAATACCACATAGTAGGTAGTTATGGTGGACACAAATGGCATGAGTTTTGGCTCAAGGTTTTTGGATGCACGAGAAGTATTCCCTCTCAATACAAGGCTTTGGCTAGCAAGGTTGTTTGAAGCAAACACAAGTATGAACCGGTACAACAAAACTTACATAAGAACATATTGCAAGCATTATAAGACTCTACACTGTCTCCTTGTTGCCCAAACACTTTTACCAGAAAATATCTAGACCATAGAGAGATCAATCATGCAATCCAAATTTCAACAAGCTCTGCAGTAGTTCTCCACTAATAGGTTTAAACTACATGATGCAAGAGCTTAAACATGATCTATGAGAGCTCAAAACAATTGCCAAGTATCAAATTATTCAAGACCATATACCATTTACCACATGAAGCATTTTCTGTTTCCAACCAAATAGCAATCAACGAAGCGGCTTTAAACTTCGCCATGAACATTAAAAGTAAAGCTAAGAACACCAGTGTTCATATGAAAAAGCGGAGCGTGTCTTTCTCCAATACAAGGAATGCTAGGATCCGATTTTATTTAAACATAAACAAAAACAAACAGGCACTCCAAGTAAAGCACATAAGATGTGACGGAATAAAAATATAGTTTCACTAGAGGTGACCTGATAAGTTGTCGATGAAGAAGGGGATGCCTTGGGCATCCCCAAGCTTAGATGCTTGAGTCTTCTTGAAATATGCAGGGATGAACCACGGGGGCATCCCCAAGCTTAGACTTTTCACTCTTCTTGATCATAGTATATCATCCTCCTCTCTTGACCCTTGAAAACTTCCTCCACACCAAACTCAAAACAAACTCATTAGAGGGTCAGTGCATAATCAAAACTTCACATGTTCAGAGGGGACACAATCATTCTTAACACTTCTGGACATTACCCAAAGCTACTGAAAGTTAATGGAACAAAGAAATCCACTCAACACAGTAAAAGAGGCAATGCGAAATAAAAGGCAGAATCTGTCAAAACAGAACAGTCCGTAAAAACGAATTTTTTTAGAGGCACTTAATAGGCTCAGATGAAAAAGCTCAAAACTAATGAAAGTTGCGTACTGATGGCGTGTAATACACACGTTCGTTGGGAACCCCAAGAGGAAGGTATGATGCGCACAGCAGCAAGTTTTCCCTCAGTAAGAAACCAAGGTTTATCGAACCAGTAGGAGCCAAAAAGCACGTTGAAGGTTGTTGGTGACGGGATGTAGTGCGGCGCAACACCAGGGATTCCGGCGCCAACGTGGAACCTGCACAACACAACCAAAGTACTTTGCCCCAATGAAACAGTGAGGTTGTCAATCTCACCGGCTTGCTGTAACAAAGGATTAGATGTATAGTGTGGATGATGATTGTTTGCAGAAAACAGTAGAACAAGTATTGCAGTAGATTGTATTTAATGTAAAAGAATGGACCGGGGTCCACAGTTCACTAGAGGTGTCTCTCCCATAAGATAAATAGCATGTTGGGTGAACAAATTACAGTCGGGCAATTGACAAATAGAGAGGGCATGACCATGCACATACATGATATGATGAGTATAGTGACATTTAATTGGGCATTACGACAAAGTACATAGACCGCTATCCAGCATGCATCTATGCCTAAAAAGTCCACCTTCAGGTTATCATCCGAACCCCTTCCAGTATTAAGTTGCAAACAACAGACAATTGCATTAAGTATGGTGCGTAATGTAATCAATAACTACATCCTCGGACATAGCATCAATGTTTTATCCCTAGTGGCAACAGCACATCCACAACCTTAGAACTTTACATCCTTGTCCTGCATTTAATGGAGGCATGAACCCACTATCGAGCATAAATACTCCCTCTTGGAGTTAAGAGTAAAAACTTGGCCAGAGCCTCTACTAATAACGGAGAGCATGCAAGATCATAAACAACACATAGGTAATAGATTGATAATCAACATAACATAGTATTCTCTATCCATCGGATCCCGACAAACACAACATATAGCATTACAGATAGATGATCTTGATCATGTTAGGCAGCTCACAAGATCCAACAATGGAGCACATAAGGAGAAGACGACCATCTAGCTACTGCTATGGACCCATAGTCCAGGGGTGAACTACTCACTCATCACTCCGGAGGCGATCATGGCGGTGAAGAGTCCTCCGGGAGATGATTCCCCTCTCCGGCAGGGTGCCGGAGGCGATCTCCTGAATCCCCCGAGATGGGATTGGCGGCGGCGGCGTCTCAGTAAGGTTTTCTGTATCGTGCCTCTCGGTACTGGGGGTTTCGCGACGGAGGCTTTAAGTAGGCGAAAGGTCAGGTCAGGGGGCCACACGAGGGCCCCACACACCAGGGCCGCGCGGCCAAGGCCTGGGCCGCGCCGCCCTGTTGTGGCGGCGCCTCGTGGCCCCACTTCGTCTTCTCTTCGGTCTTCTGGAAGCTTCGTGGCAAAATAGGACCCTGGGCGTTGATTTCGTCCAATTCCGAGAATATTTCCTTTGTAGGATTTCTGAAACCAAAAACAGCAGAAAACAACAACTGGCTCTTCGGCATCTTGTTAATAGGTTAGTGCCGGAAAATGCATAAATACGACATAAAGTATGCATAAAACATGTAGATATCATCAATAATGTGGCATGGAACATAAGAAATTATCGATACGTCAGAGACGTATCAGCATCCCCAAGCTTAGTTCCTGCTCGTCCCGAGCAGGTAAACGATAACAAAGATAATTTCTGGAGTGACATGCCATCATAACCTTGATCATACTATTGTAAGCATATGTAATGAATGCAGTTATCAAAACAATGGTAATGACATGAGTAAACAACTGAATCATAAAGCAAAGACTTTTCATGAATAGTACTTCAAGACAAGCATCAATAAGTCTTGCATAAGAGTTAACTCATAAAGCAATAAATCAAAGTAAAGGTATTGAAGCAACACAGAGGAAGATTAAGTTTCAGCGGTTGCTTTCAACTTATAACATGTATATCTCATGGATAGTGTCAATGTAAAGTAATATAACAAGTGCAATATGCAAGTATGTAGGAATCAATGCACAGTTCACACAAGTGTTTGCTTCTTGAGATGGAGAGAAATAGGTGAACTGACTCAACATAAAAGTAAAAGAAAGGTCCTTCGCAGAGGGAAGCATTGATTGCTATATTTGTGCTAGAGCTTTGGTTTTGAAAACATGAAACAATTTTGTCAACGGTAGTAATAAAGCATATGTATCATGTAAATTATATCTTACAAGTTGCAAGCCTCATGCATAGTATACTAGTAGTGCCCGCACCTTGTCCTAATTAGCTTGGATTAACACGGATTATCATTGCATGACATATGTTTCAACCAAGTGTCACAAAGGGGTACCTCTATGCCGCCTGTACAAGGGTCTAAGGAGAAAGTTCGCATTGGATTTCTCGCTTTTGATCATTCTTCAACTTAGACACCCATACCGGGACAACATAGACAACAGATAATGGACTCCTCTTTTAATGCTTAAGCATTCAACAGTTAATATTCTCATAAGATATTGAGGTTTTATGTCCAAACTGAAACTTTGATGGCGTGTAACTCACACGTTCGTTGGGAACCCCAAGAGGAAGGTATGATGCGCACAGCAGCAAGTTTTCCCTCAGAAAAAACCAAGGTTTATCGAACCAGGAGGAGCCAAGAAGCACGTTGAAGGTTGATGGCGGCGGGATGTAGTGCAGCGCAACACCAGGGATTCGGGCGCCAACGTGGAACCTGCACAACACAACCAAAGTACTTTGCCCCAACGAAACAGTGAGGTTGTCAATCTCACCGGCTTGCTGTAACAAAGGATTAACCGTATTGTGTGGAAGATGATTGTTTGCAGAAAACAGTAGAACAAGTATTGCAGTAGATTGTATTTTAGTATAAAGAATTGGACCGGGGTCCACAGTTCACTAGAGGTGTCTCTCCCATAAGATAAACAGCATGTTGGGTGAACAAATTACAGTTGGGCAATTGACAAATAAAGAGAGCATGACCATGCACATACATATCATGATGAGTATAGTGAGATTTAATTGGGCATTACGACAAAGTACATAGACCGCCATCCAACTGCATCTATGCCTAAAAAGTCCACCTTCAGGTTATCATCCGAACCCCCTCCAGTATTAAGTTGCAAAGCAACAGACAATTGCATTAAGTATGGTGCGTAATGTAATCAACAACTACATCCTTAGACATAGCATCAATGTTTTATCCCTAGTGGCAACAACACAACACAACCTTAGAACTTTCTGTCATCGTCCTGTGTGTCAATGCAGGCATGAACCCACTATCGAGCATAAATACTCCCTCTTGGAGTTACAAGCATCTACTTGGCCAGAGCATCTACTAGTAACGGAGAGCATGCAAGATCATAAACAACATATAGACATAACTTTGATAATCAACATAACAAGTATTCTCTATTCATCGGATCCCAACAAACGCAACATATAGAATTACAGATAGATGATCTTGATCATGTTAGGCAGCTCACAAGATCCGACAATGATAGCACAATGGGGAGAAGACAACCATCTAGCTACTGCTATGGACCCATAGTCCAGGGGTAGACTACTCACACATCACTCCGGAGGCGACCATGGCGGCGTAGAGTCCTCCGGGAGATGATTCCCCTCTCCGGCAGGGTGCCGGAGGCGATCTCCTGGATCCCCCGAGATGGGATCGGCGGCGGCGGCGTCTCTGGAAGGTTTTCCATATCGTGGCTCTCGGTACAGAGGGTTTCGCGACGGAGGCTTTAAGTAGGCGGAAGGGCAGGTCAGGAGGCGGCACGAGGGCCCCACACCACAGGGCCGCGCGGCCAAGGGGGGGGGGGGGCGCCGCCCTATGGTTTGGGCGCCTCGTGGCCCCACTTCGTCTCCTCTTCGGTCTTCTGGAAGCTTCGTGGCAAAATAGGCCCCTGGGCGTTGATTTCGTCCAATTCCGAGAATATTTCGTTACTAGGATTTCTGAAACCAAAAACAGCAGAAAACAGCAACTGGCTCTTCGGCATCTTGTTAATAGGTTAGTGCCGGAAAATGCACGAATATGACATAAAGTGTGCATAAAACATGTAGATAACATCAATAATGTGGCATGGAACATAAGAAATTATCGATACGTCGGAGACGTATCAGCATCCCCAAGCTTAGTTCTGCTCGTCCCGAGCAGGTAAAACGATAACACAGATAATTTCTGGAGTGACATGCCATCATAACCTTGATCATACTATTTGTAAAGCATATGTAGTGAATGCAGCGATCTAAACAATGTATATGACATGAGTAAACAAGTGAATCATATAGCAAAGACTTTTCATGAATAGCACTTCAAGACAAGCATCAATAAGTCTTGCATAAGAGTTAACTCATAAAGCAATAAATCAAAGTAAAGGTATTGAAGCAACACAAAGGAAGATTAAGTTTCAGCGGTTGCTTTCAACTTGTAACATGTATATCTCATGGATATTGTCAACATAGAGTAATATAATAAGTGCAATAAGCAAATATGTAGGAATCAATGCACAGTTCACACAAGTGTTTGCTTCTTGAGGTGGAGAGAAATAGGTGAACTGACTCAACATTGAAAGTAAAAGAATGGTCCTCCATAGAGGAAAAGCATCGATTGCTATATTTGTGCTAGAGCTTTGATTTTGAAAACATGAAACAATTTTGTCAACGGTAGTAATAAAGCATATGTATCATGTAAATTATATCTTATAAGTTGCAAGCCTCATGCATAGTGTACTAATAGTGCCCGCACCTTGTCCTAATTAGCTTGGACTACCGGATCATCACAATGCACATGTTTTAACCAAGTGTCACAAAGGGGTACCTCTATGCCGCTTTGTACAAAGGTCTAAGGAGAAAGCTCGCATTGGATTTCTCGCTATTGATTATTCTCAACTTAGACATCCATACCGGGACAACATAGACAACAGATAATGGACTCCTCTTTTATGCATAAGCATGTAACAACAATTAATAATTTTCTCATATGAGATTGAGGATATTTGTCCAAAACTGAAACTTCCACCATGGATCATGGCTTTAGTTAGCGGCCCAATGTTCTTCTCTAACAATATGCATGCTTAACCATAAGGTGGTAGATCTCTCTTACTTCAGACAAGACGAACATGCATAGCAACTCACATGAAATTCAACAAAGAGTAGTTGATGGCGTCCCCAGAAACATGGTTATCGCACAACAAGCAACTTAATAAGAGATAAAGTGCATAATTACATATTCAATACCACAATAGTTTTTAAGCTATTTGTCCCATGAGCTATATATTGCAAAGGTGAATGATGGAATTTTAAAGGTAGCACTCAAGCAATTTACTTTGGAATGGCGGAAAATACCATGTAGTAGGTAGGTATGGTGGACACAAATGGCATAGTGGTTGGCTCAAGTATTTTGGATGCATGAGAAGTATTCCCTCTCGATACAAGGTTTAGGCTAGCAAGGCTTATTTGAAACAAACACAAGGATGAACCGGTGCAGCAAAACTCACATAAAAGACATATTGAAAACATTATAAGACTCTACACCGTCTTCCTTGTTGTTCAAACTCAATACTAGAAATTATCTAGACCTTAGAGAAACCAAATATGCAAACCAAATTTTAACATGCTCTATGTATTTCTTCATTAATGGGTGCAAAGCATATGATGCAAGAGCTTAAACATGAGCACAACAATTGCCAAGTATCACATTTCCCAAGACATTTATAGCAATTACTACATGTATCATTTTCCAATTCCAACCATATAACAATTTAACGAAGAAAAAAACTTCGCCATGAATACTATGAGTAGAAACTAAGGACATACTTGTCCATATGCTACAGCGGAGCGTGTCTCTCTCCCATAAAGTGAATGCTAGGATCCAGTTTATTCAAACAAAACAAAAAACAAAAACAAACCGACGCTCCAAGCAAAGCACATAAGATGTGATGGAATAAAAATATAGTTTCAGGGGAGGAACCTGATAATGTTGTCGATGAAGAAGGGGATGCCTTGGGCATCCCCAAGCTTAGACGCTTGAGTCTTCTTGATATATGCAGGGGTGAACCACCGGGGCATCCCCAAGCTTAGAGCTTTCACTCTCCTTGATCATGTTGCATCATACTCCTCTCTTGATCCTTAAAAACTTCCTCCACACCAAACTTAGAACAACTCATTAGAGGGTTAGTGACAATAAAAATTAACATGTTCAGAGGTGACATAATCATTCTTAACACTTCTGGACATTGCATAAAGCTACTGGACATTAATGGATCAAAGAAATTCATCCAACATAGCAAAAGAGGCAATGCGAAATAAAAGGCAGAATCTGTCAAAACAGAACAGTTCGTATTGACGAATTTTATCGAGGCACCAGACTTGCTCAAATGAAAATGCTCAAATTGAATGAAAGTTGCGTACATATCTGAGGATCATGCACGTAAATTGGCTTAATTTTCTGAGTTACCTACAGGGAGGTAGACCCAGATTCGTGACAGCAAAGAAATCTGTTTCTGCGCAGTAATCCAAATCTAGTACTTACTTTTCTATCAAAGACTTTACTTGGCACAATAAAACACTAAACTAAGATAAGGAGAGGTTTCTACAGTAGTAAACAACTTCCAAGGCACAAAATAAAAACAAAGTACTGTAGGTAAAAACATGGGTTGTCTCCCATAAGCGCTTTTCTTTAACGCCTTTCAGCTAGGCGCAGAAAGTGTGTATCAAGTATTATCAAGAGACGAAGTGTCAACATCATAATTTGTTCTGTTATTAGAATCAAAAGGTAACTTCATTCTCTTTCTAGGGAAGTGTTCCATACCTTTCTTGAGAGGAAATTGATATTTAATATTACCTTCCTTCATATCAATGATAGCACCAACAGTTCGAAGAAAAGGTCTTCCCAATATAATGGGACAAGATGCATTGCATTCAATATCCAAGACAACAAAATCAACGGGGACAAGGTTATTGTTAACGGTAATGCGAACATTATCAACTTTCCCCAAAGGTTTCTTTGTAGAATGATCAGCAAGATTAACATCCAAATAACAATTTTTCAATGGTGGCAAGTCAAGCATATTATAAATTTTCTTAGGCATAACAGAAATACTTGCACCAAGATCACATAAAGCATTACAATCAAAATCTTTAACCTTCATCTTAATGATGGGCTCCCAACCATCCTCTAGCTTTCTAGGAATAGAGGCTTCGCGCTCTAATTTCTCTTCTCTAGCTTTTATGAGAGCATTTGTAATATGTTGCGTGAAAGCCAAATTTATAGCACTAGCATTAGGACTTTTAGCAAGTTTTTGCAAGAACTTTATAACTTCAGAGATGTGGCAATCATCAAAATTCAAACCATTATAATCTAAAGCAATGGGATCATCATCCCCAATGTTGGAAAAAATTTCAGCAGTTTTATCACAGTGCAGTTTCAATGATTTTAGCAGTTTCGGGCAGTTTCTCGCTTTGCATTAGAAGTGGAAACATTGCTAACACCAATTCTTTTATTATTAATAGTAGGAGGTGCAGCAACATGTGTAGCATTAGCATTACTAGTGGTGGTAATAGTCCAAACTTTAGCTACATTCTTCTCTTTAGCTAGTTTTTCATTTTCTTCTCTATCCCACCTAGCACGCAGTTCAGCCATCAATCTTATATTCTCATTAATTCTAACTTGGATGGCATTTGCTGTAGTAACAATTTTATTATGATGATTTTCATTAGGCATAACTTTCGATTTCGAAAGATCAACATCAGCAGCAAGACTATCGACTTTAGAAGCAAGTATATCAATTTTCCCAAGCTTTTCTTCAACAGATTTATTAAAAGCAGTTTGTGTACTAATAAATTCTTTAAGCATGGCTTCAAGTCTAGGGGGTGAACTCCTATTATTATTGTAAGAATTCCCATAAGAATTACCATAGCCGTTGCCATTATTATAAGGATATGGCCTATAGTTGTTACTAGAATTGTTCCGGTAAGCATTGTTGTTGAAATTATTATTTTTAATGAAGTTTACATCAACATGTTCTTCTTGTGCAACCAATGAAGCTAACGGAACATTATTAGGATCAGTATTAGTCCTATCATTCACAAGCATAGACATAATAGCATCAATCTTATCACTCAAGGAAGAGGTTTCTTCGACAGAATTTACCTTCTTACCTTGTGGAGCTCTTTCCGTGTGCCATTCAGAGTAGTTGATCATCATATTATCAAGAAGCTTTGTTGCTTCACCAAGAGTGATGGACATAAAGGTACCTCCAGCAGCTGAATCCAATAAATTCCGCGAAGAAAAATTTAGTCCTGCATAAAAGGTTTGGATGATCATCCAAGTAGTCAGTCCATGGGTTGGGCAATTTTTAACCAGAGATTTCATTCTTTCCCAAGCTTGAGCAACATGTTTAGTATCTAATTGTTTAAAATTCATTATGCTACTCCTCAAAGATATAATTTTAGCAGGGGGATAATATCTACCAATAAAAGCATCCTTGCATTTAGTCCATGAATCAATACTATTCTTAGGCAGAGATAGCAACCAATCTTTAGCTCTTCCTCTTAATGAGAAAGGGAACAATTTTAGTTTTATAATGTCACCATCTACATCTTTATATTTTTGCATTTCACACAATTCAACAAAATTATTAAGATGGGCAGCAGCATCATCAGAACTAACACCAGAAAATTGCTCTCGCATAACAAGATTCAGTAAAGCAGGTTTAATTTCAAAGAATTCTGCTGTAGTAGCAGGTGGAGCAATAGGTGTGCATAAGAAATCATTATTATTTGTGGTTGTGAAGTCACACAACTTAGTATTTTCAGGGTTGGCCATTTTAGCAACAGTAAATAAAGCAAACTAGATAAAGTAAATGCAAGTAACTAATTTTTTTGTGTTTTTGATATAGCAAACAAGATAGCAAATAAAGTAAAACTAGCAACTAATTTTTTTGTATTTTGATTTAGTGCAGCAAACAAAGTAGTAAATAAAACTAAGCAAGACAAAAACAAAGTAAAGAGATTGAGAAGTGGAGACTCCCCTTGCAGCGTGTCTTGATCTCCCCGGCAACGGCGCCAGAAAAAGAGCTTGATGGCGTGTAACTCACACGTTCGTTGGGAACCCAAGAGGAAGGTATGATGCGCACAGCAGCAAGTTTTCCCTCAGAAAGAAACCAAGGTTTATCGAACCAGGAGGAGCCAAGAAGCACGTTGAAGGTTGATGGCGGCGGGATGTAGTGCGGCGCAACACCAGGGATTCCGGCGCCAACGTGGAACCTGCACAACACAACCAAAGTACTTTGCCCCAACGAAACAGTGAGGTTGTCAATCTCACCGGCTTGCTGTAACAAAGGATTAACCGTATTGTGTGGAAGATGATTGTTTGCAGAAAACAGTAGAACAAGTATTGCAGCAGATTGTATTTCAGTATAGAGAATTGGACCGGGGTCCACAGTTCACTAGAGGTGTCTCTCCCATAAGATAAACAGCATGTTGGGTGAACAAATTACAGTTGGGCAATTGACAAATAAAGAGGGCATGACCATGCACATACATATTATGATGAGTATAGTGAGATTTAATTGGGCATTACGACAAAGTACATAGACCGCCATCTAGCATGCATCTATGCCTAAAAAGTCCACCTTCAGGTTATCATCCGAACCCCCTCCAGTATTAAGTTGCTAACAACAGACAATTGCATTAAGTATTGCGCGTAATGTAATCAGTAACTACATCCTTGAACATAGCACTAATGTTTTATCCCTAGTGGCAACAGCACATCCACAACCTTAGAACTTTCTCACATCCGTCCAGATATCAATGGAGGCATGAACCCACTATCGAGCATAAATACTCCCTCTTGGAGTTACAAGCATCTACTTGGCCAGAGCATCTACTAGTAACGGAGAGCATGCAAGATCATAAACAACACATAGACATAACTTTGATAATCAACATAACAAGTATTCTCTATTCATCGGATCCCAACAAACGCAACATATAGAATTACAGATAGATGATCTTGATCATGTTAGGCAGCTCACAAGATCCGACAATGAAGCACAATGGGGAGAAGACAACCATCTAGCTACTGCTATGGACCCATAGTCCAGGGGTAGACTACTCACACATCACTCCGGAGGCGACCATGGCGGCGTAGAGTCCTCCGGGAGATGATTCCCCTCTCCGGCAGGGTGCCGGAGGCGATCTCCTGGATCCCCCGAGATGGGATCGGCGGCGGCGGCGTCTCTGGAAGGTTTTCCGTATCGTGGCTCTCGGTACTGGGGGTTTCGCGACGGAGGCTTTAAGTAGGCGGAAGGGCAGGTCAGGAGGCGGCACGAGGGCCCCACACCACAGGGCCGCGCGGCCAAGGGGGGGGGGCAGCGCCGCCCTATGGTTTGGGCGCCTCGTGGCCCCACTTCGTCTCCTCTTCGGACTTCTGGAAGCTTCGTGGCAAAATAGGCCCCTGGGCGTTGATTTCGTCCAATTCCGAGAATATTTCGTTACTAGGATTTCTGAAACCAAAAACAGCAGAAAACAACAACTGGCACTTCGGCATCTTGTTAATAGGTTAGTTCCAGAAAATGCACGAATATGACATAAAGTGTGCATAAAACATGTAGATAACATCAATAATGTGGCATGGAACATAAGAAATTATCGATACGTCGGAGACCTATCAAACTTCCACCATGATTCATGGCTTTAGTTAGCGGCCCAATGTTCTTCTCTAACAGTATGCATACTCAAACCATTTGATGTGAAAACCGCCCTTACTTCAGACAAGACGAACATGCATAGCAACTCACATGATATTCAACAAAGAGTTAATGGCGTCCCCAGGAGCATGGTTATCGCACAACAAGCAACTTAATAAGAGATAAAGTGCATAAGTACATATTCAATACCACAATAGTTTTTAAGGCTATTTTGTCCCATGAGCTATATATTGCAAAGGCGAATGATGGAAATTTAAAGGTAGCACTCAAGCAATTTACTTTGGAATGGCGGAGAAATACCATGTAGTAGGTAGGTATGGTGGACACAAATGGCATAGTGGTTGGCTCAAGGATTTTGGATGCATGAGAAGTATTCCCTCTCGATACAAGGTTTAGGCTAGCAAGGTTATTTGAAACAAACACAAGGATGAACCGGTGCAGCAAAACTCACATAAAAGACATATTGTAAACATTATAAGACTCTACACCGTCTTCCTTGTTGTTCAAAACTCAATACTAGAAATTATCTAGACTTTAGAGAGACCAAATATGCAAACCAAATTTTAGCAAGCTCTATGTATTTCTTCATTAATGGGTGCAAAGTATATGATGCAAGAGCTTAAACATGAGCACAACAATTGCCAAGTATCAAATTATTCAAGACATTTTAAAATTACTACATGTAGCATTTCCCGATTCCAACCATATAACAATGTAACGAAGAAGATTCATCCTTCGCCATGAATACTATGAGTAAAGCCTAAGGACATATTTGTCCATATGCAACAGCGGAGCGTGTCTCTCTCCCACACAATTAATGCTAGGATCCATTTTATTCAAACAAAAACAAAAACAAAAACAAACCGACGCTCCAAGCAAAGCACATAAGATGTGATGGAATAAAAATATAGTTTTAGGGGAGGAACCTGATAATGTTGTCGATGAAGAAGGGGATGCCTTGGGCATCCCCAAGCTTAGACGCTTGAGTCTTCTTAAAATATGCAGGGGTGAACCACCGGGGCATCCCCAAGCTTAGAGCTTTCACTCTCCTTGATCATATTGCATCATTTCCCTCTCTTGATCCTTGAAAACTTCCTCCACACCAAACTCGAAACAAACTCATTAGAGGGTTAGTGCATAATCAAAAATTCACATGTTCAGAGGTGACACAATCATTCTTAACACTTCTGGACATTGCCCAAAGCTACTGAACGGTAATGGAACAAAGAAATCCACCCAACACAGCGAAAGAAGCAATGCGAAATAAAAGGCAGAATCTGTCAAAACAGAACAGTCCGTAAAGACGAATTTTAAAATGGCACCAGACTTGCTCAGATGAAAATGCCCAAATTTAATTAAAGTTGCGTACATATCTGAGGATCACTCACGTAAATTGGCATAATTTTCTGAGTTACCTACAGAGAATTAGGCCCAGATTCGTGACAGCAAAGAAATCTGTTTCTGCGCAGTAATCCAAATCTAGTATGAACCTTACTATCAACGACTTTACTTGGCACAACAATGCACAAAACTAAGATAAGGAGAGGTTGCTACAGTAGTAAAAAACTTCCAAGACTCAAATATAAAATAAAGGTACTGTAGTAAAAACATGGGTTGTCTCCCATAAGCGCTTTTCTTTAACGCCTTTCAGCTAGGCGCAGAAAGTGTATATCAAGTGTTATCAAAAGATGCAGCATCAACATAGGTGTTGGGAGTTTTCTCAACTATGCATTTTATCTTATCTATGTGAGTTTCAGAGGCTCCCTTTTCGTTATTCTTAGGTTTGCTATCCTCGTCAAACAAATTTTCAGGAACAAGCCAACCATAGTTATTTTCTAGAGCGTCATTCATTCCCAGGAGCTTACAAGGTATTGTTGTCTTAATCTCCCCACCATCATTAATATTATTAGTGTACCTTACTCTCTCCATATCCATCTTTTCAAGGATACTAACAAAATTGGTATAAGAGCCAAGCATATTGTATTTGATAAAGACCTTTCTAGCCTCTCTTGCTACACCACCAAATTCTTTAAGAAGGGTTTCTAAAACAAAATCTTTCTTTTCCCCTTCCTCCATATCACCGAGTGTGAGAAACATGTGTTGGATTATAGGATTGAGATTAACAAATTTAGTTTCCAACGTGCGAACTAAAGAAGCAGCAGCAATTTCATAAGTAGGAGCAAGTTCTACCAAGTGTCTATCTTCAAAATCTTCAGCTTTACTAACATGAGTGAAAAAATCTTCTATATTATCTCTTCCAATTATAGACCCTCGTCCTACCAGTATGTCTTTTAGAGTGTACTTAGGAGGAAACATGATAAAATAAACAAAAGGTAAATAAAGTAAATGCAAGTAACTAATTTTTTTGTGTTTTTAATATAGAGAACAAAACAGTAAATAAAGTAAAGATAACAACTAATTTTTTTGTGTTTTGTTTAAGTGCAGCAAACAAGAAAGTAAATAAAATAAAGCAAGACAAAAACAAAGTAAAGAGATTGGATTGTGGAGACTCCCCTTGCAGCGTGTCTTGATCTCCCCGGCAACGACGCCAGAAAAAGAGTTGCTGGCGTGTAGTTGACGTGGGAGATAGAAATCTTTGTGGTGTAACTTTTCTTCAGGTCCCCGGCAACGACGCCAGAAAAAGAGCTTGATGGTGTGTAATACACACGTTCGTTGGGAACCCCAAGAGGAAGGTATGATGCGCACAGCAGCAAGTTTTACCTCAGTAAGAAACCAAGGTTTATCGAACCAGTAGGAGCCAAGAAGCACGTTGAAGGTTGTTGGTGACGGGATGTAGTGTGGCGCAACACCAGGGATTCCGGCGCCAACGTGGAACCTGCACAACACAACCAAAGTACTTTGCCCCAACGAAACAGTGAGGTTGTCAATCTCACCGTCTTGCTGTAACAAAGGATTAGATGTATAGTGTGGATGATGATTGTTTGCAGAAAACAGTAGAACAAGTATTGCAGTAGATTGTATTTAATGTAAAAGAATGGACCGGGGTCCACAGTTCACTAGAGGTGTCTCTCCCATAAGATAAATAGCATGTTGGGTGAACAAATTACAGTCGGGCAATTGACAAATAGAGAGGGCATGACCATGCACATACATGATATGATGAGTATAGTGACATTTAATTGGGCATTACGACAAAGTACATAGACCGCTATCCAGCATGCATCTATGCCTAAAAAGTCCACCTTCAGGTTATCATCCGAACCCCTTCCAGTATTAAGTTGCAAACAACAGACAATTGCATTAAGTATGGTGCGTAATGTAATCAATAACTACATCCTCGGACATAGCATCAATGTTTTATCCCTAGTGTCAACAGGACATCCTCAAGCTTATATCTTTCTGTCATCGTCCTGCATTTAATGGAGGCATGAACCCACTATCGAGCATAAATACTCCCTCTTGGAGTTAAGAGTAAAAACTTGGCCAGAGCCTCTACTAATAACGGAGAGCATGCAAGATCATAAACAACACATAGGTAATAGATTGATAATCAACATAACATAGTATTCTCTATCCATCGGATCCCGACAAACACAACATATAGCATTACAGATAGATGATCTTGATCATGTTAGGCAGCTCACAAGATCCAACAATGAAGCACATAAGGAGAAGACGACCATCTAGCTACTGCTATGGACCCATAGTCCAGGGGTGAACTACTCACTCATCACTCCGGAGGTGATCATGGCGGTGAAGAGTCCTCCGGGAGATGATTCCCCTCTCCGGCAGGGTGCCGGAGGCGATCTCCTGAATCCCCCGAGATGGGATTGGCGGCGGCGGCGTCTCAGTAAGGTTTTCTGTATCGTGGCTCTCGGTACTGGGGGTTTCGTGACGGAGGCTTTAAGTAGGCGGAAGGGCAGGTCAGGGGGCCACACGAGGGCCCCACACACCAGGGCCGCGCGGCCAAGGCCTGGGCCACGCCGCCCTGTTGTGGCGGCGCCTCGTGGCCCCACTTCGTCTTCTCTTCGGTCTTCTGGAAGCTTCGTGGCAAAATAGGACCCTGGGCGTTGATTTCGTCCAATTCCGAGAATATTTTCTTTGTAGAATTTCTGAAACCAAAAACAGCAGAAAACAGCAACTGGCTCTTCGGCATCTTGTTAATAGGTTAGTGCCGGAAAATGCATAAATACGACATAAAGTATGCATAAAACATGTAGATATCATCAATAATGTGGCATGGAACATAAGAAATTATCGATACGTCGGAGACGTATCACGTACATATCTGAGGATCACGCATGAAATTTTGCAGCATTTTACGAGTTTCCTACAGAGAGATCTACTCAAATTCGTGACAGGTAAAAATCTGTTTCTGCGCAGGAATCCAAATCTAGTATCAACTTTACTATCAGAGACTTTACTTGGCACAACAATATGATAAAGAGAGGTTGCTACAGTAGTAACAACTTCCAAGACACAACAAAACAGTAATAAAAACATACATGGGTTATCTCCCAAGAAGTGCTTTTCTTTAACGCCTTTCAGCTAGGCGCAGAAAGTGCAAATCAAGTAACATCAAGAGAAGAAGCATCAACATCATAATTTGTTCTAATAATAGAATCAAAAGGCAACTTCATCCTCTTTCTAGGAAAGTGTTCCATACCTTTCTTGAGAGGAAATTGATACTTAATATTCCCTTCCTTCATATCAATAATAGCACCAACAATTCGAAGAAAAGGTCTTCCCAAAATAATGGGACAAGATGCATTGCATTCGATATCCAAGACAACAAAATCAACGGGGACAAGGTTATTGTTAACCGTAATGTGAACATTATCAATCCTCCCCAAAGGTTTCTTTGTAGAATTATCAGCGAGATTAACATCCAAATAACAATTTTTCAATGGTGGCAAGTCAAGCATATTATATATTTTCTTAGGCATAACAGAAATACTTGCACCAAGATAACATAAGGCATTACAATCAAAATCATTGATCTTCATTTTAATGATGGGCTCCCAACCATCTTCCAACTTCCTAGGAATAGAAGTTTCAAGTTTTAATTTCTCTTCTCTAGCTTTTATGAGAGCATTTGTAATATCTTTTGTAAAGGCCAAATTTATAGCACTAGCATTAGGACTTCTAGCAAGTTTTTGTAAGAACTTAATAACTTTAGAGATATGAAAATCATCAAAATCTAAACCATTATGATCTACAACAATGGGATCATTGTCCCCAATATTTTGAAAAATTTCAGCAGTTTTATCACAAACAGTTTCAGCAGTTGCAGGCAGTTTTGCACGCTTTGCATTAGGAGTAGAAATATTGCCAACACCAATTATTTTACCATTGATAGTAGGAGGTTTAGCAACATGTGAAGTATCAACATTACTAGTAGTGGTAATAGTCCAAACTTTAGCTACATTATTCTCTTTAGCTAGTTTTTCTTCTCTTTCCCACCTAGCATGCAATTCAGCCATCAATCTAATATTTTCATTAATTCGAACTTGGATGGCGTTTGCTGTAGCAAATGACTTAATATCTTTATCTTCATTAGGCATTACTTTCAATTTTAAAAGATCAACATCAGCAGCAAGGCTATCAACCTTAGAAGCAAGAATATCAATTTTACCAAGCTTTTCCTCAATAGATTTGTTAAAAGCAGTTTGTGTACTAATAAATTCTTTAAGCATGACCTCAAGACCAGAGGGTACACTTCTACTATTGTTGTAAGAATTACCATAAGAATTACCATAACCATTACTATTATTAGAAGGATATGGCCTATAGTTGTTACCAGAATTATTCCTATAAGCATTGTTGTTGAAATTATTATTTTTAATGAAGTTCACATCAACATGTTCTTCTTGGGCAACCAATGAAGCTAAAGGAACATTATTTGGATCAACATTAGATCTACCATTCACAAGCATAGACATAATAGCATCAATCTTATCACTCAAGGAGGAGGTTTCTTCAACAGAATTTACCTTCTTACCTTGTGGAGCCCTTTCCTTGTGCCATTCAGAGTAATTAATCATCATATTATCAAGAAGCTTTGTTGCCGCTGATACGTCCAAAATGTATCTACTTTCCCGAACACTTTTGCTATTGTTTTGCCTCTAATTTGTGTATTTTGGATACAACTAACACGGACTAACACTGTTTTCAGCAGAACTGCTCTGGTGTCTCGTTTTTGTGCAGAAATCCAACTTTCAGGAAAATCCTCGGAATTTATGCAGAAGGTCCTATTTTCCCAGAATATTGGCGGAGCCAGAAGGGCAAGCCAGGTGGGGGCCCGAGGGCCCCACACGCTAGGCCGGCGTGGCCCAGGAGGGGGGGCGCGCGGCCCTAGTGTGTGGCGGCCTCGGCTGGCCCCCGACGCCCTCCTTCGGACTACTTATTGCCTTCGACCTAAAAACGCACGGGGGATTGCCGAAACTCCAGAAAGACTCCAGGGGCGCCGCCACCATCGCGAAACTCCAATTCGGGGGACAGAAGTCTCTGTTCCGGCACCCTGCTGGGACGGGGAAGTGCCCCCGGAAGCCATCTCCATCAACGCCACCGCCTCCATCATGCTCCGTGAGTAGTTCCCCCATGGACTACGGGTTCTAGCTGTAGCTAGTTGGTATTCTCTCCCCCATGTACCTCAATGCAATGATCTCATGAGCTGCCTTACATGATTGAGATTCATCTTATGTAATCGGTGTTGTGTTTGTTGGGATCCGATGGATTGTTACGTTATGATTGTCTATCTACAAAGTTTATGAAGTTATTGTTGCTGCAATCTTGTTGTGTTTAATGCTTGTCACTAGGGCCTGAGTGGCATGATCTTAGATTTAAGCTCTATACTTATTGCTTAGATTGTATCTACAAGTTGTATGCACATGTCTATGTCCGGAACCAAAGGCCCCAAAGTGACAGAAATTGGGACAACTGGAGGGGAAGGCTTAGATATGAGGATCACATGTTTTCACGGAGTGTTAATGCTTTGCTCCGGTGCTCTATTAAAAGGAGTGCCTTAATTTCCAGTAGATTCCCTAGAGGCCCGGCTGCCACCGGCTGGTAGGACAAAAGATGTTGTACAAGTTTCTCATTGCGAGCACGTATGACTATATATGGGAAACATGCCTACATGATTAATAATCTTGATGTTCTGTCTTAATGCTATTTCAATCCTATCAATTGCCCAATTGTAATTTGTTCACCCAACACTTGTTATTGGAGAGTTACCACTAGTGTAGATAGCTGGGAACCCCGGTCCATCTTTCATCATCATATACTCGTTCTACATGTCATTGGAAGTAGTATCAACTATTTTCGGGTGCCATTGCTCTCATATTACTATTACTGCTACTGTGTTACTGTTACTACTACTCTCATATCACTGCTACTTTCACATCACCCCTGTTACTAGTGCTTTTCCAGGTGCAGCTGAATTGACAACTCAGTTGTTAAGGCTTATAAGTATTCTTTACCTCCCCTTGTGTCGAATCAATAAATTTGGGTTTTACTTCCCTCGAAGACTGTTGCGATCCCCTATACTTGTGGGTTATCAAGACTATTTTCTGGCGCCGTTGCCGGGGAGCATAGCTTTATTTGGAAGTTCACTTGGATTGATATTGTTCGCTGCAAATTCTCCATCATGGGTAAACCTCGCGATACTAAGGTCGCCATATTACCATCCACTACAAGAAAAGGTACAACTCTGAGTACCTCTGCTGCTCTTGATTCACCATCTGTGATAAGTAAACTTGTTTCACCACCACATGCTTCAAATGCTGGTACTTCTGCTAAATCTGAAAACTCCTCTTATAATTTTGATGATGCTTCCGCTGTGCTTGATAATGATGGTTCGTTAGGATCTTTTCTAGATGCTACAATTGCTAGATCTAGACAAATTGAAAATACTGAAACTCCTAATGAAAATGCTGCTACACCTGTTAATTCACCTGAGTCTGTTGAATACTCTAGTGATGATCTTGATGAAGATTATGTGGAACTTGATGATGATTTTATTGAAAAATGCAATGCTACTACTGATGCAAGAAAAATTAAAAAGTTGCTTGCAGAACATACTGTTAGATATAAACTGTCTCCTGATCCTAAATTTGCCACATCTCCTATAAACATTCAGGATAAGGATTATGATTTTTCTTTTGATCTATCTCATATAGCTATTGTTGAGAAAACACCCTTTTGTGGTACTGAAAA
The DNA here is from genome assembly GCF_019359855.2 of Lolium perenne. Classification (NCBI taxonomy): domain Eukaryota; kingdom Viridiplantae; phylum Streptophyta; class Magnoliopsida; order Poales; family Poaceae; genus Lolium; species Lolium perenne. The sequence goes on from NC_067250.2 coordinate 34,544,038, forward strand.
AGAAAGTGCTGTAGAACACATGATTGAGCTATCTACTCTGAGTAGCTTGTTTTCTGATGATGTTAAGAAGCGTACTTCCATTCTCATTAAAGGATGACGCTAAAACTTGGTATAATAGTTTGCCACCTGATTCTATTAATAGTCCAAAAGAATTGCTTGATGTTTTCTTCCGGAAATACTTTCCTGCTAGTGCTCAACATATTGCTTTGCAGAGAATTTATAATTTTGACCAGGAAGATGGAGAGAAATTGCCTGAGGCTTGGGCTAGATTTTGCTCTCTTATTAGAGCTCGGCCTGACCATGATTTGGAAAAGCATGATTTACTTGATATATTTTATAGTGGACTAACCATTGAGTCTAGGGCATACTTGGATAGTTGTGCTGGTTGTGTTTTCAGGAAAAGAACTCCAGACGACGCTGAAGAATTATTGGCTAGAATAGGCCAGAATCACGATGATTGGTCTACACCTGAACCAACCCCGACACCAATATTGAAGAAGAGGGGTATGATTAAATTAAATGATGAAGATATGAGGGAAGCTAAGAAGTCTCTTAAGGAGAAGGGTATTAAATCTGAAGATGTGAAGAATTTACCTCCCATAGAAGATTCATGTAAGATCACTCCCCCTTCATCCATGATTGAGGTACACTCTCTTCAACGCTTTACTAGAGAAGATATTCCGTATTCAAAACCTCCTGCAGAATGCTTAGATGAGTTTGATAATTATATTGTTAAGCAAGAAAATTTCAATATGAGAATAGAGAATCATTTAATGGAAAATTCTCAAGCTATTAGTGAATTGCATGGTATTGTGGAGAGAACCTCCAATGATATTAAGATGCTTGTTAAACACTTTCATATGGTTCAAACTCAAATTGATCAACTCACTAAAGTGCAAAATGACTTGTTGGAAAATAATTCTAAAGAAAAACATGCTTATGAAGTAACAACTAGAGGCGGTGTTTCTACCCAGGATCCTCTATATCCTGAAGGGCATCCCAAAAGAGTTGAACAAGATTCCCAACGAACTGAAACTAGTGCTCCATCTAAGAAAAAGAAGAAGAAACATAAAAATGTTGTAGAATCCTCTGAACCTATTAATGATCCTAATAGTATTTCTATTTCTGATGCTAAAACTGAAAGTGGTAATGAACATGATAAATATAATGATAAGAATGATGCTTCTGATAAAGAAGAGGTTGAAGAAGAACCTGAAAAGCATGCTAAAAATAAAAAGTATACTAAAGAAGATTTTATTGCTAAGAAACACGGTAATGAAAGAGAACCTTGGGTTCAAAAGCAAATGCCTTTTCCTGCTAAGAAACTAAAATCAAAGGAAGAAGAACACTATAATAAATTCTGTGATTGGATGAAACCTTTATTCCTGCAAATACCTTTGACTGATGCTATTAAATTGCCTCCTTATTCAAAGTATATGAAAGATATTGTGTCTAACAAAAGGAAAATTCCTAATGAGGAGATTTCCACTATGCTTGCTAATTACTCTTTTAATGGTAAGGTTCCAAAGAAGCTTGGCGACCCAGGTATACCGACTATTCCTTGTTCTATTAAGAATAATTATGTTAGAACTGCTCTATGTGATTTGGGAGCGGGTGTTAGTGTTATGCATTTCTCTCTTTATAAAATACTTTATTTAGATAAGTTAATACCGACTGATATATCTTTGCAAATGGCTGATAAATCTACTACTATTCCTGTTGGTATATGTGAGGATGTTCCTGTTCAAGTTACTAATAACTGCTTGATATTAACTGATTTTGTTGTGTTGGAAATGCCTGAAGATGATAATATGTCCATTATTCTTGGGAGACCTTTTCTCAACACCGCAGGGGCTGTTATTGATTGCAATAAAGGAAAAGTTACTTTCAATGTTGATGACAAGGAGCATACCGTTTATTTTCCCAAGAGGATTGAGAAAGCATGTGGAGTTAATACAATTTCTAATGTGAGAACTATCAAAGTGGGAACTATTGATTGTCCTATATATGAGCCTAAAGAAGAATATCAAACTCTTGTGATTGGATCCATATCAATACAATACAAGGTAACATGATTGATTTGAGGTTTATTTCTTCTTATGCTATGTAAAATTTATTTGGTGGCAAGACTTGATCAACCTTGTTAACAAATTCATTTTATATGCATAGAGGAACTAAACAACATTTCTTTCTTCCTCCACTTGTTCTACTTGCTGTAGCACTTTTGTTTTGCAAAGTTCTTTAGTTAATTAGAGATTTCAAAAAAAAATTTCCTGCCCAGTAATAATAATTTTGACACACAGAAATGTGCATTTTTCAAAGTTTTCAAAAATTCACAAAAATTATACCATTGGTCCTATTTTTCGACGAAGCACCTGGGAACACCTGGGGATGACCAGTGGGGCACCCCAGGGTGGCACCCCACAGGCCGGCACGGCCAGCAAGGGGGGCGCGCCACCCTGGCGTGTGGGCTCCTCCTTGCCCCACTTCATCATCTCTTCCTCCCACTCTCTTCTCTCTCCCGAAAAAACTCGCACCAGGTTCCTCTCACTCGCATTTCTGCTCAAGAGCTCCAGATTTCTCGATCTCTTTGCTCATCCCAGATTTCTGTCTGAAATTTGGCACATTTGCTCTCCGGTATGTGACTCCTCCGATTATCCAAATGGAATTTTGTTTAGTGGAGTATATCTTGAATATTTTGCTGCTGTAGGTAACATGTTTAGTGAGCTTGCATGCTTGTTCTAAGTGGTAGAAACTAGTTTTGATGCATGATTAGTACTCTAGCAAGTTCCTATGGTAGTTTCCCTCAATTATATGTCACCAAATCAAATTTTATAATGTTTGTTGAAAAATTTCAGAAAAGGAAGATGGATAATTGTAACTTTGGAGAAGTGTTTGAAAGAGAGACAACAAGCACGGGGAGGCCCTCGAGGTCATCCACCCGATTCAGGCAATCCTATAATGAGGACCTCATCGCACCAAGCTTCGCACCCGAAGAGGACAATGGAGTCCCTAATGCTTCATCCTTCCCATGTTATGACTTTTTGAGAAATGCAGGTTTGTTGGATGATTTCTTGACCCTTGTCGGTAAGGCAGGCTTAACCACCTATGTGGGAGATGAGAGTGAGCAATACTATACGCTCACTAAAATCTTTGTGGAGAGCTTCAAGTTCAACAATAAGCACTTTCGCCCGATGGTTTCATTCAAAATCTATGGTAAACCTATTACTATGAAGTTGGAAATTTTTTGTGCTGCATTGGGTATTGCCCCTGTAGGTACAGCAAGGAAGATCGAGGATAACCCCAAGGAATTGCTGGAGCTCTATCGAGGGATCACCAATGATGACTGTCGCACCATTCAGCGTGGCAAGATAAGAAACATTCAACTCCCCGCCATTAAGTATTTTGCTTATTACATCGGTACTAGCATTCTTGGTAGGGAGAACACTAGTAACACATCTAGCTACCACCTTGGTTTCTTAATTGCTACACTCACTGGGGACACGCCTTATCATCTTGGTGCTCTTGTTGCTCGCCGCTTGTCTAACAAGGGGCCTATATTTGGAGGAATTATTGCTTCGCGCGTTTTAGCATATTTAGAGCTTCCTCTTGACCCTACTGATGTAAAAATAACTTCTATGAGGCTCGATATTGCTGCTATGAAGAGTCACCAATTTGTTACAGCCGACTCTAGTTTAGATAACATTGTCTATAGAATTTTGTTTGCTGACGGGGAAGAGAGGGAAATCCTTTTGCCGCAGCCAGATTTGTTCAGTATTGACAGGAAACCATGGTCGCGCTCTAAGGAGGAGGTGGATGAGCAATTGAAGATACAAGGCTTCCACCAGCAGCATGACTCCGAGGACGCCGAGCCCTCTTATGACTACACCGTCACGTATCCGGGTGCTTCTTCCAGCACATACCCGGAATATGATCCATCTTCATCGTACTACGGAGGTGCTACTTCATGGGCACCATGGGATTGATCTCCACTTAGGCAAAAGCCTAAGCTTGGGGGGAGGTATACCGGCATCACTCATTCTTTGCATATTATGGTTGCTGGATACTTGTATATACTTGTTTAGTTTCTTTGAGTGGTTTTCTAATGAGAGGGAGATGATATTTGGGAAAGTGCTGCCTAAAAACAGATTCTGGACTGTTACTAAAAACATTCGTGCGCACAGCCAGAACGTTATTTTGAGTTGCAAATTTTTGTGCATGTTCCCCAGGTTGTTATCTAACTTTCATTAGTTGAACACTTTTCGAACTGAGCAACGGAAGATTTTTGTAAAAATCGATTTCTGTACTGCTGTCAGGTTTTGGCATATTTCTGCCATCCTGCTTTTCTGCGTTTCTTCTAGTTTTCATTTTCTTGTTTTTGCTTTGTTTATTTCCTAAAACACAAAAAGACCAAAAATATTTCTGTTGTTTCTCTTCGCCATTTTTTATCTTGGTTTCTTATTCCCATTTTGCTTTATTTGCTATCGTTGATTTGCTATAAGAAAATCCAAAAAGATTTTGCTTGGTTTGCTTGTTTCCTTTTGTTCTTGTTTCTAATTCGAAAACACCAAAAATATTTGCTGTTCTTCTTTGGTTTTGTGAAGTTCATTATGAGTTCAATGGTCTTCGGTGGCTGGAGCGTGGTTTTCATTCCATATTATTCAAGCTATACAAGTGAAAAAGCAATAATGACGATCTACGACAATCTGATTGTGGTGAGAGGCTGGTATGAACTCTATTTGTTTTCATTTTTGTACATATACTCATCCATGTGAGCATGCTTAGTTGGTTCATGCGAGGTATATGTCATTTAAGAAAGTCTAGTAGTTCATTTTCTCTCATGATTAGTTCCAATTTATTAATATGAGTAGCATGTCATAAATATTTGCTTGCATTGTTTTATTCATAGATAGGTATGATATTGTGGTATCCTCCTCTGAATAATTCACTTGAATCAACTTGGCACATGCTCACGCATGCATATGACTGAACAAATGTCAATTAAGCCTAGATGATTTACTTTACCTCAGAGTTCTTGTATCACTTTTATGCCTCCGTTAATTTATTTTTGTTGCAAGCATGATTATGACAGTTACTGCTCTCTTGATTGTCGCTTCCCAGTCTATTGCTAGCCTTCACTTGTACTGAGCGGGAATGCTGCTCGTGCATCCAAATCCCTATAAACCAAGTTGTTCCAAAGTGTCCACCATAAATACCTATGCATGGCATTTCAAACCATTCCAAGTAAATTCTCATGTGCTACCTTTAAAACCTTCAAAATGCTTCTCAATTTGTGTTTATGTTTTATAGCTCATGAGAAAGTATGTGGTGTTTATCTTTCAATCTTGTCATTTACTCCGGACGGACTTTCACAATGGACTAGTGGCACATCCGCTTATCCAATAATTTTGCAAAAAGAGCTAGCAACGGGGTTCCCAGCCCCAATTAATTAACCTTCATACATTTATAAATAGACACTCCTCCATGGTATGTGATTGTTGGTTGGCACCCGAGGATTCGGTTAGCCATGGCTTGAGAAAGCAAAGGTGGGGAGGAGTGTCAACTAAATAAAACTAAAATAAAAAGGCACTCCTTCATGGTATGAGATTGTTGGCAGGCACCCGAGGATTCGGTTAGCCATGGTTTGTGAAAGCAAGGTTGGAAGGAGTGCCACCCAAAAATAAAATTTCATGGGAGCCGCTCTTGAAAGTCTGGTTGATGAGGTAGTTAGAGTACCCATTACCATTCGTTGACAACAACAAACACCTCTCAAAACCATTTTACTTCTGTCTTTAGAAAAATGAAAAGCTCTAGCACATGTTAATCCCTGCTTCCCTCTGCGAAGGGTCAATCTTTTACTTTTACATTGAGTCTCCATCCTTTCTTTGAGCACTTTCTTGAGAGCACAACTGTCATTCTTAGTATAATATGCTTGTCCCAAAATGTGATTAATTGTGGTATAACTTTGATGCTTTTATCTTTGATAATCTTTACTTCCAGTCTTCTCATGAACCTCAAAGGTGCCCAAGCATTTATGTTTTGCTGTACAAATACGGGCAAGCGAGATACCACTTTATCATATCCTTTTATGAACATTGCAATCCTGCTGATAGACATGATTCATGATGCTTATTATTAATTTGTTGGTACCTTTTCCATGATTGATATAGCTATTAGATGATTTTATTTGCATGTATCTTATTATGAATTGCTTAAGTACTTGCCATATCATGAGAATATTTACATCATATGAACAAATGTGTTCGTGAAAGTTCTTTTATCGCACTCAGTTGTTAACTGAATTGCTTGAGGACAAGCAATAAGCTAAGCTTGGGGGGAGTTGATACGTCCAAAACGTATCTACTTTCCCGAACACTTTTGCTATTGTTTTGCCTCTAATTTGTGTATTTTGGATACAACTAACACGGACTAACGCTGTTTTCAGCAGAACTGCTCTGGTGTCTCGTTTTTGTGCAGAAATCCAACTTTCAGGAAAATCCTCGGAATTTATGCAGAAGGTCCTATTTTCCCAGAATATTGGCGGAGCCAGAAGGGCAAGCCAGGTGGGAGCCCGAGGGCCCCACACGCTAGGCCGGCGCGGCCCAGGAGGGGGGCGCGCGGCCCTAGTGTGTGGCGGCCTCGGCTGGCCCCCGATGCCCTCCTTCGGACTACTTATTGCCTTCGACCTAAAAACGCACGGGGGATTGACGAAACTCCAGAAAGACTCCAGGGGCGCCGCCACCATCGCGAAACTCCAATTCGAGGGACAGAAGTCTCCGTTCCGGCACCCTGCCGGGACGGGGAAGTGCCCCCGGAAGCCATCTCCATCAACGCCACCGCCTCCATCATGCTCCGTGAGTAGTTCCCCCATGGACTACGGGTTCTAGCTGTAGCTATTTGGTATTCTCTCCCCCATGTACCTCAATGCAATGATCTCATGAGCTGCCTTACATGATTGAGATTCATCTTATGTAATCGGTGTTGTGTTTGTTGGGATCCGATGGATTGTTACGTTATGATTGTCTATCTACAAAGTTTATTAAGTTATTGTTGCTGCAATCTTGTTGTGTTTAATGCTTGTCACTAGGGCCCGAGTGGCATGATCTTAGATTTAAGCGCTATACTTATTGCTTAGATTGTATCTACAAGTTGTATGCACATGTCTATGTCCGGAACCAAAGGCCCCAAAGTGACAGAAATTGGGACAACTGGAGGGGAAGGCTTAGATATGAGGATCACATGTTTTCACAGAGTGTTAATGCTTTGCTCCGGTGCTCTATTAAAAGGAGTGCCTTAATTTCCAGTAGATTCCCTAGAGGCCCGGCTGCCACCGGCTGGTAGGACAAAAGATGTTGTACAAGTTTCTCATTGCGAGCACGTATGACTATATATGGGAAACATGCTTACATGATTAATAATCTTGATGTTCTGTCTTAATGCTATTTCAATGCTATCAATTGCCCAACTGTAATTTGTTCACCCAAGACTTGTTATTGGAGAGTTACCACTAGTGTAGATAGCTGGGAACCCCGGTCCATCTTTCATCATCATATACTCGTTCTACATGTCATTGGAAGTAGTATCAACTATTTTCTGGTGCCATTGCTCTCATATTACTATTACTGCTACTGTGTTACTGTTACTACTGCTCTCATATCACTGCTACTTTCACATCACCCCTGTTACTAGTGCTTTTCCAGGTGCAGCTGAATTGACAACTCAGTTGTTAAGGCTTATAAGTATTCTTTACCTCCCCTTGTGTCGAATCAATAAATTTGGGTTTTACTTCCCTCGAAGACTGTTGCGATCCCCTATACTTGTGGGTTATCAGCCGCCCCCAAAGTAATGGACATAAAAGTACCTCCAGCAGCTGAATCCAATAGGTTCCGCGAAGAAAAATTTAATCCTGCATAGAAGGTTTGGATGATCATCCAAGTAGTTAGTCCATGGGTTGGGCAATTCTTTACCAAAGATTTCATTCTTTCCCACGCTTGGGAAACATGTTCATTATCCAATTGCTTAAAATTCATTATGCTACTTCTCAAAGATATAATTTTAGCAGGAGGATAATATCTACCAATGAAAGCATCTTTACATTTAGTCCATGGGTCAATACTATTCTTAGGCAAAGATAGCAACCAATATTTAGTTCTTCCTCTTAAGGAGAAAGGAAACAATTTCAGTTTTATAATGTCACCATCTATATCCTTATACTTTTGCATTCCACAAAGTTCAACAAAATTATTAAGATGGGCAGCAGCATCATCAGAACTAACACCAGAAAATTGCTCTCTCATAACAAGATTTAGTAAAGCAGGTTTAATTTCATAGAATTCTGCTGTAGTAGGAGGTGGAGCAATAGGTGTGCATAGGAAATCATTATTATTTGTGCTAGTGAAGTCACACAACTTAGTATTCTCAGGAGTACCCATTTTAACAGTAATAAAAATAAGTAAAGCAAACTGAATAAAGTAAAGTAAATGCAAGTAACTAATTTTTTTGTATTTTTGATATAGAGAACGCAAACAAGATAAATGAAATAAAGTAAAGCAACTAATTTTTTTGTGTTTTTGATATAAAGAAAGCAAACAAAACAAAAAATAAAATAAAGTAAAGCAAGACAATAACAAAGTAAAGAGATTGGATGTGAGAGACTTCCCTTGCAGCTTGTCTTGATCTCCCCGGCAACGGCGCCAGAAATTTAGCTTGATAACTGATACGTCTCCGACGTATCGATAATTTCTTATGTTCCATGCCACATTATTGATGTTATCTACATGTTTTATGCACACTTTATGTCATATTCGTGCATTTTCTGGAACTAACCTATTAACAAGATGCCGAAGTGCCAGTTGCTGTTTTCTGCTGTTTTTGGTTTCAGAAATCCTAGTAACGAAATATTCTCGGAATCGGACGAAATCAACGCCCAGGTTCCTATTTTCACCGGAAGCATCCAGAACACACGAGAACCGCCAGAGAAGGGGGACAGGGCCACCAAACCACACCCCGGCGCGGCCAGGGGGGGCACCCCCCTATAGTGTGGGCCCCCCAGAAGCCCTCCTGCGCCGCCTCTTCGCCTATATAATGCCCCTGGATCGAAAACCCTGATACGGACGACGAAAACCACAGAAACCTTCCAGAGCCGCTGCCATCGCGACGCCAAGATCTGGGGGACAGGAGTCTCTGTTCCGGCACGCCGCCGGAACGGGGAAGTGCCCCCGGAAGGCTCCTCCATCGACACCGCTGCCATCTCCACCGCCATCTTCATCACCGCTGCTGCTCCCATGAGGAGGGAGTAGTTTTCCACCGAGGCTCGGGGCTGTACCGGTAGCTATGTGGTTCATCTCTCTCCCATGTACCTCAATACAATAATCTCATGAGCTGCTTTACATGATTGAGATTCATATGAGTTTTGTATCACTACTATTCTATGTGCTACTCTAGCAAACTTATTAAAGTAGTTCTATTCCTCCTGCACGATGTAATGGTGACAGTGTGTGCATCCGTGTTAGTACTTGGTTTATGCTATGATCATGATCTCTTGTAGATTGCGAAGTTAACTATTGCTATGATAGTATTGATGTGATCTATGCCTCCTACATATGCATGAAGGTGACAGTGTGCATGCTATGTTAGTACTTGGTTTAGTCTTTTGATCTATCTTGCACTATAAGGTTACTTAAATATGAACATTAATTGTGGAGCTTGTTAACTCCGGCATTGAGGGTTCGTGTAATCCTACGCAATGTGTTCATCATCCAACAAGGGTGTAGAGTATGCATTTATCTATTCTGTTATGTGATCCATGTTGAGAGTGTCCACTAGTGAAAGTCTAATCCCTAGGCCTTCTTCCAAAATACTGCTGCGTTACTACTGCTTGTTTACTGTTTTACTGCATTACTACTGCTGCAATACTACCACCATCAACTACACGCCAGCAAGCTATTTTCTGGCACCGTTGCTACTGCTCATATATATTCATACCACCTGTATTTCACTATCTCTTCGCCGAACTAGTGCACCTATTAGGTGTGTTGGGGACACAGGAGACTTCTTGCTTTGTGGTTGCAGGGTTGCATGAGAGGGATATCTTTGACCTCTTCCTCCCTGAGTTCGATAAACCTTGGGTGATCCACTTAAGGGAAAACTTGCTGCTGTCCTACAAACCTCTGCTCTTGGAGGCCCAACACTGTCTACAGGAAAGGAGGGGGGCGTAGACATCAAGCTATTTTCTGGCGCCGTTGCCGGGGAGGAAAGGTAAAAGGTACTCACACTCCGGACCTCGGCTACTAAGCTATTTCCCGGCGCCGTAAGTACTCAAAGCTATTTCCTTTAGATCCTGCAATTGCAACTTTTTGTTTCTTGTTTACACTAGTTTGGCATAATGGACAAGAATGAGCTTCTTATTCTATTTCCTGATTTAAAACATGGATTTTTTGATGCGAAAATTAAAAAACCTATGGAATCTTATTTGCATGCTGGTAGTAATATTAGCATGAACGCTTTGAACACCATTGTTGATAATGATATAGAAAGTTCTAAGCTTGGGGAAGCTGGTTTTCATGATCTTTTTAGTCCCCCAAGCATTGAGGAGAAAATTTTCTTTGATGATACTTTGCCTCCCATATATGATGATTATAATGATAGTGGTCTTTTGGTGCCACCTGTTATGGAGGATAAATTTGATTATGATTACAATATGCCTCCTATATTTGATGATAGCTACTTTGTTGAATTTGCTCCCACTATTACTAATAAAATTGATTATGCTTATGAGGAGAGTAATTATTTTATGCATGAGACTCATGATAAGAATGCTTTATGTGATAGTTATATTGTTGAGTTTGCTCATGTTGCTACTGAAAGTTATTATGAGAGAGGAAAATATGGTTGTAGAAATTTTCATGTTACTAAAATGCCTCTCTATGTGCTGAAATTTTTCAAGCTATACTTGTTTTATCTTCCTATGCTTGTTACTTTGCTCTTCATGAACTTGTTTATTTACAAGATTCCTATGCATAGGAAGCATGTTAGACTTAAATGTGTTTTGAATTTGCCTCTTGATGCTCTCTTTTGCTTCAAATACTATTTCTTGCGAGTGCATCATTAAAACTGCTGAGCCCATCTTAACGGCTATAAAGAAAGAACTTCTTGGGAGATAACCCATGTGTTATTTTGCTACAGTAATTTGTTTTATATTTGTGTCTTGGAAGTTGTTTACTACTGTAGCAACCTCTCCTTATCTTAGTTTTGTGTTTTGTTGTGCCAAGTGAAGCCTCTAATCGAAGGTTGATACTAGATTTGGATTTCTGTGCAGAAACAGATTTCTATCTGTCACGAATCTGGGCTGTTATCTCTGTAGAAAAATCAGAAAATTATGCCAATTTACGTACGTGTTCCTCAGATATGTACGCAACTTTCATTAGTTTTGAGTTTTCTGATCTGAGCAACGGAAGTATTTATTAAAAATTCGTCTTTACGGACTGTTCTGTTTTGACAGATTCTGCCTTTTATTTCGCATTGCTTCTTTCGCTGTGTTTGGTGGATTTCTTTGTTCCATTACCTTCCAGTAGCTTTGAGCAATGTCCAGAAGTGTTAAGAATGATTGTGTCACCTCTGAACATGTGAGTTTTTGATTATGTACTAACCCCTCTAATGAAGTTTATGAGAAGTTTGGTGTGAAGGAAGTTTTCAAGGGTCAAGAGAGGAGGATGATATACTATGATCAAGAAGAGTGAAAGCTTTAAGCTTGGGGATGCCCCGGTGGTTCACCCCTGCATATATCAAGAAGACTCGAGCGTCTAAGCTTGGGGATGCCCAAGGCATCCCCTTCTTCATCGACAACATTATCAGGTTCCTCCCCTGAAACTATATTTTTATTCCGTCACATCTTATGCACTTTACTTGGAGCGTCTGTATGTTTCTTGTTTTTGTTTTTGTTTGAATAAATGCTTGTGTGGGAGAGAGACACGCTCCGCTGGTTCGTATGAACACATGTGTTCTTAGCTTTTAATTTTCATGGCGAAGGTTGAAACTTCTTCGTTAAATTGTTATATGGTTGGAATTGGAAAATGATACATGTAGTAATTGCTATAAATGTCTTGGGTAATGTGATACTTGGCAATTGTTGTGCTCATGATTAAGCTCTTGCATCATATGCTTTTCACCCATTAATGAAGAAATACTTAGAGCATGCTAAAATTTGGTTTGCATATTTGGTCTCTCTAAGGTCTAGATAATTTCTAGTATTGAGTTTGAACAACAAGGAAGACGGTGTAGAGTCTTATAATGTTTTCAATATGTCTTTTATGTGAGTTTTGCTGCACCGGTTAATCCTTGTGTTTGTTTCAAATAAGCCTTGCTAGCCTAAACCTTGTATCGAGAGGGATTACTTCTCATGCATCCAAAATACTTGAGCCAACCATTATGCCATTTGTGTCCACCATACCTACCTACTACATGGTATTTTCCGCCATTCCAAAGTAAATTGCTTGAGTGCTACCTTTAAAATTCCATCATTCACCTTTGCAATATATAGCTCATGGGACAAATAGCTTAAAAACTATTGTGGTATTGAATATGTAATTATGCACTTTATCTCTTATTAAGTTGCTTGTTGTGCGATAACCATGTTCACTGGGGACGCCATCAACTACTCTTTGTTGAATTTCATGTGAGTTGCTATGCATGTTCGTCTTGTCTGAAGTAAGAGAGATCTACCACCTTATGGTTAAGCATGCATATTGTTAGAGAAGAACATTGGGCCGCTAACTAAAGCCATGATCCATGGTGGAAGTTTCAGTTTTGGACATATATCCTCAATCTCATATGAGAAAATTATTAATTGTTGTTACATGCTTATGCATAAAAGAGGAGTCCATTATCTGTTGTCTATGTTGTCCCGGTATGGATGTCTAAGTTGAGAATAATCAATAGCGAGAAATCCAATGCGAGCTTTCTCCTTAGACCTTTGTACAGGCGGCATAGAAGTACCCCTTTGTGACACTTGGTTAAAACATGTGCATTGTGATGATCCGGTAGTCCAAGCTAATTAGGACAAGGTGCGGGCACTATTAGTATACTATGCATGAGGCTTGCAACTTATAAGATATAATTTACATGATACATATGCTTTATTACTACCGTTGACAAAATTGTTTCATGTTTTCAAAATCAAAGCTCTAGCACAAATATAGCAATCGATGCTTTTCCTCTATGGAGGACCATTCTTTTACTTTCAATGTTGAGTCAGTGCACCTATTTCTCTCCACCTCAAGAAGCAAACACTTGTGTGAACTGTGCATTGATTCCTACATATTTGCATATTGCATTTGTTATATTGCTTTACATTGACAATTATCCATGAGATATACATGTTATAAGTTGAAAGCAACCGCTGAAACTTCATCTTCCTTTATGTTGCTTCAATACCTCTACTTTGAATTATTGCTTTATGAGTTAACTCTTATGCAAGACTTATTGATGCTTGTCTTGAAGTGATATTCATGAAAAGTCTTTGCTTTATGATTCACTTGTTTACTCATGTCATATACATTGTTTTGATCGCTGCATTCACTACATATGCTTTACAAATAGTATGATCAAGATTATGATGGCATGTCACTCCAGAAATTATCTGTGTTATCGTTTTACCTGCTCGGGACGAGCAGAACTAAGCTTGGGGATGCTGATACGTCTCCGACGTATCGATAATTTCTTATGTTCCATGCCACATTATTGATGTTATCTACATGTTTTATGCACACTTTATGTCATATTCGTGCATTTTCTGGAACTAACCTATTAACAAGATGCCGAAGTGCCGATTCTGTTTTTCTGCTGTTTTTGGTTTCAGAAATCCTAGTAACGAAATATTCTCGGAATCGGACGAAATCAACGCCCAGGTTCCTATTTTCACCGGAAGCATCCAGAACACACGAGAACCGCCAGAGAAGGGGGACAGGGCCACCAAACCACACCCCGGCGCGGCCGGGGGGGGGGGGCGCCCCCCTATAGTGTGGGCCCCCCAGAAGCCCTCCTGCGCCGCCTCTTCGCCTATATAATGCCCCTGGATCGAAAACCCTGATACGGACGACGAAAACCACAGAAACCTTCCAGAGCCGCCGCCATCGCGACGCCAAGATCTGGGGGACAGGAGTCTCTGTTCCGGCACGCCGCCGGAACGGGGAAGTGCCCCCGGAAGGCTCCTCCATCGATACCGCTGCCATCTCCACCGCCATCTTCATCACCGCTGCTGCTCCCATGAGGAGGGAGTAGTTCTCCACCGAGGCTCGGGGCTGTACCGGTAGCTATGTGGTTCATCTCTCTCCCATGTACCTCAATACAATAATCTCATGAGCTGCTTTACATGATTGAGATTCATATGAGTTTTGTATCACTACTATTCTATGTGCTACTCTAGCAAACTTATTAAAGTAGTTCTATTCCTCCTGCACGATGTAATGGTGACAGTGTGTGCATCCGTGTTAGTACTTGGTTTATGCTATGATCATGATCTCTTGTAGATTGCGAAGTTAACTATTGCTATGATAGTATTGATGTGATCTATGCCTCCTACATATGCATGAAGGTGACAGTGTGCATGCTATGTTAGTACTTGGTTTAGTCTTTTGATCTATCTTGCACTATAAGGTTACTTAAATATGAACATTAATTGTGGAGCTTGTTAACTCCGGCATTGAGGGTTCGTGTAATCCTACGCAATGTGTTCATCATCCAACAAGAGTGTAGAGTATGCATTTATCTATTCTGTTATGTGATCAATGTTGAGAGTGTCCACTAGTGAAAGTCTAATCCCTAGGCCTTGTTCCTAAATACTGCTGCGTTACTACTGCTTGTTTACTGTTTTACTGCGTTACTACTGCTGTAATACTACCACCATCAACTACACGCCAGCAAGCTATTTTCTGGCACCGTTGCTACTGCTCATATATATTCATACCACCTGTATTTCACTATCTCTTCGCCGAACTAGTGCACCTATTAGGTGTGTTGGGGACACAGGAGACTTCTTGCTTTGTGGTTGCAGGGTTGCATGAGAGGGATATCTTTGACCTCTTCCTCCCTGAGTTCGATAAACCTTGGGTGATCCACCTAAGGGAAAACTTGCTGCTGTCCTACAAACCTCTGCTCTTGGAGGCCCAACACTGTCTACAGGAAAGGAGGAGGGGCGTAGACATCAATAACGCGTGAAGCACACGTCCGTTAGGAACCCCAAGTGGAAAGTGTGATGCGTATAGCAGCAAGTTTCCCTCAGTATGAAACGAAGGTTATCGAACCAGTAGGAGATGAAGGCCACGTGAAGGTTGTTGGCGGAGGAGTGTAGTGCGGCGCAACACCAAGGATTCCGGCGCCAACGTGGAACCTGCACAACACAATCAAAATACTTTGTCCCAACTTAACAGTGAGGTCGTCAATCTCACCGGCTTGCTGTAAACAAAGGATTAAACGTATGGTGTGGAGAATGATGTTTGCTTGCAAAGAACAGTAAAGAACAGAGATTGCAGTAGATTGTATTCAGATGTAAAAGAATGAACCGGGGTCCACAGTTCACTAGTGGTGTCTCTCCATAAGATAAATAGCATGTTGGGTGAACAAATTACAGTTGGGCAATTGACAAATAGAGATGCATATACATATCATGATGATCACTATGAGATTTAATCAGGGCATTACGACAAAGTACATAGACCGCTATCCAGCATGCATCTATGCCTAAAAAGTCCACCTTCGGGTTAGCATCCGCACCCCTTCCAGTATTAAGTTGCAAACAACAGACAATTGCATTAAGTATGGTGCGTAATATAATCAACACAAATATCCTTAGACAAAGCATTGATGTTTTATCCATAGTGGCAACAGCACATCCACAACCTTAGAACTTTCTCACATCGTCCTGCATTCAATGGAGGCATGAACCAACTATCGAGCATAAATACTCCCTCTTGGAGTCACAAGTATCAACTTGGCCAGAGCCTCTACTAGCAATGGAGAGCATGCAAGAACATAAACAACATATATATGATAGATTGATAATCAACTTGACATAGTATTCAATATTCATCGGATCCCAACAAACACAACATGTAGCATTACAAATAGACGATCTTGATCATGATAGACAGCTCACAAAATCTAAACATGATAGCACAAGAGGAGAAGACAACCATCTAGCTACTGCTATGGACCCATAGTCCAAGGATGAACTACTCACGCATCAGTCCGGAGGCGGGCATGGTGATGTAGAGCCCTCCGGTGATGATTCCCCTCTCCGGCAGGGTGCCGGAGGCGATCTCCTGAATCCCCCGAGATGGGATTGGCGGCGGCAGCGTCTCTGGAACTTTTCTCGTATCGTGGCTCTCGGTATAGGGTCTTCGCGACGGAGAAAATATATAGGCGAAGGGGCAGAGTCGGGAGGCGCCCGAGGGGCCCACACCCTAGGGCGGCGCGCCCCCCTCCTTGGCCGCGCCGCCAGGTGGTGTGGGGCCACCTCGGCTCTTCTTCGTTTCCTCTTCGGACTTCTGGAAGGCTCCGTGCAAAATAAGACCGTGGGCTTTTGTTTCGTTCAATTCCGAGAATATTTCCTGTGTAGGATTTCTGAAACCAAAAACAGCAGAAAACAGGAACTGGCGCTTCGACATCTTGTTAATAGGTTAGTGCCGGAAAATGCATAAAAATGATATAAAGTGTATATAAAACATGTGAGTATTGTCATATAACTAGCATGGAACATAAGAAATTATAGATACGTTTGAGACGTATCAGGCTTCTTCATTAAAAAAACGATACAACTAGGTACCAGAAGGTTGGCAACCTAAGGTTGGCAACCTATTCCAAATCCTAGAACGCAGTCTAATGTGGCCATTGGAACACCTTCATCTCGTGGTCCCATCGTGGTTGGATACAACCTAGGATCTTGCTCGTCATCATCATCCGTCTTAACCAGGAATTCCTTTGATACTAACCGGCCATTTTCAGATGTCTCCTACTCCTATAAATTATTGCCAATGCATTACACCTATGGACTACAACAAGACCTTTAACATGGGATCCTTTGGTCATCGATCATATAAATAACTTTACTATTAAATTGGAATTGGATGCGATGGTTGGCGATAGTGCGTCGCCTTAATTTCTTCTCAATACTTTCTTTGCTGAAGTATGATCTTCTACACCGAGGTCATACACAATAGGTTTTCCTACCAAAAATATGTCCTTATGTTTTCCTTTCTTTGAAGTTTTCCTTTAAAGGTTGCCAAAAAGATCTCTATTATTTCCGTTGAGAAGTTCACAGGAAGGGGATACCAGTTGGGAAAAAAAATGAAAAAGTTGTTTGACATTATTTTTGGATGACACGAGTAGTCCTATTTATGCAAGATAACTAGGTCGTTGTAAAACCACTTGCAAAATTCCAAGACAAAGTTTCAGAGTTGTTTCGTATTTTGAGGCTAGCACATGATGCGAGAGAATTCATGTGGACGAGAAACTATGTGCAAATAAATGGTTGTGTTTTCGAAAACCCTATAAAAAAAGTTTGGGGGCGGCGTTTGTGGGTCGCGGCTGGGGAGCGACGTCCCCCAAACGCGGCTGGAGATATGCTCTATCTACTAGTGTCACATGTATGCTTCATACTACCAATTTAATTGCTTCCAAAAGTTAAAAATAAATCACTGTATCATCGTAAATTATAAAGCTATCATCGTAATAATGCTATGCTTCTTAGATAAAAGAATTGTGCTTCACATTTAGCACACACACTCCATCGAACTCAATCTCATTTGTCCATTTTCCCTGCTTCCGTGGAAGAAGCAATTCTGAGGAAGAAGAAATACAGGAAAGATTAGTGCTGTATGTATTTTGTTTTTGAGGGAAGATTAGTGCTGTATGCAGACGTGCATTAAGGGAGCAGTTACCAAAAAAATAAAGGGAAGATATATTAGCGCGTCCATTAGCGCCACCGTATTAGGGGAGCAGTTACCGGGATGTGTTTCTATGAAGCACGCATGAATCACGGAAGGAGCCCAGCGGTCATGGTGCTTCAAATCCAACGGCAAGGGCGTCCGATTCGACAGTCATAAAGCGCATCGTGGCGAGAAAGGGTAGTTACGGAGACGACACAGCGGCCGCTGTATTCCCCTTCCCCAACCCTACTTCCGGCGAGCCGAGCCGGCCTGCTTCCACTAGGGCTGAGACTGAAGCACCGATCCTCGAGTCGAGGAGGAGCCGATGCCGCCAACAGGAGGAGGCGAGCATGGCTGCACGAACAAGGGCCACCTGCCGTCGACCGGCCGCCGTCGCGACGACGAGCCGCCGTTGCCCGCCGTTCCTCTCATAGTCTATCAGGTCTGATCCGCACCTCCTCTTCTGATCTTCAATCCTGCAACCAGCAAGCCTATATGAACCGTCGCTTCCGTTGGCAGAGGAAGAAGAAGAGGCAGTTGAAGAAGCACCAGGTCGCGGAGAGCATCCCGGAGGGGCCCCTCGTCGAGATCCTGTCGCGGGTGCCCTACAGCTCACTCTGCCGCTTCAAGTGCGTGTCCAGGTCGTGGCTCGCCCTCTGCTCCGACCCAGACATTCGAAAGAGATCGCCGCAGACCCTGTCCGGCTTCTTCCACAACTACAAATACGGCAACCTCGAGTTCCGCAATCTGTCCGGGCGAGGCCCCCCAATGGTTGACCCTTCTCTTCCTTTCCTGGGCGACTATGAGAGCTTCACCGTTCAACAATGCTGCAGGGGTCTGCTCCTCTGCAGCTGCTCGAAACCTGGTGCCACGATAGACCACTTTGATCTTGTGGTCTGCAATCCCGCGACTCACAAGTATTCCGTCTTGCCTCCTTTAGTGTTCTTGGATGAAGAGGCTGGTGGTGACCCTGCATGTTTCCTACCAATGAATGCCTTCCTAGGCTTTGACACAGCTGCTCCGTCTCGCTTTGTGGTGGTTGTTCTCCTGGCAGGTTGTCCGGACAATGTTGCCGTCTACTCATCGGCAATTGGACGATGGATCCGGAGAGCGTGGGATCACGGAGCTGTTCCTGTTGTTACTGCAGAATGTGTCTTCCTAAACGGGTTTATTCACTCGCCGATCCATGAACCTTACATAGCCGTAGTGGGCACAAAGGGAGAGACAATGTATTGGAGCACAATTCCTCTTCCAGAAGCCATGGAACCAAGCAATGGTAGTTCTTCAATGGGGCAGTCTCAGGGACTTCTGCATGCTTGGTATATAGATCCTGAAGATTACCAACTCTCCGTCTGGGTGCTCGAGGATTATAAGATTCATATCTGGACCCTCAAGCATAATGTTAACGTTCTAGAACTGTTGGATACACAACAAGATGATGGTGGGTTCTATGAGGTGTTTGCAATTCATCCAGAACAGAATATGATTTTCATTAACAACGGGGAGGATACAACTATCTCGTACAATATGGATACCCGGGAAGTGTGTGTTATGTGCACTTCTGGAGAATTCATGGATGGTCTACCTTATATTCCCTGTTTTGCGGAATGATTATCAGATGAATACTTACTTCATGCGGCTTCATCATGTATTTAACGTGGCACTATAATGCCTATGTAAAATTCAGTCCTTGGGTATGTTCCTAATCTGCTAGTGTACTTGAAGGCTCCAAGCCATTAATAATGTAGTATCTTGTGGTTGCTCTCCTGTCCTTACGAGTCTTGAAGTTCACCATTATATCTTCATAGCTATATTGTGTATCAATTTCTTGTTCTACTTGTAGCAGCAAGCTATTTGCAAGATAACTATCTTCCATTTTGTTGTGCAATCTTTTCTTTACATTTTTCAAGCTAGAGAATGTATGCTCCGCATTAGTGGTCGAAACCGGGAGAGTAATAAGCAAGCGAAGTAATTTATCAAACAAATTGTAGATCATGTGACGTCTTCAAACCTCTACTCTTGGAAGCTTCATGAGAAAAATGGTTAGATTGCTGGATACTCTTTTCAATCATATTTTGTTGTGTGAACTTCGATTGATTGTACTCCCTAACCTTTTTGCATATGTCTTTAGCATTGAAGGATGAAAATCCATGTTCTGCATTCAGAGTACTGCCTATGTACAAAATGCCCATCATATTATCCTTGAACTTCAAATATTCCCTGTTCTTTCCATAAATATTCCACACCGAGGTTCTAATTGTAGGAGTATAACAATGTAGTGAATATTAAAATATGTAAGCCACAAATTCCTACAGCTCCATCATACCATACCACCCTCCTGCAAAAAATTGCCAGATTTCAACTTCGTGGCCGCTGGCCTTGTCTGGACTAAGAGGACGTATGGCTACGCGTCAGGCGGGTTGCGCATGTACACAACTAGGCACGCTCCTGGCCGACCTGTGTGGAACGGAATGCTAACGGCGAGAACCTGAAGGTTTCTGTATACGGCGATATAAAAAGGCACTTGAAGGATGCACATGTAGCTCTCAACTCCTAGTGTGATGTCTCCTTCAGCCGCTGGAACTCCTCATCGACGGTACCAACCACTGCTTCTGCGTACCTATGAACACTGCGCAACACCCGTTCGGCACGTCCACGGGTACTCCCGTCGTATGCGGCTCCAACCTAGACTCCTGCTCATCATCGACCCTATTGTTGCCGCCTGAGGCGGAGCCAGCCTGGTGCTACCGGTGCGGTAGCACCGGCCCTGCAGCTGAACCTCAATGTGCATGTGCTAAATTCCAGTGCTAGAAATATGAAAAACCGAGGTGACTAGCAACGGGTGACTAGCAACACTAAGCTAGTACTGGCTAGAACCGGACTTGTACTGTCTCTGGCTCCGCCTTGCTGCGCTCACTGTTCCTCTTCCTTATCTTGAGTTTTCTTTGGTACCAAGTGTCCATTTCCAGATGTCTCCTGCTCCTACTATCGTGGCAACACTATCTGCTCTTAGCATGCGACATCTTTTGAATCATGATTGTGGACAGGAAGTGTGTGGCCATGCGATATAACAAAGCGATGTAGATCGTAGTCAATTTAAACATGGAAAATGGATCATGTGTTCCGAAGCTTTCCGTTGTCTATTCGCTTACACTTGGTAATCGAGCGAAAGCTGGTGACTTTCCTCGACTATGGAGAGATAGAATATACATGGTTGGTCTACTGTCATATATGTATGTGATGTTTCAAATAGTTAATAATGTACGCGAGTAGTATCTCATGGTAGCTAGAAACTGATTTCATGAGATATTTTTGCATTGAGTTTCATCATAAATATCGACCAGCTCTATTATAGTACAACAAGACCATGTGATAAGCATTTGTGTGTTAGCAAACCATAACTTCCCCGTGGCAACATCTAGGGTTTCTTGTCCTTCCTGGCGATGTGTCTGGCCAGAAGTCTATCTCCGATCCTGGATCGAACTCCATCGGACACCTTACATCCGTTAGAGCACTGGAGGGTTTCTACCCTCCGTCTGCTCCGGTCTCTTGGCGATAGGGTTTTCGGCTTTTTACTGTTACGATAGTGCCTACACCAACACCATCGGCAACATTGCTGACAACTAAGCCTCTGGATGCCTCGTTGGAAATGGCAGTGTCGACATAACAATCAAAGATCCTGAAGATTGATAGGTTGTTGGAATATCTAGATTTCCAGGAGGAGGATTTAGACACTTGATCGTTGGTGATGAGGACGATGAGATCGGCGAAATCACCTCGTGGCCATGCTTTTGAGCGTCGGTCACTAGCGATGGAGTTTCCAAGGCCTCTCATGCGGAACTGTTCGGCGAGACACTCTCGTGCGACAGCTAGCCAATGTGCCTCCTCCAGCATCACCTCAGCTGGATATGGGACAAAAGAGGGCATCCAAACTAATACCCTCGATCACAGTTCTTGTTTTTCTTAGCGAGAACGCGTGAAGAACAATCGGGAGCCAGCGTGGCTTAGTGTCATGTCTCGAAATGTCTTGTTTACTAGACATGGTCACGTGCACCAACCATTAAACACTACGCCATTACCATTGTTTCTTATCGAGCATGTTGGGAAGGTGGATCCTGCCAAAATCTAACATATAGTTCATTTTGTTATTTCTATTTTAAATTTAGTCTCAAATTTTAAATAAAAGTGAGAAAACAAATATAAGCGCGAATTTGGCTCGATTTCTCTTTGACACCTTAGTCAGGATGCAACAACAAGCATCACGATTGAACACCAAGAATCCGATAAATAAATGTGCATTCTTTGTATGACCAAATGTAATACTCTGGATATCTTGCTCTGGCGAAGCCACAGGCATCCGAGTGCGTGCTCCAGTCGGACCTCGTGGTAGGCGACGACGTGTGCTTGGCCTTGGCAGGGTGCCTACGCCGTTGCACATGCGGGAGCGCACGGTCGTCAAGCAGGGGCTAGGGTTCGCCGTGGGGGCACAAGTAGGTGCAGGGCAACATCGAGAAGTAGGAGAACCGGAGGAGGAGGAGTTTGAGGCGGAGCCTCTCTAGAGATCGGCTGCGCCGAGGATGGCCGGCATCAGCGGGGGCGGCAGTAGCAGTGGTGCGGACGCATCGCCAAGAGGGGATCGCTTGAGAGAGCCAGGGATGAGGATGGCAGTTCTGCAAAAATTCTATAGCTAAGTATTCTGATCTCCCTGTTAAGTTACAGTTACGACTCTACGTCGCGAGCGGTGGCCATGTGTGAAGCTCTGACCCGCATTCAGTGAACGTAAATTCAGAGAGTTACATCATAATATTCACAGAGAGTTATTCCAAATAGCAGTCAATATTACCTGACCATTTCCTGTCGAATATGTGTCTGGACGCAACAGAAAAGTATCGCGATCTCACGACCAGACAGTACTCCGTAACGCCCAAAAGATCTCGTCCTGAAAACTCTAAGTATGGATGTACCTCCGGTCACCTTCTATCATATCGGAATTTCAGTGTCGATTCTTCTACGAATCATTCATTCACTCAGTAGCTGCCTCCCTTGGGTTCCCTTCTGCAAACAAAAAACAAGGGCTATACTTGAGTTCACATCTGAGTTTCTCTTTTTTATTTCTCGATGTATGTTTCGAATTTTGATCTGAAATTTTTAGGGGTTATATTAATATGTGCTGTGAACATGCATGACTTTTTTCAGATTTTTTCGCAATATTTAAATTTGAATTTAGGCCGCATGTCACACGGTGACATGCAAAAGGTGCATGTCACCTGATCTCTATCCCTTGAGTTCACAGCTGGGTTGTGATTATACGTGTGCAAGTAGGGTCCAACTCTGTGCAGTGCAATGTGCGATGCGAGGCAAGCGCCGTTCGTTCGTACCGTGGTCGACGACGACGAGGCCCTTCTGGTGTTTGTCCATGACGACGAGGCCCTTCTGGTGTTTGTCCATGACGACGAGGATATACTTGAACGCCTCCGTGTCGCAGGGGATGGTCACCGCGCCGCCGGCGTAGTTGAACTCGAACTCCTCCTCCGCCTTCTCCAGCAGCCGCCGGAACACCGGCATCCCCAGGTACGCCGTCGGCACCACGAACCGCCGACGCTCCGCGCCCACGTATACCGCGCAGCACCCCCGCGGGACGTCCACGGGTGCACCCGGCGTCGACGGCTCCGTCTCCCCAAGCGACGGTTTCTTGTCGTCTGTGGTTGTGTCGACCTCGGCGCGATGATGAGCCGCGGCGTCGAGCTCGCCGCTGGCATCGGATCTTCTCGCGGCCGTGTCGACCCCGGTGGAATGCCAGCGTCGGAGCATCTGCCGGATCCAGACGACCTTTCGAAGGCCGGCGACCGGCTCCGCGGCCGCTGCCGTCTCGTGCGCATTGCTCCCCCTTTCCATCGATCGGCTGCTAGACGGTTCGCAGGGTCGCCACGATTAACATGGATCTCGTATAATTACAGTACGGAATCAACACGTCGATCATACGCCTTGAACTGGACGCGCTCGAGGCTTCCCTTTTGTGCCCACCTATACACAAATCACATGAGGTTTGGGCATAGGCAAATGCTCACCGACTTCGTAGGCGATGATGCCTGGTTAGCTGAATCCAAAAAAGGATAAACGCACGGGGTATGGTCCACTAAAACGTGCTAATTATGCCAGGGGAAGAATGGCCGACCGCGTTTGAATGCGGATTTCTCTCCGTGTTGCCTTGAGAAGCTAAGAGCGGGCGGTTACACTGGCGACTGGGAGGATGGGCTGAGAGGACACAGATCACATGCACCTTTTACATGTCACCGTGTGACATGCGACCTAAATTCAAATTTAAACATTACGAAAAAATCTGAAAAAAATCATGCATGTTCACAGCGAATATTAAGATAACCCCTAAAAATTTCAAATCAAAATTCGAAATATACATCGAGAAACAAAAAAGAGAAACTCAGATGTGAATAGTCTACCGAGAAATTCAGATTTGAATTCAGGAACTATTCATGACAGATTTCTCTTTTTTGTTTCTTAATGTATGTTTCGAATTTTGATCTGAAATTTTTAGGAGTTATCTTAATATGTGTTGTGAACATGCATGATTTTTTTCAGATTTTTTCGCAATGTTTAAATTTGAATTTAGGCCGCATGTCACACGGTGACATGCAAAAGGTGCATGTCACCTGATCTGTATCCGGGCTGAGAGCATCCTTATCGAGCCACCCCTCGCGTCGTCCCGCTCTAGGCGACGCTGGGGGCGAACCCTAGCCCCCCTCCGCCGCCACCCACCCTCCCTCCCTCTCCGCCTCGTCGCCCCCGGAGGCCGTCGCCGGCAAAGGATGTGTGGCACCGGTTATGGGGGCGGCGAGGTCTTCTGGTCTCGTGGCCGCAGCAGGATGGAGGTCAGTGTTGCGCCGAGGCTTCCCTGAGCGCTCCCCCGCGCCCCTCCCCTAGGACGCGCCATGCCGCCTGACTACGCCTCCGCCAGCGGTCGCTCTGCTGCGTGCGTCCCCGTGCAGCTCCGGTGCCTCCCACGTCGTGGTGACGGGCTACGGCTGGGAATCTGGCCGGATTTCACCCACAGTTGGAAGGATCCTTGCAGATCGGGCGCTCCGTCCTTCCCGTCGCGGTGGTGGGTGTCGGGCCCGGATCTGGCCAAGGAAGGCAAACTCCGGCTGGTACGGCTTTGCCTTTCTGGTGGGTCTTGGGGTGGTGGAGTTAGGCAGGGGGTGGCACGGACGGGTCTGTGTCGCCGGCGGCTCAGTAGGGACTGGGCCTTGGCTGCTGGGGCAGGGCCCCCGGGCAGTTTCGTGGCGCTGCTCTAGGGCGGGTGCGTTCGCTAGTGCCTGCTGGCGGCTTGCTGCGGTCGCGCGTGGGCGATGTGGTGGTGGCTTAGGTAGCACCTGTCTCTCGTCGCCACCTCGCCATGTGCTTGGTGGGGCGCTGTGCTTTGCCGCGGACGGCGGGGGCTGGTCCGGGGTGGCATGGATGGTGCCGTACGTGCTCCGGCTGATGTGGTAGGTTGACGGTGTGCGGCTCGTGTCGGCGTTGAGTTCGACGTTGGTGACCCGGGGTCTGGGTCACCGCGTTCCCTTGGGCTGGCAATACCTGTTGCGTTGTTGTCGGCGTTGTCGACTCTGCTTCCCCTCCGCGTCTCATGGTGGTAGCCGGCTTTGGGTTCTGGGTGGGACATCGGCGAAAGCCGTGCAAGGCCTTGGCCTTTGTGGGTGACGACGATGTCTTCCACGCCGTTTTCCTTCTTTCCCGTAGCTAGATCACGCCCCCATGCTCGACTTGCGCGCTTCTTCGATGGGACAAGGTTCTCCTCATGGTCTTTAGGCACACCCGCTTTACCTTCCTTGTGCTCGTCGCTGCCGTTGTCTCCCCGGCTTCTTTAACACGGTGCTCTGCCCGGTTTGGGCGGCCGCCTAGCTAGATACCGAGGGGTGGTTTCTTTGGCCGGTGTCATGCCGCGGGCGAGGCCGATGATTTCTTCCTTATGCCATGGGACCAATGTGTCGTTGGATAAGTGTCAAGGCTGTGTCTTTTGGGGTGGCGGTTGGGCTAGGGTGAAAGCTCAGCAAGGCCTCGGCCGGTGCGGGAGACGGCGACTTTCTTGGGCGCCGCTCTCCTCCTTGGAGGCGTCTCCATCAAGCTCTCCCCTTTAGTACCTCGAGGCATGAAGACAACTACAATCTGCCGGTCATGGGTGCGCTTTGCTTTGGCATGGGAGATTTGTTGGTTCGAGACACTCTCGGCGCCGTGCCCTTGCAACAGTGGAGGCGATCCCTCCGACGAGCTCATGCTCTCTGCCTAGTATAGCTAGTGTAGTGTAGCTTGCTTTTCTTCCTCTCTGTTTCTCCTTTTGCAGTCATTTGTAAGATGGTAACCCCAGCGGCTCTTTGTTTTTCCTTTATGGTGTTTCTATCGTTGTACTCCTGGCCGGTTGATGGCTTTGTTAATTCAAAGCTGGGCTTTCGAGCCTTCTATTTTTAAAAAAGAAGAAGCTAAGAGCATCACTAGCGGTGCCCTTAAACTGATAACTCTTAAATCCAGTTTGAGGGCCGAGAAAATGCGAATTTGCAGGTCTAAAATGGCAGGCGCAGATCAGTGCCCTCAAACCAAACCTTCTATTTTGAGAGTTGGTTTGAGGGCACTAATCTGCACGCCGGCCTTCAAACCTTCAAAACAGGTAATCAACACACAATATCATGAAACACACATATCATGAAACAAACATATCATGAAACATACACTATTTGAAAATAGATATTAGCAAAACACAATCATGAAACACACATGTCATGAAACAAACCTGCAAATGATTATAAATGATGCATGGTTCATAGTTTTACATCACATAATCAACATTTTTTTCCTTCGAATCATCATCACCACCATGGCCGGCGGCTCAAACGAAGTTGTCCACACCTCCGCCGCCACCACCACTCATCGGAGACTCACCTCGGAGAGTAGATGACGCACCAGCACCACGCAGTACCCTCTTCCTCTCCGCGAAGTTCGCCTTGGTATCCTTCCACCACGCCAATTGGTCTTCATCCATGTCCTTTTTAGACATCATCATGCGCTCCTTCTCCTCGGCCATGATCTCTTTCCATGTCTTTGATTCCTTGAGCTTGATCATCCTATCCTCCATTTCGGCCTTCCGATTGGCATCTTCCAGCCCAGTTTCCAACTTGGTGATAAGGAGTTTTGTCTCCAATACCTTCAATGTCAATGTCTCCTTTGTCTTGATCATTTGATCAAGCTTGTCCTTCAAGCTTGATGCATCCGCTTCCAATTTCATCCATTCCTTGGCCTTCTTGGATCCCTCGGGCTTGCCATGGTTCCTTCCTTCATATCGGTATCATCCATATTGAGCATATCCGATTTCTTGGGGTTAGATTCTTGATCCCTTACTTTCCACTTGTTAAGATATTTAAGCAATGCCCAACAATGCTTGAAGGGAAAAGATTTTCCTTTGGAACCGGCCATGTCCTTGTACCGCAAGTCCGCATATATCTCCTACAATATGCATAATCGAAAGCATAGCATGATCACAACCGTGCATAATGTAAAAATAGGCATGAACCAAAAAGTGAGGTTGAGTGTACTCACATAGTCACTCTCAACGGTGCCACTTGGTGGAGCGTTGATCACTTGGTCCATAGCCGCACTCCAACGAGCACACGCGGGCTTTATCACCTCCCACCGTCCTTGAAGTGACCGGTAAGAACGATGGAGCAAGCGGCCGGTCTTGGGCTTGAGCTTGCAATAATTGTCCTCGATCCGTTACCAATAGCGTTTCCCGGTTTGATCCGTGCCATGAACCGCATCCATCCCAACTTCCTACCAAGCACGAACCAAAAGAGCATCTTCAACCTCGGTGTAGTTCGATGATCGTATTACGGGCCGGCGAGCAACCCTTCCCGTTGAGCGGCTTCGAACGCCGCCTCATTGATCTTGGCCACCTCTTCCCCCTCCTCCTCCTCTTCCTCTTCCTCCTTACCTTCAAAGTCGAACAAATCGAGGGGAGGAGCCCCAATGTTCACCTCGGCATCGTTGAGCAGTCCCATGTAAGAAGCAATAGGGGCCTCCATTTCATCGAGCACCTCATTGGCGTTTGGCGGTGGAGGGACGGACACAGGCGGAGGATCGGCCTTCTTGCGGCTGGCCGGCTTCTTCGGTCGGGCCTTCTTTGGCCCCAAGCTGGCCGGCTTGTTCCTCTTCGGGGCGGGGGCGCTCTGGGCCGGGGCAGGGGCAGGGACGGGGGACGCTCGGGGCGGGGGGGGGGCAGACGGCGGTGGGGCCTGTGACGACGTGTGCTCGCCTCCTCTTCACGCCGGTGTGCGTGGAGGCCACCATACCGGCCACCACGGCGGCGCTCGGGGCCGGGGCGGGAGGCGGCGGTGCGGTGCCGCTCGAGCCGCGGCGGCCGGGCGCGGGATTTGGCGGTGAGGCGGGGGCGGGGGCGGGGATGGGCGCGCTCGGGGTGGGGGCCGGCGGCAGACGGACGAGGGGCGGTGGGACGCATTGAAGGAGGAGCGGTTGAGGAAACTTCCCTCCCGCGACGCGGCGTTGACCAGATGAAGGGCCCTGTGTATTTTGCCTCTCAACCTGTGTTTGTGTAGGATGGGATGGAAAATGAGGGCTGGGCCTTCAAATTTTTTGAGGGTTCATGGGTTTGAGGGCTATGTTCCGCACCAACTTTTGGCCTCAACCCTAAAAAAAGCAATTAATTTGAGGATTTTACAAGTTTGAGGGCACTGCTAGTGATGATCTAACAACGCCAATGTCGCCGCCCATTTTATTGGAAGGATTTATCTAGCCTAGCTTAAGACATATACTAACGCCACCTCGAGCAGGTCCGCGTGGATAAGAAATGGGGGAAAACCCCAGCCCAGCAACCCGGCACAAACTTACCAGCATATCCGCGCCGACACATTCATGGCTCAAATTTGGGCTCGGAATGCGTCGGTGCACGTGTCCAAGGCTTCTCTCCTGGGTCCACCGGCATCTTTTCGGCTTTCTACGCTGTGATAATGTCGTTGCCCCGTCTTCCGCGCGCCAGTGGCGGCGCTAGACATCCCAACCATGCATTGAAGGCAAGGTAGCGCGCACCCGAGCCCTTTTAAAGGGAGCATGCCTCATCGGTTCTGGCCTCACAATTGCCCTTAGTCAGCGACAGCGCAACCGTTAACTCCCAGATCCATCAAGCGCGAGCACCATGGGTAAGAGATGGCCTTTCCGTAAGACGAAGAACGACCACATGGATGGGATGTCTCGTTCTTGCAAGAAGAAGGCACATGGGAGTGCCGCTATGTCCCGGTGGACTACACACGCTGGATGTACGACGAGATCAACCGGCCGACACCTTGGCGGGATGTGAGCCTACCGGGCGGCTGGTATCTCAACTCATGGTGTATGCCAGTGTCTCCGTTGCCGCATGAGGGACACAAGCGCCTCGACAAGATACCCCGTGGCCGCTTCAGCCTGCCTCCAGATCTGCGCGATGATCCTGCCTATGCCATCAATACATATAACTGGATCACGTCTGGAGCCTCGGATTTTAACCCACACCTCCGAGCGGGTTACCTTGGTGACGTGAACTTCTTCGACCGGAAAGGCGGCAAAGGCCGCGACGACGGGGAGGAGGACAAAGACGAACTCCACGATGAGGAGGACGACGGCCACAATGACGCCTTCTTTGACAATACAGCTGCTCCAGGTGGCGTCGTGAACCAGCTGGTCCAGCCAGCGGAGCTCACGGAGGATGAGGCCCTAAAAATGGCCATCGCCTAGAGCGAGGTCGACCAACTCGCCCAGTGGGATGGCCTCGCCGTCCAACTGTGAGAATCCGCGCTGGCTTGACGAAGGCCGGTGACTCCTCCGCTCACGACTGGGTGCACCCAGGCAGGCGTGCCACCGCCACCTCCTCCTCCCACACCAACACCACTGCCGCCGGCGCCATAGACGGCCATGTGATACAACGACATAACAAGCTAACTAAATGTAAGGAAAATATGTAGCTTAATTGTCTTGATATTGGATGCTGTCACCCAACAAATGAATCCAAGGAGGGTAAACACGCAAGGCATGGTCCATTAAAACGTGATATAGTTATGCTAGGCTCAAATCGGTGCGTTTGCCAAGGACCATCTCCTCGGCGAAGAATGATATAGTTCGCGTTTGAAGGCGGGTTCCTCTCCGTGTTGTTTCCTGGACACGCCGTTCATGTCAATTTCTCCGGCCATTTTATTGAAAAGATTTATCCAAGCGAGCCTGAAGCATACTGACACTATATTAGCATACAATGGCGCGGCGGCACGCCGCTCCCTGGGTGGTAGCTGCAAGTTAAAAAAAAGGGATATTCCATGGTAAGTTGTACTTGCGATGAGTGTATTATAAAATTACTCTTGACATGGAAAAATAGTTGTGAGTTGAAAAAAAATATATGATCTGTTGTAAGTTATACTTGTGAGGCGAGTATTAGGAAATTACTCTTGACATTGAGAAATCGTTCCGCAGCCCGGCGGCACCGTCGAAACGCCAGACCATGATGTCGTACGTGCGGGCGGCGAGTTCCGCCGACTCGAAAGTCCCGAGCCAAAAGTGCTCGCCGCTGCGCGTGATCTCGGCGGCCCACCGGTTGGAGGGGTGGAGCCGCACGCCGTGGTAGCCGGTGGACGAGCGCAGCCGGGCGCAGGTGGAGGTGGGGTGGCATCCGATTCAGGTCGGGCGCAAGCGGAGTCGGGGCAGCGGCGAGGCGGGGCGGCGGGGCGAGGCGGAATCAGGCCGGTGGCAGCGCAGGGGGAAGGTGGAGGCTCGAGCGGTTGAGGGATTTTTCCCTCCCGCGACACGTCGTTGACCAGATGAAGGGGCCTGGGTATTTTGCCTCTCAACCTGGGTTTGTACAGGTTGGGATGAAAAATGAGGGCCGGGCCTTCAAAATTTTTTTAGGCTTCAGGGTTTGAGGGCTCTGTTCCGCGCCAATTTGCTACCTCGGCCTTCAAAAAAGCAGTTATTTTGAGGGTTTAACCAAGAATCCACCACCACGGCCAATGGTGGTCCTCTCTCTAGCTCTTTCCAAATTGACTCTTCTACTTTTTTGCAAAGGTCAAGATTGCCTATTCTATTTCCATGTCTGGACAAGTCTGAAGCTGCCCAATAAGAACAACAACATAATAGGTGTTTATAAGGTATTCTTTGGTTGTGCTCTTGCACATGTTTATTCTTTCAATCAAATTCTTGGAAATTAGTTGGAAATTCCCTTGGACTGTTACTTCCTATATACCTACAAGGAAGTATGTATTTGATTAGCATTTTCGGAAAATAGGATACTGTGAGTAAATACTACATGGCATCTCCTTTTTCACATTTTAGTAGCATATGTCCCTTTGAAAAATGTGGGTGGGCAGGCAAAGTAAGGTAAACAATGGTACATCAAAGAACAAATTGTAATTATAAAGAGCGGTGTTTTGAAAGGAGGAGGAAAATTTCTATGTATTTTAGTTGACAGAACATGGGGTAATGATTAATAAAAAGATTATTAATTGAATCACCTCCCTGTCTTTGCTTTAATGGTTGTGCTCAAAGTCAATGTACTAGGAACATATATGGCTGGGATTTTTGAGAACGTATATGACTTCTGAGGTAACATAAATTTTTATGTCATAATGCAGTTTCTAACATGGACACATCCCACTTTGGTATTATAAGTGTGCATAAGGTTCCAATGTTGTGCATAGATAAAAACATTTTTTTAAGTATGTGATATAGAGTTTTCTCTTTCAACCACAACAAGGTACAGATGAGGCAACTAAACGGGTTAAACGGATGTTTTTCTATAAAATACATATCCTCCCATCTCTCTCTCTCCTCTTCGTTGACTTGCTTTATTTTTATTTTATTAGCTTTCGTCTAAATTTTCATCAAGTACTTATCTTATCCTTGAGTTTATTCAGTATCTCTAAGCTACTGCATATGGTAATTTTGTTGATTTAGAGATGTCTCCTCGACCTTGGTGATATCATTATCTTCAAATCAATTTTCTACACATGTAGCTGTTTGAACTCATGTGGCAATATATTAAGGATGAAATGAGACCAAGGAGATTCATTTTTGTGTCGGGTATCACTGATATATCCTGCCGTTGACTGGTACAGATCTTGACCGGTACAGTTAGGTGGTTCACGCTCTTGGTCGGTACAGTTGAGCGGTTCATATGAAATGTACAACTGAATGATATTTAGTCAGTGACTTCTTTTTCGATAAGGGGGAAAATCCCCAGCCTCTGCATCAATCGATGCATGCGGCCCTTTATTAATAAACAACATAAGGCACTGAATCTTAGGTCCTCTGTTTTCTAGCATGTCAACTCTTTCATCTGAACAATTAGTGTGAACTTAACTTACGGGACCATTGGATTGTCTATCATTTCTCTTGTTCGTTTTCTCACATGGTTCTCCACTGATCTCACAGAACTTGATTCAAAGGTTTTGGTTGACATTGGTTCCACAACTTGATTCAAAGGCAGTGAAAGCTCTCGGAAGGCTGCGGATGATGTTGATTCTGGAAATTGATAAGCTCACAAAACAATCCATGGAGCCTCGGCAGGGAAAACATACAACACATGCTACATATAATTTTACCTTCTTCGTTATAGGTACTTCTACATATATGGTAGTCTATGGACGTAATAGTGTTTAGGTTCTTAAACTGCTATACATGTCAAATTTAAGAAGAAATTTACCCACGGTAAATGCCAATATATTTCTGGATAAGTATAACATATTATGTGTTTTGTTATGTTTATATGTTCTGCAACAATATGATGATCATAATCATGATATATGTAAATGCTTTCTTTCTGCTATCAATATCATGATTAAGTAACTATCACTGCAGAGATGTAGACAGAAGCATATCATTTTAGTCATACACAAAAAAAAAATCCACTTTAGTTAAATGATTTAGTAACAATGACTCAGTACCTATCTCATCTGTGTTCTGATCAACTAAAATCTGATTAGTTTCCTGTATATATAGCATCACTGGAACAATCAAGTATAGTAAAAAGAGAAAACATCAATGCAAGTACCTGTTTAACTTTCTTGCAGGAACGCAGTGTGAAATTTGAACAAGCTGCTCTACTGAAATTTTTTCAGTTGTCCCTGCTTGCCCACCAAATAATTATCTAGCTTCGATTGACATTGCAGTGAAACACAATGAAAAACTATAAAGGATCAGTCTATACATTTGAAATTAGCAGGGTAGTGGAGGGCCCAGCACTTTATGCGCTTGATTGTTCTTGTGCTTGTGTGGGAGCTTCTGGCTGGATCGCTACATTATTAGAAAATTTTACTTAACATGGTGGCATTCACAAATACTCTTCCATAGTATTCTTGCACCCTAAGTCTTACACCTACTATCCATACATGTTCATGTAAAAAACTATTATCTATTTTCCTTAAACGGTGGATTGGCAGTGGAGAATTAAAACTGTTAAGAAAGGATTCCTGACTACAACTAAGTTGGATGCGAGTCTCTAAAATTATTCATCTTGAGTTAACTGATCTGCCTGTACTCAGTGCCCCTAATTGAGTATGTATGTCAACACCCGGATTTTTAAGTCCAGATGCCTATTATGCCATTCATTGCAATCCCAGGAATATTGTTTTTGCGAGACATAACAGATTGATATCACATAACATCATTCATTACCACATCATAATAGTCTTACAAATTAAAGGATCACATGATCCAGTCTCATTACAATAATAGTTGATCTATTGATCTATTACAAAACACATAGCGGAAGCGAAGTAGCGGTTGTGGTCCATCTGTTCCACAGGCAACTGTTGACGTCAGGAGTGGTCCTAGTTGTCGTAGACGTCCTGTTGTCCTTCTTCCAGGTTCTGATACTCCTCTTCATAGTCTGGCCATTTGAATAGCCCGGGACACAGCCATGAGTACTTTAAAGTACTCGCAAACTAAAACTAGTGTAAGCATTATTAACTGTAGTAAGGGGGTTCTATACTCTAGTTTTATTTGCATAAAGCCAGTTTTATTTCATAAGCACTTTAGTAAACAAAACCTCTTCATTTGCCTATCTTACTCAAGTGGGAACATTAGTATCATTCCCACAACTCTGTTGTGATTCAAAGTCAAAGTCGCCTTTCAATTCAAGTCACCATTCACCATTCATATTTTTAGAAAAGTTCTGATGACGGAACAGTATGGCCTCCCCAACTGTCCATGACCGCGGACGCGGCAATTCGAATAGTTTAAACTCTGCAGAGGTTGTACACTTGTGCCACAACAATTGCAATAGTCCGTCAGGGGTAACTGGCCCTGATTTATCGTACGCAGTACGCGAACTACCAATCCTAACCTTTCATTTACATACCCTAGTATAGGCACCTCTCCCCATGAGTTTGGCCTCCCGGTGAAAGCAAACCGCCAACCCGGGAACTGCACAGGGCTTGGGTAGGACATTCACCTCATTTCACATCATTTCACTTTCAATGGAGGCAGCCTCGGCATAACCCCTATGACACTTGTTCAGATGGAACCCATACTAAAATACATAAGTTTCCAGTCAAGCCTTACCCAGATTCAGGTATTGTGGGGGTACTTAAGAATTGGAAATGGTATCGCATCCGAACCCAACCATCAGTTTTGTAAAATTCAACAAGTCATTCACCTTCAAAATCTTTCAATAGAATGACTCATCATTCCAAGGTTTTCAAAGTCATTTCATTTCACAAGTTCCCAACTAAAGTAGTCACTTTTAATATTTAGCACTAGCAACTAGTTATGAGGGGTGCTAAATAACTTATAGCTCTCTAGGCTAAGTGTGATGCTCTTGTACTTACTCCATAACTAACCATGTGAATCATAAATCAAATAGTAACTTTGATAAATAAAATTTAATAAAGCTTGCAAGAAAAAAACTTGGGATAGGACCATTAGGCATAAAGTAAAATGTAATGGTGCCTTGCTCTTGGAGAGCTTTACAGTTTGCAAGAAGGTTAGCTTGCAACAAAATAGCTTGCATTAGTCTCGCTTGCCTTGGTTGGGGTAGTGATCAAGGTTCCCTTCTTCTTCTTGGTAGAAATCCTCCTCCTCTTGATAGTCTCCGGTACTAGCGTCTATAAACGAATGCGAGGATACAGACACCAATCAATACTTAATGAACCTAAATAGTCTTAATGGCTCACTCAAGATGGTCTAGCATCATCATCTACCTTACTCAACAATTGACTAGGGTTTCTTCTTTAGTGTTTAGAAAACAACTCCTCTTATTGAATTAGGGTTTTCTCTTTAGTTCTTTGGAGAAATAATTTCCTCTCATTGAATCTTGTTAAGATTTAATCTCCTCAAACAACAAGGTATGATCACATGTTGACCAAGGTCAACACTTCACACTTACCCTTTGAGAAACATGATTTAAATGAGGTTCCATACCTCATACAATTTAAATCCTATTTGATTTAATATCCTCAAGTGAGAAAACATGAGACCATGCATCAAGGGTCATCACATCACTTCATAACACTTGAGAAGATGATTTAAATGAGGTGCTACACCTCATAGATTTAAATTCCTAAATTTGAAAATAATTGAAATGGGCTAGTATTGACTACATAGCCAACTTTTGATTCTAGCCCATGATCATATGAAGAAACTATAGAATTTTATTACGTAATAAATTATACAACATAAAATTTGATTTATGAGAGTTGGAATCACTTAAAAATAGTTTATGGTTGATTTTAGATATTTATTTGAAGTTTGAAAAGTTACTGATTTGTCATTTTTATTGCAGAGGATCTATAATGAATTTTTAATTGAAACCAGTGGGGTTAGTTAGATCATTTCATAAGCTTTCTAGAACATTTTGAATCACTAAATTTGGATTTGTATATTTGAAAACATTTAAATTCTAACAATGCATCAGTATTTGAATTCAGCTAAAATGAATAATTCGAGTTTGAATTAAACGGGCTAGGCGGGAAATGTTAATGGGCCGAAGGGGGAGAAAAGCGTTTGGCCGGCCCAGCTACGCACTGGTGCGCAGTGGGCTGCCTGACAGGGTGGGACCCAGCTGTCAGTTGTTTTAAATCGGCGAACCGGTATGCGTGAATATAGGCCGTGGGATTAAAGGGGATCGGAAGGCTGCAGGTCGTCTTCGTCGGAGACGAGCTCCGGCGAGCGCAAACCCTACCGGCGGCCAGGGGGTCGCGATGGGCGGCTTACCGGTGTCCAGCGAGGTCGGCGAGGCGGGCAAACGGCGTTGTCGACAAAGGTGGGTCGAAGGAGGGTTGCGGCGGCTCCAGGGGTGCTCGGGATCGTCTGCTTCGTCGAGCTGCTGCAGCGGCGGGCTCCGACCAAATTGCGTCGACGTGGTGGCTAATGTGGTGTAGCAAGAGGTCGAGGAGAGCGAGTGAGAAGAGGGGAGGCCGATGGTGTGCTCGAATAGCTCGGGGAGGGGCACTATTTATAGAGTTGAGGTGAGGCCGAGGCGGAGCGGGGCAGATCATGGGGACGACGGCGTTTCTGGGCGGTGAAGGGGCAAGTGATGGGCGCTTCGTGTAGGCGGCGTCGAGGTGGTCACGACGCGCATCATGGCGAGGACGGGGGTGGACGGGAGCAGGCGGCGACATCATCGTGTACTGGCGGACAGTGGCGGCGGACATCGACCGTGTCGTCGTCTACAGGGCGCCGGCGAGCCAATGGCAATGTCCAGGGGCTAGCTGGGGTCATGGTGAGCAGGTGGGTGAAAGGAGAGGTCGCGAGGTGGTCAGATGCGACGAGGCGAGCAGGTGCACTGCGCGTCCAGAACCATGACGGTGCGCGCTCTGGCGTGGTGATCACGTCGGGGCACGTCACGTTCTCGCCTTTGTCGTCGTCTCCTTGACCAAGGCTGGTGTCCAGCAGGTACAGGGTGATGAGGTGATCCTCCAGGACATGGTGAGAGAGAGAGGGAGTGGAGTGGTGGTGGGCATGGTGGTGAGCATGAGGGCCGGCGTGGTCATGTCTTTGCATTTCTTGTGCAATATCTTTGTCTCTGGGTTCATGGCTTGGTCAAGTGGGGTGAGTCCAGATGATTTGACAAGGTTCTCTTAGTTGGAGAGGTCTAGAGCTTGCACAAATAATATTTGTCAAAGTGCATGTGACACATGACATAGTTCTGGGCATGGTGGTGATGTGAGGTGACCATGCAACACTAGGTGAGGTCATGTTAGATGGTTTTGGGCACCAGGTATTGTAGATGAGCACAAGGGAGAGAGAAGTGAGGTAGGCAATAGTGGTTGGAATAGTGGTTGTACCTCTATGTACTTAAATTGGATTATTTGCTAAGGTCTCATGTGTGATGAATTTTGATCAAATTTTGTGATGGATGTGTTCTAATTGATGTTGGGCAGCAATATGTGGCATTGGTTTGGGATTTGGAATTGATTTATGAAAATTCTAAATTTTGAGGGAATCTAGAATCTGTTTCAACATAGCATCTTGGCTTGACTATTTTGAGCAATTGTCAATGATCTGGTCAAAGTGGTCAACACCAAAGTTGCTCATCTTGATGAGTTATTGGATGAGGTGCAAAGAGTTGTTAGGGTTTGGTTTAAGAATCTCTTAATAAAAGGGATCAAAGTGGGTATGTTGTTAAAAATGTCATATGTGACCATCATCATATGTGAGTTGGGAATTTCATTTATTTCCATTTTGATTTGGTTTTTCTTGAACCAATTGAGGTTGTTGAGTGTTGAAAAGGTATAAGAATGTAATCCCAACAATCAAACCAAGTTTGGTGGCCTTTTGCTCAAATTTGCATTTTTGGCCATTTCTCCTCATATGCCTCTATGGACATTTTTGAATTTTCTTTATTTGGTTTTGTTTCAACTTGGATTGGCTTTGTTCAGTATTAGGTAGGGTTCCTTAATATTTTCTAACCATCTAGCAAAGGTAGGTCATGTCCTAGATCTAATTTTCAACTATAGCCTTAGGCTCATAGGTGTAATTCTGTTTTTATTTCCTTTTCTTTTAATTTGATAAAAGGGCCTTGTTTAGGGTTTATTTAGTATTGGATTGACCTTGGTAAAGGTTTCAAACCATTTGGGTAGGATATGAAGGCCTAGGGCAAGATTGGGTAATATGGCTAAGTGCCACATATGCTTCTATGCATAATTTTTATTTTATTTTTGGTTTCTCACTTGATTTGGTTGGTAAGTACTGGGTAGTTTGTTGATGTTTTTTAACACATCAAAACAAGGTAGAAAAGCCTAGGTAAATTTTTTGCCAAAAATAGCCATAGGCACATAGCCCCTTTTTCTTATTTAATTTCATTCCTTTTGGTTTTACCTTGGAAGGTGAGAAGGATAGGGTTTTAGGGTTTAAGAGCATTTCAAAATACTTCAACAAACAATTATGTCAAGATCACAACATATAAGCACGATCACTATGTAACAAACTTAACTTAATAAAAGTTTTTGTTGGTTCCAAAATTTGGAAAATAGGGAAATTCATTTTCTTTGTTTTTAAATTTTTGGGATGTTACAAACCCTTCCCCCTTAAACAAATCTCATCCCGAGATTTTAAGAAAAGTTAGGTTCCTAAGAAAGATTGAGCAATGGGATTAACAGGAAAACATACTTGGCATGGCCTGGGGTGCTTCATGGGCTTCAGTGGCATTCATGTGGTAGAGACAACTGTTGTTGTTGTTCTGGTTCCTTCTTCCTGCAAAGCGGCACTGTTGCTGAGCAGGTGCTGCGGTATTGGCGGTAATCCTGGCAAGCTTCTTGGGGCACTCGTTCGAGTAGTGACCCACAACTCCACATTCATAGCTGATACGTCTCCGACGTATCGATAATATCTTATGTTCCATGCTTGTTTTATGACAATACCTACATGTTTTGTTCACACTTTATGATGATTTTATGCGTTTTCCGGAACTAACCTATTGACGAGATGTCGAAGTGCCAGTTCCTGTTTTCTGCTGTTTTTGGTTTCAGAAATCCTAGTAAGGAAATATTCTCGGAATTGGACGAAATCAACGCCCAGCATCTTAGAATCACATGAAGCTTCCAGAACACCCGAGAGCCACCAGAGGAGGGCCCTGTGGGCCCCAGATGATAGGCTGGCGCGGCCAGGGGGTGGGCCGCGCCCCCCTGTTGTGTCGCCGCCTCGTCGACCTTCCGACTCCGCCTCTTCGCCTATATAAAGGTCCCTGACCTAAAACATCGAGACGGGAAAAGCCACGGTACGAGAAACCTTCCAGAGCCGCCGCCATCGCGAAGCCAAGATCTGGGGGACAGGAGTCTCTGTCCCGGCACGCCGCCGGGACAGGGAAGTGCCCCCGGAAGGCTTCTCCATCGACACCACCGCCATCTTCATCAACGCTGCTGTCTCCCATGAGGAGGGAGTAGTTCTCCATCGAGGCTAAGGGATGTACCGGTAGCTATGTGGTTCATCTCTCTCCCTATGTACTTCAATACAATGATCTCATGAGCTGCCTTACATGATTGAGATCCATATGATGATGCTTGTATTCTAGATGTCGTTATGCTAGTCAAGTGAATTTTACTTATGTGATCTCCGGAGACTCCTTGTCCCACGTGTGTAAAGGTGACAGTGTGTGCACCGTGTGGGTCTCTTAGGCTATATTTCA
The DNA here is from genome assembly GCF_019359855.2 of Lolium perenne. NCBI lineage: Eukaryota > Viridiplantae > Streptophyta > Magnoliopsida > Poales > Poaceae > Lolium > Lolium perenne. Next base: position 34,583,617 of record NC_067250.2, read on the forward strand.
CAGAATACTTATTCACTGTTATGAATAGCATAGTGAGGTGCTTATTTATATCCCTTTATGATTGCAATGTGCTTTGTATCACTACTATTCTATGTGCTACTCTAGTGATGTTATTAAAGTAGTCTATTCCTCCTGCACGGTGTAAAGGTGACAGTGTATGCATCGTGTAGTACTTGGCGTAGGTTATGATTGTAATCTCTTGTAGATTATGAAGTTAATTATTGCTATGATAGTATTGATGTGATCTATGCCTCCTTCATAGTGTGATGGTGACAGTGTGCATGCTATGTTAGTACTTGGTGTAATTGCAATGATCTATCATGCACTCTAAGGTTATTTAAACATGAATATCGAATATTGTGGAGCTTGTTAACTCCGACATTGAGGGTTCGTGTAATCCTACACAATTAGTGGTGTTCATCATCCAACAAGAGAGTGTAGAGTATAGCATTTATGTATTCTGTTATGTGATCAATGTTGAGAGTGTCCACTAGTGAAAGTATAATCCCTAGGCCTTGTTCCCAAATACTGAAATCGCTGCTTGTTTACTGTTCTACTGCATCTGTACTGCCTGCAATACTACCACCATCAACCACACGCCAGTTGTAGCATCAAGCTATTTTCTGGTGCCGTTACTACTGCTCATATATATTCATACCATCTGTATTTCACTATCTCTTCGCCGAACTAGTGCACCTATACATCTGACAAGTGTATTAGGTGTGTTGGGGACACAAGAGACTTCTTGCTTTGTGGTTGCAGGGTTGCTTGAGAGGGATATCTTTGACCTCTTCCTCCCTAAGTTCGATAAACCTTGGGTGATCCACTTAAGGGAAACTTGCTGCTGTTCTACAAACCTCTGCTCTTGGAGGCCCAACACTGTCTACAAGAATAGAAGCACCCGTAGACATCAAGCACTTTTCTGGCGCCGTTGCCGGGGAGGAAAGGTAAAAGGTAGTCACACTCCGGATCTCGTCTACTAAGCTATTTTCCGGCTCCGTTGTAAGTACTCGGAGCTATTTCATTTAGATCCTGTAATTGCATCTTTTTGTTTCTTGTTTTACACTAGTTTGGCATAATGGAAAGCAACATGGAGCTTTTTATTCTATTTCCTGAGTTAAGACATGGATGGTTTGATGCGAAAATTTAAAAACCCATGGAACATATTAGTATGAACACTTTGAACACCATTGTTGCTAATGATATGGAAAATTCTAAGCTTGGGGAAGCTGGTTTTGACGAGCATGATCTTTTTAGTCCCCCGGGCATTGAGGAGGAAATTTTTTTGATGATACTTTGCCTCCTATTTATGATGATTATAATGATAGTGGTCTTTTGGTGCCATCTGTTATGGAGGATAAATTTGATTATGATTACAATATGCCTCCTATATTTGATGATGAGAATAATAATGATAGCTACTTTGTTGAATTTGCTCCCACTACAACTAATAAAATTGACTATGCTTATGTTGGGAGTAGTAATAATTTTATGCATGAGACTCATGATAAGAATGCTTTATGTGATATTTATATTGTTGAGTTTGCTCATGATGCTACTGAAAGTTATTATGAGAGAGGAAAATATGGTTGTAGAAATTTTCATGTTACTAAAACACCTCTCTATGTGCTGAAATTTTTGAAGCTACACTTGTTCTATCTTCCTATGCTTGTTACTTTGCTCTTCATGAACTTGTTTATTTACAAGATTCCTATGCATAGGAAGCATGTTAGACTTAAATGTGTTTCTAATTTGCTTTTTGATGCTCTCTTTTGCTTCAAATACTATTTCTTGCGAGTGCATCATTAAATTTGCTGAGCCCATCTTAATGGCTATAAAGAAAGAACTTCTTGGGAGATAACCCATGTGTTTATTTTACTACATTAATTTTGTTTTATATTTGTGTCTTGGAAGTTGTTACTACTGTATCAACCTCTCCTTATCTTAGTTTTCTTGCATTGTTGTGCCAAATAAAGTCTTTGATAGTAAGGTTCATACTAGATTTGGATTACTGCGCAGAAACAGATTTCTTGCTGTCACGAATCTGGGCCTAATTCTCTGTAGGTAACTCAGAAAATTATGCCAATTTACGTGAGTGATCCTCAGATATGTACGCAACTTTCATTCAATTTGAGAATTTTCATTTGAGCAAGTCTGGTGCCTCAATAAAATTCATCTTTACGGACTGTTCTGTTTTGACAGATTCTGCCTTTTATTTCGCATTGCCTCTTTTGCTATGTGGGATGGATTTCTTTGTTCCATTAACTTCCAGTAGCTTTAGGCAATGTCCATAAGTGTTAAGAATGATTGTGTCACCTCTGAACATGTGAATTTTTGATTATGCACTAACCCTCTAATGAGTTTGATTTGAGTTTGGTGTGGAGGAAGTTTTCAAGGGTCAAGAGAGGAGGATGATATACTACGATCAAAGAGAGTGAAAGCTCTAAGCTTGGGGATGCCCCGGTGGTTCATCCCTGCATATTTCAAGAAGACTCAAGCATCTAAGCTTGGGGATGCCCAAGGCATCCCCTTCTTCATCGACAAATTATCAGGTTCCTTCTCTTGAAATTATATTTTTATTCCGTCACATCTTATGTACTTTACTTGGAGCGTCTGTTTGTTTTGCTTTTTGTTTATGTTTGAATAAATGCTTGTGTGGGAGAGAGACATGCTCCGCTGGTTCATATGAACACATGTGTTCTTAGCTTTTAATTTTCATGGCGAAGGTTGAAACTGCTTCGTTAATTGTTGTATGGTTGGAAACGGGAAATGCTACATGTAGTAATTGGTATGATGTCTTGAATAATGTGATACTTGGCAATTGTTGTGCTCATGATTAAGCTCTTGCATCATATACTTTGCACCTATTAGTGAAGAAATACATAGAGCTGGTTAAAATTTGGTTTGCATGATTGGTCTCTCTAAGGTCTAGATATTTTCTAGTAATGGTCGAACAACAAGGAAGACGGTGTAGAGTCTTATAATGCTTGCAATATGTCTTTTATGTGAGTTTTGCTATACCGGTTCATACTTGTGTTTGTTTCAAATAGCCTTGCTAGCCTAAACCTTGTATTGAGATGGAATACTTCTCGTGCATCCAAATCCTTGAGCCAAACACTATGCCATTTGTGTCCACCATACCTACCTACTACATGGTATTTCTCTGCCATTCCAAAGTAAATTGCTTGAGTGCTACCTTTAAAATTTCCATCCTTTATCTTTGCAATATATAGCTCATGGGACAAATAGCCTAAAAACTATTGTGGTATTGAATATGTACTTATGCATCTTATCTCTTATAAGTTGCTTGTTGAGCGATAACCATGTTCCTGGGGACGCCATCAACTACCTTTGTTGAATATCATGTGAGTTGCTATGCATGTTTGTCTTGTCTGAAGTAAGGGCGATTTACCATGAGTTGAATGGTTTGAGCATGCATATTGTTAGAGAAGAACATTGGGCCGCTAACTAAAGCCATGATTCATGGTGGAAGTTTCAGTTTTGGACAAATATCCTCAACCTCATATGAGAATATTAATTGTTGCTAAATGCTTATGCATTAAAGAGGAGTCCATTATCTGTTGTCTATGTTGTCCCGGTATGGATGTCTAAGTTGAGAAGAATCAAAAGCGAGAAATCCAATGCGAGCTTTCTCCTTAGACCTTTGTACAGGCGGCATAGAGGTACCCCTTTGTGACACTTGGTTAAAACATATGTATTGCGATGATAATCCAGGTAATCCGAGCTAATTAGGACAAGGTGCGGGCACTATTGGTATACTATGCATGAGGCTTGCAACTTGTAGGATATAATTTACATGATACATATGCTTTATTACTACCGTTGATAAAATTGTTTCTTGTTTTTAAAATCTGCGAAGGGCCATTCTTCTACTTTTATGTTGAGTCAGTTTACCCATTTCCTTCTATCTTAGAAGCAAACACTTGTGTTAACTGTGCATTGATTCTTACATACTTGCATATTTGAATTCATCATATTACTTTGCATTGACAACTATCCATGAGATATACATGTTACAAGTTGAAAGCAACCGCTGAAACTTAATCTTCCTTTGTGTTGCTTCAATGCCTTTACTATGAATTTACTGCTTTATGAGTTAACTCTTATGCAAGACTTATTGATGCTTGTCTTGAAAGTACTATTCATGAAAAGTCTTTGCTATATGATTCAGTTGTTTAATCATTGTCTTTATCATTGCTTTGAATCACTTCATTCATCTCATATGCTTTACAATAGTATGATCAAGATTATGTTGGTAGCATGTCACTTCAGAAATTATCTTTGTTATCGTTTACCTACTCGGGGACGAGTAGGAACTAAGCTTGGGGATGCTGATACGTCTCCGACGTATCGATAATTTCTTATGTTCCATGCTTGTTTTATGACAATACCTACATGTTTTGTTCACACTTTATGATGATTTTATGCGTTTTCCGGAACTAACCTATTGACGAGATGCCGAAGTGCCAGTTCCTGTTTTCTGCTGTTTTTGGTTTCAGAAATCCTAGTAAGGAAATATTCTCGGAATTGGACGAAATCAACGCCCAGCATCTTAGAATCACACGAAGCTTCCAGAACACCCGAGAGCCACCAGAGGAGGGCCCTGTGGGCCCCAGATGATAGGCTGGCGCGGCCAGGGGGTGGGCTGCGCCCCCCTGTTGTGTCGCCGCCTCGTCGACCTTCCGACTCCGCCTCTTCGCCTATATAAAGGTCCCTGACCTAAAACATCGAGACGGGAAAAGCCACGGTACGAGAAACCTTCCAGAGCCGCCGCCATCGCGAAGCCAAGATCTGGGGGACAGGAGTCTCTGTTCCGGCACGCCGCCGGGACGGGGAAGTGCCCCCGGAAGGCTTCTCCATCGACACCACCGCCATCTTCATCAACGCTGCTGTCTCCCATGAGGAGGGAGTAGTTCTCCATCGAGGCTAAGGGCTGTACCGGTAGCTATCTGGTTCATCTCTCTCCCTATGTACTTCAATACAATGATCTCATGAGCTGCCTTACATGATTGAGATCCATATGATGATGCTTGTAATCTAGATGTCGTTATGCTAGTCAAGTGAATTTTACTTATGTGATCTCCGTAGACTCCTTGTCCCACGTGTGTAAAGGTGACAGTGTGTGCACCGTGTGGGTCTCTTAGGCTATATTTCACAGAATACTTATTCACTGTTATGAATAGCATAGTGAGGTGCTTATTTATATCCCTTTATGATTGCAATGTGCTTTGTATCACTACTATTCTATGTGCTACTCTAGTGATGTTATTAAAGTAGTCTATTCCTCCTGCACGGTGTAAAGGTGACAGTGTGTGCATCGTGTAGTACTTGGCGTAGGTTATGATTGTAATCTCTTGTAGATTATGAAGTTAATTATTGCTATGATAGTATTGATGTGATCTATGCCTCCTTCATAGTGTGATGGTGACAGTGTGCATGCTATGTTAGTACTTGGTGTAATTGCAATGATCTATCATGCACTCTAAGGTTATTTAAACATGAATATCGAATATTGTGGAGCTTGTTAACTCCGGCATTGAGGGTTCGTGTAATCCTACACAATTAGTGGTGTTCATCATCCAACAAGAGAGTGTAGAGTATAGCATTTATCTATTCTGTTATGTGATCAATGTTGAGAGTGTCCACTAGTGAAAGTATAATCCCTAGGCCTTGTTCCTAAATACTGAAATCGCTGCTTGTTTCTTTGTTCTCTTTGCATCTGTACTGCCTGCAATACTACCACCATCAACCACATGCCAGTTGTAGCATCAAGCTATTTTCTGGTGCCGTTACTACTGCTCATATATATTCATACCACCTGTATTTCACTATCTCTTCGCCGAACTAGTGCACATATACATCTGACAAGTGTATTAGGTGTGTTGGGGACACAAGAGACTTCTTGCTTTGTGGTTGCAGGGTTGCTTGGGAGGGATATCTTTGACCTCTTCCTCCCTAAGTTCGATAAACCTTGGGTGATCCACTTAAGGGAAACTTACTGCTGTTCTACAAACCTCTGCTCTTGGAGGCCCAACACTGTCTACAAGAATAGAAGCACCCGTAGACATCAAGCACTTTTCTGGCGCCGTTGCCGGGGAGGAAAGGTAAAAGGTAGTCACACTCCGGATCTCGGCTACTAAGCTATTTTCTGGCTCCGTTGTAAGTACTCGAAGCTATTTCCTTTAGATCCTGCAATTGCATCTTTTTGTTTCTTGTTTTACACTAGTTTGGCATAATGGAAAGCAACATGGAGCTTTTTATTCTATTTCCTGAGTTAAGACATGGATGGTTTGATGCGAAAATTAAAAAACCCATGGAACATATTAGTATGAACACTTTGAACACCATTTTTGCTAATGATATGGAAAATTCTAAGCTTGGGGAAGCTGGTTTTGACGAGCATGATCTTTTTAGTCCCCCGGGCATTGAGGAGGAAATTTTCTTTGATGATACTTTGCCTCCTATTTATGATGATTATAATGATAGTGTTCTTTTGGTGCCACCTGTTATGGAGGATAAATTTGATTATGATTACAATATGCCTCCTATATTTGATGATGAGAATAATAATGATAGCTACTTTGTTGAATTTGCTCCCACTACAACTAATAAAATTGACTATGCTTATGTTGGGAGTAGTAATAATTTTATGCATGAGACTCATGATAAGAATGCTTTATGTGATAGTTATATTGTTGAGTTTGCTCATGATGCTACTGAAAGTTATTATGAGAGAGGAAAATATGGTTGTAGAAATTTTCATGTTACTAAAACACCTCTCTATATGCTGAAATTTTTGAAGCTACACTTGTTCTATCTTCCTATGCTTGTTACTTTGCTCTTCATGAACTTGTTTATTTACAAGATTCCTATGCATAGGAAGCATGTTAGACTTAAATGTGTTTCTAATTTGCTTCTTGATGCTCTCTTTTGCTTCAAATACTATTTCTTGCGAGTGCATCATTAAATTTGCTGAGCCCATCTTAATGGCTATAAAGAAAGAACTTCTTGGGAGATAACCCATGTGTTTATTTTACTACAGTAATTTTGTTTTATATTTGTGTCTTGGAAGTTGTTACTACTGTAGCAACCTCTCCTTATCTTAGTTTTGTTGCATTGCTGTGCCAAATAAAGTCTTTGATAGTAAGGTTCATACTAGATTTGGATTACTGCGCAGAAACAGATTTCTTGCTGTCACGAATCTGGGCCTAATTCTCTGTAGGTAACTCAGAAAATTATGCCAATTTACGTGAGTGATCCTCAGATATTTACGCAACTTTCATTCAATTTGAGAATTTTCATTTGAGCAAGTCTGATGCCTCAATAAAATTCATCTTTACGGACTGTTCTGTTTTGACAGATTCTGCCTTTTATTTCGCATTGCCTCTTTTGCTATGTGGGATGGATTTCTTTGTTCCATTAACTTCCAGTAGCTTTAGGCAATGTCCAGAGGTGTTAAGAATGATTGTGTCACCTCTGAACATGTGAATTTTTGATTATGCACTAACCCTCTAATGAGTTTGATTTGAGTTTGGTGTGGAGGAAGTTTTCAAGGGTCAAGAGAGGAGGATGATATACTATGATCAAAGAGAGTGAAAGCTCTAAGCTTGGGGATGCCCCGGTGGTTCATCCCTGCATATTTCAAGAAGACTCAAGCATCTAAGCTTGGGGATGCCCAAGGCATCCCCTTCTTCATCGACAAATTATCAGGTTCCTTCTCTTGAAACTATATTTTTATTCCATCACATCTTATGTACTTTACTTGGAGCGTCTGTTTGTTATGCTTTTTGTTTTTGTTTGAATAAATGCTTGTGTGGGAGAGAGACACGCTCCGCTGGTTCATATGAACACATGTGTTCTTAGCTTTTAATTTTCATGGCGAAGGTTGAAACTGCTTCGTTAATTGTTGTATGGTTGGAACGGGAAATGCTACATGTAGTAATAGGTATGATGTCTTGAATAATGTGATACTTGGCAATTGTTGTGCTCATTATTAAGCTCTTGCATCATATACTTTGCACCTATTAGTGAAGAAATACATAGAGCTGGTTAAAATTTGGTTTGCATGATTGGTCTCTCTAAGGTCTAGATATTTTCTAGTAAGGGTCGAACAACAAGGAAGACGGTGTAGAGTCTTATAATGCTTGCAATATGTCTTTTATGTGAGTTTTGCTGTACCGGTTCATACTTGTGTTTGTTTCAAATAGCCTTGCTAGCCTAAACCTTGTATTGAGATGGAATACTTCTCGTGCATCCAAATCCTTGAGCCAAACACTATGCCATTTGTGTCCACCATACCTACCTACTACATGGTATTTCTCTGCCATTCCAAAGTAAATTGCTTGAGTGCTACCTTTAAAATTTCCATCCTTTATCTTTGCAATATATAGCTCATGGGACAAATAGCCTAAAAACTATTGTGGTATTGAATATGTACTTATGCATCTTATCTCTTATAAGTTGCTTGTTGAGCGATAACCATGTTCCTAGGGACGCCATCAACTACCTTTGTTGAATATCATGTGAGTTGCTATGCATGTTCGTCTTGTCTGAAGTAAGGGCGATTTACCATGAGTTGAATGGTTTGAGCATGCATATTGTTAGAGAAGAACATTGGGCCGCTAACTAAAGCCATGATTCATGGTGGAAGTTTCAGTTTTGGACAAATATCCTCAACCTCATATGAGAATATTAATTGTTGCTAAATGCTTATGCATTAAAGAGGAGTCCATTATCTGTTGTCTATGTTGTCCCAGTATGGATGTCTAAGTTGAGAAGAATCAAAAGCGAGAAATCCAATGCGAGCTTTCTCCTTAGACCTTTGTACAGGCGGCATAGAGGTACCCCTTTGTGACACTTGGTTAAAACATATGTATTGCGATGATAATCCAGGTAATCCGAGCTAATTAGGACAATGTGCGGGCACTATTGGTATACTATGCATGAGGCTTGCAACTTGTAGGATATAATTTACATGATACATATGCTTTATTACCACCGTTGACAAAATTGTTTCTTGTTTTTAAAATCTGCGAAGGGCCATTCTTCTACTTTTATGTTGAGTCAGTTTACCCATTTTCTTCTATCTTAGAAGCAAACACTTGTGTTAACTGTGCATTGATTCTTACATACTTGCATATTTGCATTCATCATATTACTTTGCATTGACAACTATCCATGAGATATACATGTTACAAGTTGAAAGCAACTGCTGAAACTTAATCTTCCTTTGTGTTGCTTCAATGCCTTTACTATGAATTTACTGCTTTATGAGTTAACTCTTATGCAAGACTTATTGATGCTTGTCTTGAAAGTACTATTCGTGAAAAGTCTTTTCTATATGATTCAGTTGTTTAATCATTGTCTTTATCATTGCTTTGAATCACTTCATTCATCTCATATGCTTTACAATAGTATGATCAAGATTATGTTGGTAGCATGTCACTTCAGAAATTATCTTTGTTATCGTTTACCTACTCGGGGACGAGTAGGAACTAAGCTTGGGGATGCTGATACGTCTCCGACGTATTGATAATTTCTTATGTTCCATGCTTGTTTTATGACAATACCTACATGTTTTGTTCACACTTTATGATGATTTTATGCGTTTTCCGGAACTAACCTATTGACGAGATGCCGAAGTGTCAGTTCCTGTTTTCTGCTGTTTTTGGTTTCAGAAATCCTAGTAAGGAAATATTCTCTGAATTGGACGAAATCAACGCCCAGCATCTTAGAATCACACGAAGCTTCCAGAACACCCGGGAGCCACCAGAGGAGGGCCCTGTGGGCCCCAGATGATAGGCTGGCGCGGCAAGGGGGTGGGCTGCGCCCCCCTGTTGTGTCGCTGCCTCGTCGACCTTCCGACTCCGCCTCTTCGCCTATATAAAGGTCCCTGACCTAAAACATCGAGACGGGAAAAGCCACGGTACGAGAAACCTTCCAGAGCCGCCGCCATCGCGAAACCAAGATCTGGGGGACAGGAGTCTCTGTTCCGGCACGCCGCCGGGACGGGGAAGTGCCCCCGGAAGGCTTCTCCATCGACACCACCGCCATCTTCATCAACGCTGCTGTCTCCCATGAGGAGGGAGTAGTTCTCCATCGAGGCCAAGGGCTGTACCGGTAGCTATGTGGTTCATCTCTCTCCCTATGTACTTCAATACAATGATCTCATGAGCTGCCTTACATGATTGAGATCCATATGATGATGCTTGTAATCTAGATGTCGTTATGCTAGTCAAGTGAATTTTACTTATGTGATCTCCGGAGACTCCTTGTCCCACGTGTGTAAAGGTGACAGTGTGTGCACCGTGTGGGTCTCTTAGGCTATATTTCACAGAATACTTATTCACTGTTATGAATAGCATAGTGAGGTGCTTATTTATATCCCTTTATGATTGCAATGTGCTTTGTATTACTACTATTCTATGTGCTACTCTAGTGATGTTATTAAAGTAGTCTATTCCTCCTGCACGGTGTAAAGGTGACAGTGTGTGCATCGTGTAGTACTTGGCGTAGGTTATGATTGTAATCTCTTGTAGATTATGAAGTTAATTATTGCTATGATAGTATTGATGTGATCTATGCCTCCTTCATAGTGTGATGGTGACAGTGTGCATGCTATGTTAGTACTTGGTGTAATTGCAATGATCTATCATGCACTCTAAGGTTATTTAAACATGAATATCGAATATTGTGGAGCTTGTTAACTCCGGCATTGAGGGTTCGTGTAATCCTACACAATTAGTGGTGTTCATCATCCAACAAGAGAGTGTAGAGTATAGCATTTATCTATTCTGTTATGTGATCAATGTTGAGAGTGTCCACTAGTGAAAGTATAATCCCTAGGCCTTGTTCCCAAATACTGAAATCGCTGCTTGTTTACTGTTCTACTGCATCTGTACTGCCTGCAATACTACCACCATCAACCACACGCCAGTTGTAGCATCAAGCTATTTTCTGGTGCCGTTACTACTGCTCATATATATTCATACCACCTGTATTTCACTATCTCTTCGCCGAACTAGTGCACCTATACATCTGACAAGTGTATTAGGTGTGTTGGGGACACAAGAGACTTCTTGCTTTGTGGTTGCAGGGTTGCTTGAGAGGGATATCTTTGACCTCTTCCTCCCTGAGTTCGATAAACCTTGGGTGATCCACTTAAGGGAAACTTGCTGCTGTTCTACAAACCTCTGCTCTTGGAGGCCCAACACTGTCTACAAGAATAGAAGCACCCATAGACATCAATAGCAGTTTATAGTTGACTTGTCTTTTGGAGTGACGGGAACATCGTTGCTTCCAGTCCTCGGGGCAGTATTGGGGTTGTTATTGTTACCATTCTGGTTGTTGTTGTTGTTGGGGTGGTTGTTGTGGCCTCCGGGCTTCGGGGGTCCTCTGTTGTTGTTGGTGCAGTTGGGGCGATAAGTCTGAGTAGTTGGCTTGTTGTGTCTTGGGGTGAATCCTCCAGAGGAGTTGTTGCGGTACTTCTAGGTATGGTGGGGTCCATTCTGGTTCATCATTCTTCTCTTGCGGTTCTCGTTGGCTTGATGCAGCTTCCCTTCCATTTGGATGGCTGAGTCCACCAGGGCTTCCAAGTCAGCGAACGGAATGTTCACTAACACAGTTTGCATCTCTCGTGCAGTCCGTTCAGAAATATCTCCTTCCTTTTCTCGTTGGTGTCAGTCTCATTCGGGGCGTACCTTGAGAGAGTAAGAAACCTGTCGCGGTATTCCACCACGGACATTCTCCCTTGCTTGAGTTCCCGGAACTCGTCTCTCATTTTCTTGATCAGTCCTTGGGGCACATGGTACTTGCTAAACTTCAGCTTGAAGTCTTCCCAGGTCATCATTTGTCCCGCATTCATTGCACGGGCACTTGTCCACCAGGCTCTGGCAGGTCCTGACAGGTAGTGGGTGGCAAACAGTGCTTTTTCTACGGCTTCTACTCTCGCAACTTCCAGGTTGTTCTCCATTGTCTGGAGCCAGTCATCAGCATCTAGGGGTTCTTCAGTCTTGTTGAACATTGGAGGGTTGGTGTTCTGAAAATTCTTCAGCTTCGATCCAGGGTGATCGTGGTTTCCATGGCCTTGATTGTTCTGAGCTATCTGTTGCAGTGCGGCAATATTGGCTTGTCGTTCAGCTCTCTCAGCTTCTCGGTCTGCCATCATCATCAGGAGCATCTGCATCATTGCGTCTTGGTTGGTGCTGCGGGTTGGTGGGGCCATCTGAACAGTGAGGTAGATGATAAGATAAGAGGGAAATTTCTAGGGTTTGTTTTGTTAAAGTTAAAAAAGGTTCATAACATAAAAATTTGAGTAGTGTTGCGGGGGTAAAAACCAACAACACTTTTTTATTCATACCAAGCATCACACATTACAAAGCTAACACACCGTTGGTTTGAAGAACCATTCATTCGTTCTACGATACAAGGGGATCCTGATACAAACTCACACCTATGAAAGTGCTTTAATGATACTACTCTTCAGGGGGGATTTTTCGTCTTCACGGGTAATGTGCTTGGCGAAAGACGAGGGCGTTGTCCAACTCCTTGCGGGTCTTGTACAGCATGAAGTTGAGGTAGGCAACATAGTGGTTCATCTCCGGGTGCGGGGGCATGGTTATTGGTCTTCCCATGGGATCATGTCTTGGGTAGTAAATGAAGCGGGTATTCTTGAGCTTGTTCACATTCTGTCCGCACAGACGGGCAATTGCTTCCTGCATGGATCGAGCTATTTCATCCTTCCAAGTGTTCCCTGTTACAGAAAACCAGATGGTTTCCCAAATTGGGGCTCCAAGGTTCCTCTCAGATCTGTAGTAACTTCCCACAGAGGTTGTCCTCCCGATGGATTTTTGAGGGGTATTCCGAAGAACTCGGGATACGGGCATCCTAGATATTCAACCAGTTGTTTGAACTCCTTCTCAAACATTAGGTTTCCTCCGTGGCCAAGCTGATAGGACTTGCAGGTGTACTCCATCTGTGAAGAATTAGGATAAGTAAGTTAATGAAGTGATCAAGTGTGCAAACTTTTATGTAGTATTGCAAGGAAAATAGAGCATGGATTTTCTTACTTTGAAAAAGATCTCAAGGGTAAGAGTGAGAATAAGTTTTTATAAATATTCACTTCATTGGTTTTTGAAACTAAGTTTTTCAGACGTCCATTCTAACTAGGGTCTCCTAAGGTCAACAATGGCTCTGATACCAACTTGTCAACACCCGGATTTTTAAGTCCAGATGCCTATTATGCCATTCATCGCAATCCCAGGAATATTGTTTTTGTGAGACATAACAGATTGATATCATAGAACATCATTCATTACCACATCATAATAGTCTTACAAATTAAAGGATCACATGATCCAGTCTCATTACAATAATAGTTGATCTATTGATCTATTACAAAACACATAGCGGAAGCGAAGTAGCGGTTGTGGTCCATCTGTTCCACAGGCAACTGTTGACGTCAGGAGTGGTCCTAGTTGTCGTAGACGTCCTGCTGTCCTTCTTCTAGGTTCTGATACTCCTCTTCATAGTCTGGCCATTTGAATAGCCAGGGACACAGCCATAAGTACTTTAAAGTACTCTGATGTCTACGCACGCTTCTATTCCTGTAGACAGTGTTGGGCCTCCAAGAGCAGAGGTTTGTAGAGCAGCAGCAAGTTTCCCTTAAGTGAATCACCCAAGGTTTATCGAACTCAGGGAGGAAGAGGTCAAAGATATCCCTCTCAAGCAACCCTGCAATCACGATACAAGAAGTCTCTTGTGTCCCCAACACACCTAATACACTTGTCAGATGTATAGGTGCACTAGTTCGGCGAAGAGATAGTGAAATACAAGTAATATGGATGAATATGAGTGGTAATAGCAATCTGAAATAAATAGGGCAGTGAGTAAACATGTAGCAGAACAGTAAATAAACGGAGATTCGATGTTTGGAAACAAGGCCTAGGGATCATACTTTCACTAGTGGACACTCTCAACATTGATCACATAATAAAACTACTCTACACTCTCTTGTTGGATAACAAACACCATTCATTGTGTAGGGCTACAAGAGCTCCCTCAAGCCGGAGTTAACAAGCTCCACAACATCCGGTGTTCATATTTAAGTAACCTTAGAGTGCATAATAGACCATTGCAATTATACCGAGTACTAACATAGCATGCACACTATCACCGTCAGGCTATGAAAGGGGGAATAGATCGCATCAATACTATCATAGTAATAGTTAACTTCATAATCTACAACAGATTACAATCATAACCTATGCTAAGTACTACATGATGCACACACTGTCAACATTACATCATGGAGGACGAATAGAGTACTTTAATAACATCACTAGAGTAGCACATAGATTAATAGTGATACAAAGCTCATCATATGGATCTCAATCATGTAATGCAGCTCATGAGATCATTGTATTGAAGTACATGGGAGAGAGATATGAACCACATAGATACCGGTACAGCCCTTAGCCTCGAGGGAGAACTACTCCCTCCTCATCATGGGAGACAGCAGCGGCGATGAAGATGACGGTGGTGTCGATGGAGATGCCTTCCGGGGGCAATTCCCCGTCCCGGCGGCGTGCCGGAACAGAGACTTCTGTCCCCCGAATCTTGGCTTCGCGATGGCGACGGCTCTGGAAGGTTTTCCGTATCGTGGCTTATTCGTCTCGAAGTTTTAGGTCACGAGGACTTATATAGGCGAAGAGTCGGAGTCGGAGGGGCCCTGGGGGCCCACACAGTAGGGGGCGCCCCCCTTGGCCGCGCCGCCTTGTGAGGTGGGCCCCCTAGCTCCCCTCTGGCCCCTCTTCGGTGCTCTGGAAGCTTCCGGGAAAAATAAGATACTGGGCGTTGATTTCGTCCGATTCCGAGAATCTTTCCTTTGTAGGATTTCTGAAACCAAAAACAGCAGAAAACAGCAACTGGCTCTTCGGCATCTCGTCAATAGGTTAGTTCCGGAAAACGCATCAAAACGATATAAAGTGTGAACAAAACATGTAGGTATTGTCATAAAACTAGCATGGAACATAAGAAATTATAGATACGTTGGAGACATATCAGCATCCCCAAGCTTAGTTCCTACTCGCCCTCAAGTTGGTAAACGATAACAAAGATAATTTGTGAAGTGACATGCTACTTACATAGTCTTGATCCAATAAAGATGTAAAGCATATGAACTGAGATCAAATTATTCAAAGCAAATGTCTATATTGATATAAGAGATGATAATGCAAGAGTTAAACAAGCTAGAAGTTTTCATGAACTATTGCTTTAAAGACATGAAACCGTACAAAGTTCATTAAAGATGTTTTAAGTATCCAGCATAGAAGTTCTATCCTTCATTCCAAGCATCAAGTAAATTTTCACAACAAAGAAGGATTCAGTCAAGTAAAAATAAACATGAACGTCATAAATCAACTGTTTCGAAGCTTACTCAACCGGTGAGCGCAAGCATTTGGTATTGGCACCAGGATGTTATGGCAAAAAGAACGTTAATGGGGGTTTGGAAGGCCAATGGAAGAAAGTCTTACAAAGCTATAAGTGATCATTAGACAAGAGGAAGTCTTATGATCGAAGCTATGCAAGGAGTAGTGATTGCCATGCAACGGATGCACATAGAGCTATATGTGTATGAAAGCTCTCCAATGGAACTAGTGGGGGTGCATCCAACTCGGTTGCTCACGAAGACCTAGAGCACTTTTGAGGAAGCTCATCATTGGAATATACAACCCAAGTTCTATAGTGTAAATTACCCACATAGTTATACTAGTAAAACATGAAAACTCTCTCACATGGAGTATAGGTGCTAAACATGAGCACAAATGATGACTATGAATACTGCAGGTGCTAAAACATGAGCACAAGTGTGGATAAAAGATAGTAATGTTGCCCCCTTTTTCTTTATTCTCTTTTTTTCCTTTCCTTTTCTCTTTTTTTTTCTTTTTCTGTTTCTCTTTTTGATGGCCTCCATGGCTCTTTTCACTTTTAGGGGCAACATCCTAATATGACAACACACTTTTTGGTACAAATAACTCATAATGAATAAAACATGATGTATAAAACTGTATGCCTCTGCCAGTGTAGCAGGATGTGCAATGATCTAGCGTAACATGGGTAAACCACACATCAGCTGTATAGAATCATGCAAAGCAATATATAAATAATGAATAACAACAAGTCATGTAATGTAAAATGGAAGTTGCATGGCAATATATCTCGGAACAGCTATGGAAATGCTGTGGTAGGTAGGTATGGTGGCTGTTTTGAGGAAGATGTATGGGCTTATGTGTAGGAGAACAAGAGAAAGTCCTCCCACGGGTTTGGATGTACTGGCGAAGTATGCACAATTCTCAATGTGAGCAAAAGGCAATGCACAGTACCGAAGAGGCTAGCAAATTTGGATGGTGGAAGTGCTAAAAACCGTAGCTTAACATTAGTCAAAAAGAACTCACAAGCTTATTGCAAACAACTAGCAGGTTCATCATTAAGAGCATGATTAAAATTCACTCCAAGGAGGGCCGTTCACGGTGGCACAAGTTCCCCGCTAGCTCCCTCGACCTTCAGCACAACTTAGTTATTACGATGAACTCTTAGACATGGAAAGCTATCAAGTCCAACTACACCTTCAACTATTTAAGTAGAGTTTGTAGTACGGCACAAGCTTAAAGACAACAATCCACTACTGATTTTAACTTATTTAAACAGCAAGATTTACCATCTAAATACCTCAAAACGTTTGCAAAGAATCGGGTAATTAAATCTCAATGATCTACAAGATTATGCAAGTGTTTCATTATACCACTACCACATGCAACATTTTCTGAACCAACCAAATAACAATGAACGAAGCAGTTTCAACCTTCGCCATGAACATTAAGAGTAAAGCTAAGAACACATGTGTTCATATGCACGAGCGGAGCGTGTCTCTCTCCCACACAAGCATGAATTTATTCAGAGAATGAAAATAACAAAACGAAAATAAAACACACAGACGCTCCAAGTAAATCACATAAGATGTGACGGAATAAAAATATAGTTTCACTAGAGGTGACCTGATAAGTTGTCGATGAAGAAGGGGATGCCTTGGGCATCCCCAAGCTTAGATGCTTGAGTCTTCTTGAAATATGCAGGGATGAACCACGGGGGCATCCCCAAGCTTAGACTTTTCACTCTTCTTGATCATATTGTATCATCCTCCTCTCTTGATCCTTGAAAACTTCCTCCACACCAAACTCAAAACAAACTCATTAGAGGGTTAGTGCATAATCAAAAACTCACATGTTTAGAGGTGACATAATCATTCTTAACACTTCTGGACATTGCACAAAGCTACTGAAAGTTAATGGAACAAAGAAATCCATCAATCATAGAAAAAGAGGCAATGCGAAATAAAAGGCAGAATCTGTCAAAATAGAACAGTCCGTAAAGACGAATTTTTCTGGGGCACTTAACTTGCTCAGATGAAAATTCTCAAATTGAATAAAAGTTGCATACATATCTGAGGATCACACACGTAAATTGGCAGATTTTTCTGAGTTACCTACAGAGAATACTACTCAAATCCGTGACAGCAAGAAATCTGTTTCTGCGCAGTAATCCAAATCTAGTATCAACCTTACTATCAAAGACTTTACTTGGCACAACAATACAATAAAATAAAGATAAGGAGAGGTTGCTACAGTAGTAACAACTTCCAAGACACAACAAAACAGTAGCAAAATAAAGACATGGGTTATCTCCCAAGAAGTGCTTTCTTTATAGCCATTAAGATGGGCTCAGCAATTTCAATGATGCACTCGCAAGAAATAGTAGTTGAAGCAAAAGAGAGCATAAAGAAGCAAATTCGAAACACATTTAAGTCTAACCCACTTCCTATGAAAAGGAATCTTGTAAATAAACAAGTCATTTAAGCATAATGCAACAAGCATAGGAAAACTAGGAAAACTAGACAAGCTCAATTTCAAGATTTTAAGCAAAAAGAGAGGTGTTTTAGTAACATGAAAATTTCTACAACCATATTTTCCTCTCTCATAATAACTTTCAGTAGTATCATGAGCAAACTCAATAATATAACTATCACATAAAGCATTCTTATCATGAGTCTCATGCATAAAATAATTACTACTCCCAACATAAGCATGGTCATTCTTATTAATTGTAGTGGGAGCAAATTCAACAAAGTAGCTATCATTATGATTCACATCAAGTGTAGGAGGCATATTGTAATCATAATAAACTTTATCCTCCATAGTAGGTGGACTGAAAGTATGATAGTCATCATTGTAATCATCATATATAGGAGGTGAAGTATCATCAAAGAAAATTTTCTCCTCCATGCTTTGGGGACTAAAAATATCATGCTCATCAAAACTAGCTTCCCCAAGCTTAGAATTTTCCATAGCATTAGCAACAATGGTGTTCGAAGTGTTCATACTAATAACATTGCTACTAGCACGCAAATATGGTTCCATAGGTTTTTTAATTTTCGCATCAAACAATTCATGTCTTAACTCAGGAAATAGATTAAAAAGCTCACTATTATTTTCCATTATGCCCAACTAGTGAACAAGAAACAAAAAGATGCAATTGCAGGATCTAAAGTAAATAGCTTCGAGCACTCACACAGCGGCAACAGTGCTAGGAAATATCTTACTAGTCGGAGGATGTGAATACCTTTTACCTTACCTCCCCGGCAACAGCGCCAGAAAATAGCTTGATGTCTACGCACGTTTCTATTCCTGTAGACAGTGTTGGGCCTCCAAGAGCAGAGGTTTGTAGAACAGCAGCAAGTTTCCCTTAAGTAAATCACCCAAGGTTTATCGAACTCAGGGAGGAAGAGGTCAAAGATATCCCTCTCAAGCAACCCTGCAATCACGATACAAGAAGTCTCTTGTGTCCCCAACACACCTAGCTAATACACTTGTCAGATGTATAGGTGCACTAATTCGGCGAAGAGATAGTGAAATACAAGTAATATGGATGAATATGAGTGGTAATAGCAATCTGAAATAAATAGGGCAGCGAGTAAACATGTAGCAGAACAGTAAATAAACGGAGATTCGATGTTTGGAAACAAGGCCTAGGGATCATACTTTCACTAGTGGACACTCTCAACATTGATCACATAATAAAACTACTCTACACTCTCTTGTTGGATAACAAACACCATTCATTGTGTAGGGCTACAAGAGCTCCCTCAAGCCGGAGTTAACAAGCTCCACAACATCCGGTGTTCATATTTAAGTAACCTTAGAGTGCATAATAGACCATTGCAATTATACCGAGTACTAACATAGCATGCACACTGTCACCGTCAGGCTATGAAAGGGGGAATAGATCGCCTCAATACTATCATAGTAATAGTTAACTTCATAATCTACAAGAGATTACAATCATAACATATGCCAAGTACTACATGATGCACACACTGTCAACATTACATCATGGAGGAGGAATATAGTACTTTAATAACATCACTAGAGTAGCACATAGATTAATAGTGATACAAAGCTCATCATATGGATCTCAATCATGTAATGCAACTCATGAGATCATTGTATTGAAGTACATGGGAGAGAGATATGAACCACATAGCTACCGGTACAGCCCTTAGCCTCGAGGGAGAACTACTCCCTCCTCATCATGGGATACAGCAGCAGCGATGAAGATGGCGGTGGTGTCGATGGAGATGCCTTCCGGGGGCAATTCCCCATCCCGGCGGCGTGCCGGAACAGAGACTTCTGTCCCCCAAATCTTGGTTTCACGATGGCGGCGGCTCTGGAAGGTTTTCCGTATCGTGGCTTATTCATCTCGAAGTTTTAGGTCACGAGGACTTATATAGGCGAAGAGTCGGAGTCGGAGGGGCCCTGGGGGGCCCACACAGTAGGGGGCGCGCACCCCCTTGGCCGCGCCGCCTTGTGGGGTGGGGCCCCCTGGCTCCCCTCTGGACCCTCCTCGGTGCTCTGGAAGCTTCCGGGAAAAATAAGATACTGGGCGTTGATTTCGTCCGATTCCGAGAATATTTCCTTTGTAGGATTTCTGAAACCAAAAACAGCAGAAAACAGCAACTGGCTCTTCGGCATCTCGTCAATAGGTTAGTTCCGGAAAACGCATCAAAATGATATAAAGTGTGAACAAAACATGTAGGTATTGTCATAAAACTAGCATGGAACATAAGAAATTATAGATACGTTGGAGACGTATCATACTCGCAAACTAAAACTAGTGTAAGCATTATTAACTATAGTAAGGGGATTCTATACTCTAGTTTCATTTGCATAAAGCCAGTTTTATTTCATAAGCACTTTAGTAAACAAAACCTCTTCATTTGCCTATCTTACTCAAGTGGGAACATTAGTGTCATTCCCACAACTCTATTGTGATTCAAAGTCAAAGTCACCTTTCAATTCAAGTCACCATTCACCATTCATATTTTTAGAAAAGTTCTGATGACGGAACAATATGGCCTCCCCAACTGTCCATGATCGCGGACGCGGCTATTCGAATAGTTTAAACTCTGTAGAGGTTGTACACTTGTGCCACAACAATTACAATAGTCCGTCAGGGGTAACTGGCACTGATTTATCGTACGCAGTACACGAACTACCAATCCTAACCTTTCATTTACATACCCTAGTGATACGTCTCAAACGTATATATAATTTCTTATGTTCCACGCTAGTTTTATGACAATACTTACATGTTTTGTTCACACTTTATAATGTTTTGATGCATTTTCCGGAACTAACCTATTAACAAGATGTCGAAGTGCCAGTTCCTGTTTTGTGCTGTTTTTGGTTTCAGAAATCCTACAAAGGAAATATTCTCGGAATTGGACGAAATCAAGGCCCAGGATCTTATATTTCACGGAAGCTTCAAGAGCACCGAAGAGGGGCCAGACGGGAGCCAGGGGCCCCACCCCACAAGGCGGCGCGGCCAAGGGGGGGGCGCGCCCCCCTACTGTGTGGGACCCCCAGGACCCCTCCGACTCCGCCTCTTCGCCTATAAGACTCCCCGTGACCTAAAACTTCGACACCAATAAGCCACGATACGGAAAACCTTCCAGAGCCGCCGCCATCGCGAAGCCAAGATTCGGGGAACAGAAGTCTCTGTTCCGGCACGCCGCCGGGACGGGGAATTGCCCACGGAAGGCATCTACATCGACACCACCGCCATCTTCATCACCGCTGCTGTCTCCCATGATGAGGAGGGAGTAGTTCTCCCTCGAGGCTAAGGGCTGTACCGGTAGCTATGTGGTTCATCTCTCTCTCATGTACTTCAATACAATGATCTCATGAGCTGCCTTACATGATTGAGATCCATATGATGAGCTTTGTATCACTATTAATCTATGTGCTACTCTAGTGATGTTATTAAAGTACTCTATTCCTCCTCCATGATGTAATGTTGACAGTGTGTGCATCATGTAGTACTTGGCATAGGTTATGATTGTAATCTCTTGTAGATTATGGAGTTAACTATTACTATGATGGTATTGATGCGATCTATTCCCCCTTTCATAGCTGATGGTGACAGTGTGCATGCTATGTTAGTACTCGGTCTAAATTGCAACGGTCTATTATGCACTCTAGAGGTTACTTAAATATGAACTCCGAATGTTGTGGAGCTTGTTTACTCCGGCTTGAGGGAGCTCTTGTAGCCCTATGCTGCGCGTAGTTAACGTATGTCTTTCCGTTCAACACGCGTCCGTTGGGAACCCCAAGAGGAAGGTGTGATGCGTACAGCAGTAAGTTTCCCTCAGTAAGAAACCAAGGTTTATCAAACCAGTAGGAGCCAAGAAGCACGTCGAAGGTTGATGGCGGCGGGATGTAGTGCGGCGCAACACCAGGGATTTCGGCGCCAACGTGGAACCTGCACAACACAACCAAAGTACTTTGCCCCAACGAAACAGTGAGGTTGTCAATCTCACCGGCTTGCTGTAACAAAGGATTAGATGTATAGTGTGGATGATGATTGTTTGCAGAAAACAGTAGAACAAGTATTGCAGTAGATTGTATTCGATGTAAAAGAATGGACCGGGGTCCACAGTTCACTAGAGGTGTCTCTCCCATAAGAATAAGCATGTTGGGTGAACAAATTACAGTTGGGCAATTGATAAATAAAGAGGGCATGACCATGCACATACATGATATGATGAGTATAGTGAGATTTAATTGGGCATTACGACAAAGTACATAGACCGCTATCCAGCATGCATCTATGCCTAAAAAGTCCACCTTCAGGTTATCATCCGAACCCCTTCCAGTATTAAGTTGCAAACAACAGACAATTGCATTAAGTATGGTGCGTAATGTAATCAATAACTACATCCTCGGACATAGCATCAATGTTTTATCCCTAGTGGCAACTGCACATCCACAACCTTAGAACTTTCTGTCACTGTCCCAGATTTAATGGAGGCATGAACCCACTATCGAGCATAAATACTCCCTCTTGGAGTTAAGAGTAAAAACTTGGCCAGAGCCTCTACTAATAACAGAGAGCATGCAAGATCATAAACAACACATAGATATAAATTGATAATCAACATAACATAGTATTCTCTATCCATCGGATCCCAACAAACACAACATATAGCATTACAGATAGATGATCTTGATCATGTAAGGAAGCTCACAAGATCCGACAATGAAGCACATAAGGAGAAGTCGACCATCTAGCTAATGCTATGGACCCATAGTCCAGGGGTGAACTACTCACACGTCACTCCGGAGGCGACCATGGCGGTGAAGAGTCCTCCGGGAGATGAATCCCCTCTCCGGCAGTGTGCCGGAGGCGATCTCCTGTATCCCCCGAGATGGGATTGGCGGCGGCGGGGTCTCTGGAAGGTTTTCCGTATCGTGGCTCTCCGTACTGGGGGTTTCGCGACGAAGACTATATGTAGGCGGAAGGGCAGGTCAGGGGGCCACACGGGGGCCCCACACACTAGGTCCGTGCGGGCCCCCCTTGGGCCACGCCGCCCTACTGTGGCGGTGCCCCGTGGCCCCACTTCGTCTCCTCTTCGGTCTTCTGGAAGCTTCGTGGCAAAATAGGCCCCTGGGCATTGATTTCGTCCAATTCCGAGAATATTTCCTTACTAGGATTTCTGAAACCAAAAACAGCAGAAAACAGCAACTGGCTCTTCGGCATCTCGTTAATAGGTTAGTGCCGGAAAATGCATAAATATGACATAAAGTATGCATAAAACATGTAGATATCATCAATAATGTGGCATGGAACATAAGAAATTATCGATACGTCGGAGACGTATCAGCATCCCCAAGCTTAGTTTCTGCTCGTCCCGAGCAGGTAAACGATAACAAAGATAATTTCTGGAGTGACATGCCATCATAACCTTGATCATACTATTGTAAGCATATGTAATGAATGCAGCGATCAAAACAATGGTAAATGACATGAGTAAACAAATGAATCATATACTTGAAGGGGTTAACTCATAAATAGTACTTTTCATGAATAGTACTTTCAAGACAAGCATCAATAAGTCTTGCATAAGAGTTAACTCATAAAGCAATAAATCAAAGTAAGGGTATTGAAGCAACACAAAGGAAGATTAAGTTTCAGCGGTTGCTTTCAACTTATAACATGTATATCTCATGGATATTGTCAATGCAAAGTAATATAACAAGTGCAATATGCAAGTATGTAGGAATCAATGCATAGTTCACACAAGTGTTTGCTTCTTGAGATGGAGAGAAATAGGTGAACTGACTCAACATAAAAGTAAAAGAAAGGCCCTTCGCAGAGGGAAGCATTGATTGCTATATTTGTGCCAGAGCTTTGGTTTTGAAAATAAGAAACAATTTTGTCAACGGTAGTAATAAAGCATATGTGTTATGTAAATTATATCCTACAAGTTGCAAGCCTCATGCATAGTATACTAATAGTGCCCGCACCTTGTCCTAATTAGCTTGGATTACCGGGATTATCATCGCAATACACATGTTTTAACCAAGTGTCACAAAGGGGTACCTCTACGCCGCCTGTACAAAGGTCTAAGGAGAAAGCTCGCATTGGATTTCTCGCTTTTGATTATTCTCAACTTAGACATCCATACCGGGACAACATAGGCAACAGATAATGGACTCCTCTTTAATGCATAAGCATTTAGCAACAATTAATGTTCTCATATGAGATTGAGGATATATGTCCAAAACTGAAACTTCCACCATGATTCATGGCTTTAGTTAGCGGCCCAATGTTCTTCTCTAACATTATGCATGCTCTAACCATTAAATGAGTGGTAAATCTCCCTTACTTCAGACAAGACGGACATGCATAGCAACTCACATGATATTCAACAAAGAGTAGTTGATGGCATCCCCAGGAACATGGTTATCGCACAACAAGCAACTTAATAAGAGATAAAGTGCATAAGTACATATTCAATACCACAATAGTTTTTAGGCTATTTGTCCCATGAGCTATGTATTGTAAAGATGAAGAATAGAAATTTTAAAGGTAGCACTCAAGCAATTTACTTTGTAATGGCGGAGAAATACCATGTAGTAGGTACGTATGGTGGACACAAATGTCATAGTGGTTGGCTCAAGGATTTTGGATGCATGAGAAGTATTCCCTCTCGATACAAGGTTTAGGCTAGCAAGGTTATTTGAAACAAACACAAGGATGAACCGGTGTAGCAAAACTCACATAAAAGACATATTGTAAACATTATAAGACTCTACACCGTCTTCCTTGTTGTTCAAACTCAATACTAGAAATTATCTAGACTTTAGAGAGACCAATTATGCAAACCAAATTTTAGCAAGCTCTATGTATTTCTTCCTTAATAGGTGCAAAGTATATGATGCAAGAGCTTAAACATGAGCACAACAATTGCCAAGTATCACATCATCCAAGACATTTTACCAATTACTACATGTAGCATTTCCCGATTCCAACCATATAACAATTTAACAAAGAAGATTCAACCTTCGCCATGAATACTATGAGTAAAGCCTAAGGACATATTTGTCCATATGCAACAGGGGAGCGTGTCTCTCTCCCACACATTGAATTCTAGGATCCATTTTATTCAAACAAAAACAAAAACAAAAACAAACCGACGCTCCAAGCAAAGCACATAAGATGTGATGGAATAAAAATATAGTTTCAGGGGAGGAACCTGATAATGTTGTCGATGAAGAAGGGGATGCCTTGGGCATCCCCAAGCTTAGACGCTTGAGTCTTCTTGAAATATTCAGGGGTGAACCACCGGGGCATCCCCAAGCTTAGAGCTTTCACTCTCCTTGATCATATCGTATCATCTCCTCTCTTGATCCTTGAAAACTTCCTCGACACCAAACTCAAAACAACTCATTAGAGGGTTAGTGCACAATTAAAATTTACATGTTCAGAGGTGACATAATCATTCTTGACACTTCTGGACATTGCACAAAGCTACTGAAAGTTAATGGAATCGAAAAATCCATCAAGCATAGCAAAACAGACAATGCGAAATAAAAGGCAGAATCTGTCAAAACAGAACAGTTCGTAAAGATGAATTTTATTGAGGCACCAGACTTGCTCAAATGAAAATTCTCAAATTGAATGAAAGTTGCGTACATATCTGAGGATCACTCACATAAATTGGAATAATTTTCGGAGTTACCTACAGAGAATTAGGCCCAGATTCGTGACAACAAAGAAATCTGTTTCTGCGCAGTAATCCAAATCTAGTATGAACTTTACTATCAACGACTTTACTTGGCACAACAATGCACAAAACTAAGATAAGGAGAGGTTGCTACAGTAGTAACAACTTCCAAGACTCAAATATAAAATAAAAGTACTGTAGTAAAATCATGGGTTGTCTCCCATAAGCGCTTTTCTTTAACGCCTTTCGGCTATGCGCAGAAAGTGTGTATCAAGTATTATCAAGAGATGAAGTATCAACATCATAATTTGTTCTAATAATAGAATCAAAAGGTAACTTCATTCTCTTTCTAGGGAAGTGTTCCATACCTTTCTTGAGAGGAAATTGATATTTAATATTACCTTCCTTCATATCAATGATAGCACCAACAGTTCGAAGAAAAGGTCTTCCCAATATAATAGGACAAGATGCATTGCATTCAATATCCAAGACAACAAAATCAACGGGGACAAGGTTATTGTTAACGGTAATGCAAACATTATCAATTCTCCCCAAAGGTTTCTTTGTAGAATGATCAGCAATATTAACATCCAAATAACAATTTTTCAATGGTGGCAAGTCAAGCATATTATAAATCTTCTTAGGCATAACGGAAATACTTGCACCAAGATCACATAAAGCATTACAATCAAAGTCATTGACCTTCATCTTAATGATGGGCTCCCAACCATCCTCTAGCTTCCTAGGAATAGAAGCTTCGCGTTCTAATTTCTCTTCTCTAGCTTTTATGAGAGCATCTGTAATATGTTTCGTGAAAGCCAAATTTATAGCACTAGCATTAGGACTCTTAGCAAGTTTTTGTAAGAACTTTATAACTTCAGAGATGTGGCAATCATCAAAATCCAAACCATTATAATCTAAAACAATGGGATCATCATCCCCAATGTTGGAAAAAAATTCAGCAGTTTTATCACGATTTAAGTAGCTTTTAGCGATTTGTGCAGTTTTTCGCGCTTTGCATTAGAAGTGGAAACATTGCCAACACCAATTCTTTTACCATTATTAGTAGGAGGTGCAGCAACATGTGGAGCATTAGCATTGCTAGTGGTGGTAATAGTCCAAACTTTAGCTATATTATCTTCTTTAGCATTTTCTTCTTTCTCCCACCTAGCACGCAATTCGGCCATCAATCTTATATTCTCATTAATTCTAACTTGGATGGCATTTGCTGTAGTAGCAATTTTATTATTATGATTTTCATTAGGCATAACTTTCGATTTCAAAAGATCAACATCAGCAGCAAGACTATCGACTTTAGAAGCAAGAATATCAATTTTCCCAAGCTTTTCTTCAACAGATTTGTAAAAAGCAGTTTGTGTACTAATAAATTCTTTAAGCATAGCTTCAAGTCCAGGGGGTGTGTTCCTATTATTGTTGTAAGAATTCCCATAAGAATTACCATAGCCGTTGCCATTATTATAAGGATATGGCCTATAGTTGTTACTAGAATTGTTCCGATAAGCATTGTTGTTGAAATTATTATTTTTAATGAAGTTTACATCAACATGTTCTTCTTGAGCAACCAATGAAGCTAACGGAACATTATTAGGATCAACATTAGTCCTATCATTCACAAGCATAGACATAATAGCATCAATCTTATCACTCAAGGAAGAGGTTTCTTCGACAGAATTTACCTTCTTACCTTGTGGAGCTCTTTCCGTGTGCCATTCAGAGTAATTAATCATCATATTATCAAGAAGATTTGTTGCTTCACCAAGAGTGATGGACATAAAGGTACCTCCAGCAGCTGAATCCAATAGGTTTCGCGAAGAAAAATTCAGTCATGCATAAAAGGTTTGGATGATCATCCAAGTAGTCAGTCCATGGGTTGGGCAATTTTAAACCAGAGATTTCATTCTTTCCCAAGCTTGTGCAACATGCTCATTATCCAATTGTTTAAAATTCATTATGCTACTCCTCAAAGATATAATTTTAGCAGGGGGATAATATCTACCAATAAAAGCATCCTTGCATTTAGTCCATGAATCAATACTATTCTTAGGCAGAGATAGCAACCAGTCTTTAGCTCTTCCTCTTAATGAGAAAGGAAACAATTTTAATTTTATAATGTCACCATCTACATCTTTATACTTTTGCATTTCACACAATTCAACAAAATTATTGAGATGGGCAGCAGCATCATCAGAACTAACACCAGAAAATTGCTCTCGCATAACAAGATTCAAGAAAGGTGTTTAATTTCAAAGAATTCTGATGTAGTAGCAGGTGGAGCAATAGGTGTGCATAAGAAATCATTATTATTTGTGGTTGTGAAGTCACACAATTTAGTATTTTCAGGAGTACCCATTTTAGCAGTAGTAAATAAAGCAAACTAGATAAAGTAAATGCAATTAACTAATTTTTTATGTTTTTAATATGGAGAATGCAAACAAGATAGTAAATAAAGTAAAGCTAGCAACTAATTTTTTTGTGTTTTGATATAATGCAGCAAACAAGAAAGTAAATAAAGTAAAGCAAGACAAAAACAAAGTAAAGAGATTGGATTGTGGAGACTCCCCTTGCAGCGTGTTGATGTCTACTTCCCCCTCCTTTTCCTGTAGACAGTGTTGGGCCTCCAAGAGCAGAGGTTTGTAGAACAGCAGCAAGTTTTCCCTTAAGTGGATCACCCAAGGTTTATCGAACTCAGGGAGGAAGAGGTCAAAGATATCCCTCTCATGCAACCCTGCAACCACAAAGCAAGAAGTCTCTTGTGTCCCCAACACACCTAATAGGTGCACTAGTTCGGCGAAGAGATAGTGAAATACAGGTGGTATGAATATATAGGAGCAGCAGCAACGGTGCCAGAAAATAGCTTGCTGGCGTGTAGTTGATGGTGGTAGTATTGCAGCAGTAGTAACGCAGTAAAACAGTAAACAAGCAGCGATAGCAGTATTTAGGAACAAGGCCTAGGGATTAGACTTTCACTAGTGGACACTCTCAACATTGATCACATAACAGAATAGATAAATGCATACTCTACACTCTTGTTGGATGATGAACACATTGCGTAGGATTACACGAACCCTCAATGCCGGAGTTAACAAGCTCCACAATAATGCTCATGTTTAAGTAACCTTATAGTGTAAGATAGATCAATAGACTAAACCAAGTACTAACATAGCATGCACACTGTCACCTTCATGCATATGTAGGAGGAATAGATCACATCAATATTATCATAGCAATAGTTAACTTCTCAATCTACAAGAGATCATGATCATAGCATAAACCAAGTACTAACACGGTGCACACACTGTCACCTTTACACACGTGCAGGAGGAATAGAACTACTTTAATAACTTTGCTAGAGTAGCACATAGATAGTAGTGATACAAAACTCATATGAATCTCAATCATGTAAAGCAGCTCATGAGATTATTGTATTGAGGTACATGGGAGAGAGATGAACCACATAGCTACCGGTACAGCCCCGAGCCTCGATGGAGAACTACTCCCTCCTCATGGGAGCAGCAGCGGTGATGATGATGGCGGTGGAGATGGCAGCGGTGTCGATGGAGAAGCCTTCCGGGGGCACTTCCCCGCTCCGGCAGCGTGCCGGAACAGAGACTCCTGTCCCCCAGATCTTGGCCTCGCGATGGCGGCGGCTCTGGAAGGTTTCTGTGGTTTTCGTCGAACGCTTCAGGGTTTTCGATCCAGGGGCTTTATATAGGCGAAGAGG
Source organism: Lolium perenne (assembly GCF_019359855.2). Classification (NCBI taxonomy): domain Eukaryota; kingdom Viridiplantae; phylum Streptophyta; class Magnoliopsida; order Poales; family Poaceae; genus Lolium; species Lolium perenne. The sequence goes on from NC_067250.2 coordinate 34,613,001, forward strand.
CGGCGCAGGAGGGCTGACAGGGGGGCCAAACTATAGGGCGGCGCGGCCCCCCCTCTGGCCGCGCCAGCCTGTAGTTTGGTGGGCCTGTGGCCCCCCTCTGACCTCTCTGGTGTGTTCTGGATGCTTCCGGGGATTCTAAGATCTTTGGCGTTGATTTCGTCCGATTCCGAGAATATTTCGTTACTAGGATTTCTGAAACCAAAAACAGCAGAAAACAGGAACTGGCACTTCGGCATCTTGTTAATAGGTTAGTTCCAGAAAATGCACGAATATGACATAAAGTGTGCATAAGACATGTAGAAATCATCAATAATGTGGCATTGAACATAAGAAATTATCGATACGTCGGAGACGTATCAGCATCCCCAAGCTTAGTTCTGCTCGTCCCGAGCAGGTAAAATGATAACACAGATAATTTCTGGAGTGACATGCCATCATAACCTTGATCATACTATTTGTAAAGCATATGTAGTGAATGCAGCGATCAAAACAATGTATATGACATGAGTAAACAAGTGAATCATAAAGCAAAGACTTTTCATGAATAGCACTTCAAGACAAGCATCAATAAGTCTTGCATAAGAGTTAACTCATAAAGCAATAATTCAAAGTAAAGGCATTGAAGCAACACAAAAGAAGATTAAGTTTCAGCGGTTGCTTTCAACTTGTAACATGTATATCTCATGGATATTGTCAACATAGAGTAATATAATAAGTGCAATAAACAAGTATGTAAGAATCAATGCACAGTTCACACAAGTGTTTGCTTCTTGAGGTGGAGAGAAATAGGTGAACTGACTCAACATTGAAAGTAAAAGAATGGTTCTCCATAGAGGAAAAGCATCGATTGCTATATTTGTGCTAGAGCTTTGATTTTGAAAACATGAAACAATTTTGTCAACGGTAGTAATAAAGCATATGCATCATGTAAATTATATCTTATAAGTTGCAAGCCTCATGCATAGTGTACTAATAGTGCCCGCACCTTGTCCTAATTAGCTTGGACTACCGGATCATCACAATGCATTGTTTTTACCAAGTGTCACAAAGGGGTACCTCTATGCCGCCTGTACAAAGGTCTAAGGAGAAAGCTCGCATTGGATTTCTCGCTATTGATTATTCTTCAACTTAGACATCCATACCGGGACAACATAGACAACAGATAATGGACTCCTCTTTTATGCATAAGCATATAACAACAATTAATAATTTTCTCATTTGAGATTTGAGGATTGTTGTCCAAAACTGAAACTTCCACCATGGATCATGGCTTTAGTTAGCGGCCCAATGTTCTTCTCTAACATATGCATGCTTAACCATAAGGTGGTAGATCTCTCTTACTTCAGACAAGACGGACATGCATAGCAACTCACATGAAATTCAACAATGAAAAGTTGATGGCGTCCCCAGTGAACATGGTTATCGCACAACAAGCAACTTAATAAGAGATAAAGTGCATAATTACATATTCAATACCACAATAGTTTTTAAGCTATTTGTCCCATGAGCTATATATTGCAAAGGTGAATGATGGAATTTTAAAGGTAGCACTCAAGCAATTTACTTTGGAATGGCGGGAAAATACCATGTAGTAGGTAGGTATGGTGGACACAAATGGCATAGTGGTTGGCTCAAGTATTTTGGATGCATGAGAAGTATTCCCTCTCGATACAAGGTTTAGGCTAGCAAGGCTTATTTGAAACAAACACAAGGATGAACCGGTGCAGCAAAACTCACATAAAAGACATATTACAAGCATTATAAAACTATACATCGTCTTCCTTGTTGTTCAAACATCTTACTAGAAAATATCTAGACTCTAGAGAAACCACTCATGCAAGCCCAAATTTTAACAAGCTCTATGTATTTCCTCACTAATGGGTGCAAGGTATATGATGCAAGAGCTTAAACAAGAGCACAACAATTGCCAAGTATCACATTATTCAAGACATCACACCAATTTCTACATGTAGCATTTTCCAATTCCAACCATATAATAATTTAACGAAGGAGAAACTTCGCCATGAATATTATGAGCTAAGAACACATGTGTTCATACGAACCAGCGGAGCGTGTCTCTCTCCCACACAAACATTTATTCAAACAAAAACAAAAACAAGAAACATACAGACGCTCCAAGTAAAGCACATAAGATGTGATGGAATAAAAATATAGTTTCAGGGGAGGAACCTGATAATGTTGTCGATGAAGAAGGGGATGCCTTGGGCATACCCAAGCTTAGATGCTTGAGTCCTCTTGAAATATGCAGGGATGAACCACCGGGACATCCCCAAGCTTAGAGCTTTCACTCTTCTTGATCATAGTATATCATACTCCTCTCTTGATCCTTGAAAACTTCCTCCACACCAAACTCGAAACAACTCATTAGAGGGTTAGTGCACAATAAAAATTAACATATTCAGAGGTGACACAATCATTCTTAACACTTCTGGACATTGCATAATGCTACTGGACATTAGTGGATCAAAGAAATTTATCCAACATAGCAAAAGAGGCAATGCGAAATAAAAGGCAGAATCTGTCAAAACAGAACAGTTCGTATTGACGAATTTTAAAATGACACCAGACTTGCTCAAATGAAAATGCTCAAATTCAATGAAAGTTGCGTAAATATCTGAGGATCATGCACGTAAATTGGCTTAATTTTCTGAGTTACCTACAGGGAGGTGGACCCAGATTCGTGACAGCAAAGAAATCTGGAACTGCGCAGTAATCCAAATCTAGTACTTACTTTTCTATCAACGGCTTTACTTGGCACAACAAAACACTAAACTAAGATAAGGAGAGGTTGCTACAGTAGTAAACAACTTCCAAGACACAAATATAAAATAAAGTACTGTAGCAAAATAACACATGGGTTATCTCCCAAGAAGTTCTTTCTTTATAGCCATTAAGATGGGCTCAGCAGTTTTGGTGATGCACTCGCAAGAAATAGTATTTGAAGCAAAAGAGAGCATCAAGAGGCAAATTCAAAACACATTTAAGTCTAACATGCTTCCTATGAAAAGGAATCTTGTAAATAAACAAGTTCAAGAAGCATAATGCAACAAGCATAGAAAGATAAAACAAGTGTAGCTTCGAAAATTTCAGCACATAGAGAGGTGTTTTAGTAACATGAAAATTTTTACAACCATATTTTCCTCTCTCATAATAACTTTCAGTAGCAACATGAGCAAACTCAACAATATAACCATCACATAAAGCATTCTTATCATGAGTCTCATGCATAAAATTATTACTCTCCACATAAGCATAATCAATTTTATTAGTTGTAGTGGGAGCAAATTCAACAAAGTAGCTATCATTATTATTCTCATCAAGTGTAGGTGGCATAGTATAATCACAACAAAATTTACTCTCCATAGTAGGTGGCACCAAAAGATCACTATCATTATAATCATCATAAATAGGAGGCAAAGTATCATCAAAGTAAATTTTCTCCTCAATTCTTGGGGGACTAAAAAGATCATGCTCATCAAAACCAGCTTCCCCAAGCTTAGAATTTTCCATATCATTAGCAACAATGGTGTTCAAAGCGTTCATACTAATATCATTGCTACTAGCATGCAAATAAGATTCCATGGGTTTTTTAATTTTCGCATTAAACCATTCATGTCTTGACTCAGGAAATAGAATAAAAAGCTCACAGATGTTTTCCATTATGCCTTACTAGTGTAAACAAGAAACAAAAAGATGCAATTGCAGGATCTAAAGGAAATAGCTTTGAGTACTTACGGCGCCGGAAAATAGCTTGGTAGCCGAGATCCGGAGTGTGAGTACCTTTTACCTTTCCTCCCCGGCAACGGCGCCAGAAAATAGCTTGATGTCTACTTCCCCCTCCTTTTCACGTAGATGTGTTGGGCCTCCAAGAGCAGAGGTTTGTAGAACAGCAGCAAGTTTTCCCTTAAGTGGATCACCCAAGGTTTATCGAACTCAGGGAGGAAGAGGTCAAAGATATCCCTCTCATGCAACCCTGCAACCACAAAGCAAGAAGTCTCTTGTGTCCCCAACACACCTAATAGGTGCACTAGTTCGGCGAAGAGATAGTGAAATACAGGTGGTATGAATATATAGGAGCAGCAGCAACGGTGCCAGAAAATAGCTTGCTGGCGTGTAGTTGATGGTGGTAGTATTGCAGCAGTAGTAACGCTGAAAAACAAGAAACAAGCAGCGATAGCGATATTTAGGAACAAGGCCTAGGGATTAGACTTTCACTAGTGGACACTCTCAACATTGATCACATAACAGAATAGATAAATGCATACTCTACACTCTTGTTGGATGATGAACACATTGCGTAGGATTACACGAACCCTCAATGCCGGAGTTAACAAGCTCCACAATAATGCTCATGTTTAAGTAACCTTATAGTGTAAGATAGATCAATAGACTAAACCAAGTACTAACATAGCATGCACACTGTCACCTTCATGCATATGTAGGAGGAATAGATCACATCAATATTATCATAGCAATAGTTAACTTCTCAATCTACAAGAGATCATGATCATAGCATAAACCAAGTACTAACACGGTGCACACACTGTCACCTTTACACACGTGCAGGAGGAATAGAACTACTTTAATAACTTTGCTAGAGTAGCACATAGATAGTAGTGATACAAAACTCATATGAATCTCAATCATGTAAAGCAGCTCATGAGATTATTGTATTGAGGTACATGGGAGAGAGATGAACCACATAGCTACCGGTACAGCCCCGAGCCTCGATGGAGAACTACTCCCTCCTCATGGGAGCAGCAGCGGTGATGATGATGGCGGTGGAGATGGCAGCGGTGTCGATGGAGAAGCCTTCCGGGGGCACTTCCCCGCTCCGGCAGCGTGCCGGAACAGAGACTCCTGTCCCCCAGATCTTGGCCTCGCGATGGCGGCGGCTCTGGAAGGTTTCTGTGGTTTTCGTCGAACGCTTCAGGGTTTTCGATCCAGGGGCTTTATATAGGCGAAGAGGCGGCGCAGGAGGGCTGACAGGGGGGCCAAACTATAGGGCGGCGCGGCCCCCCCTCTGGCCGCGCCAGCCTGTAGTTTGGTGGGCCTGTGGCCCCCCTCTGACCTCTCTGGTGTGTTCTGGATGCTTCCGGGGATTCTAAGATCTTTGGCGTTGATTTCGTCCGATTCCGAGAATATTTCGTTACTAGGATTTCTGAAACCAAAAACAGCAGAAAACAGGAACTGGCACTTCGGCATCTTGTTAATAGGTTAGTTCCAGAAAATGCACGAATATGACATAAAGTGTGCATAAGACATGTAGAAATCATCAATAATGTGGCATTGAACATAAGAAATTATCGATACGTCGGAGACGTATCACGTGTCTTGATCTCCCCGGCAACGGCGCCAGAAATTTTACTTGCTGCGCGTAGTTAACGTATGTCTTTCCGTTCAACACGCGTCCGTTGGGAACCCCAAGAGGAAGGTGTGATGCGTACAGCAGTAAGTTTCCCTCAGTAAGAAACCAAGGTTTATCTAACCAGTAGGAGCCAAGAAGCACGTCGAAGGTTGATGGCGGCGGGATGTAGTGCGGCGCAACACCAGGGATTCCAGCGCCAACGTGGAACCTGCACAACACAACCAAAGTACTTTGCCCCAACGAAACAGTGAGCTTGTCAATCTCACCGGCTTGCTGTAACAAAGGATTAGATGTATAGTATGGATGATGATTGTTTGCAGAAAACAGTAGAACAAGTATTGCAGTAGATTGTATTCGATGTAAAAGAATGGACCGGGGTCCACAGTTCACTAGAGGTGTCTCTCCCATAAGAATAAGCATGTTGGGTGAACAAATTACAGTTGGGCAATTGACAAATAAAGAGGGCATGACCATGCACATACATGATATGATGAGTATAGTGAGATTTAATTGGGCATTACGACAAAGTACATAGACCGCTATCCAGCATGCATCTATGCCTAAAAAGTCCACCTTCAGGTTATCATCCGAACCCCTTCCAGTATTAAGTTGCAAACAACAGACAATTGCATTAAGTATGGTGCATAATGTAATCAATAACTACATCCTCCGACATAGCATCAATGTTTTATCCCTAGTGGCAACAGCACATCCACAACCTTAGAACTTTCTGTCACTGTCCCAGATTTAATGGAGGCATGAACCCACTATCGAGCATAAATACTCCCTCTTGGAGTTAAGAGTAAAAACTTGGCCAGAGCCTCTACTAATAACAGAGAGCATGCAAGATCATAAACAACACATAGATATAAATTGATAATCAACATAACATAGTATTCTCTATCCATCGGATCCCAACAAACACAACATATAGCATTACAGATAGATGATCTTGATCATGTTAGACAGCTCACAAGATCCGACAATGAAGCACATAAGGAGAAGACGACCATCTAGCTACTGCTATGGACCCATAGTCCAGGGGTGAACTACTCACACATCACTCCGGAGGCGACCATGGCGGTGAAGAGTCCTCCGGGAGATGATTCCCCTCTCCGGCAGGGTGCCGAAGGCGATCTCCTGAATCCCCCGAGATGGGATTGGCGGCGGCGGCATCTCTGGAAGGTTTTCCGTATCGTGGCTCTCGGTACTGGGGGTTTCGCGAAGAAGACTATATGTAGGCGGAAGGGCAGGTCAGGGGGCCACACGGGGGCCCCACACACTAGGGCCATGCGGGCCCCCCTTGGGCCGCGCCGCCCTACTGTGGCGGCGCCCCGTGGCCCTACTTCGTCTCCTCTTCGGTCTTCTGGAAGCTTCGTGGCAAAATAGGCCCCTGGGCGTTGATTTCGTCCAATTCCGAGAATATTTCCTTACTAGGATTTCTGAAACCAAAAACAGCAGAAACAAAGAATCGGCTCTTCGGCATCTCGTTAATAGGTTAGTGCCGGAAAATGCATAAATATGACATAAAGTATGCATAAAACATGTAGATATCATCAATAATGTGGCATGGAACATAAGAAATTATCGATACGTCGGAGACGTATCACCCTACACAATGAATGGTGTTTGTCATCCAACAAGAGAGTGTAGAGTAGTTTTATTATGTGATCATTGTTCAGAGTGTCCACTAGTGAAAGTATGATCCCTAGGCCTAGTTTCCGAACATCGAATCTCCGTTTATTTACTGTTCTAGTGCATGTTTACTTGCTGCCATATTTATTTCAGATTGTTATTACCACTCATATTCATCCATATCACTTGTATTTCACTATCTCTTCGCCGAACTAGTGCACCTATACATCTGATAAGTGTATTAGGTGTGTTGGGGACACAAGAGACTTCTTGTATCGTAATTGCAGGGTTGCTTGAGAGGGATATCTTTGACCTCTACCTCCCTGAATTCGATAAACCTTGGGTGATTCACTTAAGGGAAACTTGCTGCTGTTCTACAAACCGCTGCTCTTGGAGGCCCAACACTGTCTACAGGAATAGAAGCGTGCGTAGACATCAAGCTATTTTCTGGCGTCGTTGCCGGGGAACGAAGAAAAGTTACACCACAGAGATTTCTAACTCCCACGTCAACTGCGCGCCAGCAGTAGACAACAAGCTATTTTCTGGCGCCGTTGCCGGGGAGGTAAGGTAAAAGGTATTCACATCCTCCGACTACTAAGCCATTTCCTAGCACTGTTGCCGGTGTGTGAGTGCTCGAAGCTATTTCCTTTAGATCCTGCAATTGCATCTTCTTGTTTCTTGTTTTTCACTAGTTAGGCATAATGGAAAATAATAGTGAGCTTTTTAATCTATTTCCTGAGTTAAGACATGGATTGTTTGATGCGAAAATTAAAAAACCTATGGAACCTTATTTGCATGCTAGTAGCAATGATATTAGTATGAACGCTTTGAACACCATTGTTGCTAATGCTATGGAAAATTCTAAGCTTGGGGAAGCTGGTTTTGATGAGCATGATATTTTTAGTCCCCCAAGCATGGAGGAGAAAATTTACTTTGATGATACTTTACCTACCATTTATGATGATTACAATGATGGTTGTGGTAGTTTTACTCCCACTATTACTAATAAAATTGATTATGCTTATGTGGAGAGTAATAATTTTATGCATGTAGCTCATGATAAGAATGTTTCATTCGATAGTTATATTGTTGAGTTTGTTCATGATGCTACTGAAAATCTTTATGAGAGAGGAAAATATGGTTGTAGAAATTTTCATGTTACTAAAACACCTCTCTATATGCTGAACTTTTTGAAGTTACACTTGTTTTATCTTCCTATGCTTGTTGCATTATGCTTACTGATACGTCTCCAACGTATCCATAATTTCTGTCGTTCCATGCTTGTTTTATGACAATACTTACATGTTTTGCTTGCACTTTATAATGTTTTTATGCGTTTTCCGGAACTAACCTATTAACAAGATGCCACAGTGCCAGTTCCTGTTTTCTGCTGTTTTTGGTTCCAGAAAGGCTGTTCGGGCAATATTCTCGGAATTGGACGAAATCAACGCAAAACACCCTATTTTTCCCGGGAGGCTCCAGAACACCGAAGAAGAGTCGGAGAGGGGCCAGAGGGCCACCACACCATAAGGCGGCGCGGCCTAGCCTGGGCCCGCGCCAGCCTATGGTGAGGAGCCCCCAGGCGCCCCCTTGTGCCGCCTCTTCGCCTATAAAACCCCTTTCGACCTAAAAACGCAGTACCAATTGACGAAACTCCAGAAAGACTCCAGGGGCGCCGCCGCCATCGCAAAACTCCAATTCGGGGGACAGAAGTCTCTGTTCCGGCACCCTGCCGGGACGGGGAAGTGCCCCCGGAAGCCATCTCCATCAACGCCACCGCCTCCATCATGCTCCATGAGTAGTTCCCCCATGGACTACGGGTTCTAGCAGTAGCTAGTCGATATTCTCTCCTCCATGTACTTCAATACAATGATCTCATGAGCTGCCTTACATGATTGGGATTCATCTGATGTAATCGGTGTTGTGTTTGTTGGGATCCGATGGATGATACATTATGATTAGTCTATCTATAAAGTTTGTGAAGTTATTGTTGCTGCAATCTTGTTATGCTTAATGCTTGTCACTAGGGCCCGAGTGGCATGATCTTAGATTTGAGCTCTATACTTATTGCTTAGATTGTATCTACAAGTTGTATGCACATGTCACTGTCCGGAACCAAAGGCCCCGAAGTGACAGAAATCGGGACAACCGGAGGGGATGGCGGTGATGTGAGGGACACATGTTTTCACGGAGTGTTAATGCTTTGCTCCGGTACTCTATTAAAAGGAGTACCTTAATATCCAGTAGTTTCCCTTGAGGCCCGGCTGCCACCGGCTGGTAGGACAAAAGATGTTGTGCAAGTTTCTCATTGCGAGCACGTACGACTATAATTGGAAAACATGCCTACATGATTAATAAGCTGGATGTTCTGTCTTAATGCTTTGATTCCTATCAATTGCCCAACTGTAATTTGTTCACCCAACACTTATCACTTATTGGAGAGTTACCACTAGTGTAGATCGCTGGGAACCCCGGTCCATTTCTCATCATTATATACTTGTTCTATATGTCATTGGAAGTAGTATCAACTATTTTCTGGTGCCATTGCTCCTGTGTTACCATTACTGCTGCTGAGTTACTGTTACTATTGCTCTCATATCACTGCTACTTTCACATCACCCCTGTTACTAGTGCTTTTCCAGGTGCAGCTGAATTGACAACTCAGTTGTTAAGGCTTATAAGTATTCTTTACCTCCCCTTGTGTCGAATCAATAAATTTGGTTTTTACTTCCCTCGAAGACTGCCGCGATCCCCTATACTTGTGGGTTATCAAGACTGTTTTCTGGCGCCGTTGCCGGGGAGGCATAGCTCTACTCATAAGTTCACCTAGGGAGTACACTCTACCTCTCTCTCTGTTTTTATTTTGTTTTATTTTGTTTTGCTTAGTTTACTTTTATCTAGTTCATTTGTGCTTAGTTTATTTATGTCTAGTATTATTTTTCTTAGTTTACTTTTGCCTAGTTTCTTTTTGTCCTGTTTTATTTTTCTCATATACCCAAAAATCCATAAAAAATTGAAAAATCGAAAAATTAAAAACTGCTATTATGGGAGAACCTACAACCTACTTGGAGCTCATAGAATGTTATAATAATTATAGAGAATCAAGAACTGGTAAAATAATGAGTGCTATGATAGAAAAATTGAATACAATGGCTAGAATCTTGCTTAGACACCATGATATAAACTGTTGCTCTCAACAGGATACTAAACATCTTAAATTTCAATGTGGCTTTAGTGAGGAATTTTTAATTAAGAACTATAATCGGAATTGCTATATTCATTATGGGTTCGAAGAGGTAGAACAATTTGTCTTATTTATGGGAGCCTCCGAGATAGAATCCTTCATGGTTGAGAATTATGAAACTTGTGCTATTTGTAAGGACCTTAAAGATTATGTCTCTACTATCCTTAATTCTTGCATAGAATGCTACAGTAGGAATCCTTATATCCTTGATTATAAAGAGAGACACATTAATGCACAAGAATGCACTCACAATTTGCAGGAACCGGTGGAAGAAGAAATTGATGAACCTGAAAGCTCATTGGATGAAAAAGAGGAGGAAATTGATGAACCTGGAAGCTCATTGGATGAAAAAGAAGAGGAGAGCGACGAACAAAAGGAGGAAGAATGGATTAGCTACCCATGCCAACCTTCTAATGAGAGTAACTCTTTATCTCTTACACTATTTGATTGTCCTCCATGCTTACCGAAAGAGGTTGAATGTTATGTTCCTATGGATTCTCTTGAAATAGTACCTATGAGTAAAACTTGTGAGAATAATTATGCTACTGTTATTTATGATAATCCATGCTACTTTGATAAATCTTATGATAATGCTTTGTTTGTGCCTGATGTCGAAATGCATGGTACTAAAGAATTTTGCTTAGCAAATGTTTATGATAAAGCTCTAGATGATGGTCCTATGTTACTTGATACTATTAACTGTACTACTAATGAAAATGGGATTGAAGAGTTCTTGACTTATTCTATGAGTCTCATATCTCTTGAGATTGATCAACTACCTTGTTATATTATTAATAAAAGAAAGTTTGAAAGTTTTAATTCCACTATTCTTGAACTTGATAAAAATTATGTGTTTGGAAATCATGAAAAGTATGCTGCATGTGATAGTTATATTGTTGAGTTTATTCATGAAGCTACTGAAAATTATTATGAGAGAGGAAAATATGGTTGTAGAAATTTGCATGGTACTAAAACACCTCTCTATATGCTTAAAAATTTGAAGTTACTCTTGTTTTATCTTCTTATGCTTGCTACTTCGTTCTTCATGAATATATTTGTGTACAAGATCCCTATGCATAGGAATCATGTTAGACTTAAATGTGTTTTGAATTTGCCTCTTGATGCTCTCTTTTGTTTCAAATACTATTTCTTGCGAGTGCATCATTAAAACTGCTGAGCCCATCTTAATGGCTGTAAAGAAAGAACTTCTTGGGAGATAACCCATGTGTTATTTTGCTACAGTACTTTGTTTTATATTTGTGTTTTGGAAGTTGTTTACTACTGTAGCAACCTCTCCTTATCTTAGTTTTGTGTTTTGTTGTGCCAAGTGAAGCCTCTAATCGAAGGTTGATACTAGATTTGGATTTCTGCGCAGAAACAGATTTCTATCTGTCACGAATCTGGGCTGTTTTCTCTGTAGGTAACTCAGAAAAATATGCCAATTTACGTGCGTGTTCCTCAGATATATATGCAACTTTCATTAGTTTTGAGTTTTCTGATTTGAGCAACGGAAGTATTTATTTAAAATTCGTCTTTACTGGCTGTTCTGTTTTGGCAGATTCTGTCTCTGTTTTTTGCATTGTCTCTTGTGGACTTTAAGCAAGGCTTTCTAGACGTGGAGAGCTGTAGCTAGTCTTTTATTGAGTTCTTGTAATGTGTCACTACAGGACCAAGATGGATTCAAATTTTTTGAGTACTAACCCCTCTAATGAAGTTTATGAGAAGTTTGGTGTGAAGGAAGTTTTCAAGGGTCAAGAGAGGAGGATGATATATGATCAAGAAGAGTGAAAAGTCTAAGCTTGGGGATGCCCCCGTGGTTCATCCCTGCATATTTGAAGAAGACTCAAGCGTCTAAGCTTGGGGATGCCCAAGGCATCCCCTTCTTCATCAACTTATCAGGTTTCTTCTATTGAAACTATATTTTTATTCGGTCACATCATATGTGTTTTACTTGGAGCGTCTGTGTGCTTTTATTTTTGTTTTTGTTTGAATAAGATCAGATCCTAGCAATCCTTGATTGGGAGAGAGACACGCTCCACTTTTTCATATGAACACTTGTTCTTTGTTTTACTTTTAATGTTCAATGATAAAAGTTGGAAGCTACAGCACTTATTGTGATTTGGTTGGAAACAGAAAATGCCTCATATGTCTTGAATAATTTGACACTTGGCAATTGTTTTGAGCTCTCAAGTAGATCATGATTAAGCTTTTTCATGTAGTTTAAACCTATTAGTGGAGAACTACTGTAGAGCTTGTTGAAATTGGTTTGCATAATTGATCTCTCTTAAGGTCTAGATATTTTCTGGTAAAAGTGTTTGAGCAACAAGGAAGACAGTGTAGAGTATTATAATGCTTGCAATATGTTCTTATGTAAGTTTTGCTGTACCGGTTCATACTTGTGTTTGCTTCAGACAACCTTGCTAGCCTAAGCCTTGTATCGAGAGGGAATACTTCTCATGCATCCAAAATCCTTGAGCCAACCACTATGCCATTTGTGTCCACCATACCTACCTACTATGTGGTATTTCCTGCCATTCCAAAGTAAATTGCTTGAGTGCTACCTTTAAACAATTCAAAATGCTTCTCAATTTGTGTCAATGTTTTATAGCTCATGAGGAAGTATGTGGTGTTTATCTTTCAATCTTGTTGGGCAACTTTCACCAATGGACTAGTGGCTTCATCCGCTTATCCAATAATTTTGCAAAAAGAGCTGGCAATGGGATTCCCAGTCCCAAATTAATTAACAAAAATAGACACTCCTCCATGGTATGTGATTGTTGGACGGCACCCGAAGGATTTGGTTAGCCATGGCTTGAGAAAGCAAAGGTGGGGAGGAGTGTCATCATAATAAAACTAAAATAAAAAGGCACTCCTTCATGGTATGAGATTGTTGGCAGGCACCCGAGGATTCGGTTAGCCCTGGTTTGTGAAAGAAAGGTTGGAAGGAGTGCCACACAAAAATAAAATAAAATGGGAGCCGCTCTTTGAAGGTTTGTCTGGCGAGGGGGTTAGAGTGCCCACTACCATTCGTTGACAACAACAAACACCTCTCAAAACTTTACTTTTATGCTCTCTCTATGTTTTCAAAATAAAAGCTCTAGCACAAATATAGCAATCGATGCTTCCCTCGTAGAAGGGCCATTCTTTTACTTTTATGTTGAGTCAGTTTACCTACTTCCTTCCATCTTAGAAGCAAACACTTGTGTCAACTGTACATTGATTCTTACATACTTGCATATTTGCATTCATCATATTACTATGTATTGACAATTATCCATGAGATATGCATGTTGAAAGTTGAAAGCAACCGCTGAAACTTAAATCTTCCTTTGTGTTGCTTCGATGCCTTTACTTTGAATTTATTGCTTTATGAGTTAACTCTTGTGCAAGACTTTTGATGCTTGTCTTGAAAGTACTCTTCATGAAAAGTTTTGCTATATGTTATCTATTTGTTAGCAACTATAGATCATTGCCTTGAGTCACTTCATTCATTTCATATGCTTTGTAATAGTATGATCAAGGTTATGTAAGTAGCATGTCACTACAGAAATTATTCTTTTTATCGTTTACCTGCTCGGGACAAGCAGGAACTAAGCTTGGGGATGCTGATACGTCTCCAACGTATCCATAATTTCTGTCGTTCAATGCTTGTTTTATGACAATACTTACATGTTTTGCTTGCACTTTATAATGTTTTTATGCGTTTTCCGGAACTAACCTATTAACAAGATGCCACAGTGCCAGTTCCTGTTTTCTGCTGTTTTTGGTTCCAGAAAGGCTGTTCGGGCAATATTCTCGGAATTGAACGAAATCAACGCAAAACACCCTATTTTTCCCGGGAGGCTCCAGAACACCGAAGAAGAGTCGGAGAGGGGCCAGAGGGCCACCACACCATAAGGCGGCGCGGCCTGGCCTGGGCCCGCGCCAGCCTATGGTGAGGAGCCCCCAGGCGCCCCCTTGCGCCGCCTCTTCGCCTATAAAACCCCTTTCGACCTAAAAACGCAGTACCAATTGACGAAACTCCAGAAAGACTCCAGGGGCGCCGCCGCCATCGCGAAACTCCAATTCGGGGGACAGAAGTCTCTGTTCCGGCACCCTGCCGGGACGGGGAAGTGCCCCCGGAAGCCATCTCCATCAACGCCACAGCCTCCATCATGCTCCGTGAGTAGTTCCCCCATGGACTACGGGTTCTAGCAGTAGCTAGTCGGTATTCTCTCCTCCATGTACTTCAATACAATGATCTCATGAGCTGCCTTACATGATTGAGATTCATCTGATGTAATCGGTGTTGTGTTTGTTGGGATCCGATGGATGATACATTATGATTAGTCTATCTATAAAGTTTGTGAAGTTATTGTTGCTGCAATCTTGTTATGCTTAATGCTTGTCACTAGGGCCCGAGTGGCATGATCTTAGATTTGAGCTCTATACTTATTGCTTAGATTGTATCTACAAGTTGTATGCACATGTCACTATCCGGAACCAAAGGCCCCGAAGTGACAGAAATCGGGACAACCGGAGGGGATGGCGGTGATGTGAGGGACACATGTTTTCACGGAGTGTTAATGCTTTGCTCCGGTACTCTATTAAAAGGAGTACCTTAATATCCAGTAGTTTCCCTTGAGGCCCGGCTGCCACCGGCTGGTAGGACAAAAGATGTTGTGCAAGTTTCTCATTGCGAGCACGTACGACTATAATTGGAAAACATGCCTACATGATTAATAAGCTGGATGTTCTGTCTTAATGCTTTGATTCCTATCAATTGCCCAACTGTAATTTGTTCACCCAACACTTGTCACTTATTGGAGAGTTACCACTAGTGTAGATCGCTGGGAACCCCGGTCCATTTCTCATCATTATATACTTGTTCTATATGTCGTTGGAAGTAGTATCAACTATTTTCTGGTGCCATTGCTCCTGTGTTACCATTACTGCTGCTGAGTTACTGTTACTATTGCTCTCATATCACTACTACTTTCACATCACCCCTGTTATTAGTGCTTTTCCAGGTGCAGCTGAATTGACAACTCAATTGTTAAGGCTTATAAGTATTCTTTACCAACCCTTGTGTCGAATCAATAAATTTGGGTTTTACTTCCCTCGAAGACTGCCGCGATCCCCTATACTTGTGGGTTATCACTTACATAACTTGTTTATTTACAAGATTCCTTTTCATAGAAAGTGGGTTAGGCTTAAATTTTTTTTGAATTTGCTTTTTGATGCTCTCTTTTGCTTCAACTCTTATTTCTTGGGAGTGCATCATTAAAATCACTGAGCCCATCTTAATGGCTATAAAGAAAGCACTTCTTGGGAGATAACCCATATTTTTATTTTACTACAGCAATTTTGTTTTATATTTGAGTCTTGGAAGTTGTTACTACTGTAGCAGCCTCTCCTTATCTTTATTTTATTGCATTGTTGTGCCAAGTAAAGTCTTTGATAGTACGGTTGATACTAGATTTGGATTACTGCGCAGAAACAGATTTCTTGCTGTCACGAATTTGAGTAGTATTCTCTGTAGGTAACTCAGAAAAATCTTCCAATTTACGTGCGTGATCCTCAGATATGTAAGCAACTTTCATTCAATTTGAGCTTTTTCATCTGAGCAAGTTAAGTGCCCCAGACAAATTCGTCTTTACAGACTGTTCTGTTTTGACAGATTCTGCCTTTTATTTCGCATTGCCTCTTTTTCTATGTTTGATGGATTTCTTTGTTCCATTAACTTTCAGTAGCTTTGTGCAATGTCCAGAAGTGTTAAGAATGATTATTTCACCTCTGAATATGTGCATTTTTGATTATTCACTAACCCTCTAATGAGTTTGTTTCGAGTTTGGCGTGGAGGAAGTTTTCAAGGGTCAAGAGAGAAGGATGATACAATATGATCAAGAAGAGTGAAAAGTCTAAGCTTGGGGATGCCCCCGTGGTTCATCCCTGCATATTTCAAGAAGACTCAAGCATCTAAGCTTGGGGATGCCCAAGGCATCCCCTTCTTCATCGACAACTTATCAGGTCACCTCTAGTGAAACTATATTTTTATTCCGTCACATCTTATGTGCTTTACTTGGAGCGTCTGTGTGTTTTATTTTCGTTTTTGTTATTTTCATTCTCTGAATAAATTCATGCTTGTGTGGGAGAGAGACACGCTCCGCTTGTTCATATGAACACTGGTGTTCTTAGCTTTACTTTTAATGTTCATGGCGAAGGTTGAAACTGCTTCGTTCATTGTTATATGGTTGGAAACATAAAATGCTTCATGTGGTAATTGGTATATTGTCTTGGATAATTTGATACTTGGCAATTGTTTTGCTCAATAGATCATGATTAAGTTCTTGCACCATGTAATTTAAACCTATTAGTGGAGAACTACCATAGAGCTTGTTGAAATTGGTTTGCATGATTGGTCTCTCTAAGGTTTAGATATTTTCTGGTAAAAGTGTTTGAGCAACAAGGAAGACAGTGTAGAGTCTTATAATGCTTGCAATATGTTCTTATGTAAGTTTTGCTGTACCGGTTCATACTTGTGTTTGCTTAAAATAACCTTGCTAGCCAAAGCCTTGTACTGAGAGGGAATGCTTCTCGTGCATCTAACACCTTGAGCCAAAACCTATGCCATGTGTGTCCACCATACCTACCTACTATGTGGTATTTTCTACCATTCCAAGTAAATACTTCATGTGCTACCTTTAAACAATTCAAAAGCTATCATCTCTTATTTGTGTCAATGTTTTATAGCTCATGAGGAAGTATGTGGTGTTTTATCATTCAATCTTGTTGGGCAGACTTTCACCAATGGACTAGTGGCTTCATCCGCTTATCCAATAATTTTGCAAAAAGAGCTGACAATGGGGTTCCCAGCCCCAATTAATCAACTTTCATTAATAATTCTCTTCACATGTTTTGCTCTCATTCATCAGTAAGCATCTTAATTTTGCAAATAGACACTCCTCCATGGTATGTGAAATGTTGGAAGGCACCCGAGGATTCGGTTAGCCATGGCTTGAGGAAGCAAAGGTTGGGAGGAGTGTCACCCAAAAATAAAACTAAAATAAATAGACACTCCTTCATGGTATGAGATTGTTGGAAGGCACCCGAGGATTCGGTTAGCCATGGCTTGAGACAGGAAAAGGTTGGAAGGAGTGTCACCCAAAAATAAAAATAAACTAAAACTATAGTACATGTGTAAACAAAAGAGAAGAGGGATGATCTACCTTGCTGGTAGAGATAACGTCCTTCATGGGAGCCGCTCTTTGAAAGTCTGTTTGATGAGGGGGTTAGAGTGCCCACTACCATTCGTTGACAACAACAAACACCTCTCAAAACTTTACTTTTATGCTCTCTATATGATTTCAAAACTTAAAAAGCTCTAGCACATGATTTAATCCCTGCCTCCCTCTGCGAAGGGCCATTCTTTTGTTTTATGTTGAGTC
The DNA here is from genome assembly GCF_019359855.2 of Lolium perenne. NCBI lineage: Eukaryota > Viridiplantae > Streptophyta > Magnoliopsida > Poales > Poaceae > Lolium > Lolium perenne. The sequence goes on from NC_067250.2 coordinate 34,630,696, forward strand.
AGTTTACCTACTTCCTTCCATCTTAGAAGCAAACACTTGTGTCAACTGTGCATTGATTCTTATATACTTGCTTATTTGCATTCATCATATTACTTTGTGTTGACAATTATCCATGAGATATGCATGTTGAAAGTTGAAAGCAACTGCTGAAACTTATATCTTCCTTTGTGTTGCTTCGATGCCTTTACTTTGAATTTATTGCTTTATGAGTTAACTCTTATGCAAGACTTTTGATGCTTGTCTTGAAAGTACTATTCATGAAAAGTTTTGCTATATGTTATCTATTTGTTAGCAACTATAGATCATTGCCTTGAGTCGCTGCATTCATCTCATATGCTTTACAATAGTATGATCAAGATTATGTAAGTAGCATGTCACTTCAGAAATTATCCTTGTTATCGTTTACCTACTCGAGGGCGAGTAGGAACTAAGCTTGGGGATGCTTGATATGTCTCAAACGTATCTATAATTTCTTATGTTCCATGCTCGTTTTATGACAATACTTACATGTTTTGTTCACACTTTATAATGTTTTGATGCATTTTCCGGAACTAACCTATTAACAAGATGCCGAAGTGTCAGTTCCTGTTTTGTGCTGTTTTTGGTTTCAGAAATCCTACAAAGGAAATGATACGTCTCCAACGTATCGATAATTTCTTATGTTCCATGCTACTTTATTGATGATACCCACATGTTTTATACATACTTTATGTCATATTTATGCATTTTCCGGCACTAACCTATTAACGAGATGCCGAAGAGCCAGTTGCTGTTTTCTGCTGTTTTTGGTTTCAGAAATCCTAGTAAGGAAATATTCTCGGAATTGGACGAAATCAACGCCCAGGATCTTATTTTTCCACGAAGCTTCCAGAACACCGGGGGAGATACGAAGTGGGGCGACGAGGCGACGCCACACTAGGGCGGCGTGGCCCAAGCCCTGGTCGCGCCGGCCTGTTGTGTGGGCCCCTTGCGTCGCCCCTAAACCTACCTCTCCGACTATAAGAAGCCTTCATCGATAATAACTCCAGTACCGAGAGCCACGATACGGAAAACCTTCCAGAGACGCCGCCGCCGCCAATCCCATCTCGGGGGATTCAGGAGATCGCCTCCGGCACCCTGCCGGAGAGGGGAGTCATCTCCCGGAGGACTCTTCACCGCCATGGTCGCCTCCGGAGTGATGTGTGAGTAGTTCACCCCTGGACTATGGGTCCATAGCAGTAGCTAGATGGTCGTCTTCTCCTAATTGTGCTATCATTGTTGGATCTTGTGAGCTGCCTAACATGATCAAGATCATCTATCTGTAATGGTACATGTTGCATTTGTTGGGATCCGATGAATAATGAATGCTATGTTATGTTGATTATCAATCTATCATCTATGTGTTGTTTATGATCTTGCATGCTCTCTGTGGCTAGTAGAGGCTCTGGCCAAGTTTTTGCTTGTAACTCCAAGAGGGAGTATTTATGCTCGATAGTGGGTTCATGCCTCCATTAAATCTGGGATAGTGACAGAAAGTTCTAAGGTTGTGGATGTGCTGTTGCCACTAGGGATAAAACATCAATGCTATGTCTAAGGATATATTTGTTGATTACATTACGCACCATACTTAATGCAATTGTCTGTTGTTTGCAACTTAATACTGGAGGGGGTTCGGATGATAACCTGAAGGTGGACTTTTTAGGCATAGATGCATGCTGGATAGCGGTCTATGTACTTTGTCGTAATGCCCAATTAAATCTCACAATACTCATCATAACATGTATGTGCATGGTCATGCCCTCTTTATTTGTCAATTGCCCAACTGTAATTTGTTCACCCAACATGCTTATTCTTATGGGAGAGACACCTCTAGTGAACTGTGGACCCCGGTCCATTCTTTTACATCGAATACAATCTACTGCAATACTCGTTGTACTGTTTTTTGCAAACATCATCATCCACACTATACATCTAATCCTTTGTTACAGCAAGCCGGTGAGATTGACAACCTCACTGTCACGTTGGGGCAAAGTAATTTGGTTGTGTTGTGCAGGTTCCATGTTGGCGCCGGAATCCCTGGTGTTGCGCCGCACTACACTCCGCCGCCATCAACCTTCAACATGTTTCTTGGCTCCTACTGGTTTGATAAACCTTGGTTTCTTACTGAGGGAAAACTTGCCGCTGTACGCATCACACCTTCCTCTTGGGGTTCCCAACGGACGCGAGCTGTACGCGTATCAAGCTCTTTTTCTGGCGCCGTTGCCGGGGAGATCAAGACACGCTGCAAGGGGAGTCTCCACCTCCAATCTCTTTACTTTGTTTTTGTCTTGCTTTATTTTATTTAGTACTTTGTTTGCTGCATTATATCAAAATACAAAAAAATTAGTTGCTAGTTTTACTTTATTTGCTATCTTGTTTGCCATATTAAAAACACAAAAAAATTAGTTACTTGCATTTACTTTATCTAATTTGTTTTATTTACTATTGCTAAAATGAGTAATCCTGAAGTTGAAGTTCGTTCGTTTAAACAACAAGGGGGAGAATTTTTAAAATATGCTTGGTATAGAATTAGTGATGCTCATAATAGGTGCACTAAGAAACACTCCACCACTATCCTACTCAGGAATTTTTATGTTGGTATCTCTAGCTGGAATAGGTATGTTCTTGATTGTCTCGCAGGAGGTAATTTCCTAGGCACTCCTGCTTTAGAAGCTAGTTGCATAACTGAGAGTCTATTTGGAATACCACCTATTAATGAAGTTAAAACTGAAATCTCTTTCGAAGATGTCATGAAAAAGTTAGAAACCATAGAGCAAAATCTTCCAAGTATTGAGACTAAGTTGGGAGAATTACTTAATAGCACTGATAAACTTGACAAATCTCTAGGTGGAATTAATGAGAGAATTGCCATCTTAGAAGCTTTTGCTATTCATGATAATCAAACGCAAAGGATTAGTGAACTTGAAGAGGCTATGGGAACATTGGGTTCAACTTTTTCTTCTATTAAATTTAAGGAGAAAGCTTATGTGGGTAAGGAGCAAAAGTTCATGTATGTCTCTAAGGTGCCTAAACCAAAAAAACCATTATAGGCCTAAAATTGACAAAGCTCTTAATACCACTATAGATAATGGAGCATCCAATGCTTTGTCTCTTGATAATACTTGATACACACTTTCTGCGCCTAGCTGAAAGGCGTTAAAGAAAAGCGCTTATGGGAGACAACCCATGATTTTACTACTGCACTTTTATTTTATATTTGAGTCTTGGAAGTTGTTACTACTGTAGAAACCTCTCCTTATCTTAATTTTTTTGCATTGTTGTGCCAAGTAAAGTCTTTGATTGTAAGGTTCATACTAGATTTGGATTACTGCGCAGAAACAGATTTCTTGCTGTCACGAATCTGGGCTGAATTCTCTGTAGGTAACTCAAAAAATTCTGCAAATTTACGTGAGTGATCCTCAGATATGTACGCAACTTTCACTCAATTTGAGAATTTTCATTTGAGCAAGTCTGGTGCCTCTTAGAAATTCGTCTTTACGGACTGTTCGGTTTTGACAGATTCTGCCTTTTATTTCGCATTGCCTATTTTGCTATGCTTGATGGATTTTTCTATTCCATTAACTTTCAGTAGCTTTGTGCAATGTCCAGAAGTGTTAAGAATGATTATGTCACCTCTGAACATGTGAATTTTAATTATGCACTAACTCTCTAATGAGTTGTTTTGAGTTTGGTGTGGAGGAAGTTTTCAAGGATCAAGAGAGGAGGATGATACAATATGATCAAGGAGAGTGAAAGCTCTAAGCTTGAGAATGCCCCGGTGGTTCACCCCTGCATATTTCAAGAAGACTCAAGTGTCTAAGCTTGGGGATGCCCAAGGCATCCCCTTCTTCATCGACAACATTATCAGGTTCCTCTAGTGAAACTATATTTTTATTCCGTCACATCTTATGCACTTTGCTCGGAGCGTCGGTTTGTTTTTGTTTTGTTTGAATAAGTTGGATCCTAGCATTCATTGTGTGGGAGAGAGACACGCTCCGCTGTTGCATAGGGACAAATATGGCCTTAGGTTTTACTCATAATGTTCATGGCGAAGGTTAAACTGCCTCGTTAAATTGTTATATGGTTGGAAACGGGAAATGCTACATGTGGTAATTGGTATAATAACTTGAATAATGTGATACTTGGCAATTGTTGTGCTCATGTTTAAGCTCTTGCATCATATACTTTGCACCTATTAGTGAAGAAATACATATTGCTTGCTAAAATTTGGTTTGCATGATTGGTCTCTCTAAGGTCTAGATATTTTCTAGTAAGGGTCGAACAACAAGGAAGACGGTGTAGAGTCTTATAATGCTTACAATATGTCTTTTATGTGAGTTTTGCTGTACCGGTTCATACTTGTGTTTGTTTCAAATAACCTTTCTAGCCTAAACCTTGTATCGAGAGGGAATACTTCTCATGCATCCAAAATCCTTGAGCCAAACACTATGCCACTTGTGTCCACCATACCTACCTACTACATGGTATTTCTCCGCCATTCCAAAGTAAATTGCTTGAGTGCTACCTTTAAATTTTTCATTCTTTATCTTTGCAATATATAGCTCATGGGACAAATAGCCTAAAAACTATTGTGGTATTGAATATGTACTTATGCATTTTATTTCTTATAAGTTGCTTGTTGTGCGATAACCATGTTCCTGGGGACGCCATCAACTACTCTTTGTTGAATATCATGTGAGTTGCTATGCATGTTCGTCTTATTAAGGGCGATTTACCATGAGTTGAATGGTTTGAGCATGCATATTGTTAGAGAAGAACATTGGGCCGCTAACTAAAGCCATGATCCATGGTGGAAGTTTCAGTTTTGGAGAACAATCCTCAATCTCTTATGAGAATATTAATTGTTGCTAAATACTTATGCATTAAAGAGGAGTCCATTATCTGTTGTCTATGTTGTCCCGGTATGGATGTCTAAGTTGAGAATAATCAAAAGCGAGAAATCCAATGCGAGCTTTCTCCTTAGACCTTTGTACAGGCGGCATAGAGGTACCCATTTGTGATACTTGGTTAAAACATATGTATTGCGGTGATAATCCAGGTAATCCGAGCTAATTAGGACAAGGTGCGGGCACTATTGGTATACTATGCATGAGGCTTGCAACTTGTAGGATATAATTTACATGATACATATGCTTTATTACTACCGTTGACAAAATTATTTCTTGTTTTCAAAATAAAAGCTCTAGCACAAACATAGCAATCAATGCTTCCCTCCGCGAAGGGCCTTTCTTCTACTTTTATGTTGAGTCAGTTTACCTATTTCCTCCCATCTCAAGAAGCAAACACTTGTGTTAACTGTGCATTGATTCTTACATACTTGCATATTGCACTTATTATATTACTTTGCATTGACAACTATCCATGAGATATACATGTTACAAGTTGAAAGCAACCGCTGAAACTTAATCTTCCTTTGTGTTGCTTCAATACCTCTACTATGAATTTATTGCTTTATGAGTTAACTCTTATGCAAGACTTATTGATGCTTGTCTTGAAAGTACTATTCATGAAAAGTCTTTGCTATATGATTCAATTGTTTACTCATTGCATTTACATTGCTTCGAATCGCTGCATTCATTACATGTGCTTACAATAGTATGATCAAGATTATGATGGCATGTCACTTCAGAAATTATCTTTGTTATCGTTTACCTACTCGGGACGAGTAGGAACTAAGCTTGGGGATGCTGATACGTCTCCAACGTATCGATAATTTCTTATGTTCCATGCTACTTTATGTCATATTTATGCATTTTCCGGCACTAACCTATTAACGAGATGCCGAAGAGCCAGTTGTTGTTTTCTGCTGTTTTTGGTTTCAGAAATCCTAGTAAGGAAATATTCTCGGAATTGGACGAAATCAACGCCCAGGATCTTATTTTTCCACGAAGCTTCCAGAACACCGGGGGAGATACGAAGTAGGGCGACGAGGCGACGCCACACTAGGGCAGCGCGGCCCAAGCCCTGGCCGCGCCGGCCTGTTGTGTGGGCCCCTCGCGTCGCCCCTAAACCTACCTCTCCGACTATAAGAAGCCTTCGTCGATAATAACTCCAGTACCGAGAGCCACGATACGGAAAACCTTCTAGAGACGCCGCCGCCGCCAATCCCATCTCGGGGGATTCAGGAGATCGCCTCCGGCACCCTGCCGGAGAGGGGAGTCATCTCCCGGAGGACTCTTCACCGCCATGGTCGCCTCCGGAGTGATGTGTGAGTAGTTCACCCCTGGACTATGGGTCCATAGCAGTAGCTAGATGGTCGTCTTCTCCTAATTGTGCTATCATTGTTGGATCTTGTGAGCTGCCTAACATGATCAAGATCATCTATCTGTAATGCTACATGTTGCGTTTGTTGAGATCCGATGAATAATGAATGCTATGTTATGTTGATTATCAATCTATCATCTATGTGTTGTTTATGATCTTGCATGCTCTCTGTTGCTAGTAGAGGCTCTGGCCAAGTTTTTGCTTGTAAGTCCGAGAGGGAGTATTTATGCTCGATAGTGGGTTCATGCCTCCATTAAATCTAGGACAGTGACAGAAAGTTCTAAGGTTGTGGATGTTCTGTTGCCACTAGGGATAAAACATCAATGCTATGTCTAAGGATATATTTGTTGATTACATTACGCACCATACTTAATGCAATTGTCTGTTGTTTGCAACTTAATACTGGAGGGGGTTCGGATGATAACCTGAAGGTGGACTTTTTAGGCATAGATGCATGCTGGATAGCGGTCTATGTACTTTGTCGTAATGCCCAATTAAATCTCACAATACTCATCATAACATGTATGTGCATGGTCATGCCCTCTTTATTTGTCAATTGCCCAACTGTAATTTGTTCACCCAACATGCTTATTCTTATGGGAGAGACACCTCTAGTGAACTGTGGACCCCGGTCCATTCTTTTACATCGAATACAATCTACTGCAATACTCGTTCCACTGTTTTCTGCAAACATCATCATCCACACTATACATCTAATCCGTTGTTACAGCAAGCCGGTGAGATTGACAACCTCACTGTCACGTTGGGGCAAAGTAATTTGGTTGTGTTGTGCAGGTTCCACGTTGGCGCCGGAATCCCTGGTGTTGCGCCGCACTACACTCCGCCGCCATCAACCTTCAACGTGCTTCTTGGCTCCTACTGGTTCGATAAACCTTGGTTTCTTACTGAGGGAAAACTTGCCGCTGTACGCATCACACCTTCCTCTTGGGGTTCCCAACGGACGCGTGCTGTACGCGTATCAGGAAATATTCTCGGAATTGGAAGAAATCAAAGCCCAGGATCTTATATTTCACGGAAGCTTCCAGAGCACCGAAGAGGGGCCAGAGGGGAGCCAGGGGGCCCCACCCCACAAGGCGGCGCGGCCAAGGGGGGGCGCCCCCTACTGTGTGGGACCCCCAGGACCCCTCCGACTCCGCCTGTTCGCCTATAAGACTCCCCGTGACCTAAAACTTCGACACCAATAAGCCACGATACGGAAAACCTTCCAGAGCCGCCGCCATCGCGAAGCCAAGATTCGGGGGACAGAAGTCTCTGTTCCGGCACGCCGCCGGGATGGGGAATTGCCCCCGGAAGGCATCTCCATCGACACCACCGCCATCTTCATCGCCGCTGCTGTCTCCCATGATGAGGAGGGAGTAGTTCTCCCTCGAGGCTAAGGGCTGTATCGGTAGCTATGTGGTTCATCTCCCTCTCATGTACTTCAATACAATGATCTCATGAGCTGCCTTACATGATTGAGATCCATATGATGAGCTTTGTATCACTATTAATCTATGTGCTACTCTAGTGATGTTATTAAAGTACTCTATTCCTCCTCCATGATGTAATATTGACAGTGTGTGCATCATGTAGTACTTGGCATAGGTTATGATTGTAATCTCTTGTAGATTATGGAGTTAACTATTACTATGATGGTATTGATGCGATATATTCCCCCTTTCATAGCTGATGGTGACAGTGTGCATGCTATGTTAGTACTAGGTCTAAATTGCAACGGTCTATTATGCACTCTAGAGGTTACTTAAATATGAACTCCGAATGTTGTGGAGCTTGTTTACTCCGGCTTGAGGGAGCTCTTGTAGCCCTACACAATGAATGGTGTTTGTCATCCAACAAGAGAGTGTAGAGTAGTTTTATTATGTGATCATTGTTGAGAGTGTCCACTAGTGAAAGTATGATCCCTAGGCCTTGTTTCAGAACATCGAATCTCCGTTTATTTACTGTTCTACTGCATGTTTACTTGCTGCCATATTTATTTCAGATTGTTATTACCACTCATATTCATCCATATCACTTGTATTTCACTATCTCTTCGCCGAACTAGTGCACCTATACATCTGACAAGTGTATTAGGTGTGTTGGGGACACAAGAGACTTCTTGTATCGTAATTGCAGGGTTGCTTGAGAGGGATATCTTTGACCTCTACCTCCTTGAGTTTGATAAACCTTGGGTGATTCACTTAAGGGAAACTTGCTGCTGTTCTACAAACCTCTTCTCTTGGAGGCCCAACACTGTCTACAGGAATAGAAGCGTGCGTTGACATCAAGCTATTTTCTGGCGCCGTTGCCGGGGAACGAAGAAAAGTTACACCACAGAGATTTCTAACTCCCACGTCAACTGCGCGCCAGCAGTAAACAGCACCTAGTATAGGCACCTCTCCCCATGAGTTTGGCCTCCCGGTGAAAGCAAACCGCCAACCCGGGAACTGCACAGGGCTTGGGTAGGACATTCACCTCATTTCACGTCATTTCACTTTCAATGGAGGCAGCCTCGGCATAACCCCTATGACTTCAGAGGGAACCCATACTAAAATACATAAGTTTCCAGTCAAGCCTTACCCAGATTCATGTATTGTGGGGGTACTTAAGAATTGGAAATGGTATCGCATCCGAACCCAACCATCAGTTTTGTAAAATTCACCAAGTCATTCACCAGTCATATTCACCTTCAAAATCTTTCAATGGAATGACTCATCATTCCAAGGTTTTCAAAGTCATTTCATTTCACAAGTTCCCAACTAAAGTAGTCACTTTTAATATTTAGCACTAGCAACTAGTTATGAGGGGTGCTAAATAACTTATAGCTCTCTAGGCTAAGTGTGATGCTCTTGTACTTACTCCATAACTAACCATGTGAATCATAAATCAACTAGTAACTTTGATAAATAAAATTTAATAAAGCTTGCAAGAAAAAAACTTAGGATAGGACCATTAGGTATAAAGTAAAATGTAATGGTGCCTTGCTCTTGGAGAGCTTTGCACTTTGCAAGAAGGTTAGCTTGCAACAAAATAGCTTGCATTAGTCTCGCTTGCCTTGGTTGGGGTAGTGATCAAGGTTCCCTTCTTCTTCTTGGTAGAAATCCTCCTCCTCTTGATAGTCACCGGTACTAGCGTCTATAAACGAATGCGAGGATACAAACACCAATCAATACTTAATGAACCTAAATAGCCTTAATGGCTCACTCAAGATGGTCTAGCATCATCATCTACCTTACTCAACATTTGACTAGGGTTTCTTCTTTAGTGTTTAGAAAACAACTCCTCTTATTGAATTAGGGTTTTCTCTTTAGTTCTTTGGAGAAATAATTTCCTCTCATTGAATCTTGTTAAGATTTAATCTCCTCAAACAACAAGGTATGATCACATGTTGACCAAGGTCAACACTTCACACTTACCCTTTGAGAAACATGATTTAAATGAGGTTCCATACCTCATACAATTTAAATCCTATTTGATTTAATATCCTCAAGTGAGAAAACATGAGACCATGCATCAAGGGTCATCACATCACTTCATAACACTTGAGAAGATGATTTAAATGAGGTGCTACACCTCATAGATTTAAATTCCTAAATTTGAAAATAATTGAAATGGTCTAGTATTGACTACATAGCCAATTTTTGATTCTAGCCCATGATCATATGAAGCAACTATAGTATTTTATTACATAATAAATTAGACAACATCAAATGAGATTTATGAGAGTTGGAATCACTTAAAAATAGTTTATGGTTGATTTTAGATATTTATTTGAAGTTTGAAAAGTTACCGATTTGTCATTTTTATTGCAGAGGATCTATAATGAATTTTTAATTGAAACCAGTGGGGTTAGTTAGATCATTTCATAAGCTTTCTAGAACATTTTGAATCACTAAATTTGGATTTGTATATTTGAAAACATTTAAATTCTAGCAATGCATCAATATTTGAATTCAGCTAAAATGAATAATTCGAGTTTGAATTAAACGGGCTAGGCGGGAAATGCTAACGGGTCGAAGGGGGAGAAAAGCGTTGGGCCGGCCCAGCTACGCGCTGGTGCGCAGTGGGCTGCCTGATAGGGTGGGACCCAGCTGTCAGTTGTTTTAAATCGACGAACCGGTATGCGTGAATATAGGCCGTGGGATTAAAGGGGATCGGACGGCTGCAGGTCGTCTTCGTCGGAGACGAGTGATACGTCCAAAATGTATCTACTTTCCCGAACACTTTTGCTATTGTTTTGCCTCTAATTTGTGTATTTTGGATGCAACTAACACGGACTAACGCTGTTTTCAGCAGAACTGTTCTGGTGTCTCATTTTTGTGCAGAAATCCAACTTTCAGGAAAATCCTCGGAATTTATGCGAAAGGTCCTATTTTTCCAGAAGACTCACGGAGCCAGAAGGGCAAGCCAGGTGGAGGCCTGAGGGCCCCACACCCTAGGGCGGCGCGGCCCAGGAGGGGGGCGCGCGGCCCTAGCGTGTGGCCCCCTCGGCTGGCCTCCGACGCCCTCCTCTGGACTACTTAAGGGGTTCGATCTAAAAATTGCGACCAAGAAGTCGAAGTCGCCAGAAACCCTCCAGAACGCCGCCACATCGCAAAACTCCGTCTCGGGGGCCAGAAGTCTGTGTTCTGGCACTCCGCCGGGACGGGGAATTGGAGGAGATCATCGCCATCACCACCACCGACGCCTCTCCATCGACCAGCAATGTTTCCCCCATCCATGTGTGAGTAATTCCCCCGCTGTAGGCTGAAGGGGATGGTAGGGATTGGATGAGATTGGTCATGTAATAGCATAAGATTGTTAGGGCATAGTGCCTAGTGTCCGCAATTGGTACTTTGATGATATTGTTGCAACTTGTTATGCTTAATGCTTGTCACTAGGGCCCGAGTGCCATGATCTCAGATCTGAACATGTTATTGTTTCATCATTATATGCATTGTTTTATGATCTTACCTGCAAGTTGTATACACATGTCGCTGTCCGGAACCAAAGGCCCTGAAGTGACAGAAATCGGGACAACCGGAGGGGATGGTAGTGATGTGAGGATCACATGTGTTCACGGAGTGTTAATGCTTTGCTCCGGTACTCTATTAAAAGGAGTACCTTAATATCCAGTAGATTCCCTAGAGGCCCGGCTGCCACCGGCTGGTAGGACAAAAGATGTTGTGCAAGTTTCTCATTGCGAGCACGTACGACTATATATGGAACACATGCCTATTGATTGCTTTGTACTTGGACACCGTTTTATTATTATCTGCAAATGCCCTGCTTGACTGTTACATGAGTTTCTCTCATCCATGCAACGCCCATTATCCGTCCCCGTGCCTACAGTATTTTAATCCTGCTGTTTACTATAATTACTACTGCTGTCTCTGTTACTCTACTGCTGTTATTTCACTATTCATCGCTATAAAACTGTTACCTCGATAAACTCTTGCGAGCAAGTCTGTTTCCAGGTGCAGCTGAATTGACAACTCCGCTGTTAAGGCTTTCAAGTATTCTTTGTCTCCCCTTGTGTCGAATCAATAAATTGGGTTTTACTACCCGCGAATACTGCTGCGATCCCCTATACTTGTGGGTTATCAAGACCGTTTTCTGGCGCCGTTGCCGGGGAGCATAGCTTTATTTAGAAGTTCACTTGGATTGATATTGTTCGCTGCAAATTCTCCATCATGGGTAAACCTAAAGTCGCCATATTACCATCCACTACAAGAAAAGGTACAACTCTGAGTACCTCTGCTACACTTGATTCACCATCTGTGTTAAGTCAACTTGTTTCACCGCCGCAAGCTTCACATGCTGGTACTTCTGCTGAATCTGAAAATTCTCATAATATTGATAATGTTTCTGCTGTGCTTGATGATAGTGGTTCATTGGGATCCTTTCTAGATGCTACAATTGCTAGGTCTAGACAAATTGAAAATACTGAAACTCCTAATGCTGCTACACCTGTTAATTCACCTGAACTTGATTATTCTAGTGATGATCCTGATGAGGATTATGTGGAACTTAATGATGATTTTATTGATAAATGAAATGCTATTACTGATGCAAGAAAAATTAAAAAGTTTCTCGCACAATATACTGTTAGACATAAGCTATCTCCTGATCCTAAATTTGCCACATCTCCTATATGCATTAAAGATAAAGATTATGATTTTTCTCTTGATCTATCTCATATAGCTATTGTTGAGAAAACACCCTTTTGTGGTACTGAAAAAGAAAGTGCTGTAGAACACATGAATGAACTCTCTTCTATGAGTAGCTTATTTTCTGATGATGTTAAGATGCGTACTTATTTTGTTGCTAAATTTTTTCCTTTCTCATTAAAGGATGATGCTAAAACTTGGTATAATAATTTGCCTCCTAGTTCTATTAAAAGTCCAGGTGATTTGCTTGATGTTTTCTTTCGGAAATACTTTCCTGCTAGTGCTCAACATGCTGCTTTACAGAAAATTTATAGCTTTGACCAGGAAGATGGAGAGAAATTGCCTGAAGCATGGGCAAGATTTTGCTCTCTTATCAGGGCTCGACCTAGACATGAATTGGAAAAGCATGATTTACTTGATATATTCTATAGTGGACTAACCGTTGAGTCTAGGGCATATTTGGATAGTTGTGCTGGTTGTGTTTTCAGGAAAAGAACTCCAGACAAAGCTGAAGAATTATTGGCTAAAATAGGCCGGAATCATGATGATTGGACTACACCTGAACCAACTCCAACGCCAATATTGAAGAAGAGGGGTTTAATTAAATTGAATGATGAAGATATGAGGGAAGCCAAGAAGTCTCTCAAGGAGAAAGGTATTAAATCCGAAGATGTGAAGAACCTACCTCCCATAGAAGATATATGTGAGATAATTCCCCCTTCATCCATGATTGAGGTAAACTCCCTTCAACGCTTTACTAGGGAAGATATTCCGTATTCAAAACCTCATGCTCAATGCTTAGATGAGTTTGATAATTATATTGTTAAGCAAGAAAATTTTAATATGAGAGTAGAGAATCATCTAATGGAAAATTCTCAAGCTATTAGCAATTTGCATGATATTGTGGAGAGAACCTCCAATGATGTTAAGATGCTTGTTAAACATTTTCAAATGGTTCAAACTCAAATTGATCAACTCACTAAAGTGCAAAATGACTTATTAAAAAATAATTCTAAAGAGAAACATGCTTATGAAGTAACAACTAGAGGTGGTGTCTCTACCCAGGATCCTCTATATCCTGAAGGGCATCCCAAAAGAATTGAACAAGATTCTCAACGAATTGAAACTAGTGCTCCTTCTAAGAAAAAGAAGAAGAAACATAAAAATGTTGTAGAATCCTCTGAGCCTGTTAATGATCCTAATAGCATTTCTATTTCTGATGCTGAAACTGAAAGTGGTAATGAACATGATAATGGTAATGATAATGATAATGATAAGAAAGATGCTTCTGATAAAGAAGAGGTTGAAGATGAACCTGAAAAGCATGCTAAAAATAAAAAAGTATACTAAAGAAGATTTTATTGCTAAGAAACATGGTAATGAAAGGGAACCTTGGGTACAAAAGCAAATGCCTTTTCCTGCTAAGAAACTAAAATCAAAGGAAGAAGAACACTATAATAAATTTTGTGATTGGATGAAACCTTTATTCTTGCAAATCCCTTTGACTGATGCTATTAAATTGCCTCCTTATTCAAAGTATATGAAAGATATTGTCACTAACAAAAGGAAAATCCCCAATGAGGAGATTTCCACTATGCTTGCTAATTACTCTTTCAATGGCAAGGTTCCAAAGAAGTTGGGCGATCCAGGTATACCTACTATTAATTGTTCTATTAAGAATAATTATGTTAGAACTGCTCTATGTGATTTGGGAGCCGGTGTTAGTGTTATGCCTTTTTCTCTTTATAAGAGACTTTATTTAGACAAGTTGATACCTACTGATATATCTTTTCAAATGGCTGATAAATCTACTGCTATTCCTGTTGGTATATGTGAGGATGTTCCTGTTCAAGTTACTAATAACTGCTTGATATTAACTGATTTTGTTGTGTTGGAAATGCCTGAAGATGATAATATGTCTATTATTCTTGGGAGACCTTTTCTTAACACCGCAGGGGCTGTTATTGATTGCAATAAAGGAAAGGTTACTTTCAATGTTGATGATAAGGAGCATACCGTCTATTTCCCCAAGAGGATTGATAAAGTGTGTGGAGTTAATACTATTTCTAATCTGAGAACTATCAAAGTTGGGACTATTGATTGTCCTATATATGAGCCTAAAGAAGGATATCAAAGTCTTATGATTGGATCCATATCAATACAATTCAAGGTAACATGATTGATTTGAGGTTTATTTCTTCTTATGCTATGTAAAATTTATTTGGTGGCAAGACTTGATCAACCTTGTTAACAAATACTTTTTATATGCATAGAGGAGGTAAACAACATCTCTTTCTTCCTCCACTTGCTTTACTTGATGTAGCACTTTTGATTTGCAAAGTTCCCTAGTTAATTAGAGATTTCAAAAAAAAATCTGGCCAGTAATAATAAACTTAATACCCAGAAATGTGCATTTTTTCAAAGTTTTCAAAAATTCACAAAAATTATACCGTTGGTCCTATTTTTCGAAAATGCACCTGGGAGCACCTGGGGATGACCAGTGGGGCACCCCAGGGTGGCACCCCACAGGCCGGCGCGGCCAGCAAGGGGGGCGCGCCACCCTGGTGTGTGGGTCCCCCTTTACCCCACTTCAGCATCTTTTCCTCACACACTCTTCTCTCTCCCGAAAAAATCAACACCAGCTTTCTCTCACTCGCGTTTTTGCTCAAGAGCTCAGGATTTCTCGATCTCTTTGCTCAGCCCAGATTTCTGTCTGAAATTTGGCACATTTGCTCTCCGGTATGTGACTCCTCCGATCATCCAAGTAGAATTTTGTTTGGTTGAGTATATCTTGAATATTTTGCTGTTGTAGGTAACATGTTTAGTAAGCTTGCATGCTTGTTCTAAGTTGTAGAAACTAGTTTTGATGCATGATTAGTACTCTAGCAAGTTCCTATAGTAGTTCCCCTCAATTATATGTCACCAAATCAAATTTTATATTGTTTGTTGAAAATTTCAGAAAATGGAGTGGAATAGACATCAACTAAACCAACAAGAATTGGAGGTGCAACAAGTCATGAGAGTGAACCGAGAGGGAGTATACCCCTCTTACTACCCGTGCACAGATTTCATGAGAAGTGCAGGAATCTTGGAGGATGTTCAGAATCTAATTTCTCATGCAGGGTTGAATGATTTTGTTGACGGAGAACCATACCAATATGCAAAATTGACTATGTCTATTGTACAGGATTTTAAGTTCAATTGGTCGCAATCTAACCCCATGGTTCCGTACAAGATTTATAATAAAACTGTCAACTTGCCATTCAATGATTTTCGTACAGCAATTAGAGTACCGCAATGGGGATCATGCGAGAAGATAAGGGGATCGCCGCGAGAGCTCTTAAACCTCTTCGAGATGATTTGTCATGGAAGGAGTTTCTCAGAGGATGGTGGTAAAATCACTAGCATTCAACTCCCAGCTATCCGCTACTTTGCTTATTTCATTACTAAATGCGTTCTCGCTAGGAAGAATGGTAGTAAATTATCTATCCAGGATTTAGCTTTCCTAGCTGCTGCACTGCAAAGCAATAGGGCTTATAATTTGGGGGCATTGATAGCTTATAGACTTTCTAGTAACCGTGAGAAGGGGGAAATTTGTGGTGGTCTCATCGCCTCTCGTTTACTAGCTTTGCATGGAGTAGAACCTCACCATCTTGATATTCAACTTTCCATAGAAAAACTTGACATAGTCTCCATGATTAAACATGAATTTATTTCTGATTCATCTAACTTGAGTAACATGTCTTACAAGATAACATTTTACAAGAAGACTTGGAGAACAACTAAGAAAACTGAAAAACTAGTAAGATTGCCTGCGCCTGTTCTATTTAACCTTGATTTCAGGGAGGATTGGTCAGTCACAGAAGGTGTACTGAATGCACACATAGAGGGAGGAGGCCATCATGCAAGAGACAACACGGAGGCCGAGGAACACCTCGACTCGTCATCCGATGCAGCAAGCTCTTCGCATCAACATTTTGGACATGTGGAGCCTCCACGCTTTTCTTCTGCACAGGGACCTCACTATGACTACGCCATGTATGATCCACCGGCGTGGAACAGCGACCCTCGCTGGGGTTGAACTCCACTTAGACCAAAAGCCTAAGCTTGGGGGGAGGTATACCGGCATCACTCATTCTTTGCATATTATGATTGCTGGATACTTGTATATACTTGTTTAGTTTGTTTGAGTGGTTTTCTAATAAGAGGGAGATGATATTTGGGGAAGTGCTGCCTGAAAACAGATTCTGGACTGTTACCGAAAAAATCCTCAAAAATAGGCAGAACAATATTTTGCGAAGCCAATTTTTGTGCATGTTCCCCAGGTTTTTATCTAACTTTCATTAGTTGAACACCTTTCGATTTGAGCAGTGGAAGAATTTCTTAAAAATCGAGTACTGTACTGCTATCAAGTTTGACGAATTTCTGCTGCTTTGTGCTTATGTGACTTTTCTAGTTTCCATTTTCTTGTTTTTGTTTTGTTTCTTTCCTAAAACACAAAAAGACCAAAAATATTTCTGTTTTTTCTCTTCACCATTTGTTTATTTTGGTTTCTTGCATTTATTTTGTTTTATTTGCTATTGTTAGTTTGCTATAAGAAAATCCAAAAAGATTTTGCTTTGTTTGCTTGTTTCCTTTTGTTCTTGTTCTCAAATTCGAAAACACCAAAAATATTTGCTGTTCTTCTTTAGTTTGTAAAGTTCACTATGAGTTCAATGGTCTTCGGTGGCTGGAGCGTGGTTTTCATTTCATATTATCCAAGCTATACAAGTGAAAGGCAATAATGACGATCTACGACAATTGGATTGTGGTGAGAGGCTGGTATGAACTCTATTTGTTTTTATTTTTGTACATATACTCATCCATGTGAGCATGCTTAGTTGGTTCATGTGAGGTATATGTCATTTAAGAAAGTCTAGTAGTTCATGATCTCTCATGTTTTGCTCCAATTTATTAGTATGAGTAGCATGTCATGGATGTTTGCTTGCATTGTTTTATTCATAAATTGGTATGACATTGTGGTATTCTCCTCTGAATAATTTATTTGTATCGACTTGGCACATGCTCACGCATGCATATGACTGAACAAAAGTCAATTAAGCCTCTATGATTTACATTGCTTCAGAGTTCTTGTATCACTTTTATGCCTCAGTTAATTTATTTTGCCGCAAGAATGATTATGACAGTGACTGCTCTCTTGATTTGTCGCTCCCCAGTCTATTGCTAGCCTTCACTTGTACTGAGCGGGAACGCTGCTCGTGCTTCCAAACACCTGAAAACCAAGTTGTTCCAAAGTATCCACCATAAATACCTATGCATGGCATTTCAAACCATTCCAAGTAAATTCTCATGCGCTACCTTTAAACCTTCAAAATGCTTCTCAATTTGTGTTAATGTTTCATAGCTCATGAGGAAGTATGTGGTGTTTAACTTTCAACCTTGTCATTTACTCTTGACGGACTTTCATTATGGACTAGTGGCACATCCGCTTATCCAATAATTTTGCAAAAAGAGCTGGCAATGGGGTTCCCAGCCCCAATTAATCAAACTTCATTAATAATTCTCTTCACATGTTTTGCTCTGATTCATCAGTAAGCAACTTAATTTTGCAAATAGACACTCCTCCATGGTATGTGATTGATGGAAGGCACCCGAGGATTCGGTTAGCCATGGCTTGTGTAAGCAAAGGTTGGGGGGAGTGTCACTCATAATAAAACTAAAATACGTGTGTAAACAAAAGAGAAGAGGGATGATCTACCTTGCTGGTAGAGATAACGTCCTTCATGGGAGCCGCTCTTGAAAGTCCGGTTGGCGAGGTAGTTGGTGTACCCATTACCATTCGTTGACAACAACAAACATCTCTCAAAATAATTTTACTCCTGTTTTAAAAATAAAAAGCTCTAGCGCATGTTAATCCCTGCTTCCCTCTGCGAAGGGTCAATCTTTTACTTTTATGTTGTGTCTCCATCCTTTCTTTGAGCACTATCTTGAGAGCACAACTGTCATTCTTAGTACAATATGCTTGTCTCAAAGTATGATTGATTGTGGTATAACTTTGATGCTTTTATCTTTGACAATCACTATTTCTAGTCTTTCTATGAACTTCAGAGGTGCCTGAGCATTTATGTTTTGCTGATCAAATATGGGCAAGCGAGATACCACTTTATCATACTCTTTTATGAACATTGCAATCCTGCTTATAGACATGATTCATGATGCTTATTATTAATTGTTGGTACCTTTCCATGATTGACATAGCTATTAGATGATCTTATTTGCATGTATCTTATTATGAACTGCCTAAGTGTTAGCCATAGCATGAGGATATTTACATCATATGAACAAATGTGTTCGTGAAAGTTCTTTTATCGCGTCAGTTGTTAACTGAATTGCTTGAGGACAAGCAATAAGCTAAGCTTGGGGGGAGTTGATACGTCCAAAACGTATCTACTTTCCCAAACACTTTTGCTATTGTTTTGCCTCTAATTTGTGTATTTTGGATGCAACTAACACGGACTAACGCTGTTTTCAGCAGAATCTGTTCAGTGTCTCGTTTTTGTGCAGAAATCCAACTTTCAGGAAAATCCTCGGAATTTATGCGAAAGGTCCTATTTTTCCAGAAGACTCACGGAGCCAGAAGGGCAAGCCAGGTGGAGGCCCGAGGGCCCCACACCCTAGGGCGGCGCGGCCCAGGAGGGGGGCGCGCGGCCCTAGCGTGTGGCCCCCTCGGCTGGCCTCCGACGCCCTCCTCTGGACTACTTAAGGGGTTCGATCTAAAAATCGCGACCAAGAAGTCGAAGTCGCCAGAAACCCTCCAGAACGCCGCCACATCACGAAACTCCGTCTCGGGGGCCAGAAGTCTGTGTTCTGGCACTCCGTCGGGACGGGGAATTGGAGGAGATCATCGCCATCACCACCACCGACGCCTCTCCATCGACCAGCAATGTTTCCCCCATCCATGTGTGAGTAATTCCCCCGCTGTAGGCTGAAGGGGATGGTAGGGATTGGATGAGATTGGTCATGTAATAGCATAAGATTGTTAGGGCATAGTGCCTAGTGTCCGTAATTGGTACTTTGATGATATTGTTGCAACTTGTTATGCTTAATGCTTGTCACTAGGGCCCGAGTGCCATGATCTCAGATCTGAACATGTTATTGTTTCATCATTATATGCATTGTTTTATGATCTTACCTGCAAGTTGTATACACATGTCGCTGTCCGGAACCAAAGGCCCCGAAGTGACAGAAATCGGGACAACCGGAGGGGATGGTAGTGATGTGAGGATCACATGTGTTCACGGAGTGTTAATGCTTTGCTCCGGTACTCTATTAAAAGGAGTACCTTAATATCCAGTAGATTCCCTAGAGGCTCGGCTGCCACCGGCTGGTAGGACAAAAGATGTTGTGCAAGTTTCTCATTGCGAGCACGTACGACTATATATGGAACACATGCCTATTGATTGCTTTGTACTTGGACACCGTTTTATTATTATCTGCAAATGCCCTGCTTGATTGTTACATGAGTTTCTCTCATCCATGCAACGCCCATTATCCGTCCCCGTGCCTACAGTATTTTAATCCTGCTGTTTACTATAATTACTACTGCTGTCTCTGTTACTCTGCTGCTGTTATTTCACTACTGCCATCGCTATAAAATCATTATTATCGATAAACTCTTGCGAGCAAGTCTGTTTCCAGGTGCAGCTGAATTGACAACTCTGCTGTTAAGGC
Source organism: Lolium perenne (assembly GCF_019359855.2). Taxonomy (NCBI): domain Eukaryota; kingdom Viridiplantae; phylum Streptophyta; class Magnoliopsida; order Poales; family Poaceae; genus Lolium; species Lolium perenne. The sequence continues at coordinate 34,650,879 of NC_067250.2, forward strand.
TTTCAAGTATTCTTTGTCTCCCCTTGTGTCGAATCAATAAATTGGGTTTTACTACACGCGAAGACTGCTGCGATCCCCTATACTTGTGGGTTATCAACGAGCTCCGGCGAGCGCAAACACTACCGGCGGCTAGGGGGTCGCGATGGGCGGCTTACCGGTGTCCAGCGAGGTCGGCGAGGCAGGCAAACAGTGTTGTCGACGAAGGCGAGTCGAAGGAGGGTTGCGGCGGCTCCAGGGGTGCTCGGGATCGTCGTCTTCGTCGAGCTGCTGCAGCGGCGGGCTCCGGCCAAATTGCGGCGACGTGGTGGCTAATGTGGTGTAGCAAGAGGTCGAGGAGAGCGAGTGAGAAGAGGGGAGGCCGATGGTGTGCTCGAATAGCTCGGGGAGGGGCTCTATTTATAGAGTTGAGGTGAGGCCGAGGCGGAGCGGGGCAAATCATGGGGACAACGGCGTTTCTGGGCGGTGAAGGGGCAAGTGATGGGCGCTTCGTGTAGGCGGCGTCGAGGTGGTCACGACGCGCATCATGGAGAGGATGGGGGTGGACGGGAGCAGGCGGCGACGTCATCGTGTACTGGCGGACAGTGGCGGCGGACGTCGATCGTGTCGTCGTCTACAGGGCGCCGGCAAGCCAATGGCGATGTCCAGGGGCTAGCTGGGGTCATGGTGAGCAGGTGGGTGAAAGGAGAGGTCGCGAGGTGGTCAGATGCGACGAGGCGAGCAGGTGCACTGGCGCGTCCAGAACCATGACGGTGCGCGCTCTGGCGTGGTGATCACGTCGGGGCACGTCACGTTCTCGCCTTTGTCGTCGTCTCCTTGACCAAGGCTGGTGTCTAGCAGGTACAGGGTGATGAGGTGATCCTCCAGGACATGGTGAGAGAGAGAGGGAGTGGAGTGGTGGTGGGCATGGTGGTGAGCATGAGGGCTGGCATGGTCATGTCTTTGCATTTCTTGTGCAATATCTTTGTCTCTGGGTTCATGGCTTGGTCAAGTGGGGTGAGTCCAGATGATTTGACAAGGTTCTCTTAGTTGGAGAGGTTTAGAGCTTGCACAAATAATATTTGTCAAAGTGTATGTGACACATGACATAGTTTTGGGCATGGTGGTGATGTGAGGTGACCATGCAACACTAGGTGAGGTCATGTTAGATGGTTTTGGGCACCAGGTAATGTATATGAGCACAAGGGAGAGAGAAGTGAGGTAGGCAATAGTGGTTGGAATATTGGTTGTACCTCTATGTACTTAAATTGGATTATTTGCTAAGGTCTCATGTGTGATGAATTTTTATCAATTTTTGTGCTGGATGTGTTCTAATTAATCTTGGGCAGCAATGTGTGGCATTGGTTTGGGATTTGGAATTGATTTACGAAAATTCTAAATTTTGAGGGAATCTAGAATCTGTTTCAACATAGCATCTTGGCTTGACTATTTTGAGCAACGGTCAATGATCTGGTCAAAGTGGTCAACACCAAAGTTGCTCATCTTGATGAGGTCTTGGATGAGGTGCAAAGATTTGTTAGGGTTTGGTTTAAGAATCTCTTAATAAAAGGGCTCAAAGTGGGTATGTTGTTAAAAATGTCACATGTGACCATCATCATATGTGAGTTGGGAATTTCATTTATTTCCATTTTGATTTGGTTTTTCTTGAACCAATTGAGGTTGTTGAGTGTTGAAAAGGTATAAGAATATAATCCCAACAATGAAACCAAGTTTGGTGGCCTTTTGCTCAAATTTGCATTTTTTGCCATTTCTCCTCATATGCCTCTATGGACATTTTTGAATTTTCTTTATTTGGTTTTGTTTCAACTTGGATTGGCTTTGTTCAGTATTAGGTAGGGTTCCTTAATATTTTCTAACCATCTAGCAAAGGTAGATCATGTCCTAGATCTAATTTTCAACTATAGCCTTAGGCTTATAGGTGTAATTCTATTTTTATTTTCTTTTCTTTTTATTTGATAAAAGGGCCTAGTGTAGGGTTTATTTAGTATTGGATTGAGCTTGGTAAAGGTTTCAAACCATTTGGGTAGGATATGAAGGCCTAGGGCAAGATTGGGTAATATGGCTAAGTGCCACATATGCTTCTATGCATAATTTTTATTTTATTTTTGGTTTCTCACTTGATTTGGTTGGTAAGTACTAGGTAGGTTTGTTGATGTTTTTTAACACATCTAAACAAGGTAGAAAAGTCTAGGTAAAAGTTTTGCCAAAAATAGCCATAGGCACATAGCCCCTTTTTCTTATTTAATTTCATTCCTTTTGGTTTTACCTTGGAAGGTGAGAAGGATAGGGTTTTAGGGTTTAAGAGCATTTCAAAATACTTCAACAAACAATTATGGCAAGATCACAACATTTAAGCATGATCACTATGTATCAAACTTAATTTAATAAAAGTTTTTGTTGGTTCCAAAATTTGAAAAATAGGGAAATTCATTTTCATTGTTTTTAAATTTTTGGGATGTTACAATGTACCAAGTCCTTTTGATTTGGTCAAGATGGATGATAGTGATTCAGATTTGGGCAATGCATTTCTACAGGTTAAGATGCTACGGCTACGTCTCCACACTCAAATTTGACTGATTTCAAAACTTATCTATATGAGTGCGTGCAATCCCTGACGCATTATATTTTGTTCAATTGATGTTGTAATGGACTTTTGTGTGTTCTATGACGGTTGTTCAATCTGTGTTATTCCTATAATCTTTTATTTTCATTTTCTTTGCCTTATGATTTTTCTTATAGGTTCGATCAGTTTAGCAGGTGTGGTCTTTTATTTGCCGTCTTTGATTTCTACTTTTTCTGTGACTTGAATCTGTTTGATGTGTGTGAATATGTTGTTATATATTTAGTGATTATCCGCTTCTATCCTCTTATGTTAATTTTATCTGTTCAACTTATTAAGTTCAGAATCAGTCTAAACATGTGTTATAATTTAAGTAGCGCGCCATATTTTTCCACCAATTTTTCCTTCAGCCAGCCACTATACTGGCGCGGCGTGCCGCTGCACCGATTTTTGCTAGTGATTGATTGTTGATGTTTCTTGTGGTTCGTAGGAATCAATTTCATCAGTTCATTTTGCACGCAAGGACTTCTTAAATTTTAGCCACATTATTACTATACTAAACCTTAACCACTTCGATTTTTCTCAAATTTTTAGATTTTTTTTGGATTAATGTGTTGCTAACACGTGTATCTTCTTATAGTTTAATTCCTGCTGGTTTTGTTTTTCTGGGTATCATTTCGGTGCTGTGTAGCAATTTTGTGGACCAGGAGGAGGAACGACCCAACAAGGAGTCAAAGCGGTGCTCCCCATCTATTCTTCTCTGGATTTGTCCCCCACAAGATTTGGCCCTGTTCTCCTCTTCTTCGTTGCCCAAGCCGCCCCTGCAGCTCCCCACCGGCAGAAGACCACCACGAGGATCTCTGCGTCCCCATCTCCTCCTTATCTGAGCTTCACCGGCGCGGCGCGCCTGACCTCACCAGCACGCCGCTCCCGCTCGCGTCCTGCTCCGTGCCTCCATTGAGCGAGGCTGGTTCGGCAGGTGTAGAGCCGGCGTGAACCTCGCGCTCGACATGGCTGTCCGGGCCGCCACGGAGGGCGCACAGCCTGACGGCGTCACCTCTGCTTCCTCCTGGCCGTACACCTGTACTTCACCGGGAAGGAGGTGGTGGGCACGCAGTTCGCCTTCATCGCGGAGGTCTCTGGAGGTTCATCTTCCTAGCCTCGCTAGGGCTGGGCGACCCCTCATAGTCCCATTCATCTCTGGCCAAGATCCCGTTCGACGGCCTGCTCCTGTTCATGGCGGAATTCCCTGTCTCCTATTCTTCCCAGTCCTATGTCTCCTCCCGCGCCCCTTGATGAGGGACATGGGGATCTGGTGCGGGCCGATTATGCCCGCCGATTTTGGACGGTGGCGACCTGCGATGGCCGACAAGAAGCGAATGGTCGTCTTCAACGCGCACGTGTAGTGCTTACCATGGATGCCGAATAGCTGTTTGGTCGTTTCAGCGCAACGGAGCTCAACCAAGAGCGCTTGCTTTCTTTTTTTCTTTATCTGCAATGTTTGTGGAAAGGATGATATGAATGCTGAGTAATTTCGAATCGAGGTAAATATCCCCTCCTAAGGCATTCTCTACTTTATACAGATTTGTATTTCGAGTTAATGCAAATAGTTTCTATTTTGTTCTATATTCGTGTATAGGTTCAAAGAGTTGTGTATTCATCTTGGTTAGGCTTGATTAATCGTTGCAATTTCTTAATGGTTATGAAACAAACCTCTCCAATTCATGGACGTAAGATGGCAGCGATTATTATAAGCTTATATCGATTCAGCTGCTATCCAAGCAACATGCCATGCTTAGATGAGAGTGGAACTAATTATCTGCCTGCGACTATGTAATTTATAGAGATTAGATACTAGGGGAATTAATAAGTTTTTTAATCTACTCAACTGCTAATTTGTGCAATCTATTATGTTTTATTTCAATTTCTGCACACAAACAATTTCCACTGTATAGTTTGACAAATTTGAAAAATATGGACACTTATAGTGATGCCTCCTTGCTTCTGTTGTTTTGTTTTCAGAGCGCCTGGACTAAAGAGGAGTTGTGTGAGGATTTTGATGTGGTCTTGGGGCGCAGGAAAAGTGGATAAGTCTTTTTCGAGGGTTACATGATTATGAGTTCAGTTTAGTTCGCTATGTTCCTTAGAAGTAGAAAAATCTTCAGTTTAGGTTAGTGGAATCTGTGTGATGTATAATACTTTGCTTCTCTCTGTTGACTTTTCTTTATTTTTTGTAGTTCTACATAGGAGGATTCTAATATACTCCATGGTTAGTTTGTAGTTCTACACATGACGATTTGAGTATGAAGCTATGTAAATCACAGCTTCATGCCTTTAGTGAAGACAGTTGGGTTACTTTCAAGACTGCTGACGCATCAGGTTCTCAGTTTGCTAAATAGTGTACATAATTTTAGCTTCTGAATGATAGTGATATACTCCGCTGAAACATCTTGGCTAGCTGAATCATGCCTTTCCTATTTATTGATGTTAAATCTTTGATTTATTGATTTAATTCCATTGGTATGTTCCTGCTCTTTCTTCTTCCTTTTGCAATCCTTGCTTGAGTCACAGTTGATTAAGGGTTTGTTCTGAAATTTCCTTTTTGTTTCATGTTGGTTTCAGCTCTGAGTGTTCCGAGGTTGCTGTGTTGATCTGGGAGCAAGAATTCAAGAGAGTCAGAAAAGATTATAAAATACAGAGGTTTACTGTAAATTCTTCCCTAACTCAATTTCTTGCCATTCTAGCCCTACTAATTCTCGGCATCTTCAACTGTAAATGCGTTAGACCAGGAAGTTCGATTTTAAATGAGCTCTCTTAGTTTTTGGTACATTGTCAAAAACGTTAGTAAACTATCATAGGTCACGATACAATGCTTTAACAATACTCTGTGAACTTACCAAATATCAAGAATTGTATGATCTGAAGATACAGATTGACATCTAGAGCCACAAAATACAGTAGTATTTTCCGATCTATACATCTACTTATATGTTATATGTTAAATTAGAGATTATTTACTAGCTACTAGGCATAGAAAACAAAGTTAGTTAGTACTCATCAGCTTATGACGTGCCATGAGAAGAAGGTAGCACAGTCATCTGACGTTTCCTTTCCTTTTGGTGTTTGGCAAGAGAAAATCTAGACACTTCAGCTAAAGGCATATAAAAGAACTCAAAAAACACCGATGCCGGAGATTCACAGTAATGCATGTGCGTGCTTGCTAGGATACTTACTTTGTTCTCTCACATATAAGGTCCTTATACATAGCCTATATAAGGTATGGGTTATTCAGTTGTGCTAATGAGCCTTAGTTATCTTATTTTCTCGCGGCCTAGCTACATTCACACAGTAGGTGTTTGATGTGGGCAATGCTACAACCTATTGACTCAAAATAAGTAGGTACCTCTTCGATTTGTATATCGATATTGACACTGACGCTGACCTCTGACCATATTCTTCCTATAGTTGATGCTATACATGACCCATTTAGTGAACAAAAATCTAATGCTTCCAACAACATAGCTAATGAAAAAATGAGGTCAATACAAAATTTGGCAGTGGTCATACCATCTGCCAAACAATAGATCATACCAGTGATGTTAATCAATTATTTCATTTCTTATGCATAACTGAATCCATCTTATACCCGATATTGCCTTATTCATCTTTTGGGCTCCATCTAAATTTGTTATTTTGACTATTTCAGAGATAGAATGTAGTTATTGTTGTTGCAGAATTGCATCAGATTGGTTTCATGTTGCATTCTAGGATATTTAAACTCTAAAATGTAAAATACTTTACTTAGACGTTTGCCTGTCAAATCCCCACCATTCAGTTATTGATGACAGTGAGCCGCATCTTATGCATGGCTTGCTACCGATAGAGTAGGTATATTCTTTGTCTCAAGGCATGGCAGTTCAACATAGATAATGGACAATATCTGAGACCTTTACGCATGCTAATTCTTTGTGATGATCAAAGGTAGACAATAGCATGGCAAACAGTAGCTTAAATGTGTGTGTTTTTTTTTACAGTTTACCTTTTTTACATCTTGGTTCGTAACTCTATTCCAGTAAAAATGCTACTCCCTCCTATCCATATTAAGTGTCGCATTTAGTACAAATTAGCGACATTGAATAAGGATCAGAGGGGGTGTTTTCTTTGTATTGTACACAGCAGGATCTTTCCCTCTGTCCTATGGCATGGCTTTGACTTGCTGCTCCAGGGCAATTTTGTCTAGGGGCGGCAAAGATATGCCATCTTTGCTGGTGCTAACAGTTATGTGCTTATTTAGGTCAATAGCTTATTTGCCCATCATTTTCTCTCAAAAAAATCGTTTGACTAATAATATTGCCCATATCTGAAGGAGATCCATTTTCATTTCTACATAAGTCAGAGTGCTTTTTTCTAGCCGTTTGTGTTGCTCCACAGATGATCGATTTTCATGTCTGGCCTCAACGTCTTCGCATTAGAGCACCACACCGGTGCCAGCCAGGGACATTAGAATGGAAGTCGCCATACTTTATAGTTTGTATTTTTTTTTTTAGAATGTGGACACCATGTTTTCATTTCCCATGTTTCATGTATGGCAGAAAATATTTACTCCGATTGGTAGTTGATTAAGGAGTACGTAACAAGCAAATAAAACATTAAAATCTCACCAGTAAGCGTTTGGTATAGATGAGTTTGCAGCTTATCTTCCCTTTTTTTCCTTTTGTGAATTAACTACTTAACATGGCAGACTAAATGGCAACGGTAGACCAAGCTTTATAGTTCCATATGCAAACTGAAACAAACACTGTCAATGTTCACAGGTACAAACTTGCCTTCAACGCAAGAGATATCCAACCTAATGAAGAGAAACAAATAAGTGAGAGGACAATTCATGTTTTTTGGCGACCACAGCAAAACACTTACATGCCATGCCGCAGACTTGGTTATCCCAAGAGGGAAAGGCAGAACAAACTATATGCCACCTTCTGTAAATGGTATAGTTAGAAGAAAATGCATTGTCGTAGCCGAAGTTCAGCCAGAAGCCATGTTGACAACATATCATTCCACGTCTCCAGTACTTAATTGATCAGCACTATAGATTCAGAGACACAATCCAGTAGCACACCTAAACTGTCGGCAAGTATTCCAAAATTTACACGGCTTGCTCTGCTAGAAAATATTGCAACACCATCAGGCAACAACAAAATCTCAGAGGCAACATCAACTAAAGAGATCGTAGAAGCCATCGATTCAGATTTAGAAGAGGTGAGAAAATGCAACAAGCAATAAATTGGCCCATCTCTCAGCATCGATCTTACATGAAACTCTCTCATTTTTTATGACAGGAAGTAGACTCCACAACAAGACGCAAGAAAAGAAAAGCACAGAAGTCAATCAGTATGCCACCGAACAAAGGTAGCTGCTTACATTTAATTCATAAGAACAATGCTAACTGAACCTATGTTGTCAACTTACAACCTGTCTATTTGTTTGCATTACAACCAACGAGAAAAGAAAGGTAAACACGGAACTGTTCCCACCTAAATAGGAGCCTAAACCCATCAAGTAAGAACTCAAGGTGCACACGATATTAACCTCACTGTGTCATATTGATTAGTGTACTAAGGTTGCTGAAGTTTTGAAGGATGTTCAAGTGGGTCTGATTAAGAGTGTTTCCGCAGTATGTTTCACTTGATGACTTATGTAGTCAAAATGTATTCTAATGAGATATTGATAATTAAGTTTTCGTTCTGATGCAATGATTTTTCATCGTTCAGGTTTACAAAGTTGAACCTTCCAAAAACCTACATGTGCCTCTGGAATCTTGAGACCAACAGAAGATTACCGATATCTACTGCCAAACTGACATACATGCCATGACATCCGCTTTGTTAGAGAATTTTACTACTTCAATGCTGACAAATATGAGCATCCTTTTAATATCTGTTATAGGACAAGTCTTTTCTATATAGTTTTTCGTAATATCGATAGCCTTTCTCTAGAAGGATCAAATTAAACTCTTAAGCAAATCATTCATCCAGTGAAGGTGTTCTTGACCAGTATTTTCATTTCTTGGAGGAACGCGGACCCATATTCCACCAATTACTAGCACTTGCCATATATGACCCACCATATATTTCCCCAGTAAAATTGTAATCCAAACTGAATCAGAGTTGTTACAACATAAAAATAATTACCACCGTCATACTACAGTGTAGGCGCGGCGTGCCGCCGCGCCAGTTCATGCTAGTATCTATAACGCTATACAAAAAGACCACAATATGATAATTCAGAATTTCCTTGTCGACCACCAACTGGACATCGCATTCCTCATGGATTCGGGCAAAGTCGCCAGCGAAAAATCTTCATGTATAATCTTATTACATCCCCTAGTCTCAAATACTACCTTTGTCCATAAAACAATGTTTCAACTTTGCATGTATCATGTGTAGATACAGTGCCAATTTTAACAAAATTGAGACATACTTTTATAGACTGAGGGAGTATGTACTATGGCTGATAATGATACTCCATCGGACTCAAAAACATTTTTCCTTTTTAAGGAAAAAATAATAAGGAAACAAGTTGACCAGTCTCACCAAAAAAGTTTGACGGCTTGTTTTTTTCCCTTAAATTTGTGTAAACCACGTGTGCTCCGATGCTTGTGGCGCCGTGCATGTGCAGTCCCTTCGCTTTTGCCAGATCAGCAATATATTTTCGCTACTGATTTCCGTTAAGTCGGTGTCAGCTGATCGATTTCACCACCGGGAAATACTACTCTCTGGAACCACTTCTCGAGGAGCCAAAAAAAAGTGGAGTGGCAGAAGCTTCGAGAGGGAGGGCACGTGAGCGCGAAGCAGATGACAGCGCTCTTCGCTTCGTCGGCTTCTGGCGGCCGCCGGCCGGCCACGTAAACGGCTGGTCGCATGCCGGAACTTTCCAGAGACCGGTCCATGGATTTTCTTCTTCCATAGAAAAATCGTCCACGCGGAATACCTTCTCTCATCTCAGCTCAATCCCCACGGGTGGCGCCTTGCCGGAAATGTTATTCTCCAGCCAAGGTTAATTCCCGACACATGCGATTTGTGTCAAGTTAATACCTTACCAAGTACAGCATATTTATGTCTGGTAAATATTGCGTAGAACATATAGTGCACTGGCATCATGAGCATAATTTTTGTAAATATGCACTTTACGTACAGAAGGTGGTTGGATGAAGGTCAACGGGATCAGTTAAGAGGAATGACAGATACGTTATGGCGAACGCTACGCGTCGGGCGCCGGATACGGAACCAAAATCGGTCGTCCTCCGCGCCGTCCGATGGCAATCCAACGGGTAGAATTAAGTGTAACATGAATTTTGTGATTTAGCCCCTACTTTTTGTAAACTCAACCCGCATTCCTTACATCCTCAGTTAACCCGAAAGGGTATGTTTCTTTGGACACGACCTTCTCAATATTTACGAGAAAACTGCCACTCGATGGCTGATCTGAGTCTCATACATAGTATTGCAACAAAATCTCTCACTTCGCTTACAAAAAAATGTACTATTACAACAACAAATTTTACAAAAAATGTAAATAAATAGTCTTATAAAAAAAGTGGTTAAACAACAGTTATTTTGCTATAGGTTGGTTTATAACAAAAATTGACATCAAATTACAATAAGAATCAAAAGCTATAACAACAAAAACATGTGTTCGTGGGTGAAAAATTGGTTAAAAATAACACATTATATATATATATCCAATTACAATAAAATCACCAGCTATTTTTACCAAAAATTACTGGCGATCACAACAAAATGATTTGTGGCAAACGTCTAGGTAAACATTACAACATCTCTGACATGCTTTTTCTATATCTTTTATACGTAATTGTTACAAAACTAACGAACATATACAACATCTCTACGAAAAAAAGTGTCCATGACTAAAACAATTACACAAAAAATCATAAATAATTACAATAAAAAAATCATGCGTTTACAACATATCAAGATAAACATATTTTCGTAAGATATCACTTAGAAAAATCTTACAAAGATATGTCTTGTGAGTTTACAACAAAAATTATATCTAATTGTTACAATCTGGAAACAAAATTTTACATTTCTTTCAAAAAAACAACACTCCATTTTTGGGCCGAAAAACCAGGCCCATGTAAGGTCGCGTGGGAGCAAGCGAGGATGACCGATCGCTGGCGAGCGATCGGTCGCCGGATCGGAAGCGTTTTCCTAACATTATGACCTGCCCCCTCGGTGACGGGCAGAGATAAACATATTTAGAAATTGACAAAATTTGGGACTTCCTGTAAATATATAAGAAATTGCATGAGAATTCGTTGAAGAGAAATTTCAAGAATCTGTGGAGAGCTAGAATTCCACCTAATTATTTTTTGTTTGTGCTTGGTTCGGCATAATGCGGTTGCTACTGGACATAATACGAAATAAAAGGGATCGCATGGAATTTTGATTGTAGATTTTGTCCTTTTTACATGCCTTGCAGCTAAAATATGTGAACTGCAGTGAGCAAGTGTATTGCGGCCTTGAATAGGTTTGCCAGTTTTACTCAATATTTTAGTTGGATTGAAAGACGTTCTCCTCGGAAAACAAACTTGCATGTTGTTGGAGTTGCAATTTTGTGTTGGGCTTTATGAAAGTTAAGAAATAGAGCGTGTTTCGAGTTCAAATAAAAGTCACATGCAGAGATTATTTCTTACGCATGTACGCCTTTTAGATACTGGGAGGGACTTCAGTCAGTTGGTACAAGAATGATCTTTTATCAAGTGCAGAAGTTATCCTGGCGACGATGCTTTCCATCCATGCTTCCACTTCTAGGAAGAGGGCTCTCCAGATTGTTGATCATCATAGCTCATTCGGAGGATTAGTACATATATCATGGCCGTCGTTTCTGTTTGTTGTTGTCTCTAATGTGTTGGTTCCACATATTTGGTGAGTCTTCCTTCAGTAGGATCTTTTTGGTTAATTTCTGGGTTGAGCTGGTGTGCTCTAGGAATAGTGGTTGTCTCAAAATTACTTTTTGGCTGGGTGCTTTTTTTTTTGAACAAGGATCCAGGGTCTAGAAGATCCCCAGAGAAGCTTTCATTCATCACACGTGGCAGGTACATATTGCAAAGAAGCCCCTTTACGACTCTCGCATTGAGAAACATGAAATTTGAAGAAAGGGCTTCTAGATATGTAGAAAACACCCTAGAAAGAAAGGTTAAAACGCAATCAAGTCCATGGGTGGCGCCGCCACAGATCGCCGGCGAACTCAAGATGGAGACGTCGAGTTCAGGTGCCAAGATGCTCGACAGCACACTTCCGACGCCGTATCGCATCCGCCGGTCGCTTCTCCACCTCCGGGGACGAACCACTTGGCTATGAAGCAGCGCCGAGCTCCGGCGGTCGACACGAGAAAGAGCCTCCACTCTGGAGGTTGAAGTTGGGCCGCCATGCCGGCCAAGGATCACGGCGTCGAGAGACTCCGTGTGTGACGCTCGAATGAGCCCTAGGAGAGCAGCTCCATAGCACCACTCATGCAGCCGACGCTGTAGAAGGCGAAGAACAGAGACACCGTAGCCACTTCCCTCCACGCCTCCACGGCAGGCCAGGGAATATTGACTCGGAACTCTGCTCCATCTTTCACAGCTCGGAAGAAGACAGGGACCGCCATCCAGATCCAGAAGAGGCCTTGCACGCCTCAACTCCTCCTCGCCACCATGGCCGGCCAGGAGTGAGGCAGCAAGGAGATGTGCCCCACGGAACTTGCCCTCCCCCTCGCCACCATGGCCGGACGGGAGAGCAACATTGCTGCAGCAGCATCTTGGATTGGCAACGCCTGGAGTCACCATTTTATTGGGGAGGACGGCGTCGCTCTCCCTCCAGCTTTGCTCCAACCACAGGAGCAGAAGCAGAGTAAGAAACGACCCTAGAACCTGCTGGATCTGACGACTGAGATCCAAGGCACGGCCTCCACTACTAAGCAAACCAAAGTACGGCATAGAGCCAAAAAGAAAGACGAAACCTAAAGATCTACTCCTAGACTACACCGGCGCCCAACCTAGGCCAGCTCCGGCCGGCTATTCAGGCGGAGCGGCTATCGGCGGCCCGGTCAAAGGAGGAAGAGAACCAAGGATATTGTAGCTAGCTGAGAGGTGAGAGGGGGGAGTGGAGAAACCGGTCAACCCTTTTGTTTTGGTTTTTTGGCTGGGTGCTTGAGCTACTTCAAAACTTGTTGTCAGTTTATTTTCATTTGATTTATTTTTCTTTTGGTATGCTTTTGCCTTAGGGCGGGTACTTGGATCTCTGTTGTTATCTGTTCATCGTGGAACCTGGAGCTTTTACTTCATATGAGAAAATAATTGATTTGCATAATTTGCTAGTAAGGGCGGCATGGTGAAGATGATGAGAATGTGCTCCTATGTTTTGTGTCGATTTGTTGTTTTTTGATATGTTCCTGAAGCTTCCGGTCGAGGTTTTCGAAAGAAACAATAGGGCACTGAGTTACATTGTCGATTTTGGTTTTCGAAAGAAACAATAGGGCACCGAGTTACATTGTCGATTAACAGAAAAACAACAAACTTCGATTTTAGAACCAGAATAAGTTCTTTCCCGACCTATCCTTGCTTCGGTGGTGCCTCCGCTGCTAGCGGATGACGTGTGGAGTCATGTGCCCGAGGAATCTCCTGTGTTTTTGTCGGTTTTTATTTTCGTTGGTGTGGTTTCTAATATGTCTCTATCGATCTACAGTTTTTATCATCGACGATGGTTGCTTCTCTGGTGTGCTTGTTCTTGGTCTTTGCATGATGACTTCTCGTTTTACTACTATGACAAACTCTACTACAGTAAGTTTTACCTGGCTCCCGTGATGGAAGAACGATGACGATGGTGTGTCTTCCGCTAATGCTTGTGTTTGCAATCTTTGTTGGGTGATCCAAAAATATATTTATAATTTTTATTGCTCTTGGAACTGTTGTCTGTAGAGGTGATTATTAATGGATTGGTGAAATTTTATTTTAAAAAAAATCTAAGTTTGGCATATGAATATAGGGAGTTTCTGCAAATTGCAAGGACTTGTTTGTTAGTAGTACTTGCGTATCTCTGTTGTAGCTGCAGACTTTTTTAATACCGGCTCTAGGTCCTTCTAGGACCTTCTGCTTCAACTTGTGATTACTTTTCTACTACTCCGCCTTGGAACGACTGCGGTTTTGCCACACTCCAGCCCCACTTTTTTAGCTGAAAACGGAAGGCAGCCGTCGGTGTCGCAGAGCCGAGCCAATCAGGCTCCGCTTCTGGAGAGTTCCGGCTGCGCGTGGATACCCTACCACCACTCCACCACAAGCTTCTACTTCTACCTGTGCGCCTTGTCGGCAAGCAAGCCACGCTACAGAGACCCCAACCTCCGCTCCACAACGTTCGTACGCCACCTTGCGCGCCAACTCTTCCCCTCTCCTCCTCTTCATCAACGGAGAGATTGTGCGGAAGTTGGATCGACGACGACATGGCGGCCGGTGGAAGCGGCATTCGGCACGACGCCGACGTCGACCTCTACGGCGTCCTCGGCCTCAAGAAGGAGTGCTCCGACGCCGACCTCAGAATCGCCTACCGGAGGCTCGCCATGGTGAGTGCTCCGGCCGCCTCTTGTCAGGAGTTGATCACGTTTCATTTCGCTCATCTTCCTCTTGTTGCAGACATGGCATCCGGACAGGTGCTCCGCGTCCGGCAGCTCGGCGACCGTGGAGGAGGCCAAGGAGCGGTTCCAGGAGATCCAGGGCGCATACTCCGGTCATGATTTCTCCACTACTATTAGTTAGCACAAGTTATTTCAATGGCGACGAATTGAGCGCAGATCTTGCTGCCGCCTGCGTTGCGTAAAGCTCATATATACATACGCTCTGCGGCCTCGTCGCTTTGCCTTGCTGTTCATGCAGTGCTCTCCGACTCCGGCAAGCGGCTCCTCTACGACGTCAGCGTGTGCGACAGCGACGGCAACGACGACGACTACGACAACCACGACGAGCAAGATGTACCCGCCGACTAATCTCTTCACCAATCATATGCTTCTGTAATTCTGTTGCGCTCGAGCAAAGTTGGTTGATTATTTACAAAGTTGTTCTTCTCGTCCTCTCGTCGCAGGTGTCCGGGATGGACGACTTCTTCGGCGAGATGGTCGAAATGATGAGCCAGGCGACGCCAACCGTAAGCTAGATTCCTCCTCTCCTGTCCTTTCCTGTCCTGAGAAGGCACTCTAGTGTAGTGAAAAACGAATTGTGAAACTGCGGCATGCTTTGAGCGTTCAGATCTGTGGCTTGACTGACCGTGTGGTGCGGATGCAGGAGAGCTTCGAGGAGCTGCAGCAGCTGTTCGTGGACATGTTTCAGGCCGACCTCGTCGGCGTGTTCGGGTTCGGCGGGCCGCCTCCTATGGTCCACCGGGCCCAGGCCCAGTGCCCACCATGTACCTCAGGATCTTCTTCTCCTCGGGCACCTTCATCATGTAACGGTGACAACAAGCGCTGCTCTTCGGCCATGGGCTCCAGGACGACCCCTGGCTCGGGTTCAGGTCTCTCAGGTTTATCTTCCAAGGTACTCCTACACCAAACGCTCAAAAAAAAAAAAAAAAGGTACTCCTACACCATAGCACATACTGAGTGGAGCCACGATGTAGCTGATATGATTACGGTTCAAGATCTGATGAAAAATACTTCCCTAATAACCGTGATGATTTATCTTTCCAGCATTTCTCGCGCTCTTCCTTATTTGCCCTGTCTTGTGTGCGCGCGCAGGGAAGTGATTTGAGGCGACGGGAGGAGGCGCCATGGACGCGTGTGGACACGAGCGCCGGTGGGATGAATAAGAAGCAGAGGCTGTCGACGAGGCAGAGCTACGGCGTGTAATCGTCGTCGGAAGAGGATGACATCTCGGCGAGCCCCTGCCAGCGTAGAGATCGAGCAGAAACGCGCCGTGAGCGACCTTCTGTCGCCCGGATTCTTCCCCTACTGACGGTCAGCAAGTATTGGAGGACAAAGCATTCGTTTTTCTGTCGTTGGTGTAGCACTGGCAGTTCAGTTGCAGAATGGGTGAGCCACTTTCCTGACGACCAGTGTGGTCAAGAGTTCTGTAAAATTTTGTTCAGGGTGTGCACCCAGCAACTTATATGCTCAAGAGTAGGCTATAAGAGCATCTCCAACAGACGATTTAGCGCGCACGCAGCAAACAAACGTTGCTCATGTAAATTTTTCTGGGCGCGCGCTAAAAAATCCAATCTGAGCGGTATATTTTCTGCGTGATCCCGTATGTCCCCGCTCTGTTGCATGGAATCGATGGCTAGCTATCACGTTACGCGCATAGGGAATTGATGGCCAGAGTCACGCGCGTATGGCTCAATCGATTCCAGAGAAGACAGGAGGACCTGATTGTTTTTTTTTTTCAAAATCTTTGTAAGGTCCTTTTTATACAAAATTGTGTTTGCCGCGCCCTATTTTACAGCCTCTGTTAAAGCGCTGTTTTTTCCACGCTGCATTTTAGCGCGTCTGATGAAGTGTTACACAACCTCGCGCTCAAAAAAATAGATACAGCGCGCTCAAAAAATAGATACAACGCGCTGGAAACCAAGTTTACAGGGCCAAAATATACAGCCTCCGTTGGAGTTGCTCTATAACCTATGTAGCCGGCGGGGAATAGCATTGAAGTCGGATACGAGGACTAGCAACGGTGGTTTAAATCTTTGTGGTGATGATGAGTTAGCTTGGTGATATATAAATTAAAGTACCGTTATCGTAAGTGGAAATGTTAGCATAGGAGAATCCAAAGTTTTGCCAAAATCTAATGTCTGGCTTATTTGGTTGTGTTTGACAATAGTCTCGTTGAACGAATTATTTTGTGAGCAAGAACTTCCTCTAGGATGAAAATCTAAAATATTGATCGATCCACGATGACGCTTGTGCACTATTCTTGTGCACTATTATCTTCTTCGGGATGTCGTTTTTTGAGGATCTGGATTGTTGGTTTTATCTTGATGGTGCTGGTACTGCAACTACAAGGAATAGATCACTGTAGTGGGAATTTATTTATTGTATTTTTATTGTTGTTGTGTGTATCTGTAAACATCGCATTAGTACAGAGGGAGGCTGGGTATTTGGTATCTCTGCGATATTTATATATACTTTTTATCAAAAACTTATCTATTATGGCATGTGTGCCAATGACTCCCACATTACTAGATATTTAAAGAAGTGAGTTGTAGTAGTAGTTTATAAGCTTTTTTCCCTCTACTAAGTGACTGAGAAAGAAGAGTTATACATCCGTGATTCGCCGCGCATTAAAAACACGCCATGTTTTTGCAAATAATGTTTTTTCCTACTTACACACTTTAAGGGTAGTCTTTCTGAATTTGTATCTTTGCATATTTTCAGGTTTTGTTGATACTATAGTGTTTATGGAGATTAGGGAAACGATTTTCTAAGCATTAGGTGAAACCTCTAGCTTCATAAAATTATATCATCATTCCACTTAGGGGTGAAGTATTGAAGGTCAAGGAAAAAAACATTAAGATCTAAGAAAAAATAAGGAGAAATTAAACTCGTTCAATATGTACCAAATATACTTTTGGAAATAAGTGTGGATTTAAAATTTGGTGGGCATTATTCCACTAATTTCCAAAATATCTAGTACCAAAAGGATTTAAGGGTGTGCTAATTCTCAATCAACTCAGAATTATGCTAATCTTTAGTTAGAATAGGATGAAGCATGAAGCAACCTAACAGCTAGGGTTATTTTTTCAGTGTCAATCTGTGTTGCAACTCGTGACTTACACGAATGACAAAGTAATTCAATGACTGGGGGTTTTATGAGTTACAACCTCATATACAACTAGCCAATCAGTTGCAATCCAAACGATAACTCATGCTAGATATAATTAGGGGAATCGTATTTTTTATACCAGCTCCGAGTGCTTTCTAGACACTTGTACACTTGTACTTAAAAAAGAAGGTCTATAGATGCGCGTTTGACAATAGTCTCGTTGAACGAATTATTTTGTGAGCAAGAACTTCCTCTAGGATGAAAATCTAAAATATTGATCGATCCACGATGACGCTTGTGCACTATTCTTGTGCACTATTATCTTCTTCGGGATGTCGTTTTTCGAGGATCTGGATTGTTGGTTTTATCTTGATGGTGCTGGTACTGCAACTACAAGGAATAGATCACTGTAGTGGGAATTTTATTTATTGTATTTTTATTGTTGTTGTGTGTATCTGTAAACATCGCATTAGTACAGAGGGAGGCTGGGTATTTGGTATCTCTGCGATATTTATATATACTTTTTATCAAAAACTTATCTATTATGGCATGTGTGCCAATGACTCCCACATTACTAGATATTTAAAGAAGTGAGTTGTAGTAGTAGTTTATAAGCTTTTTTCCCTCTACTAAGTGACTGAGAAAGAAGAGTTATACATCCGTGATTCGCCGCGCATTAAAAACACGCCATGTTTTTGCGAATAATGTGTTTTCCTACTTACACACTTTAAGGGTAGTCTTTCTGAATTTGTATCTTTGCATATTTTCAGGTTTTGTTGATACTATAGTGTTTATGGAGATTAGGGAAACGATTTTCTAAGCATTAGGTGAAACCTCTAGCTTCATAAAATTATATCATCATTCCACTTAGGGGTGAAGTATTGAAGGTCAAGGAAAAAAACATTAAGATCTAAGAAAAAATAAGGAGAAATTAAACTCGTTCAATATGTACCAAATATACTTTAGGAAATAAGTGTGGATTTAAAATTTGGTGGGCATTATTCCACTAATTTCCAAAATATCTAGTACCAAAAGGATTTAAGGGTGTGCTAATTCTCAATCAACTCAGAATTATGCTAATCTTTAGTTAGAATAGGATGAAGCATGAAGCAACCTAACAGCTAGGGTTATTTTTTCAGTGTCAATCTGTGTTGCAACTCGTGACTTACACGAATGACAAAGTAATTCAATGACTGGGGGTTTTATGAGTTACAACCTCATATACAACTAGCCAATCAGTTGCAATCCAAACGATAACTCATGCTAGATATAATTAGGGGAATCGTATTTTTTATACCAGCTCCGAGTGCTTTCTAGACACTTGTACACTTGTACTTAAAAAAGAAGGTCTATAGATGCGCGTTTGTAACCACATGCGCGGTCACGTTTCCTCTGGGCTTTGTCAACTTGTGATTAACTTTCTACTACTTTTATTGGCTGGCGATGCACCCGTTTGTGGGTTTTTCTCTAAAGAAATCCCTGCCTTTCTTTTCTGAAAACGGAAGGCTTCTGGAGCCTTCGGGTAGCGCGCGGAAACCCCACCACCACAAGCTTCTAGTTGTCCTCGTCACTTGTGCAACTTGTCGGCAAGGCGAGAAATGCATCTGCATCTCCGATGATCGATGCATATCAGACCATTAAAAGTGGTTGCGCGCGTCTGTTTATATCGTTTCGCGGATATATTTTGACAGCACGTTTGTTTACGTTTGGGTGTGCTCTCAGCGGAGCGATTTATTTTTGTTTCTAATAATATTTAAAAAGTATAATATACTACAAAGTCGATACAAGCCCTAGGCTATTTGCTGCCCGATAGCCTAACTCCGTCGTTGCGTCCCTCCCACGTCTACTTTTCTCCCGCCCGCCATGCGCCCGCTAGAGCTCGGTGTGCCACCGCGTGCTCTAGCAGGCGCTGCCGCATCGTTTCGTTCGCGGCATCCTCAGCCTTCTTGAGCGTTTCGAAGGAGTAGACTAACGATCTCTGCTCCGTCGCCCTCTCCTCCGGGGTAGGCGCATCAGGATCATCAGATGACCATGAGATGTCGGAGGAGTCATCCTCTGCGGCATCCGCTTCCCCGCGGCGTTCCATCTCAGCGTTGAACGTCGCGTGGGCCGCCCGCTCCTCCTCTGCTTCCTGCTCCGCGTCAGCCATGAACTTCGCGTCCCTAGCCGCGTCGAGGACGTTGCCGCTGCTTTCGTCATCCTCCAACACCTCGTCGGAGTTCTCGACCGTGGGAGGTGGAGTAGGAGGTGTGAAAGTGCATGGAGCCCCCATGTGTGGTTTTGGTAATTAATGACAATCCCTATGGACTAATGTTTGCATTGAGTTATATTTGTAGGAGTTGTCCATAGGCAATTCTTGAACCATTTGTTGGCTTCAAGGTTGCAATAAGAAGAAATTGATGAAGAATATCAAGTGTCAAGTATGTCTTGAAGATGAAGATGAAGTGAGCAATCAAGTTACTTCAAGACATCAATATGATGAAGAATGAAGAATGAAGTGCAAGTTCAAGATGAGCCAACTCGAAGAGTTCATAAGCTTGAAGCTTGCCATGGAGAAATGAAGTGCAAGTTCAAGATGAGCCATCTCGAAGAGGTCCTTTGCTTGAGTCTTGCCATCCATATGGTGATCATGCATATGTGAAGATGCGCCGAAGAAGAAGCTCTCCCATGGTGGATTATGGGGGAGCAATCCACATGGTGATCATGGTTATGTGAAGATGCGCCGAAGAAGAAGCTCTCCCATGGTGGATTATGGGGGAGCAATCCACAAGACTTCATCAAGCAAACACAAGCAAGAAAGGCGTTCCATCTTGTTGAGGTCAAGATCGTCGTCATCGAGCTCAAGTGGAATGCACAAGTATAAGGTTTGCTCTTGATAGGGTTTCTTTCTCACCGGTCTCATAGTGTAGTTGGAGACCGGTTTATAGTTTAGTTGCCGTACTATCAAGAGGGCTCTCGAGTGAGTAACTCGATCGTATCGTTCGGAGAGAGCTCAAACCTTTACATCCTTGCATCATCTTTCTTGGTTGTTATTTGGACCTTATCAATGTGATGTTTTAGATCTTGTGCTTATTCTCATGACAAGCTCTAGTTCATCGAAAACGGATTTCGCATAGATCACTTGTTGCGTTTTCGAGTTTGGTTCATCATCTTACTTGGTTTTATTTGGATCTTATCCATGTGATGTTTTAGAGCTTGTGCTTATTCTCATGACAAGCTCTAGTTCATTGAGAATGGTTTTTCCATGGGCAACGTGTTGCATTTTCAAGATTGGAGGTTTTACCGGTATGTCTTTTTGAGATAGGTCAAACCTTTCATCATTTCTTTCTATCCTCCTTTGCTGGACTATGATGATTCTATGCATATTATTGTAGAGCTCGTTGTTGTGATTTCAACGAGCCCAAGATCATCGAAATCGGAGTCCGGATGCAAAAGTTATGCCCGTTTTAGTTTTGGTGTTTCTGCAGTTTGCTCAGGCCGGATATTTCGGAAATATCCGGGCCGGATATTTCGGAAATATCCGGCCCCCTCGAAATCGGAAGAAAAGCAGCTCTGGACAGGGGCCGGACTTTTGGCTGGATTTTTACCAGGTTTTGTCCCTGAGGCCGGATTATCCGGGGGGGGGGGGGGGGGGCGGATTATCCGGCCCTTACTTAGGCCGGATTATCCGGCCCTGGTTTTGCCCAACGGCTCAATTTTCTTGGGGGGTATAAATACCCCCCCTTCTTCCTCCTTGGGCTGTAGCTTCTCTCACTCTCTCTCTCCTCCATTGTTGAATTAGAGAAGCTTGCACTATCTCTCAATCCCTCCATGATTCTTGCCCCCATTTGAGGGAAAAGAGAGAGGAGATCTAGATCTACACTTCTACCAATCAAATCCATCTCTTTGTGAGTGGAACTCTCTAGATCTTGATCTTGGTGTTCTTTGTGAATTCCTTTGTTCTTCCTCTCTTATTCCCCCAATAGCTTTTGTAGCTTTGTTGGAATTTGAGAGAGAAGGACTTGAGCATCTTTGTGGTGTTCTTGCCATTGCATTTGGTGCATCGGTTTGAGTTCTCCACGGTGATTCGTGGTGGTGAAAGCAAGAAGGTTGTTACTCTTGGGTTCTTGGAACCCTAGACAGATTCTACGCCTTTGTGGCGATTTGTTGGGAGCCTCCAATTAAGTTGTGGATGTGTGCCCCAATCTTTGTGTAAGGCCCGGTTTCCGCCTCGAAGGAAATCCCTTAGTGGAACCGTGACCTAGGCCTTTGTGGCGAGGGTCACCGGAGATTTAGGTGAGGCGCCTTCGTGGCGCTCGGTGTGTGGTGTAAGTACCGCATCTTGGGGTGAGGCCTTTGTGGCGTTGGTGTGCATCGAGCAACCACACCTCAAGGTGAGCCTCTTGTGGCGTTCGGGAGCACTAAGCCACCGCACCTCTCCACCGGAGATTAGCACTCGCAAGAGTGTGAACTCCGGGATAAATCATCGTCTCCCGCGTGCCTCGGTTATCTCTATACCCGAGCTCTTTACTTATGCACCTTACCTTGTGATAGCCATCGTGCTCAAAGTTATATATCTTGCTATCACATAGTTGCTTGTATTGCTTAGCATAAGTTTGTATATCTTGCTATCACATAGTTGCTTGTATTGCTTAGAATAAGTTGTTGGTGCACATAGGTGAACCATAGTATATAGGCTTTGGGCTTGACAAACTAAACGCTAGTTTTATTCCGCATTTGTTAAGCCCATCTCGTAAAAGTTTTAAACCGCCTATTCACCCCCCCCCCCCCCTCTAGGCGACATCCGTGTCCTTTCAATTGGTATCAGAGCGAGGTCTCTCATTCTTAGGCTTCACCGCCTTGAGAGTAAAGATGTCGGCTAGAGGATTAGTGCACGATAACACTCTTATATTAGATGGCACAAATTATGATGTTTGGAAAATTTGCATGCTTCGTCATTTTCGGGACATTGACCCTCATATGGAGAAAATTGTAGATATAGGTTTTTCTCCTCCTATGGATTCACAAAATCTATCGTTAGAGGATGAGAAAAATTTATATCTCAATTCTCAAGCTTCTTATGTTCTTATGAATGCTTTGAGAGATGTAGGTCTTTTTCCATACTTGCCTTTTTGGAGCGCTCATGAATTATGGACAAAGATTCAAGATAAATATGATGTGTCCAATATTATTAAGGATGGTTGTATTGCTTCCACTTCCGGTCGTGATGAGGTCTCATCTTCTTCCACTTCACCAATGTGTGGCAAGACACAAGGTAATGATATGGTGAGTGGTGATGAAAATTGCGATGTTGATTTTGAGCTTAATATTGATGATTCTTCATCTCTATCTTATTGCAATGCTTCATCTATGGACATAAACACATATAGCACTATAAATCATCTACATGTTTGTGTTAATAGTCCTTGCATATCATGTGTAAGTTTGTTGAATAAATCTCAAGATGATATGCTTTCTTTGTCTTGTGACCATGATAAAAATGCTTCTATTTCCTCTAGTTGTTATGTGACTAACAATGTAGAGGAAACCAACAATTCTATTGGTCAAGACAAGATCTTGAAAGGAGCCTCAAGTAACTCCTCATCTTTATCTCACGGCCCTCATATATGCCTTATGGCCAAGGGTTCCACGGTACCTCCTACCATGGAACCTAATATTTCTCGTGGTGATAAGGATGAGGATGAATATGAAGAAGAGGATTGGGTTGTCTCTCTACGCGATAAGGGTAAGAGTGTATTCAAGGTTCTTTACAAAGATAAAATTGCTAGCTCCCACTTCTTTGAACTCTTGACTACCGCTATTGAGAGCCAAAAACTCATTTGGATGCATGAGAACACCATTGATAAAAAGGGTGCTCTTGAACGAGAGTATGACGATGATGTAGCATCATTAAAGAATGAACTTGAAGAAGAACAAACCATCAAGGAAGCTCTTGAGGAGACCTTTGCTCTAGAATTGTCTAGAGAAAAGGAAAACCATGATAGAGCTCTTGAGATGGCAAATGAACTAAAGCTAAAAAATGATAAGCTTGTGTTTGTTAATGCTAAACTCCTTGAGGATTTTGAGCAACTCAAAAAGGGCTCAAGGGTCATTGAGAGTGCGCTCACCAAACTCACCGAGTCGCATGAGCAACTTAAAGCTTCTTATCTAAAAGAGCATGCCAACTTGCCTTCTCCTATTGCTATTGATAATGATGCTTGTGCTACTAACTCTACTTCTTGTGAAGCATTTATCTTGAAGGAGAATGTTGAGCTAAGGGCTCAACTTGAGTTGCTAACTAGAAATTATGGGAAATTGGAAGAAAATCATGGAAAGCTTTCTAGATCCCATGAGGATCTTCTAGCTTCTCATGATAGGCTAAAGTTAGCTCATGAGGCTATCATATCAAAGGCAACACCTTGTGAGCCTCATGTGGATACTAGCACTACTACCCAAAATGCAAAATGCTATATTGCCATGTGCTAGTCCTAGTAATTCATCCACTCATAATATTGCTAAATCTTGTGATGAATTATCTTCCTTGCCTTGTTGCTCTAACAATGAAGGTTCTACTTCCTCTAGTACTTGTGTTGTTACTAACCATGTAGAGGAAATCAAAGAGCTCAAGGCCCAAGTCACTTCTTTGAAGACCGACTTGGTAAAGAGTCATGAAGGGAAATGCAAACTTGACACGATGTTAAGTGTGCAACAATCCCCCAATGATAAGAGTGGACTTGGATTCAAATCCAACAACAAGAACAAGTCCAACAACAACAACAAGGGCCAAGTACAAGTCAAAGACCCGGCCAAGATTGTTTGCTTCAAGTGCAAAATTGAAGGGCACCATGTTAGATCTTGCCCTTTGAAGAAGAAGCAAAAAGGGAAGCGGCCTCAAGCTCAAACTCATATTCAACCTCAAGTTGAAGAAATTTCACTTCCCAAGAAGAATCAAGCCAATGCTCCCATTGTGGAGAAATCTAGTGAGAAGAAGGAGAAGAAAAGAACTTGCTACATATGCCGCGAGAAGGGCCACATCTCCTTCTTTTGCACTATTGGTACCTCATCCAACTCTATCACCGTTGATGATGTTTATTCTCTTCGTAAGGATGAGGGTGGCAATGTGTTTGCCAAATTTGTTGGTGCTCAAAGTGGTGTCAAGAAAAGAACCATTTGGGTTGCCAAGCCTATTGTGACTAACCTCTTAGGACCCAACTTAGTTGGGGACCAACAATCCAAAACTTGATCAATAGGTGCTTGTTGGAGGGCATTGGAGACTTGGCTACATCATGAAGAATTAAGGGATCTTCATCATTTATATTATATCAAGCCAAGTCTTTTGATTATCTTGCTACTATCATATATCCAATGTTCCTCCTTGCGGTAACATGTACTCAACTCATTTATATTGAAAGTTACTCGCCCCTTTGCATGTGTTAGTTTTGTTCCTAACATGTGTTTGTATATGTTGTGCTTCCTAATAGTTTTGCTTGAGAAATCAAGTCTATGCATGTTGGGTTGCACACCATGTATTTGTGTTTGTGTTGGAGCCTCTTTGCATCTTGTTGTATCTTATATGGCTCTTATGAGCGATTAATGGACAATCCCATTTTGGGGGAGTGATATTCCTTTGGGAATTTCATGATCCTAAACAATGTGTGTACATGAGGAATATCACTTAGAATTGATATTGCGAGATTATCTAGTCGTTATGTGGTATGTCATCTTCATGAGAAATTCAAATTCTAATGTCCATTAATATCTCTACTTGGATCTTATTTGCCTCTTGTGAAAATAAATTCCTTATCACATTATGGGGGAGTAATAAGCTTTGTGCATATTACAAGCCTAGAAAATGTGAACATTTGAGGTTGTGTCACATAGAATTGATACCGTAAATTATCTCTCTCCTATGTGGCATGTTTGCTCAAACAAGCTCCAATTTGCTTAAATGGCTTCATTGCTAATATCTTTGTGGATCTTATTTGTGAAAGTTTTTCTTGGCATGGTTTTTCACAACGTGTCCCTCAATACATTTTTGGAAAACCATGTGCTTCAAGTCATACTATTAATTGCTTTGCATGTTGGTATGCATACTATTAATTGCTTTGCATGTTGGTATGAATACTATTAATTGCCTTGCATGTTGGTATGACTAAATGAAGCTATCAAGAAACTATCTTTGCATGATGGTTAACTCTTATCTTTTACCATATGCTTTGTTCGTTGTAAATATGATCTTATGTATACTTACAAACTACCACCGGGAAATATTTCCTAATACCTCTTGTCCTAGGACAATTGGTAATCAATTATGAGGTAGATATTTATTGATCATATCTACATTGGCTCTTGTATTTATATTGCCTTATTTATTGCCATGAATTTGTTGTGCTTTGACTCCCATGTGTCTTCCTTGCATCTTATGGATCTAAGTTGTCTATTCAAACTTTCTTAGCATTGTTAGAAGATATAGCTAGCGTGATGATCCTGTTTTCTGCATTTTGTATTCATATAAAAAATCCTAGATAATGCACCAAACTTGGGGGAGCTCTTCTATATTATTAGAATGCTTAACATCTCTTGATCTTTATCAAAAATTTGGTTTTGGGAGACATAAAATTTTCTTTTTGGTACTTTGTGCCATCATAAAAAGTTTTGAGGGTTTGGTTTATTTGTTGGAACCTTGCTCTCTTGGGAGTTGGTTATCTCATTCCTTTGTGTTTAGGTTTAATTAGCTTCTTATAATGAGATAAGTCCTTGAAGTCAATCTTGTGTTGATTTGATTCTTTGACATAATTTGGACAACCATTGTCTCTTGGTTTATTTGGTGTTTTTGTCCAAATTGTATCTTCCTTTGGTTCTTGAAAGTATTGTGCATGCATATTTAATATATGTATATCTTATGGCATGTGTCACTTTCTTTGATCCAATATATAGGGTAAACTCCATCAAATCCTAATTTGGCTAAGATGTGCATGAAATTCAATTTCATATCTATATGCACATAGAATTGTGGAGTTTGTCCTATATGTTGTAGTGTGTCTAACTACTTTGAACCCAATTAGTTTGGGGACCTTTTTGTACTTACCTTTGTGTTAGGTACAATGGATATGCATTGGATGCTTGTCTCACTCTTGGGGAGAAGTGGTGACTCAATGGTAACTTGAGGCAAGCTAGGATGGTCAACAAATACATATCTACTACATCCTCACCAATGCTATCTCGGTAACAAGTATCTTCTCATGCATATTTTTCTAGCATCCAACCATGTGGTTGCATCTTGGCATGAATCTCTTGATTTGCAAATGTTGTGCTTCTTGCTAAAATCTTAACGAAACCTCTTTATTGCGAATGTGAGTAGTTTGAGATGAGCACATATGTTGGGAAGTATATAAAATCATGATCATGATTCACCCATCCCATCTATGCCTATCTTGCAATTTTATTGCATATCAATTCCTCAAGCCTCTCACATGTGCAATATCGATGAAAGTGCAAATTGAGTTATTTCTTTTAGTATCCCCGTTTGTGATACTTGTTGCCTTTCTCAAATGCATCCCAACTATCTTCTATCCCTTGTTGATATTTGTGATGTATTTTAGTTGTTTGTGGTTGAAGTTCATGAATGTACAATAAGATAAAATTGAGCCTTTGGCCATGCTATTAAGCAAAAATTCTTATTGGTATATTGCATGACTTTGTCTTGGATATCATGCTATATTTCTTGTGTATCTATTTTGTGTGTGCATGTTTCTTTGTGGATAAATATCTTTGTGATATTGCTCACTTAGAGAAACTTATACGCATAAGAGATGATACATCTCCATTCGATATCTTATTTATTTGTTGCGTGTTGATTGGTCATGCTAAGCAATATAATTCATTGAATACTATGATGATGCTTTTTGCTCATCCTTGTAATAGTCTTATAATATGCTTTATCATGTCTTTCACATATCCTCTTGGTTGAGCCTTTTATTATGGTGCCTCTTACTTGTTGCTCAACCATTTGTTTGTTGCAAGTGGTAAGCTTAATTTTCTATCTATGATCTATTGCAAATGTTTGTGTTTTAAATGGTAATGAGGGAGTGAGGATTCCATGTTATGCATATTGTATTCAAATGCAACATTTTATTTTATGCATGTACCTTGGGGAGCTTCCTCATTTGATTTAGAACACTATCTTGTGGTGATCATTAGAGTTTGATTCACTTGGTATCTTTTGTTTTTGAATGATATCATGGGAGTGATGATTCCATGTTTGTGCACTTTATACTCCAATGCAAATTGTCTAGTTTTGTGCACAAACCTTGGGGAGCTTCCTCATATTATTTAGAGCAATCTTCTTGATCTTATCATAATATCTATCTTTCTTTTGGTATCTTCCTTGTGGTTCATTTGGTTGCTTGCTTCATTTGTTGAAGCTTCTTGACTTTGTTATCTTTTTGCAATCTTTGATCCTATCTATAGTGTGATTCCTTCCGAATATTCGTCATTGGATATGTGCATTTGATTCCACTCAAATTATGAGAAATGCACACGCTATGGAGGAACTCTCACTATATTGGCCTTCTAAATTTTTCACCCATTTCGGCAATTGGTGCCAATGGGGGAGAAGTTTGGAGGGTTTAAGGGAATTTGGTTATGTCTTTGCTTTGTGCTTAAGCATGTGCCTTTATTGCATTGCATCTTGTTGCTTTGCATAGTTGAATATTTAGAGGAAACTCCACTAGGCTTTGAATGCCAATATATGCAATGAAAGTCAAGATCATTCACACATGCATATATTATGGGAGAGTTTTCTCTATATATTCAACTTATTTGTTACTTAAATTCCTTATATAAACCCTCTCAAAGAGATTGTCATCAATTACCAAAATGGGGGAGATTGAAAGTGCATGGAGCCCCCATGTGTGGTTTTGGTAATTAATGACAATCCCTATGGACTAACGTTTGCATTGAGTTATATTTGTAGGAGTTGTCCATAGGCAATTCTTGAACCATTTGTTGGCTTCAAGGTTGCAATAAGAAGAAATTGATGAAGAATATCAAGTGTCAAGTATGTCTTGAAGATGAAGATGAAGTGAGCCCTCAAGTTACTTCAAGACATCAATATGATGAAGAATGAAGAATGAAGTGCAAGTTCAAGATGAGACAACTCGAAGAGTTCATAAGCTTGAAGCTTGCCATGGAGAAATGAAGTGCAAGTTCAAGATGAGCCATCTCGAAGAGGTCCTTTGCTTGAGTCTTGCCATCCATATGGTGATCATGGATATGTGAAGATGCGCCGAAGAAGAAGCTCTCCCATGGTGGATTATGGGGGAGCAATCCACATGGTGATCATGGTTATGTGAAGATGCGCCGAAGAAGAAGCTCTCCCATGGTGGATTATGGGGGAGCAATCCACAAGACTTCATCAAGCAAACACAAGCAAGAAAGGCGTTCCATCTTGTTGAGGTCAAGATCTTCGTCATCGAGCTCAAGTGGAATGCACAAGTATAAGGTTTGCTCTTGATAGGGTTTCTTTCTCACCGGTCTCATAGTGTAGTTGGAGACCGGTTTATAGTTTAGTTGCCGTACTATCAAGAGGGCTCTCGAGTGAGTAACTCGATCGTATCGTTCGGAGAGAGCTCAAACCTTTGCATCCTTGCATCATCTTTCTTGGTTGTTATTTGGACCTTATCAATGTGATGTTTTAGATCTTGTGCTTATTCTCATGACAAGCTCTAGTTCATCGAAAACGGATTTCGCATAGATCACTTGTTGCGTTTTCGAGTTTGGTTCATCATCTTACTTGGTTTTATTTGGATCTTATCCATGTGATGTTTTAGAGCTTGTGCTTATTCTCATGACAAGCTCTAGTTCATTGAGAATGGTTTTTCCATGGGCAACTTGTTGCATTTTCAAGATTGGAGGTTTTACCGGTATGTCTTTTTGAGATAGGTCAAACCTTTCATCATTTGTTTCTATCCTCCTTTGCTGGACTATGATGTTTCTATGCATATTGTTGAAGAGCTCGTTGTTGTGATTTCAACGAGCCCAAGATCATCGAAATCGGAGTCCGGATGCAAAAGTTATGCCCGTTTTAGTTTTGGTGTTTCTGCAGTTTGCTCAGGCCGGATATTTCGGAAATATCCGGGCCGGATATTTCGGAAATATCCGGCCCCCTCGAAATCGGAAGAAAAGCAACTCTGGACAGGGGCCGGACTTTTGGCCGGATTATCCGGGGGGGCGGATTATCCGGCCCTTACTTAGGCCGGATTATCCGGCCCTGGTTTTGCCCAACGGCTCAATTTTCTTGGGGGGTATAAATACCCCCTTCTTCCTCCTTGGGTTGTAGCTTCTCTCACTCTCTCTCTCCTCCATTGTTGAACTAGAGAAGCTTGCACTATCTCTCAATCCCTCCATGATTCTTGCCCCCATTTGAGGGAAAAGAGAGAGGAGATCTAGATCTACACTTCTACCAATCAAATCCATCTCTTTGCGAGTGGAACTCTCTAGATCTTGATCTTGGTGTTCTTTGTGAATTCCTTTGTTCTTCCTCTCTTATTCTCCCAATAGCTTTTGTAGCTTTGTTGGAATTTGAGAGAGAAGGACTTGAGCATCTTTGTGGTGTTCTTGCCATTGCATTTGGTGCATCGGTTTGAGTTCTCCACGGTGATTCGTGGTGGTGAAAGCAAGAAGGTTGTTACTCTTGGGTTCTTGGAACCCTAGACGGATTCTACGCCTTTGTGGCGATTTGTTGGGAGCCTCCAATTAAGTTGTGGATGTGTGCCCCAATCTTTGTGTAAGGCCCGGTTTCCGCCTCGAAGGAAATCCCTTAGTGGAACCGTGACCTATGCCTTTGTGGCGAGGGTCACCGGAGATTTAGGTGAGGCGCTTTCGTGGCGCTCGGTGTATGGTGTGAGTACCGCATCTTGGGGTGAGGCCTTTGTGGCGTTGGTGTGCATCGAGCAACCACACCTCAAGGTGAGCCTCTTGTGGCGTTCGGGAGCACTAAGCCACCGCACCTCTCCACCGGAGATTAGCACTCGCAAGAGTGTGAACTCCGGGATAAATCATCGTCTCCCGCGTGCCTCGGTTATCTCTATACCCGAGCTCTTTACTTATGCACCTTACCTTGTGATAGCCATCGTGCTCGAAGTTATATATCTTGCTATCACATAGTTGCTTGTATTGCTTAGCATAAGTTTGTATATCTTGCTATCACATAGTTGCTTGTATTGCTTAGAATAAGTTGTTGGTGCACATAGGTGAACCATAGTATATAGGCTTTGGGCTTGACAAAGTAAACGCTAGTTTTATTCCGCATTTGTTAAGCCCATCTCGTAAAAGTTTTAAACCGCCTATTCACCCCCCTCCCCCCCCCCCCTCTCGGCGACATCCGTATCCTTTCAAGGTGGAGGCATGGTAGCCTGGCCGCAGCCGACAATGCTCATGGCAAAGGTTTAGGTTATGCGGCGGGGCACTACGGTGGAGCTTGTGCGGCGGCTAAGGCAGGCGACGGCCGCGGCAAGCGTGGCATCGCCATTACTTTGTGCGCAGAGGTAGGTGACGGCCGCACACCATGCGAGGCAACGTCATTAATGACCGCAGACTGCTGAAGCGACGCCTCGGCGCAAGTACCGGCACACCTGAGAAGACGCATCGAGCTTGGTTCACTGCCAGGAGGGCCCGACGAAACGTCCGCCAGACGCGAGCAGACATTCGACGCGTCTGCGCAGCGTCCGCAGAGAAGCATCCGAGGCGCATATTGGGCCAGGTTTGCGTCGCCGCAGACAGCCCGAACACTATGTGTCGGGCCGCTGGGCCTGGTCCGAGACGCATTTTCGGTTCGCACGGACGCAAACGGTCGCTTAACGTCTATTTTCGTCGCCCCGTTGGAGATGCCCTGATGTAAAAAGGCCCTCCGGGCACTATCTTTACTATTGCTATGTTGGAGATTCATGCAAAAATATTTACAGATACAAGCTTTATTTTGTTTTTTCACAATCGCCTCCTACAATTTTTAGGTTTTCTATGTTCAGGTTTCCTCTGTGTTGCTTCTGCTGCTCTTGACTGGTTGCTCTGTGTTGCTCTGTCTCTTTTCTCAACTAACACATAATGGCTTTTAGTGTAAATACATATAATGGTTTTGTTTTCCCTTAAACAGTTTGTATTATCGAAGAACAAAATTCAACAATTGTACAAATGACTGAATAATCTGGAATGATTTAATTTAAAATTTTCCCATCGTAATTCTTTTTCATTCTTTTATCCTATACATGTTTCTTCAAAGATTCAGATCCACTTCTTGTTTGAAGATTCAGAAACACCTCTGTTTCAATACAAATTCACGGCAAATTTTCAAGAGCATCAAGATTCACATAAGACTAGATGGACATGCGCGCTTTCGCCGCGCCAGCTACATTGTGTCTAACATTGAGTTGTAGACGTGGTGGGCTTGTAGATGTTTTGGGCGCATCACTATTTTCTTTGACAATCAATACAACGTATATTTATATAACAATGAGTACATGGTAGAGATACATCAAAAAAATGTATCACTTCATCTCACATATCTTGTAGCTTAACCAGAATATAACCAACCTTTCAAAAGCAATGAACAAACAGAGAAGAGTACAGATGCCGGCTGGTCTGTTCAATTGTGTGTAAGATATCACATAGAGTTAGATGACACCATAGGTACAACACTGGCAGCATGTATTAAAGTCTCCAGCACTTCGATGTCTTCGTCGTGGGGTTATACTCATGGAAGTGCTCGATGTGTGTTACGCCATCAAGACGAGACTATTAAACATTTATTCTTTCAATGTCGGTTTGCTAGATCTATATGGTCGATCATCCAAGTAGCTTTCAGCCTTTATTCTCCGACTAATGTTGCCAATGTACTATTTGGTAATTGGCTTTCATGTTATCGATTTAAGGTTTCGAAGACTTAGGATGGGTGCGCTTGCAGTTATCTGGACGCTATGGCTATGTAAAAATAATAATAAAAATGCTAAAAATTATTCTATCTTGCAGGTTATCTACAGATGTACCGGTATTCTCCGTTTGTGGTTGCTTTTTCAGCGGGTGGAGAATCGCGATCTCTTTCCGGAGGTCTATACACGATTGGTGGATACGGATATGGATACTTTTTCCCTACATGGGTGGCCGCATAACCTACGGATTGGAGCTCCACCTACTATATAGGCGCTTTATATTTTCTCGTTTCGATATGTATTTCGCCTTTCCCCTTTTGTTTGTACTTTGGGACCTATAAACGGGTGTGTGCATCCTGATTATGCGCTGGGTGCAATTGCTTGTTCAAGTAATAAAAATGCCCTTTATGGAAAAAATTTATACATCCAAATGTGCAACAAGTAATATATCAGACTACTTCTTTTCGCGGTAAATATGGAAGTACTAGTAGAAGGCACGTGTGTTGCCGTACAATTCTATGTAGAATATCATCGAATCTGGGATGGAAGGCAACAGACATGGATTTTTAATGAAGTGTAAATTCTACCTATTTTATCAGATATTTGTCTTTTTGACCTACGTATTGCTGCATGAGTGAAGAAATATCAGTATTAAACTAAAATGATCGGATATCAAATAACGTATGAAGCCCAATGGCTCAATGTATCCCGAAGAAATGATTTGTGCTTACCCATTAGTCATGTCAGGTACAATTAACTCCGCTAGGTTTCATTTATCTCCTAAAATATGGCCAAAGAACCTAATTCATGAGAAGGTCAATGGAAGTCTTCGTGACTTCAAAACCATTTAGTCCATGTCTTCGTATCAGCTTCAAAACCTGCCCAGTTACACACTGAACTTTTATAACAGCTGAGTCTTGTGACAGGTTACTGACAAGCTTCAGACTCATTACACAGGTTCTCATTTTGCTATGATTCTTCTTTTGTATGCTAAAATTGACATATACGTTCGAGTCCCAATGGCTCTGGGTCATCCTATACTGGAAACTAATGCTAATTCTAATCTATTGAGCTAGTACCGTATGCTGGAACAATACCAATTCAAATATTTTCTTTTGGTCTCTGTCTTTCACAAGGACCAACTTTTTTCGCTTGGTACTCATTGCATCAATGGAACACAGAAGGAATATGACATTTCTAAAAGAGCTTAAAGGAACCCTCTTAATTAATGTCCTAATCCAAGTGAATCTGATGTGAGACACCTAAAGAATATGACATTTCTTGCTTAGAATGCAGTCACTCGCAGATATCTATCCCGATCATGATAATGCTTACACTGAGAAGAACTCATTTGTATAACAACTTTGGTTCAGTTAAAGGATTATTCTGCTCTCTGGGGATAGCTATTATTACAAAAAAAAAAGACAAAAACACAGAAATGGTATGCACAGTAGGGCAAGAGATCGACAAGGATAATAATTAGAGAATTAAATATATGTATATCGGTTCCATTTTGGTGAAGCTACCTAGTGGACATTTGTAATATCTCTGAAAGGGTCACTGCCTTCCATCTCGTTGGATCTTGCTGCATGGCTTCCTGTGTTTTCTACAAAACAATCTACAATGAAGCATTAAATCGTTTTTATGTTACACTAAAGGAGAAACCTCACAATAAAAGCAACGATAAGGAGTCATTTTCGTTCAGATGGCATTGTTCTTTTATAGTCTACCAACAGATAGCGGTTTGGACAAAAACACAAACAGCTTGCGTGCAGGGAAAAAGAAAGTAGTCCAAAAAGGTACAACCATACCAATCTCCAATTATTGTGTTCCAACCTAGTGAAACTTTATCACCAGTAACAAGAAGAATTACATGTGCAGTATTCTCATGCAAGAGAATCCTCACAAAACTCACAAGCATAGGCAACCACGAGAAGGAATAACTTGCTTGTGGCTTGTGGCGGCACTATGGTCAACTAGTCATAGAAGGACGCCTAGCTGCCATGAGATTGGACCCAGCAGGAGTCAAGAGATTTCGCACCAGTTGCATGCCTGAAAGGAGATGGTGGTGGAGCTGCAATGTGGATGTGAGAGCCGATCTGGAGGAGGTGGTGGTGTGGAACAGAGGCGGCGAGAGGATGGATGTGGGTGGTGTGTGAGCCTAGAGAGATTTATCTAAAGCTAGCAGCACTTCCACTTCCAGGCGATGCTTGAACGTGAGATGGAATGAGGGAGGTTGGCCATAAATCGAGTTGATGCTGCAAATTTTGCTAGAGGGGGCCAGGACCGTTGGTTGTGGACTGTTCCAGAATGGTAGGACATTGGTGGAGAGCAAATCCGACTGAGCAGCCGCTCGATTGAATGGAATCGACGGCTACTAACGAATTTACTTTGCTCATGGCAGGTAGACCAGGAGAGAGCAAGGTAGATTCAAATATTCAAAAAATGTGTACTATAGTGGTAGAGATAGAGAAATGTTAAAACACACAAAAAAAATCGCGAAAACGCAGAAATCTTGCATT
Source organism: Lolium perenne (assembly GCF_019359855.2). Taxonomy (NCBI): domain Eukaryota; kingdom Viridiplantae; phylum Streptophyta; class Magnoliopsida; order Poales; family Poaceae; genus Lolium; species Lolium perenne. The sequence continues at coordinate 34,685,661 of NC_067250.2, forward strand.
TCGATGCATTGATAGAAAAGAAAGTTATATGTACAAGCCCCCACCCCGCTATACAACTCAACCCAAGAAAAGGAAACTAGTCTAGGGGAGTTGGCGGACACCCCGGGCCCCCGCGTCCGTCCAAAGCCGCGCGTCGGACCTAATGTCGTTGAATAGGGACGTCACCGAAGGCCATGCGTTGTCAAAGACCGCTACATTCCGTTGTTTTCATATTCAGTTCCTTTGCGCAGCTGGCGAGGAACGGTCCGCACAACCAGCGACCACCACTCCGCAAAGTTACCCTCCACCGGGGGAGGACCTGAGGTGGATCGGATCCACGAGAGGACCTCAAACCACACCGTCATGGAGAAAAAGCACCCAGTGAGCAGGTGCGCCATGGTCTCCACAGCCTGCATCCATGGAGACGTCCGCAGAAGACTAAGGATACAACCTGTGACAGAGCCTCGATTACTACGACCGCTTGGATCAGCAGAACAGTCAAGAATCGTACACCGAAATTATAGCGTGAAACAGACCCAAGCGCGCGCAAGCTGTTGCCGCCCGAAGAAGCTAAGCGCAATAGCCACCCGAAGAAGTTAAGCGAAAACAGCCAGGGGAACGACTGACAATCAAAACTTACACGATCCAAGCAAGCGCAACAGGCGCACCATTGCATCCAGAATGTGGAAAAACACAACTGGCATGTCACAGTACCAAATATATAACTCAATAGAAGGAAAACGAGCGGCCCGTTCGGATACATTAATATCATCAAACAAAAATTGACACTACTCGGCGCTAATGCCAGACGAAACGACAAACAATGTAGTTCAACAGAAACATAGTCTAACAAACGAGAACAATGTGTAACATAAAGCAAAAACCAGAGAAGAATGCAGATAGTAGTATCTCTTTCCTGCTGGCTGGGTATCGAAGCCACCCCATATCTCCAACCAGAAAATAGCAGTGACCCCAGGTGTTCCTGCAGTGGGAGAAAATGAAGAGTTAAGCATCAAAGTACAATAATAACAGCAAAGAATAATACGTGGAAAGAACTATGTGCGGCAGAGTTCGCCCACCTGATACAGTGATGGCAAGCAGTCGTGTAGCATCATCGAATCGCTTATCGCCTGCTCGTCTTCCCAACTCCTCGTTTCCCAGAGAAAAGATGCTTAGGTCTCAAGGTGGGGATGATACGGTCACCCTCTCCTTTGCGGGCCTCCTTGTTCCTGTTCTTGGTAGAGTCCCTTGATTTCTTGATGGCCTTCTTCTTTTGATCCGAGTCCCTGAGCCCTTCACCTGGTACGACCTCAGTCATTGGTCGTGATTGGGACCTGGACCTAGACCTAGTTCGTAGTTTCTTGTCGGAGTGCTGCCCATCCACCTCCATATCGTCACCCTCAGCTCTGCTCAGTGACCTCTCACGCTTACGGCCTCTTGACTGGCTGCGGATCCGTTTCACTGCCGCAGTAGGATCAACACCCATGGATGTAAGTTGCCTGCCCAGTCTCTTGGTTGTGAATTTCCTATCTTTGTCATGCTTCCTAGGAACAATAGGACGGCTCTCTGCAGTGCTCTTCTTCATCCTGTGCTCTTGGATGAGCATTGCCTTCTTCTTCCTAATTTTACCCAATATTTCACGCTGTTCTTCAGTTAGTTCATCATGGCCATCAATCATGAAAGCATCTTGAGCAGCTTCTTCTTCAAGACGAAGACCCTCCTCCCTTTCCAACTCTTCACACCTTTCCAGGATATCTGGATCCAGGAAATCAGCAACATTATGCCCATTCAGTATCTCAGGGAGAATGTCCTCCTTCCATTCATCATTGGCCAATAGGTAATGCTTCTTGAGACTGGCAGAATAGACACCAGCACCTCCATTCTCGTTCTCAAGGTCCCTCTCAAGTTTCTTCTTTTCCTTTGCAGCAGCAATTGCTTGAGCTTCAACAACAGCCTGAGGGATGCAAGTAGGCCTATCCCTATTGTCACGAGGCTTGGGCATAGCAACATGAAATCTATTCAAGCAGTCATTGATCTTCTTTGATTTCATCTTGATCTCCACCCTCTGTTCAAGAAGCCGCTCACACGCAGCATTTTTGACAGCCATCACACCCTCATCTGTCAAAGCACTCATTGTTAACAGAACACCCTCCTCATTAGGATCTCCAGATTGAGGTAAAGTCTTCATAGCTTCTGACTTCATCTCCATTACCAGCTTCATGTCCTCCTCAGAAAGCCCTTCAAGGGGCTGCAAGTCAGTCTTGTTGCAAACAATGACTAGAGGCTTATTCATGAACAGAGATTTTATACTGTGGAAGAGTGCAGCTTGCTGAGCAATAGTATACCCACAAGAACCAGAGATGTCCAAGAAGAAAAGCACAGCAGCCCTCAAGTGTGCAAGAGCAGTGATACTGCACATTTCTATGATATTTCTGTCCTCAAAAGGCCGATCAAGGATTCCTGGGGTGTCAATCACTTGGTACCGAAGATACTTGTAATCTGCGTGGCCAACAAACAGAGACTTCGTTGTAAAAGCATAAGGCTGCACATCCACATCAGCCCTTGTGACCTTGTTCATGAAAGAGCTCTTCCCAACATTTGGATAGCCACAGATCAATATAGTGCGGGTGTTTGGGTCTATTGATGGAAGCCTGGCCATGTGCTGCCTGATCTGCTCAAGGTATGCCAAACTAGGAGTGATACGCTTCAGAACAGTACACATGCGACCAAGTGCAGCTACCTTCAGGCACTTGCACCGGTACAGGGTATCTCCATACTTGAGCAGCCTCAGATAGTCCTTGGAGATCTTTGCAATGATGTTTCTAGCTGTATTGATCTGACCCAAAGCAAGTTTGTAGTGATCCTTGTTATAGAGCACATGAAGCAGATCGCCATAGAAAGGATGGATGTCATCCAGTCGAGGAAACTCATCTATGATGGTGGACAGCTTCTCATAGAAGTTCTGCTGGGTATACCGAACCTTACGCATATAGAACTGGCGAATGCGGTTGATAGCATAGCCCTTGTGGACAACAGTCGGTGTTTGCCTCTGAGTGCGGGACAAGATTATGTCGATGAAGTCCTTCCCAGGAGGGACAACAGTGATCTTCTTGAAATTATACTGCACCATCTTGCCGATATAAAGTTTGGCTACTTGTTCCTGCAATACAAACAAACATCAGGTCAACGAATGCAGGAAAAACAGCAAGAAAACAAATGCATAAACTGGTAAAACAAAATGGAGAAAAAAAAAAGCAATACACAGCAGGGGGAAATCTAGCAATCACTACATACAGAGAACATCAATCTGTAATTATATTAATAATTATAATACTCCAGATTCATGCCCAGAATTATCAGTGCATCCTTGTAACAGAACCAAAACTTTAACTTAAATAGTATGAGATCAAAGGCAGAAAAAAGGAAGTAAGAAGAATAATTTCCAACCAAACTTAGCAGGGAAAAATCTAGCAATAACTACATACAGAGAACATCAACCTGTAATTATATTAGGTAATACTCAAGATTCCTGCCCAGAATTACAAGTGTATCCTTGTAACAGAACCGAAACTTTGACGTAAATAATAGGAGAACCAAGGCAAAACCAACTTTCTTTATTCACAGTTAAACATAATTAAAGCATAAGTATAACCAGTTAGCATCACAGCCAGGAGACTACCTCAGGCACTGAAATACTACACGATTTAATTATAACAAAAACAAAGCATAGAGACCTTGGTAACATACAGAAACATCCTCTCATAGGAAGCAGCACAACAGCAACAGTTCATGCTTTCATAATTAGGGCGTTTAAAACTGGAAGTAGGGCTAATTCAGATATAGCAATACCAGAGTCTAAGTCCAGGTCAAAAAAAAACGTGTCTAAGCCGGCAGCAGCTAACTACTCAAATCCCCAGCCCTATTGAGCCGGTTGTTACAAATTCTACAATCAGTACAAGAACACGCCGAAACACAGAAGAAAAGCTTGGTTTCCACAAAATTTCTGGACAGACTTCAACTACGAGCGGGCATGGAAAGGCTGAACCGAACCACGAATTCACACACCAAGAACCGCAGCTTTCCTGCCATCCGAACGGATCATCAAAGAAAACCAGGCATATGACTCTACGAGACGGTCTACAGGCGAGAACGCAAGAAGAGAACACAGGGGGAACGTCGGGCGCAACTTACGTCGTGCGGCGGCGGCGGGGGGAGCTTCGCCTCGGTTTAGGCGGCGTCCTGGCGGCGGACGGAGTGGGGAGGAGGAAGAGGAGGGTTTACGGTCGGGTTTCTCCGAGCATTTTATGGTGGTGACCAAATGGGCTTTCATCGGCCCATTTAGCAGTTCTTTGCCAGGCCCATTATTATTTCCGGAGGCGGTGGTGGTCCGAGGCTCCACCACGGCTCAGCCTTCCCCCACCCCACTCGCCGTCTCCCGCCGTCGTGGAAGGCGACCGGCGGCTCCCCACCGCCGCTTCCGGAAGGTTCGTCTCATAGGCTCTCTTAGCCTTCCCTCCCGCCGCCTCTTGCTTCTGTGTGGTGATTCGTTCGGCCCGGCCGGTGATTATGGTGCTGATTCGTGGTTTGTGGGGTGTTGTTCTAGGGTTCGGACGCAGTAGGCTCGGCTGCTGCGATGCTCTCCAGGATTTCCCAGCTCGGTGCCCGGCTCCTGCGCGAGACCAGAGCTGGTTGGTATCTTTTCTATCCCCTTTCTCCTCCTATGCTACCTGTGCTAATAGGAATCAGTAGTATAAAATTGTTTGTGTTTAGCCTGATGATGTGACCAAGTAACAATGTGAAGTTGTGAATTCATAGAATGCGATGCTTACATGAAGTATGCCGTGCTCGCAGCCATTGCTTCGCACTTGTGGCTACCATTTACCTTCTAACTAGATTGTAATTGTTGATTATGTCACTATGCTAGCAAATGTCCTTAGTTGACAGTTCCATTTCTCGCTTTCTTGTCTTGAGAAACCGTCTGGGTTGATGTACAGCTAATCCCCTTCACCTTTGACCCCTTTAGTGAAGGTGCATATATGGTTCTGCCTTCTCATTGAGGTTCATTATTGTAAATTTTATGCAGCTGGCAACTTAACAAGCCATAGAAGCAGTTACTACCATGGTCAACTCACTCGACATTTAGCTCCAGCGGTTAGTCCTATTGCTCTATAATCGTTGCAATTGTGTTCATGCCCTTCATACATTCTGTAACTGAGAAGATATCCAAGGCAGTGATATAGTTTTTCTTATTTACATTGTGCATATAGTAATTTGTAGTGTTTCAGTCCAATTATCTAGTTTTCTAAAAAATATTACTAAAGATTATATTTGCTCTCCTGTGCATCTTTTGCCACCTCCAGTTATATGTACAAACAGTGCATTTGTAAAAAAAAATTGTATGTCCAGAAATGATGATTTATATTTGCCAATTTTCTTTTGTTTTGAATTTTGAGCCATGCATTTAACAAATATGTGTGTGTATTATGAACTCTGTTCTATATTTTTCAGAAGAGCATCCTCTTCTCCACTGCCACAACTAGTAGTCATCATGATGAAGGCAGTCAGGACAAAGAGAAGTGAGTGTATCTGTCCCTTCTTTCAGATTTTCTGCAGCATGAAATTTGATAACCTATCCATCTTTGGAGTAAGCAGCATATTCCTGAGCATTTCTCACGTTTGATGGGCTGCTCCTTTCGCCTCTAAATGAAATAGCTTCCCTGAAACAATAGCTTGAACTGTCCTGAACAGACCATTTTTCTCTGTCTGAACGGAATCTCTGAATGCTAATATTCGGATTTGAGCAATTATTTGACATGGGAGAAGGAATTGATCTTCTGACAAGACCAATTTTGTCTGTCCTGAACAGAATCTCTGTAACATTTGTCAACAAGGATGGCACCGAGCAGACAATCAGAGTTCCCGTTGGAATGTCCATGTTAGAAGCTGCTCATGAGAACGGCATTGAACTTGAAGGTTATAATTTCAATTAATGGAAGCTTTATGTTTTCCATCTTCTCCATTTGCTCCCTACATAAGCCTGTAGTAGGTGAATGCTATCTGATACGGCCAGCTTTTTTAAACCTAACTGCTCATTCACCTGACACCCGACCCACATATCATGCACTCTCTGTTACATGACTTCACTGTCTTCCATTTATTAACTGGATATGTTATTTTCTCCTTTTATGATCGTGCAGCTGATTTTCAATTTTAGGTAATAACCTTGCCTAGCATTTTGGTTACTGCAGGAGCATGTGAAGGATCGCTGGCATGTTCTACTTGTCATGTCATAGTGATGGTATGTTCTACATATGAGCCATTTTAGTTTTGTTCTGCCATACAAGCTGAAGTACTGCTGACTAGCAATTTAAATCTTATCCAGGATGTAGAACATTATAACAAGCTAGAGGATCCAACAGACGAAGAAAACGATATGCTAGACCTTGCATTTGGGCTCACTGAAACGTAAGTGAAAATCTCCTAGCGTATTCTTGTTTGTTTATCCATTTTACATGAACCCCTCAAGTTTTGCTTTATAGGCATCATACAGACAAAGAAGCGCACTAATTTTCTAGAATTGGCATATGTATTGAGCCCTTTAGGCAATTGTCAGATAAGTCTTTGAGCACTTTGACATGTGCATTCTGCCCTTTAGGCAATTGCCAGAAAATTATTGTAACACCTATATGCAGCCATTAGGAACTACGGTTGCTCGTATAGTACTTGTGTTAACGATCAACAGTAGCTAAAGATAACTTTAACTATAACTGAGAATATTGCTAAATGGTTTATTCTCCCCAACCACACCTGTATAACTTCTGTATAAATGCCATGGTAGTTTGGTATTTTATTTGCTGAAAGAAAACTGTTTGTTTGTATTGTGCAATCAAGACTTCAGCAGTTTGCTACATAACATGTTCCAGATCTCGTCTTGGCTGCCAAGTAATAGCGAAGCCTGAACTTGATGGTGTCCGACTGGCCTTACCTGCAGCAACCAGAAACTTCGCGGTAGATGGCTTTGTACCAAAACCACACTAGAGACGGTTCAATCCTTTCGAATCGAGATCCTTACAGCACCATCAGTTTTGTACCCTTAACATGTAACTTAACTACAATATAATCCGTGGAAGCCCCTGTGTTTCGGGGTGTGCTGTTCTGCAAGTTCTGTTTTCATTTGATGAGGCCCTTGGTTACTGCGAGATGCCAATGTAGTTGTTGTATTTGTACAACTGGCACAGGGCAAATAAACAACTTGTGCTTGTGAATGCGACATCCATCGGTAATATTATTTTGGCGGCAAGAGAATATTTCCAACTCTGTAAATCTGCGGAGAGCCGGTCTTACTGCATTTTCTAGTCTATGGTGGTGTTAATCTTTGTGTAGACTTTGATTAAGAAACACATGCTGCATAATTTTTTTATGCCACCAACTCTAGTTCCTATACTGCAATGGGGCGACTCAGGGGAACCTTAATCCGCTGCCACCGGGGACTTCCCACCGTCAACCCCCTCCGCTGTCGCTACCATCTCCGTGGTGGCGGCTAGCGCCCTCACCTCCAAGGGGCTGGGGGAGCTCGTTGTGGAGGCTTTGGCTGGTTGCACATCGCGGTATTCGAGTGGTGCCACTTGATGCGGTTCTGTAGGGCGGGGCAACTGCGACCTGCTGGTCCGCCATGCCCCTGGCGAGGCGGCGGTCGGCTGCGCATGGCGGTTGTCGGTGATGCCCGTGGCGCGGTCCAGATGGGCCTGGACAGGTGCCGCTCGATGCTGCGGCGGCGGGGTGGCTGCTAGCTGCTGCTCGCAGGGCCTTCGCGAGACGACGGTCGGCTGCGCGTGGTGTTTGCCAGGGACGCCCATGGCGTGGCCTAGACGGGCCTGGCGAGCATAGCTAGACCTGCCAGCTTGGCCCTAGGTCCTGCCGGTGAGCCGACTGATGTGGTGGTCCTCCTCCAAGGCTGGTGGTGAGCGGAGTTGTTGTTCCGATGATGGCAGCATCCCTGTTCTACCTCATCTTGACCATCTCAGTCTCATATCAGGTGAGCTAGGATGTTGCAGCGGTGGTGGGCAACGTTCTCCTTCATCGTTGATAGTGCTCCTTCCTGCGGTGGTATCCGCAACCTCATTGTTCTTCTCCGTTTCGTCGGGGGAAGGTCTTTGTCCCAGGTGAAAATCTTGCTCGATGCTTCCGTTGCTGACCACGGTGGTGCCTACGGGTGCCACTTCCTTCTTGGAGGCGTGATCATGGACTGGGTTGTTCCTCCTCTCGATGCCAGGGGAAACAATAGGTCTGCTCTGTCGGACCATGCGGTGGCGCTACAACGTCATTCCCCTTCTTAAAGGTGTTGCCTAGGCTGCGAGGGGTGTCCCCGATGTGGCAGTCAGAGATGGTGGCCTCACCTGTTTTTCTCGCGAGGTTAGGTTACGGTGTGTCGTCTGCAGTCTATTACTCATGGTGCGAGTCTCCGAAGCGCAGTGTACGCCATCGTCAAGTTCATCTGCTAGTCTCCTTCTCAAGGCCGGCCACCTGCCATTAGCTTGCTCCTCGCCGATTCATGTAGGCGTATAAGTAGTGGTATGTGGTCTGGGAAGCTTTGGGGTTCGGTTTTGCTTTGTTGTTGCCTGTGACGCGGTTTGGAGGTTTAGGTCCTGTTTATTTGGGCTTCTGCTTCTACTTTTGGAGCTTTTGAGGTCCAAAAGCAGCAGCCCAAACAAACGACAACAAATAGAAAAGCGATTCATTGAAGCGCTGTGCGTAAATGAACTAGCAATCGCGAAGCAGGGTGAGACCTGCTTCCCGAGCTTCCCCCGCTTCCTGAGCAGCGGTGGACTAAAATACCCCTAACACTTCCTGCTAACTACGAGAAAACTGCCCTCGCATATAAGCGTAGCCCGCCCCTTGCAATTGTTCCCAGCCCAACAGCCCCATGCCCATTTTCCCCTTCTCCCCGTCTTGTCCAATGGAAGGATAGGGTTAGGGTTTCCCTGCTCCGGCCGCCGCCGCTGTTCCTGGCCGGCGTCGTCGCCAGTATCCTCCGTCGTCGTCCTAGTAGTACGCCCCCGCTCCATTCCCGTCCTCCTCAAGGCCGCCGCCGTCCCCGCCCCCGCCATCGTACGAGGCCTCTTCCCCCGCGTGGCCACCGTTCCCTGTTGATACGTCCAATTTGCATCACTATTTTGTATCATAATTTGCTGTTATTCATTGATATATTTCATATTTGGATATAATACTTATGTTATTTCATCTATTTTGCATGTTTCATCATTATTGGAGGATCAAGCACCGGAGCCAGGATTCTGCTGGAAAAAGCACCGTCAGAACGCAATATTTCGGAAGATCAACTGTGGAAGGAAATTATACCAAAAATCCTATTTTTCCAGATGACGAAGGAAGCCAGAAGGGGGAGCTGAGAAGGCCCAAGGTGGGGCTGGACCATGTGCCGGCGCGGCCCATGGCCTGGCCGCGCCACCTTGTGGTGTGGGGGCCCCACAGCCCCTTTCGCCTCCTTTTCTTCGCGAAACCCTTCGTCCCAAAGACCTAAGCCACAGGGGGTACCTCGCGAAGAGCCACAGCCGCCTCTGCGGGGCGGAGAACACCAGAGAGAAAAGAGCTCTCCGGCGGGCAGGAATCCGCCGGGGAAATTCCCTCCCGGAGGGGGAAATCGACGCCATCGTCACCGTCATCGAGCTGGACATCATCTCCATCACCATCATCATCATCTCCACCATCATCACCGCCGTCTCCACCGCTGGACACCGTCACCGCCGTAGCAATTTGGGTTTGATCTTGATTGTTTGATAGGGGAAACTCTCCCAGTATCGATTTCTACTTGTTGTTGATGCTATTGAGTGAAACCATTGAACCAAGGTTTATGTTCAGATTGTTATTCATCATCATATCACCTCTGATCATGTTTCATATGATGTCTCGTGAGTAGTTCGTTTAGTTCTTGAGGACATGGGTGAAGTCTAAATGTTAGTAGTGAAGTATGGTTGAGTAATATTCAATGTTATGATATTTAAGTTGTGGTGTTATTCTTCTAGTGGTGTCATGAGAACGTCGACTACACGACACTTCACCTTTATGGGCCTAGGGGAATGCATCTTGTACTCGTTTGCCGATTGCGGGGTTGCCGGAGTGACAGAAACCTAAACCCCCGTTGGTATATCGATGCAGGAGGGATAGCAGGATCTCAGAGTTTAAGGCTGTGGTTAGATTTATTCTTAATTACTTTCTTGTAGTTGCGGATGCTTGCAAGGGGTATAATCACAAGTATGTATTAGTCCTAGGAAGGGCGGTACATTAGCATAGGTTCACCCACACAACACTTATCATAACAATGAAGATTATTTAGCCGTATGTAGCGAAAGCACTAGACTAAAATCCCGTGTGTCCTCGAGAACGTTTGGTCATTATAAGTAAACAAACCGGCTTGTCCTTTGTGCTAAAAAGGATTGGGCCACTCGCTGCAATTGTTACTCTCGCACTTTACTTAGTCGTACTTTATTCAACTGTTACATCAAAACCCCCTGAATACTTGTCTGTGAGCATTTACAGGGAATCCTTCATCAAAACTGCTTGTCAACACCTTCTGCTCCTCGTTGGGATCGACATTCTTACTTATCGAAAATACTACGATACACCCCCTATACTTGTGGGTCATCAAGACTATTTTCTGGCGCCGTTGCCGGGGAGTGAAGCGCTATTGGTAAGTGGAATTGGTAAGGAAAGCCTTTACTGTTTGTGCTGATTTTATTTCTGTCTGCTGCTATAAGTCATTATGGAGAGATCTTCTCTTCAATTTCTATTTGGGAAATCTACTACTACTGCAACGGTAGTGGATGAGGCGCCAGGTGAGGAAGTGATACCATATAAAATACCTATGAAAATTATTGAACGTGTTATGGATAACCGCTATGAAGGGGATGGAACTGTCCATCCCGGTGATAATTTACTGTTTTTGCATGAATTATGCGGGTTATTCAAATGTGCAGGTATTGCCATGGATGAAGTTAGAAAGAAACTATTCTCTATATCGCTGTCACGGTAAAGCGGCGCATTGGTATAAATTCTTGAAGAATGGTGATTCTCTTGATTGGGAGGACATTGTGCCTTTATTTTATTCTAAATTCTATCCTCCAAGTGAAATTCACAAAGATCGTAACCGCATATATAATTTACGGCCTCATGATGGAGAAAGTATTGCCCAAGCTTGGGGGAGATTGAAGTCTTTAAGGCTCCAATGCACCATTCATGAGCTTCAGGGTAATGTTATTATTGATATTTTCTATGAAAGAATTTCTTTTCAAGACAAGACCGTGCTGGATACTTCTTGTTCTGGATCATTTACACGCAACAAAGAAGAGTTTAAAAGGGACCTTCTTGATCGGATCCAAGAAAATACGAAGGTTGGGAGAACGACAAGGATAGAGAATCGTATAATTTATGATTATAAATGCAGTGAAGCTTTTAGGGATCTTGATAAATTTCGTAATATGAGTGCTACATATGGTCTTGATTCTCAAGTTGCTGCAAATCTTTATAAAGCTTTTGCCTCTCATTATGAATTGCCTAAGAAGAATTTTGATAAGTATCATGAACCGTATAAAGATAAAATTGATTCATCTATTAATAAATGCGTTGTAGTTGAAGCCGATCATGTTATTCCTGAAGCTTATATTGAAAAAACTCCTTTCCTGCTAAAATGAAGGAGTACTGTTATAAATAGTGTGGTTCATAAAAGTGAAAAGAAACCCGTAGAACCCGAAGAACAAATAAAAGTTGAACTCTTTGTTGCAATAGTTAAAGATCTTGTGACTGAAAATGTGGAGGATGGTCATATTATTTTCTGTGAAGATGCTTCTAATATTGTTTCACATCCTAATAAACCCAAACAAGTTAGTGTTCCTATGCTATCTGTTAGAATTGGTGATCATTGCTATTATGGTTTATGTGATATTGGTGCAAGTGTTAGTGCTATTCCTTATGAGCTTTATACGGAGATTATGCACGAAATTGGTTCTTGTGAACTTGAAGATATTGATGTGGTTATTCAATTTGGCTAATAGAGAAACTATTTCTCCAATTGGTATTGTTCGAGATGTGGAAGTTCTATGTGGTAAGATTAAATATCCTGCTGACTTTTTGGTACTTGGTTCTGCTGCTAGTGATTATTGTCCTATTATTTTTGGTAGACCTTTTCTAAATACTTGTGGAGCTATTATAGATTACAAGAAAGAGAAAATTTTGACTAAATTTGCTGGTGAATCATATGAGTTTAACTTCTCTAAATTTACCAAAGCTCCTTATAAAGCTGATTTGCCTAATAATGATTTTAAAATGGAACAGTGTGCATCTATTGTTCTTGTTCCTAATAATCCTTTGCAGCAACATTTGGAGGATAGCGAGAGTGAAGTTTTTAGGAAAGAAAGAGATGAGCTTGAGGAAATTTTTCTTCGCCAACCTATTCTTAAGCATGATTTACCGGTGGAAGATCTGGGTACAACACCGCCACCAAAGGAAGATCCTGTCTTTGATTTAAAACCATTGCCTGATAATCTTAAATATGCTCATATTGATGATAAGAAAATATATCCTGTTATTATTAGTTCTAAGCTTACAGAGTTTGAAGAAGAAAGGCTATTGGAAATATTGAAGAAACACCGAGGCGCTATTGGCTACACTCTTGATGATTTGAAGGGGATTTCTCCTTCTATTTGCCAACATGCTATTAATATGGAAGATGATGCAAAGCCTGTTGTTGAACATCAGCGTTGTCTAATTCCGAAGATGAAGGAGGTGGTAAGGAATGAGGTATTAAAACTTCTTGAAGCTGGTATTATATATCCTATTGCTGATAGTAGATGGGTTAGTCCTGTGCATTGCGTTCCCAAGAAAGGAGGAATGACTGTTGTGCCTAATGATAATGATGAGCTCATCCCTCAAAGAGTAGTTGTAGGGTATAGAATGTGCATTGATTTTCGAAAAGTTAATAAAGTTACTAAGAAAGATCATTACCCTTTACCATTTATTGATCAAATGCTAGAAAGATTGTCTAAAAATACCCATTTTTGCTTTCTTGATGGTTATTCTGGATTTTCACAAATTGCTGTTAAAACTAAAGATCAAGAGAAAACCACTTTTACTTGTCCCTATGGAACTTATGCTTATAGGCGTATGCCTTTTGGTTTATGTAATGCTCCTGCTACTTTTCAAAGATGCATGTCTGCTATTTTTCATGGCTTTTGCGAGAGTATTGTGGAAGTATTCATGGATGATTATTCCGTCTATGGGAATTCTTTTGATAGTTGCTTGCGAAACCTTGATAAAGTTTTGCAGAGATGTGAAGAAACTAACCTTGTTCTTAATTGGGAGAAATGCCACTTTATGGTTAATGAAGGAATTGTATTGGGACATAAAATTTCTGAGAAAGGTATTGAAGTTGATAGAGCTAAAGTTGAAGCAATCGAGAAGATGCCCTATCCGAGGGATGTTAAAGGTATTCGTAGTGTTCTTGGTCATGCTGGGTTTTATAGGAGATTTATTAAAGATTTCTCCAAGATTTCAAAGCCTCTTACTAATCTTCTTCAAAAAGACGTACCTTTTGTTTTTGATGATGATTGTAAGGAAGCTTTTGAAACTCTAAAGAAAGCCTTAACAAATGCCTCCCGTAGTTGAACCTCCCGATTGGAACTTACCATTTGAAATTATGTGTGATGCTAGTGATTTTGCTTGTAGGCGCTGTTCTTGGACAGCGGGTAAATAAAAAACTGAATGTTATTCATTATGCTAGTAAAACTCTTGATGCTGCTCAAAGAAATTATGCTACAACTGAAAAAGAATTATTAGCTGTAGTCTTTGCTTGTGATAAATTTAGATCTTATATTGTTGATTCAAAAGTTACGATTCATACTGATCATGCTGCAATTAGATACCTTATGACAAAGAAAGATGCTAAGCCGAGGCTTATTAGATGGGTACTTCTTTTGCAAGAATTTGATTTACATATTGTAGATAGGAAAGGTGCTGATAATCCTGTCGCTGATAATTTGTCTAGATTGGAAAATATTGCTTATGATCCTGTTCCTGTTAATGATAGTTTTCCAAATGAACAATTGGCTTTAATAAAGGTGAGCTCGCGAGACAGTCCTTGGTATGCTGATTATGCTAACTTTATTGTTTCTAAGTACTTGCCTCCAACCTTTTCAGCTCAGCAAAGGAGGAAATTCTTTTATGACTTGAGGCATTATTTCTGGGATGACCCACACTTATATAAAGAAGGAGTGGATGGTATTATGCGAAGATGTGTTCCCGAATATGAACAACAGGAGATATTGAGTAAATGCCATGGTAGTGCTTATGGAGGACATCACGCCGGAGAAAGAACCGCGCAAAAGGTTCTACAGTCAGGTTTTTATTGGCCAACTCTCTTCAAGGATGCGAGGAAGTTTATTTTATCTTGTGATGAATGCCAAAGGGTTGGTAATATCTCCAGACGTAATGAAATGCCTAAGAATTATACTCTTGTTATTGAACCATTTGATTGTTGGGGATTTGACTTCATGGGACCTTTTCCGTCTTCAGAAGGTAACACTCATATACTTGTTGCTGTTGATTATGTTACTAAATGGGTGGAAGCCATACCTACAAAAAGTGCTGATGGTGAGACCTCTTTAAGAATGCTTTTAGACATTATTTTTCCTAGATTTGGAGTGCCTAGATATATTATGACTGATGGAGGTTCTCATTTTATTCATGGAGGTTTTAGAAAAACTCTTGCTTGGTATGGTATTAATCATAGAATTGCTTCCGCTTATCATCCTCAAACTAGTGGTCAAGTAGAATTATCAAATAGAGAGATTAAATCTATCTTGCAAAAGACTGTTAATAAAACTAGAAAGAATTGGGCTAGTAAATTGAAGGATGCACTATGGGCTTATAGAACTGCTTATAAAAATCCCATGGGAATGTCACCTTATAAAATGGTTTACGGAAAAGCTTGTCATTTACCTTTAGAACTAGAGCACAAAGCTTATTGGGCTGTTAGAGAATTAAATAAAGATCCTAAACTTGCCGGTAATAAGAGGTTGTTGCAATTGAGTTCTCTAGATGAATGGAGAAGTGAAGCTTATGAAAATGCTAAACTCTTTAAAGAGAAAGTTAAAAAATGGCATGATAGAAGGATTATCAAAAGAGAATTTAATATTGGGGATAAAGTCCTATTGTATCGGTCTCGTCTCGCATTCTTTGCAGGGAAATTACTCTCGAAATGGGAAGGACCATATGTTGTCGAGGAGGTGTATCGTTCAGAGCAATCAAAATTAGCTCTCTCCAAGGCAATGCCACGCAAGTGGTGAATGGACAAAGACTCAAGCATTATATCTCGTGTGATTCCTATAATGTTGATGTTGATATTATTCGAGTGGAAACACCGGAGGCTTTCATTAAAGGGCAAATTGACAGTCCGCTTAACTCGACTTTGAATAGGTAACAAGATCGGTAATGAAAAGTACGCAATTTACTTTCCGAACAATATTTTTGCTGTTTTTGGAAAATATGAAAAATTACGAGATCGAAACGGAGTGGAAAAGACGCACGAGGGCGTGCCACCATAGGCCGGCGCGGCCCGACTGGGCCCGCGCCGACCTATGGTCTGGCCGCCTCGTCGCCCCTTTCCGACTCTAGTTCGATCTGGTACTTTCCTTTTGTCGTGAAAATTTTTGCTATATAATCCCCCGGACCCCTGGAGGCCCGTATATCGTTTTCTCGACGTGTTTTGTTTCGAGCTGTTTCTGCCAGGATTTGCTTCGGATCTAGAGCCATCATGTCTTCGTCGGAAACTCCGAAGGACAGCTCCTGCAAGGATGTTGGCAACTTGTACATGGAGGAGTTGAGGATGCACCCCAAGGAGTTGCTGCTCGTTGAAGGAGAACTGCAGATCAAGGATGTCCAGGGTCCTAAAGGAGAAGGAAGCTTGGAAGACAGGATGGAGAAGCTAGAACAAGAGGTTTTCAAATACAAGAAGATGGCTGGGCGTGAGGTGGATATCTTCCACAGGATTGTGTCTGAACTCATTACTGAACATGAGAAGGAAACTGCAAAGCTTTGGGGTGACATCCTCTCACTTCACGACACCACCAACAAGCTCCAAGCACAACTCTATGACGTTCAGAATCAGAACTGTGAGTATGAAAACAGGTTTAAATACATAAGCCGTGCTGCTAGTTTCAGGATTCCCGAGACCAAGATGTCGTTTCTTGATGGAGAGCCTCTTCCTTGGAAGTTTGATGACGGGAGTTCATCACCACCATCGCCGCAGGAGTAACTCATCATCGGTATTGGCATCCCCTTGGTTTGTTCCAAGCCTGGGGGAGTGCCGCGGTATCACATTATCACTACCTTTTACTTTTTGCTGTCAAGTAGTGTCATATCATGAGTAGGGAAGTTATCATATAAGATGGGTTGCAGTTTGGAAGTATCTCTCCTTTAGTTGGTTGTCTATGTATCCCTTGGTGTGAGTTATCGTTATGGAATATTAATGAGAAGTCTTATCATTTACATATTGCACATCTTATTTTAGTTTGCAATCTCTATTATATGATTTACCTTGTTGTTAGTATTGGTATCACTTTGGGAGCATTGAATGAATCTATTTGGTTTTGGCAAACTTAGCATTGGTCAATAGCAACAACACTTTGAGGTTTAAGTAGAAAAGAGAAATACATGTAGTTGTTTCATTGTCTTTCTTTCTTGTTAGCTCATAGCTTATTATTCTGAAGTTAAAATTGTTTGTGCTTACAAGGAAGATGCATGATTGTTTCTATCACATGTATATTTGTTTGTTTCCCTCAACTCTTATGCTTGCTAATTAACCTTGCTAGCCAAAAACCTGTACTGAGAGGGAATACTTCTCGTGCATCCAAACCTTAGTCCAAACCTATGTCATTTGTGTCCACCATACCTACCTACTACATGGTATTTTCTGCCATTCCAAGTAAACACTTCGTGTGCTACCTTTAAACAATTCAAAACTTATTATCTCTTATTTGTGTCAATGTTTTATAGCTCATGAGGAAGTATGTGGTGTTTATCTTTCAATCTTGTTGGGCAACTTTCACCAATGGACTAGTGGCTTCATCCGCTTATCCAATAATTTTGCAAAAAGAGCTGGCAATGGGATTCCCAGTCCCAAATTAATTAAACTAAATAGACACTCCTCCATGGTATGTGATTGATGGACGGCACCCGAAGGATTCGGTTAGCCATGGCTTGTGTAAGCAAAGGTTTGGGGGAGTGTCATCATCATAATAAAACCAAAATAAAAAGGCACTCCTTCATGGTATGAGATTGTTGGCAGGCACCCGAGGATTCGGTTAGCCATGGTTTGTGAAAGAAAGGTTGGAAGGAGTGCCACACAAAATAAAAATAAAATGGGAGCCGCTCTTTGGAGGTTGTCTGGCAAGGGGGTTAGAGTACCCACTACCAGTCGTTGACAACAAACACCTCTCAAAATGTTACTTTTATTATCTCTATATGATTTCAAAACTGAAAAAGCTCTAGCACATGATTTAATCTCTGCTTCCCTCTGCGAAGGGCCTGTCTTTTACTTTATGTTGAGTCAGTAAACCTATTTCCCTCCATCTCAAGCAAGCATTTGAGTAGTTGTGATCAAACCATTATATTGTGATTTGCTTCATCATGTCTTTTATTCTTCTTTGTTTAGTACAAGTTTTATCTGAATGAATATAACTTTGCAAGTTATCAATGATTATGAGGAGACTATTATGATTGAGTATGCAAGTTGTGCCATATAAACTTTAACATGAGAGCGCTGCTCAATAGATAAATATAACTCCGTTAATTGTTCTCTGACCAAGAACGAAGTTTGCCATCACCAACTATGATTTCTTATGCACCTTTATTTGTGATTACCTTATACTGGTTTCAAGTTGAGTTATATGAGGAAGTTGTTTACTAGAATGCCTTGTGTGAATGAATATGATGCTTCTTGTCCGTATTTTATTTATCGACTCTTCACTCCATAAACATGTGGTCCTCGTTTATCGAGTTCGGTTTCGCTTGGGGACAAGCGAAGTCTAAGCTTGGGGGGAGTTGATACGTCCAATTTGCATCACTATTTTGTATCATAATTTGCTGTTATTCATTGATATATTTCATATTTGGATACAATACTTATGTTATTTCATCTATTTTGCATGTTTCATCATTATTGGAGGATCAAGCACCGGAGCCGGGATTCTCGCTGGAAAAAGCACCGTCGTAACGCAATATTTCGGAAGATCAACCTGTGGAAGGAAATTATACCAAAAATCCTATTTTTCCAGATGACGAAGGAAGCCAGAAGGGGGAGCTGAGAAGGCCCAAGGTGGGGCCAGACCACAGGCCGGCGCGGCCCATGGCCTGGCCGCGCCACCTTGTGGTGTGGGGGCCCCACAGCCCCTTTCGCCTCCTTTTCTTCACGAAACCCTTCGTCCCGAAGACCTAAGCCACAGGGGGTACCTCGCGAAGAGCCACAGCCGCCTCTGCGGGGCGGAGAACACCGAGAGAGAAAGAGCTCTCCGGCGGGCAGGAATCCGCCGGGGAAATTCCCTCCCGGAGGGGGAAATCGACGCCATCGTCACCGTCATCGAGCTGGACATCATCTCCATCACCATCATCATCATCTCCACCATCATCACCGCCGTCTCCACCGCTGGACACCGTCACCGCCGTAGCAATTTGGGTTTGATCTTGATTGTTTGATAGGGGAAACTCTCCCAGTATCGATTTCTACTTGTTGTTGATGCTATTGAGTGAAACCATTGAACCAAGGTTTATGTTCAGATTGTTATTCATCATCATATCACCTCTGATCATGTTCCATATGATGTCTCGTGAGTAGTTCGTTTAGTTCTTGAGGACATGGGTGAAGTCTAAATGTTAGTAGTGAATTATGGTTGAGTAATATTCAATGTTATGATATTTAAGTTGTGGTGTCATTCTTCTAGTGGTGTCGTGTGAATGTCGACTACACGACACTTCACCTTTATGGGCCTAGGGGAATGCATCTTGTACTCGTTTGCCGATTGCGGGGTTGCCGGAGTGACAGAAACCTAAACCCCCGTTGGTATATCGATGCAGGAGGGATAGCAGGATCTCAGAGTTTAAGGCTGTGGTTAGATTTATTCTTAATTACTTTCTTGTAGTTGCGGATGCTTGCAAGGGGTATAATCACAAGTATGTATTAGTCCTAGGAAGGGCGGTACATTAGCATAGGTTCACCCACACAACACTTATCATAACAATGAAGATTATTTAGCCGTATGTAGTGAAAGCACTAGACTAAAATCCCGTGTGTCCTCGAGAACGTTTGGTCATTATAAGTAAACAAACCGGCTTGTCCTTTGTGCTAAAAAGGATTGGGCCACTCGCTGCAATTGTTACTCTCGCACTTTACTTACTCGTACTTTATTCAACTGTTACATCAAAACCCCCTGAATACTTGTCTGTGAGCATTTACAGGGAATCCTTCATCGAAACTGCTTGTCAACACCTTCTGCTCCTCGTTGGGATCGACATTCTTACTTATCGAAAATACTACGATACACCCCCTATACTTGTGGGTCATCACCTGTCGTCAGCTTGCAAGCTCGCCGGGAGCGCCAGAGCGCGTGGTGCAAGAGCCCCTGCAGCAGCGGTGCCGTCACCACAGCATGCGCGGCCCTATGGTCAGCCTCGAGGCCGAGGGTCAGGTCGACCGCCTCCTCCGAGCGTAGGAGGACGAGCAGGGAGGCGCGGCCTAGGAGGAGGACGCCGAGCAGGCAAGTGCGGCCGCCGGTGACAGGAGT
The DNA here is from genome assembly GCF_019359855.2 of Lolium perenne. Taxonomy (NCBI): domain Eukaryota; kingdom Viridiplantae; phylum Streptophyta; class Magnoliopsida; order Poales; family Poaceae; genus Lolium; species Lolium perenne. The sequence continues at coordinate 34,705,484 of NC_067250.2, forward strand.
TGTTCGAAACATCAAATCTCCGCTTCCAACAGCTGCTTCTCATAGCTGTTTTTTCACAGCTCACCAGCTAGAGCTGCTTCTCAAAAGATGTAGCCCAAACAAACAGGCCCTTAGTGTCCTGCCTCTTCGCCATTTTTTACTCGAGATTGGGCAATGCGAGCTTGTCAGTGTCGTTTTAGGCTTGTGTTGTAAGCTGGAATGCAAGTGTGGTGTTGTGGTCTTTCTTTGACATTTCTTATCAACTTAATACTACCTCTGTCCATAAATAGATGCCAAAAGTTTATCTAAATTTGAATGTATCTAGCCACGATTTAGTATATAGATACATCCGAATTTAGATAAATCTTTGGCATCTATTTATGGACGGAGTGAGTACAAAATACACGAACATCCATCGCGGGTTATCGAAAAAAAAAGTTCCTATATTATAAAATGTGTGGTTGAAGATCCGAAGACTCATGATGTAATACTCCTGGGACGTGAGCAAAAGTTCGTGTATGGTACATGGTAATGTTTATCCGTCAAGAACAACCACGAGATAAGGACAACTCTAGCGGCTAGATGTATTTGAGACATCAAAAATGACCGCGTGCGTTCGTTTGCGTCGGAGATAATGATTATGTCATTCTATCCAGCCTAGGCTGTCCATCTTTTCTATCCGAACTCACCGACGAGACCTACTGTGCCGGAAGAGCATTGGCGACGATCCTCTCTTGCTTGATGAAGAGTATGGCCTCAGCCATGGTGGTAGGCAGTAGCCTTCACATGTGCGTTGGCGGTTGCCTGCATGTGATAGGCGAGTGTGGCTACAGACAGATCAAACATTTTGCGTCACTAAGAGCATCTCTAGCAGAGTCCGTAAAAGGGGCCGAAACTGAAAAACTCCAGCTAGAATACGTGTTCGGTTTGGAGATGGGCCAGAACGGAGCCCGAACTCGCGTCCTCGCCCGTATAACGAGTTCGGGCCCCTGAGAAACTGCGCGGCCGTCCCGTATTAAAAGGGGCCGGGGAGGGGAGCTCGGTTTCTAAACCCTACTCCCCTCCGCCGCTTTCACTCCCGCCACCGCCGCCTGCCTCCTCTCCGGCGAGCCATTCCTCCTCCTCTGACGCCGCTCCGTCGCTTCCGCCACCACCCCTCCGTCCGCATTGGGGCGGTTAAGACGCGTAGGTAAGGGAGGGGCCGAATCGGCGGCCGAAAGAAACCTCGGCGTCTGCCGGGTGTACGGGCGGAGGTGGAGCGCGCGAGGCGGTCGCGCTCCGACGGTGCATGGAAGCGGGCGGGCCGGAAGTGGGCGCAAGTTATTGCGCGCCAGCAAGCGCACATGGAGGCGGCCGAAAGAAGGAGAAGCTGAGGCGCCCCCGTCGGCTCGTGCCGCCCGCCGCTGCCCCCGCGCGGCAACGACGATGACGCTGCCGACAGTCTGCCTCTATCCTGCGGGAGCACCTCTGAGGCGGTGGCCTTCGAGATGGCGGCGCTCATCGTCGCCTAGAAAACACCGGCGAGCAAAAACCCTCCGCCGCTGACGGGAAGCGCACCGGTGACACTGTAGTCTATCCGGGACTAATCTAGTCGTTTTAAGTCCCTAATTACCGAATGTAGTCGAACTATTATGTATTTTGCGTAGATTAGTGTAAATTATCGACGAATTCAGTTTGATCGGAGCAAATCAGGTTCAATGTCGAGTTTGATTTTCCCGCGACGTATGATTTCCGCGTTTTCGGTTCACGAGTTCGGTTTCTGTTCTACGCCGTGATAAAATTCAACTCTTTTCAGCAGTTTGAGAGACCGAACTCGACGTTTTCGGTTCTGCGATATACGTGCTCTGCTAGAGATGCTCTAAGTTGGAGTGCGGACTATTTTTTTATCGGACCGCTGAAGATGGCATAACGGGCAATTCAAAACCCAGTAGCGGTTCAGTCGATCGTACCAGTCAGGCAGGCAGAGCCACAAGACCATAACCGCGAGAACCGACCACCGACCGGCCGTCCATCCCTGGCCATGAACGCTCAAGTTCTAAACACCAGTGGCGGAAAAGGCTCGCAACGACAACTGCTCTCCACGGCCGATCCAGGACAAGAGGTCAGACAAACGTAGCCGATGCTGCCGCGGCCCGCACCGTCAGTGTCAGGCGGGCCACAGAAATTATCGTCAGGCAATGGCTATGGCCAAGCTTCAGGCTTGAGCTGCGCCCGCGCGCAAGCCGTTTGCAGTAATGTCGCACCCAACCAGATGCTCTCTCCGGCCGCACCAACCATCTCTGAATAGCAACGTTAACTAAAGTAAATGGCAGGACGCAGAGGCCGTGCTCTCCCAGGACGCGCGGTAGGTGCAACGGGCATACGGAATCGCACGTCTGAATGTCCGGAGGCGGCTGAACCACACTTCTGCCATTACCATCCGATCGGCAGCTAGCTTGGCGTACGCAACCGGCGCACGTACCAGATCGGCGGCGGTAGTCCGGACATGTGGCGTTTTCGTGAGCCCTCAGCCCTGACACACTGTCGTGTGGTGAATCGGCGACTGATTGATCGCCTTGGTAGCTAGTGGTCTGCTCTAGTGGAGAGTGACAAGTAAGGGCCTTCTGGAAGCCTGCAAAGGTAGGTGAAGGCACCACATGATGGATGGGTAATCTTGCGTGTCGTGGCGAGCAGAGCCATCGATCGAGTCTGTCTGTCATCGGCAAGAAACATCATGTCGGAACTCGAAACCGTTCCATCACAGGCTTACCTACTACTGTATCGCCGCCAGTGGTTTGTGAAAAAGAAGGAACCGGTGATCAGCATCGATCTCTATCGAATGAAGCAACGAATGCTGGCCGACTGCGAGGCGCCGCCGCTAGCAGCGTTTGGCAGAGGAACTCGAGAACGATGATGGAATGCGAGATTAAATGGAGTACTCCATGTTATTACGATTTACAACCGCTAAAGCGCGCTACATGAACCATTTTGATTCCAGCTGCTGCTACTATCAGTACATTTTATTGCTACTCCTGAATTTGGAACGATCAGAAGCTCGAAGCTGTGCCTGCTCTAATCCCCCGTCTGGGTATCGCCGCCGTTAAGGCCAGCTGAGCACCTTGATCCCACAGCCGCACGACGCTGCCGCTGAGCGCTCTGGGCTTCCGGTACCGCCCGATCACGTCAGTGGTCGCCGTCGCCACGACAGGCACCATAGACCTCACCACCTCCCACTCGAACAGATCCTTCTGCTTCCCCCACGGCCCGTACACGCCATCGTAGTCTTGCTGATCCAGCTCCTCGTCCTCGCCGTCACTCTCCGCGCCGCAGCATCCGACGCGGCCGCTGCCTTGGTAATACGCCGTGTACCTCTCCTTCGGTGAGGTCGCCGGCGCTGATGTCGTCGGCACCTCTGGCGATATCTTCTTCTTCTCCGATGATGAAATCGGCGGCTTGGACGTATCCAACTGCAGGGGCTTCGTGTCGTCGGTGAAATCAGCCGGCGTGGACGAGCGCAGGCGCCAGACGCCAGCGGCGGCCGCGGCGGCGAGGACGGCGGCGAGGCAGGTCCACGCCGCAGCGCCTGCGGCGGCGACCTCGGGGAGGGAGTAGAGGCGGAACGCGACGGCCTCGAGGGGTTGCTCTAGGAGGTCCATCTCGATCGCCTGCGTTTCTTCTTGGTCTGACGATGGTTTTCGCGGTTGCTCTGCTCAGGTGTTTGCGAGAGAAGTGGCTGAGCTAGTGGGCAGGATGGTGGAAGCAGGGAGGTATTTAATGGCGGGGAAGAGGAGGTGGGTGATCAATTCTGGGCCGTTGGATGCTGAGGCCAAGGTGCGGATCAGGGGAAGATGCTGGGGATCGGTGGGAGGGATTAGGGAGATGCTTTGTCGGATGCCGGATTTCGTATTTGTTATCCTAATTTGGTCTCACTATATATTCCTCTTCCTCCTAGAGTATATGCTACGCGCACAAGGGCATTGTGTCTTGCAAGTTTATCAAAACATCTTCAATATTGAAGAAAATGGTTGTTTTCATTTTTTGTTAAAGATGGTTGGCTTTTTTCACATGTGTCTTGCACCTCGACAAAAAAATTATAATAAAATCCTTATATTAAATATTTAAAAACTCATCCTTTTTAGAAAAACAATGAAATTCACTTTTGGTCCTCAAACTCTAGTGAAAGTTCCGTCTTGTTCCTAGAAGTTTCGTTTGGTTTATAATAAAACTTGAACTCTCAAAACCATTCGGCTGCGTTTGGTGACATCGTTTTTTGAAAGTATTCTTGTTTATGAAAATACCATGGTATTGAATACTTTGAGGTGTTTGGTTTTAGGAAAATCTACAGTTTTCTATACATCGTTTTTTCAGAAAACTGCACTAATTTTGCAGTACTAAAAAAAGAGTTCTTGAGCATTTTTTTCAAAAAAAGGAGTATTTGTTGCCTAGACAGAAAATACTGCAGTTTTACAATCCTTTGGTTTTAGAATAATTAAATTCCAAACTGTGTTTTCACTTTTAGCCCTTATCTCGGTTGAGCTAGGCAGATATTTGTCAATGGTGGAAAAAATCTCAAGACAACGGTGCAAGGGCAGAGCGGCAGAATGATGTTGATAGGCAAAATAAGCGAGCCTTCGTGGCGCGACACCTTGGGAGTCGGGGAAATCGAGCGAGAGACTGATTCATGGACACACGTGTTTTAATTTTTTTGCATTAAACATGTTGGGTTTGACATCTCAACTAGCTTTGAGCATGGTCTGGTTCAAAACCAATTTGGTTTGTTGACTGTTTCTTCTTTCCATGTTAGTGATTTTCTCAACTCAATGGGAAATGAATGAAATGTTCACTATTTCAAGAGTTCAGGCCAATTCTAAACCGAAAATAATGTTTAGGACGAAAAGTGAACTTCCCCGAAAGTTCAAGGAAAGAGAAGTGGTTTTTCTTCTAAGAAAAATTGTACAATATAGTGTACCATTGTACTGCATGATGGCCCATATGCACCACCACGTTCAGGGGCGGCGCGTAGTGGAGGCCATACCGGGCCTTGGCCCAGTCTTCACTCACACTTTTCTTCATGATTTGGTAATTTTTTTTGGCTCACTATCATCAATTGGTTCAGCCTTTAATGTGTTGGCCCATCCTTCATGTTGGTTCACGCTCCGCCACTGGTCCACGTTAGCTGTCATGCTGTCAAACTTGCAGCAGAAGCACCACATTGGACGACACATGGTGATGTCACATGTGTGGGCTACAATAATAATGACTATTCCATCCACATGTTTTCTATAGGAAAAAAAACATCTGTTGGAGAAAACAATATACATTTTTTACAACAGATTATTTGTTCTCTAGTGTCTTTTATGTAGCAAATAATGATTACACGAGTATAAATATAAGTGATCAGTAAGATTATAAAATAACATGTGACCAGGAGAATATATAACATACAACGTAAAAATAGGGATCTTTTAAACATGAAGAGATCAACGATTCTTCTCCCAACAGCATAATTCCTAATGCCACAATATTATACACTCGCATATTTATGGTTATGCATCAAATACATACAATTTGCACAACACTAGTCAATTACGCGCATGCACATGCATGGGTACGTTCTAGACACATGCCTACACAAACATAGACACCGAGATCATCACGATAATTTCTAATTTGGCGCACTCATGTGACGACATTAACTTACCAAATGAGTGTAGTTTTTTTTCTAGGATCCCTTCTAGCGGCCTTCCCTTGTCTGTTTATCAGTCCATTCGATCAGGTATCTCATGCAGTACAAAGCATTCACTGTATTCTCATTTTCTTAAGTGTGCTCACGTGTTCTAACTTCTAAGATGGCCATGGATAATGATGATAGTAAGCTTGGACAATATGGTCATTGTTACAAAAAACTGTGGTGCACTTTAAAGGTTGGATACATACCTATCATACCAATAAAATTGTTAGGCATCTAAGGTTTATGTGGCAAATTAGGATTGAGGAAGAAACAATATCCTGTCGGTGTATCCATTATTTTCTTTTCTCCAAAGCAAACAGTGCAGGATGCATCTCTTATATATAGAGGGGGAAAAAGAAGGACCCTCATATCCAGCGAATGCAGCGATATTATGCTTGCCGTGGATGCGATCGTGTGCGTCCGTTTTGATCTGGGCATCCAGGATTTTTCAGCAAAAAAAAGTAGCAAAAGGTAAAAGTTGTTGGCCCCACACAATATACCATGCCAAGTTATGTGTGGTGTCACAGAGGGGCAAAATGCACAAACTTTACGCCCCAAGATTTATCGGAAAGGAAAGGATCACAACCGCATGCATGCTCGCGCCAAAGCAGCTCTCACATAAGAGTTGCCCGGGAAATTTGGCTGTGGGCCCTGGCGATTTTCGTCGTGGCAGTTTTTATTTAAAAAATGATCATCCACCGTACATCTGAAGACCCGATGGCTGGTGATGCGCTCCGCTGGGCTAAAATTCTCACACCCGCTCCATATAATTTTTCAAAAGAAAAGCACAAAGTACAGATGTGTGCTTGAGGCGTGGTGCACCTAGCAATATCGCTTCGCCTTGTGTTCGGCACGGGACGGTGGCCTGGCTTTCGGCCTTGGCTTGTGGTAGGATGAGCCGCACAACGCCACAACCGGTCGCCGCCCAATGACCAGTAACCACTAGCCAGTGAGCACCGACGGCGTGGACGGACAACTGAGCCACGCTGAGCTTGCTCATAATACAGAAATAGCAGCTTGGGTAGAAAAGAAGGTTCAGGTTACTTTGTGGCAGTCGTAAGCGTAACTCTCTGTTAGATCTACGTGCCGTGCACGATATATACCGGCTGTACGTGTTTCTGCTGGGGATGCCACCGCTGCATTTACCTGGCCACCTGGGCCTATCCACAAGGAGTTTTACGGTAGTTGTGGTAAATTTTGCAGGTGTGGTGACGTCGATTGTATGCACAGGTCAAAGACTTGTTGTCGCTCACGGGAGAAGGTAGCACCTGTCGAACGGCGTGTGTCCCTGAAGAAATGCGCACTACTGGCGAGAACTGAAGAACAATGCCACCACGTTTTTTGCTGACAAGCTAGGCAGAACATACTGGATTACACAACAAAACAGCTCTACACGGCGATCATGGATCGTCAGTATATATATATGGTTACAGCGACTCACAAGCGGCGTCAGAGAGAGATGGGGATCGAATGGAGGTGTAGACGATATGTATCTTCACTTGTTGAGAGAAGCTCAGAGGTTCTCTATGATCTTGAGCGTCTCCCCGATGTGCTTCTCGGGCTGGAACTGGTTGTTGTAGATGTACTGCACCACGCCCTTCTTGTCCAGCACGTAGGTCTGCCGCCCCGGCAGCGTCCCGAACAGGTCCGACGGCACCCCCCACTCCTTGCGCACCTTGTTCCCCTCGTCGCTCAGCAGCGTGAACGGCAGCCGGTACTTCTTGGCGAACGCCTTGTGTGACGCCGCGTCGTCGCCGCTGATCCCGATCACCTCCGCGCCAGCCTTCTTGTACTTCTCGTACGAGTCCCGGAACGCGCACGCCTGCAACACTCCACCTTGTTGCCGTCATCGTCCAGTAATGGCACCATAATTAACACACAGATTGTTTACAGGTACAGTCCATGCATATTCTAGTGAGCAACGGTGATGTAACTGAATATCAATCATGCATATTCCTCCCAAATTGCACCACACAGAAATTATACTGAATGCCATGATTGCGAGCTAGCAAAATCTTAGTTACATCAACTGTCTTCTTTGATTTCTAGCTAGAATGTGTTCTCTAGTAGCTACAGGAATGACATCATTCAGACACGAGTGTGCCTTCTCTACCGACGGGTACGTACTTACATCGACCCCATAACTGGCGCCACGCTAGCTACCTATTGCTCGTACATGTAGACGAAGTCGGAGTTGCCGGACATGGCGTTGATGACCTGGGACGTGAGCACGGCGCCGCCGGCGATGACAATGATGATGAGCACCGCCGTGATGGGGTTCCGCAGCAGCTCGTAGATGGGCTGCACCAGCGCCCACGCGAACCCCGTGCTCACCGTCAGCGCGTACAGCCCGTACCGCCGCATGTTGTCCCAGAACTCCTCCACCAGGGGGCCCTCCGGACCCAGAGCCATCGCCGGGCCCGCGTCCACCGACAGCGCCAGGGCCAGTGTCACTCCCGCCGTGATGCCGCCGATCAGCGCCCACGTCGGCAGCTCGCACGTCCGGCCTCCGTTGGACAGGTTCTTCTTCGGCGCTGCTGCTTCGGTGCCTTCTTCGTCAGACGGTAGGCTGATGGCGTGGGGCTGTTGTTGGGGAGTGGTGTTAGGGTTGGAGAGGTGAGCTTGGACGGTGGTGAAGCGGTGGCGTTTGGAAAGGAAGGGAGAACCAAGCGGTGAGCTAGCTCCGGCGCGAATGATCTGATTTGGACGAAAAATGATATTAACAGATGGCAAATAATACAACTGCTGTATTTAAATATAACTGAATCTCTGGCTCAGTCTCACTAATCGGTGGAAAATATTTACGAATAATCTTCTGCGTTAACATTCGTGCGGAATGCGCTATTGCACGATGCGGTCGTAGCCAGATGAAGAAGGGGAATAAGGAGAAGGAAGAAGAGGGAGGAAGAATGGAGGCTGAAGGAGGCAATGATCAGGTAGAGATATTTTGATGAGGATGAGAAAACAGTTTGCACTCTCATTTTTTTTTTACTTAGCAATATGTCATAGTTCTTATGGTGGAACGACGAATGGTGCGAGTTTCTGAATCGATGTTCTACCCTCATGTTTTTGTAGGGTGTTGGCTTTGGGAGCTTGGGCAGCAACAACATCGACTCATCAGTCAGTTGCGTCGGGGCGGTGTGGACGCTAGATCGTAGTCTCTCAAAGCGTCATTGCGTTGTAGCGTGTATGTTTCTGATCGTTTGGGTGGCAGAGGCCTATAAAGGTTTGGATAATTCGATACGAGCGTGGTGACTGGAGCCTGCCATCATGTTGTTGGTGATGTCTCTAAACGCTTGGGTGGTAGAACTGTCGGCTCGATCAGTGCACGGCCTCGTAGCTTGTGTATGAGTGCTGTAGGTGAAGTACTGATTTTTGAAAGTTTTCCTTATTGATCCATCAGTTCTCTTTCGGCATTATGGAAAGGCAGAGCTTCTTCCGGTGCTGATTGAGAAACAAACTTGATATGGATGGCTCCTTCCTTTCCAAAAATATACACATGTGAATTTATCTTAAGTCAACTGATTTGAGGTTTGAACAAGATTTCAGAAGATATCAAATTTATTATACCAAGTAACAAACTACAAAGACATAGTTCATGATCTATCTACCTATATATTTTTTTTTTGGTACTGGATACATTGATATTTGTTTTTGTAATTTGATCAAATTTTAAAAGATCGATTCATAACAAATCTATATGCATGCATATTTGGCATCTTTAGTATGCCGCGAATGAAATGGATAATTATTCCTCATATTGCTACCTTTTCTCTATGTAAATTTTTTTACCGCTGGAATGACCTTGTACAAGCATACTGTCACTATTGTTCCGACATTTTAGTTATTTTTCACGGACTGATGTACGAAACTAGGCAGGAAATCACTGACCTGTTTAGTGCAGCCGGGCGTCTCATCCGCTGGGTAGAAGTAGAGGACGACGGGCTTGCCCTTGAACTTGGAGAGCGACACCGTCTTGCCGTCCTGGTCCTTGAGTGTGAAGTTGGGCGGCACGCTGCCCTTGCTCACCTGCAAACCAGCAGCAGGGATCCAATCCAATTCACTCACCAAGAATTCACCACCAGCCAGCGCTCCTCCGCGTGCAAGAAAGCTAGCCCGGTTACGCACGCACGTACCTTGCCGCAGACGATGCCTGTGGATGCCGCGCGGCGGCGCGGCACCGGCGCGACGGCGAATGGCGACGCCGGCGCCCTGACACCCCGGAAGGTGGTCGAGGTGGAGGGCCTGCAGAGGAGTGCCTGAGCGCGGAGAGACGACGAGGCACGAGGAGTGAGCAGCGCAGAAGGCTTGCAGCAGGCTGTGGAGGCGGCGAATGCCATCTTGGATCGAGCTCAAGGACTCGCCTCCGCAGCTGCTCTGCTTTCTTGGTGGAGGGACTGCTCGGAACCGCGTGTGATGGATGGTTGGTTCGTAGCTCAGGGGGATATCAGGATGAGATGGGAATGGCCGAATGGGGGGTTTTGGGCATACGTGGCATAACCTGCTTCCCTTTGCTATTTGTCTGAACTTTTTTGTCCTCTTGCACCCATGTAGAGGAGTACTAGAGTAGACACTAGACACCTTTACAAGAAACACCGACAAACCTTCAGAAAACACTATCATTTACAATTAGTTGCACCCGCATCCCAAACCTCCATAATCTTTACAGTGTTCCCTGGTAGAGGAATACGGCTAGTAAATCTTGGCAAGCCTGCGTTCAGCTAGACCAAAAATATCAAGATACAGCTTGTGAGATTCCAACATAGAACTAATGCATACAATATTCTAGCAGTGGCCCTCTCTGTAATAAAATAAAAACTCAATGTGGATAAATAATGATATCAGTGCACTGTTCCACTTCCACGTGCAGCCCACAATTGTTGGATCCAGATTAAAAACCCTTCTACTCCCAAGATGATCGCGTAGTCTCCTCTCCTAACCTGTAAAAGCATCTCCGGTGATCCGATCTAAAATAAATATTAAATATGTCTGTTTTAATTTTGTTGGCGTGGCGCCAATTTATTTTTCCAATGAAAAATCATGTTAATAAAAGTAATTTGCAAAGGGGCAAAAAAATGAAAATGAAAAATAAATAAAAATTATAAAACCCTTCTCAACTATGAATCCTAGATCTCACCCACTCCCTCTCTGCAGTATGAACCCTAGATCAGAGACTCCACATTCTAAACTCCTAACTAAAGATATGTCCAACCGTTTCTCCAGCGGTCCTTCTGCCCTACATGCTCATGCCGCTCCGGTAAATTTTCTTTACTTTCCGCAGTTAGCAATTCAATTTGATTTGGTTGTTCATTCTCTTTTTGAGTCGCGATTCTCTTCCTTTCGCATCTGGTATGAAGATGGCGGGCATAATCAACTCACGGAAGGACAACAACATGCAGGTCATCGGCAAGGTCATGGGTGTGTGGAAACCGGTGAATGGCGGTCGAACCGCCTGGAGAGGAAAACACACGAGTCATCGATGCAAAACTATTACTAGGATTTTTCATAACTAGTGTTAGTTAGTAGTTAGAACTTTTGATTATGTGTAATGGGTTATAATAAAATTTAGCTATCTATCTTAATAATTTTGAAATTACAATATAGTTGAAAACGGAACTAATTTCTTAGCACTAATTGTGATTAACTTTTTTCTTGCTAGTAGGTGCGCGAAACACAACAAAGTTAGTGTGCTGCCACTGATCTATGCATGGCACAAGATCATCCACCGTTTATTAATGTACTGAGGTGTTTCAATCTAGGTGTTGAGTACGAGAACGTGTGGCGGATCGGTATGTACCGCGCGAAAAAAGCGTCGGCTCTGTAGAATCTCCGCTCAGCTATCCCTAGTGGCTTTTTTTCTAGGTCAGCGTGAGCGCGGCGATTAAGTGTGTCTTGGTGTTTAAAACCACCAAGGCCTACCTCGTGTTGTAGTGCTAATGAGATGACATACTCCTGTGTTATCATCCTTGTTGGGCAATAAATTCCTTCGTCATATCCTTCAACCGTATAGATACCTTCGTAAATAGGTTGCGGTTCTTCACATAATGAAGAGATGACCATGAACAAAGCAAAGAGTGCATCGGTAAATAACCTGCAAAAGAGAATATTTTTTGTTGTTGAGCACCTTGTCATTTTTTACATAGCCAAAGCGATCAAATTACGGCAAGGACTCACATCCTAATAAGTGGTTCGAACCTATGATCCACCTCATTTAGCCAGTTTCCGAAAATATTGATAATGCTACGTGACGGGTAAAAGGTGAACCTATGTAAATAATTGATCATATAGATCTTACAAACCGGCATTGAAAGAATAATTGTTTTATCGTCTCTTCATGATAGCAAAAAAGGCACTTTTTTTACTTCCTTGCCTGTTGCGTTTAGCAAGATTTATCTTAGTGAGTATAACCCCTCTACGAAGATACCACGGCAAAACCTTTATTTTCAGTGGTATCTCCATTTTCCAAATCTTTTTATTATTAATGACCGGCTCAATAGGTTGGATCAGCCCTACATACATGGAATCCACTGAGAATTTCTCATTCTCATTTAGGTTCCAATAAAACTCATCAGATCCTTGTGTTAATTGGACGAAAGCCAAGCACTGAAACAATGCATTTCAAGATGTAAGTCTAGGTCCAATAACATCTCTTTTGAACATCACATTCGATGGGGAAGATACCAACAACTTAGCTAAGGTTTCACTTTTGTGACGCACAATGCTATATAGAGTTGGATATTGTTTCTGAAGTGTGATATTTTCTAACCATTTATCCTCCTAGAACCTTATCTCAGATCCGTCGTTGATAGAAATGGATACATATACAAAGAAGTGTCTATTCGTCCACCAATATTGCCAACTACAAATCATTCAACTTAGGTGAAGAATCACCTTTGTGACACACACTATTATGTAGAGCTATGTATTGTTCTCGGGGCGTGGTATTTTCTAACCATTTATCCTCCCAGAACCTTATCTCGTAGAAAAAAAAACCATATGAAAAGAAGTGTCTCTTTGTCGACCAATATTGCCAACAACAACTCATTCAACAGAAAATTAAGATGTCTTGAGGATCACTGATATAACGACCTAACTGTAAATACTAAATAGAATGTACAAGCGGCAACTTTTGCCACTAATGTCCGGCATCAGTTCCCTTTGTTTTTAAACGATGAGAACGAGAAGAATGATCGGGGTACTGCAATGACAGAATAAAACAGAGCATAAGTGAAAGAAATGAAGGTGTAAAGTGTAAACACAAGATGCATGCCAAGTTTGTTTTAGCAGAACCTCTTGGTGATTTTGCAGGTAGAGCCATCTCTTTCAGCTGAGATCTTGCAGGAGATGGTGGTACAAAGCTTTTCAAAGACCGAACTGCACAAGTGGGATAAGAAAACGAAGAACACATCAGAGCTAGACTAGATAATCTTCTAATCTATAATGATGGCAGTATGCAGAAAACGCAGAAGAATTACCGTGCGGAGAGATGACATAGCTCTTGTCCAGATCATCGGAAGCAGCATCCGACCAGCACGCTCTCGGCTTGGTTGAATCACCTGACGCCGATCCTTCGCTCACGCTGCCATCACCTGCCGAAGGCGGCGCGCGCTCGATGACGACGACAACGGCATCGTCAGCACCCCTTCCGTTCTTCTTCCCGAAGGTCAGGAACCTCTTGAGCCCCGCCACGGCTTCCATCGGTGACTGCGGCCTCCCGGCGACAGGGACGGCGCCGCTCGTCGCGGTGCAGCAGGTGCTCGGCAGGAACACTATGCTTTGATCCACCTCACTGGCGTCCACCTCCTCCTGCTCCCGTTTCATCCTCAGCACCGCGGCGTCGGACTCCAGCAGTTCCTCGGTGGACAAAGCTCCTCCGGAAGGCGGCGGGGTGGGGAGAGGAGAGCCGGCGGCAGAGGCATCCAGCTCCGATCCCTGGGAGAACGACGACTGCACGTTCGAGTACAGCGACTCGGAGCTATCCCGCGGCGGTGCTTCTGCGCCGGTCGGCGGGCTTTCCTTGACGGTCGTGTCAGTCTCCTCAGATGATGGTGATGGCGATGATGTCATGGTTTCCTCGAAGATTTCAGCCTCCTGCTCATCACCAACCTCTTCGTGGTCTCTCTTTACGTACACGTAGCTCGGCTCGGTGTCGGAGTCGCCGGTGATCTCCGCATCGCCAAGCTTGTGCCCGCTGCCGCCCGCCCGGGTGATGAAGTCCTTGTCCTCGGCGTCTGAACGTTCGGATGTTTCACGATCGCCGCGGACACTGTGTCCTATTCTGCTCAAGAAATCGACCTGACCGGGAGTCACCGACGGCGAGGAGACGCGCGCGACGCCGACGCGTGACCTCCCGAGGCGGGACGGCTCGGGAGAAACGACAGCAGCCGTTTTGATCTCCGCGAGGACGACCTGCTCGTGGAAGCGGCTCCGCGCGGCGGCAATGGCGGCGTCGGCGGCGCTCGGCGCAGGAGCCCGCGAGGCCTGGGAGCGTGGGGGACGCGGGCTCTCCCTGACAGAGGAGGAAGAAGAGGAGGAGGAGGCGCTGCTGCGCTCCACCTTGCTGCTGTCCTTGAGCGAGCTCCTGGTCCGCGACAGCGTCTTGGGCGGCCTCGGCGTCGCCGCGGCGGTGGACGGTGGCGGCATCCTGTTCTCCTTGCGAGGCGTGCTGGGTGCCTCCGGTTGGGAAGATCGCCGGCTGGTGGGTATCCTCGGGCTGGCCGCCGCTGCCAGTGACGAGGATGCTGGGGTGCCCCTCAGACGTGGGAGCTTCATGGCTGATATGCATCTCGGACTGGCAGCGGGGACTGGTTTCTCAAAGCTTCGGGGCTTTTGCTGTAAACAAATGGCAGGATTAAATGTAAACGAGTTTTTGCAGAGCTACGAAGGGGTGAAACAGAGAACTAGAACACTATTCCTTGCTATTCAAAATAATTGCCTAAAAATTGATATATCTAGAAACTTCAAGAGAGTAGTAGAACTGACAATCAGACTTCAACTAATCCACGCTGTCACATGTCTTATTTTGTAATGTCAATACGAGTCCCAAGTGTCAAACTATTACCCCTATAATTCGGTATGGAGGGATGGCGATCTTGCATTAGGCTTGAACTTAAGATGTCGGCACAATAAAACAGAAATTTTAACATGCGGAAGTTAGGTTCTTGTCACCCAAAGGCGATAGTTGCCGGCGCATGATCCATCCTGAAAGTTGCCACTTGGACACACCACCTGGCAACTTCTGATTGGGTTGCGCACTTAATCCGTCATGCGTGATTGCAGTTCCAATGAAATTGTAATTTCTATTAGATCTGGTAAATAATACAATTATAAAATTCAAAAGAAAAAATCCAGACATTAGTGCTACATGAAGAATGTCTATTTCAGAATATTGATTAACAATTCAAGATCCGTTGGTGCCTCTAGGTTTGCAAATGTCAAGATTAGCTAGTGCCTAAGCACGTGAACATTGCATACATCTTATGTTGAGAGATAGTAGTCTCCGAGCCCAACGGATTGGCCGCAAATTTGTCAGCTTTGTGTCAATGGTGTGCATTTTAAAGCGATCAGGGTTGCTCCACCTGGAATGTTGAGTGTCCACCCAACCTTATTTCTCACGTCTATAATTTCTCATACTTACTGGTATGAACAAATCTACTCCGATCCCTATTCTATTCCGGCCAGACAAAATTTTATCATAGCGTTGCTCCCTTGAAATGACAAGGTGGAGGTCGTGTGAATGAACTTTGATGATTTCATTTGGTGGCCTCCAAGATTAGGGGATGGACATGGTGGATGAAGCACAACTGTGGTTGAAGAGTATGAGGTACTTGCTCACACCGGGACGACGGATATATGTCTCGGCCAACAGGTGCAGACTGTAACTCCAGTGATCCATCGCTAACTCCCGGTGCCTTCTATTCCTATACCCGGAAGTTCAAAAACTCTAGTGGGTGGGAAGACAAGAAATGCAATTTGATAATTCGACACATGGGAGTAAAATGAGAAACGAACTATATATCCGTCTCTAGCTTCAAGAAGTTTTGCTCCTTATAAAAGGCTTGGGTGATAGGAAGTGATATGAATTCATTGCTCATTTGATAGCTCAGAATAACCTGGTTATGAGCTCATCAGTACTCCGGTAGGTCAGCTATTTTGAGTGTTTTGTCAACCCATTAAGTAAATGACGAATTCTGACATCTGCGCCAAGATGATATGCACTTAGCCAACGCACAGTTTATTGGCCACAAGCTCTGGTAGAGAACTGCACTTTAGAATTGAAAATAGTGTAGTGATTAACAATCCAAGCACGGTTGGTGCATCTAGATTTGTGAACTTCAAGTTTATCTACAAGTTCCTAAGCTCGTGAAGAAATCATATATGATGTGGGCTAGTCTCCAATATGTGTGCGCCAATCACGAGCTTATACAATATACATACCCAAGCCCACCATTGTTGGCAAAATTTTCATCTTAAATTTTCATCTTCATGTGCATCTTAAAGACATCCGCGTCGGTCCTTTGTTTCAAAAGAAAAAAGGCTTCGGTACCTATTGTTTCAAAAAAAAAAAAAAAAAAGCTTCGGTACCTATTGTACCTTTCCCAACCACCAGCAATGGAAGGGGTAAGTTTGTGTCACTCCTAGCCACCTAGGTATGGATTGATGGAGCTGTAGCTAATTCTTTTTAACCCAAAGCTGACAAGTATTGATGATCTCAGCGAAGTACACGACACCACCTCTCTTGCTTCCTTTTCCCTCTAGCCTTACACTCTTTCTTGCCTTTCTCTTATGGAGTAGTCACCTCTTCTGCAAGCTACCACTTCACTTTTAAGGCTGCAAATTTTTCAGGTTCATGACATCCGAACCGTACGTGAACCTGCAATGCCATATGCTGAGGCATAGCATTGGCCATGCATTTCTCCCTCAAAATGACAATGATGGTGTGGCGTGATAGCGTTGATGGTTTGAGTAGGTGGCCTCCAATATTAGTGGATGGGCAAGGCGGAGGAGGAATGATTGAGGACGCAAAGTAGGACGTACCGGCTCACGCTGGCACTGTGTGCATCAACCAAGAAGTGCCTATTGTAGCCGCCACTGACTCCCGGTGCCTTCTATTTCCATATATGTGAGATTCGAACACGTAGTGCATGGGGACACAAGAAATAAGATCGACAACTCCGACACATACAAGTAAAATGAGAAACATGCCATTTGTATTTGGCTTCAAGAAGTCTTGGTCCTTATAAAAGGCTTGGATGGTAGGAGGTGATATGAATTCAGTGCTCATGTGACAAGTGCTAATGTGACATCTAAGAATCCTTTGGTTATGAGCTTAGTACTCCGGTAGATCGGCTATGAGGAGTGCTTTATAAATCCATTAAATGATGATGAATTCTAGCAGTTACATCAAGATGATGCACTTATATAGCCAACACACAATTTATAGTTTAGAAGGGGTTTGGGGAGAGATTCTAGACATATCTAGTAGAAAAATGCATTGTTGAATGATACTTAATCGGTTCTAAGTCTTGATATTCAAGCTTTACGCTGCATAATCGAATGCTTTCGTTCGCGTCGAGGCAAGGATGTCTTGATAAATTGACAGATCAAATTTCACCTTACAACCCTTAATTCCTAGTTGGTTCAAGTTTCATCCCTAATCTATCAAAACCGTTCGGAATACACCCTTCACAATTTCAACTTGCTTTTACCCGAATTTGATTGCCATGTCAGCCGGTTTTTCCCGGATGCCAACTCAAGTACTCAACCTATGTATCTTCTCAAAACCTAGGAGTTGTAGCCTCTATTCCCTACCCAGGTGGTCGCACGCCGCCGCCCCTGCTTAGGCCGCTTGGGCGGGGTTCCTTTGCTGATTGGCGCCAAACTAAGATGCAAATTGGTAAGTGCTGGCGGACTGATCAACAGCTGCACATTTGGATGTTCTCAGTCAACAATGGATTAACCTTTCTCGTAGCTCACGATCGATTCTTATTCTCATGCCTTGATCCGTTTGGATACGAGGGACAAGGACGACCAATCGATTATAACTGAGTTGAGCTCCCAAACGTCCTGTATTACTCGTCGGCCTGGGTTGGGCAGAGGCACCTGCGGCGGCAGACGGCGACTACCTGGTCAATGGCACCGCGGCGGCGGCAGGCCGCGACTGTCTGTTCGGCGGCCCCGCAGGGGAGAGGGGACAGAGCAGTATTGCGGCGGCAGCCTCGAGAAACATGGTATGCCACTCCTACTAGGAATTGTACAAATACACGTAAAGATTTTTTTACAAATAAAATGCTAACATGGCAACCATATCCGGGTAAAAGCCAGTTGAATAGGTGGAAGGGTGCAGTGCGGACGGTTTTTGTAGATTAGGGGTGAAATTTGAACCAACTTAAAATTAGAGGTTGTAAGGTGAACTTTGAGACAAATTAGGGGTGTAATATGGACTTCTCTCAAAATATGGTGGTATACATTCTTTTCAGGACTTACTTTGTGTAGGAGTATATGTGACATATGTATATGTATACATCATACCACCTATGTATTGTACTGCTTAACAATTTGTATGTACCAGAAGGACTGAGATGTAAAAGGGGAGAAGTAGAAGAAATAAAAGAAAGAAAAGCAGAGGAGAAGATAAGCCTCTGTTCGTCTCTCTTCCTCCCGTAGAAACCTAGCCTATAATCCTTTGTGATTTGAGTTGAATCTTCTGTGATTGCAACATGGTATCAGAGCAATAGATCCAGGGGCAACTGATTGACTCGGATTTGGTCTGATTCGAGCTACGCGGGATCTGGTGGTCGCCTCCGTGCGCCACAGTCGCCTTCGTCAAGGTCGCCGTCCGGGTGCTGCGCCGCGTCGCCGTCTTCCCGGTGCTGCATCGCGACGCCGTCGTCCGGGTGCTACTCGGTGTTGCCGTCGTTCAGTTCACTTCACAGGTTTGAGTGGATTGGATCTTCTTGCTCAGAGATTACTGGTGGAGAGGAGTTCGTATAGTGTGTTTGGCTGTAGCTATTCACTTCTTTTGTGGAGCGGCTGCAGTTATTCAGTTCTGTCAAGAATACCTTGTATCTGTTCTGGTCATGGGAGAATCTTCTAGTATGGAAAAATTGATGGAGAGTATGCAGCGCATGATGGCTCAATTGCTAGAGCAGGCACAGTCACGATCAAGTAGTAGCTCTGATGTTCTGAAAAGCTTGGAAGCTAATCCAGTAAGACTGACTGGTCCTGGTAATTTCTTTAGTTGGTCTCGTAATGCAGTGTTGATTTTGGAATCACATGGCTTGGAGAAATTTCTGAAGGAGGATGAAAAGAAGCCACTAGAAGTTGCACAAGAAGAATGGGACCAGAGTCAAAAACGGGTCATGGTGTGGCTGCTTAGTTCAATGGATAATGCTGTGAGGGAACAAGTTGAAGGCTTTCAGACCGCCGCTGAGGTTTGGACAAGCATTGAGAAGCAGTTTTCGGGGAAGTCAAACAAGATGCAGGTTACTAGAATACTTCATGAACTAAGGAACATCAAACAAGAACAGAAAACAGTGACTGAGTATGCCGGCGAAATTAAAAAGCTCTTCCGAGACTTGGAGTATTTTAGGCCATTCAAGGCACATGATCCCAAAGATGTACCACTCCTCCGAGAATGGTTTGAGCCAATATTGGTGCAAGCCTTTCTTGAAGGATTGAATGAGGAGTTCAACCTGCGATCTCAACTGATACAGGCATTACCTGACTGGCCCACTTTGGACCAAACCATATCAAGTATACTAGAGGAGGAAACTAGACTGTCAAACAAAATAACTGTTCCAAGTATAAATGCTGACACCAGAGCTGCACTCTCCTCTCTCACTCAAATTCAACCTAGTGCGGGAATGAGATATGACCAGGCAAATACCATCAGGTCAGAGTACAAGAAGAAGACCAGATTTGTGTGTGAACATTGTAATAGACCTGGCCATATGAGAAAGGACTGTTTTGAGCTGGTTGGGTATCCACCTGGATGGAAAAGGAGGCCCCAAAATAGACCAGTTAGGGGAAGTAATACTGAAAGGAGGTTCAATCAGAGTCATCTCAGTGCAGCTACTGATGAGACTCAGGTGGCTGCCGGAATCCAAGCACTGGAGGAGTTCAAGGCAAAAATGATGACAGCTACAACACATAACCCTGAAGTGGCATCTTGTTCTGGTGATGCTCAAGGTGCGAACTTCTCCGAACTCTGGATCATTGATTCAGGAGCAACTAATCATATGACTGGCTCTTCCAAAGATTTTATTACTTATATGCCACACTCGGGGAAAGATAGGGTGTGTATAGCCAATGGATCTACAGCGCCTATAATGGGATCTGGAACCATTAATTGTACACCTTCATTGCCACTGAGTCTAGTGCTACATGTCCCAAAATTTCCTGTGAATCTTCTGTCAGTCAGTTCTATTACAAAAACACTTAACTGCATAGCATACTTCTTTCCTAATTTCTGTGTATTTCAGGAGCTGGAATCAGGAAAAATACTTGGGACTGGGAGTGAACATGATGGGCTGTACTACCTTGACTCTACTTCAATCCCGCATGCTTTCAGCACTAAATATGGTTCGTCAACCAATGAGTTGTTTTTGCTTCATTATAGGCTTGGTCATTTATCATTTCAGTCTATGAGTCGTTTGTATCCTTCCCTGTTTAAGGCGTATTGTAAGGAAAAACTAGTCTGTGAAGTGTGTGAGTTAGCTAAGCACACTAGGTCAAATTATCCAAGTGTTGGAGAGAGAAGTAAGACACCTTTTGAAGTAGTACATTCTGATGTATGGGGACCATCAGCTGTAACCTCTTTGTCGGGGGACCGTTGGTATGTTATCTTCATCGATGGATTTAGTAGATGTACTTGGCTGTACTTGTTAAAACATAAGTCTGAAGTATTATCTGCGTTCAAGGATTTCTATAATATGGTGCGTAATCAGTACAATGTTAATGTGAAAGTACTTCGTTCTGATAACGGTACAGAGTATATTAATAAGGAGTTTGATAGTTTCTTATCTGCTAATGGGATTATGCGCCAAACTACATGTGTAAATACATCTGAGCAAAATGGGGTTGCTGAAAGGAAAAATAGGCATCTGCTCGAGGTAGCTAGATCTTTGATGTTCCAGATGAATGTACCAAAGTTCCTATGGGGAGAAGCTGTGAAAACAGCTGCATATTTGATAAATCGCATGCCTTCAAGAGTACTAAACTACAAAACTCCGCTGGGGATGTTAACTGGCAATAATCATTTTATCGTGCCACCAAAGATATTTGGGTGCACATGTTTTGTTCATGATCACAGGAACTCGGTTGGCAAACTTGATCCCCGTGCCATCAAGTGTATCTTTGTAGGGTATTCACCTACACAGAAGGGTTACCGATGCTGGAGCCCTACTGAAAAGAAATTTTTTGTGAGTATGGATGTTACATTTCATGAAACAGAACCCTTTTACCCCTTGAAAAATGCAGGTAATGGTAGTAAGGGGGAGAGTTCTAATAATATTTATGGATCAGGTAGCTCGGTGTTAGTGCCAATAATGGACACCATACCATTGGACAATGGAACAGAGGGGGAGCCAAATCATGACGCGGAAGCGAACATTCATGAGGTATTTGATGATACTCCTAGTCAACAAATTAATACTGACCGTGAAATTTTATCTATGGACTCTATAGTGTCATGTGATGAGCCACTACACCAAGAGGTGACTGATAATGATGGAGCTGGTGATGAGATACCACCAAAGGAGATGGGTCACAGTGAAGACACAGGTACTTCACATTCTACAAACCCAAGTAATGTTGGTAGTCATCCAGTTGTTCCGCGGAAGTCCACAAGGAAGAGGGAGATACCAGCACGGCTCAAGGACTGTGTAGAATACCAACATGATATTGCAAAATTTGTTTCTTATGAAAGGTGTAGTCCATCTTTTAAGAGTTTTATTTGTTCTCTTGACTCTAAATCAGCTCCAACTGACTGGAGAGAAGCTATAATGGATCCCAAATGGAAGGCCGCTATGTTGGAAGAGATGGAGGCTTTGGAGAAGAATAACACATGGGAAGTGGTTGAGCTACCAAAAGGTAAAGAGCCGGTTGGATGTAAATGGGTGTATACCATTAAACAAAATCCTGATGGTAAAGTTGATAGGTACAAAGCTAGATTAGTAGCTAAAGGGTATACACAAAAATATGGGGTTGATTATGAGGAGACGTTTGCTCCAGTAGCAAAGATGAATACAATAAGAACCTTAATATCATGCGCAGTTAATCTTGACTGGCACCTGCATCAATTAGATGTAAAAAATGCCTTCTTGCATGGGGATCTTCATGAAGAGGTCTATATGCACATACCACCTGGGTTTGCTACAGCTAAGACTGAAGGGAAAGTGTTGAAACTTCATAGATCCTTATATGGGCTGAAGCAATCACCACGTGCCTGGTTTGATAGATTCAGAAAGGCGGTACTAAAGCTGAGTTATAAACAAAGCAATGCAGACCACACCTTATTTTACAAGAAGAAAGGGAATATGCTTACTATACTAATAGTTTACGTGGATGATATTGTCATTACAGGGAATGATATTGCAGGAATAGAGGAGTTGAAGCAGCAGCTAAAGAGGGAATTTGAAGTCAAAGATTTGGGACAACTACGATACTTTCTGGGAATTGAAGTGTCACGAAGCTCTAAAGGTATTTATTTGTCTCAGAGAAAATATGTGTTGGATTTATTGTCAGAAACTGGGATGTTGGGTAGTCGCCCAGCATGCACTCCAATTGAGCAAAACCATAGGTGGCAAATGACTCGGGTGAACCAGTAGATAGAGAACAATATCAACGATTAGTTGGACGATTGATTTACTTATCACATACTCGTCTGACATAGCCTTTGCTGTAAGTGTGGTTAGCCAGTTCATGCATGATCCAAAAACTCAGCATATGAATGCGGTGCTTCGGATCATTCGATATCTAAAAGGTTGTCCAGGTCGGGGATTATTGTACCGACCACATGGAAATCTGAAAGTAGAATGTTACACCGATGCAGATTGGGCAGGCTCCCTAGAAGATAGGAAATCTACATCAGGCTATTGCTCTTTTGTAGGAGGCAACTTAGTTACTTGGCGTAGCAAGAAGCAAAGCGTTGTTGCTAGGTCTACTGCAGAGGCAGAATTCAGAGCAATGGCCCATGGGATTTGTGAAATACTATGGCTAAAAATTCTGTTGCTAGAACTGGGTTTGTTTCAGACCAAACCAATGATTCTATATTGTGATAATAAGGCTGCACTAGACATTGCACACAATCCAGTTCAGCATAGTCGGACGAAGCATATTGAAATCGATCGGCACTTCATAAAGGAGAAATTGGACAAGAGAGAAATATGTATGCCTTTTGTGAGGTCTTCAAGTCAATTAGCCGATATTTTAACCAAGGGATTAGGAGAAAAATCTTTTAGTAGCATGTGCAGCAAGATGGGGCTGTATGATGCTTTCAGCCCATCTTGAGGGGGAGTGTAGGAGTATATGTGACATATGTATATGTATACATCATACCACCTATGTATTGTACTGCTTAACAATTTGTATGTACCAGAAGGACTGAGATGTAAAAGGGGAGAAGTAGAAGAAAGAAAAGAAAGAAAAGCAGAGGAGAAGATAAGCCTCTGTTCGTCTCTCTTCCTCCCGTAGAAACCTAGCCTATAATCCTTTGTGATTTGAGTTGAATCTTCTGTGATTGCAACACTTTGCATGTGACTTAAAAACGAGAACCACCGGATAGGAAGACATGCGTGCGACGTCTCTCACCCGAAAGGCTACCGTATAGGCTGATACGATGGCTCAACTAAGCCAGTCTTAACGAATCACAAGAAAAGCACAAAAAGTATCCCAGGAGCGCAAGGATCAGACAAGAAAAGCAAGAAACGTGAAACTTGTAGCGTCCGCCAAAACGGCGATGCGTTGCTAATTCAGAACACTTTCGTCCCGGGGATTGCGCAAACTGAAGCATAAAGTAATCAGTTTTCGTTTTTTTACTTTTAGGAGTAATCGATTTTGTTTAAACCTTTCGGAAGTATGCAACCGAGATCCTGCCAAAATCCTGCTTAATGTTCATTTTGTCATTTCCAGTTCAACAAAAAATTGTATTTGTAGGAGGAATGACAAACTGAATGATAAGTGGGGATTTTGGCAGGTATTCAGTTCACAGTGGCGAATGAGAGAACAGTTTGCGCTTCAGGTTTATGGGGAAAGGGTAATTGAATTTAATTTAAACTGTTGAGAAAAAGAAGTTTAACAGTTCGAAACCCTTTGTTTCCCGAGCGCTGGCGAATGAGCGAAGAGTAAACTAAAGCGTTGGTCGGTCAATCGATCGCGCTTACCTCTCTGGCCGGGCTGGCGGTGATGCCGACGTCGTCCGGGCCACGGCGGCGGCCGCCGCCTGCGTCGAGGCGCGCCCAGAGCGCCTTGACCTCGGCCTCCTTGCGCTCCATGCGCGCGAGCCAGCCCTGGCGCAGCTTCTCGTCCCGCCTCCGCACGTACGCCTCGTACCTCCTCCCCCTCCCCACCTCCTCGTCCTCCCGGCCGTCGCCGTCGTCATCGACGCCGACATGAGAACGATCGACGGCGACTAAGATGGTCGCGGCCGTCCTCTCGGCGAGCCGGCGCTTGTAGCCTTCGAACTGGCGCTCCAGCTCGGCGGCCTGCGCCCACAGCGGGTCCGCCGGTGCGCAGGCGTCGCCGCCGCGCAGCATCGTGGTCGTCGCCATGGAGGCGTCGCTTACGCTTGCTCGAGAGATAGCTGGTTTGCGCTCGCTCGCTCGCGCGCGCGACTACGGTACGTATGTGGGATAGCTGGCCAGGCTGGTGCGACGTGAGAGGGGCTCTTGGATTTGGGGGTTTTTGACTTGGACGGGGTCGTGTCGTGGGCGCACGGCCGGCCGGCGAGGCAGGGCGGACGACATGGATATATGGAGGCGGGCTTTGGCTGGTCGACGTTTGGCGCGTGCTGGGTCGTTTATGTTTGGGCCGGACCGGCGTCTTTCTGGAGATGATTGTCTGGGTTGCGATATCTATGGGCTGATGATGTAGAACACCAAGTTTCACACAAGTAGATCCAATACCATAGCTCTCATTCTGTCATACCTTATTTCTTTTCGAAATTGTTACTTCACAAGTAGGGACATGCGTTTGGCTCAAAGGTCCAGCCCCTAGATACACCTATTATGAAAATTGCATTTTAATTTTATGTGAAATGTTAAAAAATTCAAAAACATTTTAGGTGTACATCCGGATATTCTATATTCGTCCAAAAAAATTTACGGTGAAAGACATTTTGGATGGACTATGTGGAAAAGAAAAATAAACTGAGGCTACAAAGAAAGTCTTTTTTCGCGAAACTTTGTGTTTAAACATAGAATGTCCTGATGTACTTCCAAAAATTAGTAACTTTTAGATATTTTTTTAAAACAATGGGTGCATCTGCATATATTATTGATGATCCTCAAACAAGAAAGTTAAGTTATTGATGGACGAGGCGGTTTGCATCTGGGAGTATATGCTCCCATTTTTTTAAATAACTTTTAAACATAGTTTAAAATGTTAGAAAATCTGAACAAAAAAATTGGTACGTAACATCTTGATATTATATATGCTCATAAATCATTTTTTGAAAAATCTACATTTTTGTGTCATGTGTAAAAAAAATTGGGGTTTAAGAAAAGCTTATCACAAGACATTTCCTTATCTTTTTTCATGCAACACATAAAAATATTATTTTTTTCGCAAAATTTAGCTTGCATGCATAAATTATTATGTCAATATATACGTGCCGACACATTTTTATATATTTTGAAATGTTTTCTCAGGATCATATGCTGCCAAGTTTAAAAGTGATTTTCCAAGTTATTGAGGACTTGCATTCAGATACTATAACTGAGATTAATTTAACTCGGGAAAATGAAATCTTGGAGCTGGACTAGGATTTTGTATGCCTCATAGCGAAATATCATATTGCACCCATTCACCAGCAGATCCATAATTTCAAATCAAGAAGCATGACCATTCATCCGAGAAACTGGAAGCAATACAATTTTTATTAGCCTCCAAGGGCACTAGCATACTTGATACAACAAAAAAAATTGTGATAGTATATAGATTTTCCCCGGATCATGTACTACACAGACTCTTTTGACGTTCAATGCACACACTCTCTATGAGGCAGAAGATCTAATTGTTTGCTTCTAATACACGACAATTCTAGAAATTCCCAACTTTTTCATTACACGGAAACAAGTAGACTCGGACTACAAATGATGCAAAAACGTCATACAGTGCTCACGATCTAACCGAAGATGGATGTGTGTCTAAATGCAATAATCTCATGTCCTCTGTTCTCGTAACATTTGCTGGTTATCAAGTCGGCAGTTGCTTCCAAAGAAAACACGTTGAAATAACGCAGAGCTTCCAGAAAAGAATCCCTCACTGTTTTCACCAAGATTTGTGGAGCAATACCGCCCATTAGGGCTTAAATGGGGCAAACACTACCACTGAGTTGTGTCCTCCAAATCCAAAAGAATTTGAGATACCTGTGCACCGATACAAAACTAATATGAGGGAGTGGGAAAAAGATGAAAGAGTATAATACCACTGCAAAGCTTATGCTTTGCTACTCACCAACATTCACTTCATGCTCGGCTTTCACGTTAGGTACCGTGTCAAACTCAATCACCTCCTCCCGGTTCTGCAGTTGAAAAGAGTGCAACTCTTAGCTAATCGGGCCATAATGTGACTCTGGAGTTTATGTTTGCATGCTAACTAAATTTGTTTTAATGTATTGCAAACCAATACTTACAAACTGGTTTATGCTTGGATGCACCAATCCAGTGTTTATCGCTTTAATAACAGCAATGGCTTCCAAACCGCCTGCTGCACCAAGGCAATGCCCTATCATGGACTGCAAAAGGAGGTAGGACAACCATATTCAGAAGGGGCAATGAATCAATATCCTTGGAACTAACAAAGGCAGGACAATGAATCACCTTGGTTGCGTTTACTTTGATACCAGTTGGATCCTTAAAGACTTGCTTGATGGCATTCATCTCTGCCAAATCACCAGCAAGAGTGGATGTGGCATGAGCATTGATGTAATTGACCTGCAAATAGCCATTTATTCAAGTTAGACCGAACATCTTCAGAACATGTGGCAATCAAAACCAGAAATTTACATTTTACAACAAGAGCCAGAAACATTATAGGTCAAATAGACAGTACCAATCAGAGCTCACTGTATAATTATATGACATAAACACAGAAACTTTTTTTAACCACAAGGTGAAACTGTGGAAAGATGGAAGAAATAAGCATTAACAATTTACAGTTACATGTCAATTCTGACTACTTACAATGTTATTCCATAAAATAGCTAGAGTACGCAGCTGGTAATAACTTACGAATCACATATAACTATCATATTATGGAGGTAGAGAACATTATATGAAAAAAGAGCAACTGCAGAATTTAATGTTTTTAAGGTTGATGAAATGTTTTGATTACCTCCTCTGGTGCCACACCAGCATCTTGAAGACTTTGTCTAATGCATGATGAAACACCAAGACCATCGGCCCTTGGATCAGTCATATGGTAAGCATCACAGTTCACAGCACCTCCTAGATACTCCGCAACTATTGGAGCACCACGTTTCATAGCATGTTCTAAGCTCTCCATGACCTGTTGCAATTTGAAGAAAAAAAGGATTTGAATTTACTTTTTAAATCAAAATTTCACGATAAATACTGATGTACATGAATGTTCTTGTCACTATATTTTATAGACACCTGACAAAATAAAAATGTCACTCTCAAATGTAGTCAGTGGTTGTCCGAGTACCCAAACCCAAGGAAAGATACTATTGGACAGACTGGTTAAAACGAATAAATCAGTTCAACTTTACAGGCTACAAAATATGATCATCACTACAAGAAAGTTTCCAGCAAAGTTATGATACCAGCTTACAGTTAATACATAATCTGGAATAGAAAATGTTCACAGAGCATCCCAGATTCACTGAAAGTTACTCCGTATAATTGAATTGATTGCTGGAAATAAATAAATAGTTTCAACTCACAGGCTGCAGGATATGAACAGAACTTTTCGATTAAGTTATGATATCAGATTAATCCTAATATATAATGTGGACAAGAATAATGTTCATAGAGCATACCAGTAATCCAGCTCCTTCACCCATAACGAAACCATCACGTTCCTTGTCCCAAGGCCTAGATGCTGTTTTAGGGTCATCATTCCTCTGTGAAAGTGCTCTACATGCAACAAAACCACCAACACCAATCGGAATAATGGCAGCTTCAGTGCCACCAGCAATCATCACATCCGCTTCGCCTCTGCGAATATGGTTTGCTGCAGCGTAGAAACAGTAGTTCGAGGTAGCACAGGCAGTTGAAATAGAGTAGTTTGGACCCATGAAACCAATGTCCATGCCAAGCAGGGCAGAACCCATGTTCGTTATGGCATATGGGATGAAAAAAGGAGTAATCTTCCTGTGCCCCTTCTCGATAAGATTCTGAACACCATCAGAAAACACTTGGAGGCCACCCATACCAGTGCCCACAAGTACACCAGCCCGAGACTTGTCAATCTGTCAGAGGGAAAATTACTAGTCAGCAACAAATATTTGTCTCTCGAAATGTAGTATGAATGTAGAAAGCACATATAGCTGCATTGGAAATATTAAACAAATACAGCAAAGCTACTAAAACCTTACAAAAAAAAAAGTTTCGTATTACAAAATAGAACGACATTTATTGCAGATGTGCTTATTTGTCAAAAAACACAGCAAGGGATTCAGCAAATGAGTACTGAAGACTAAACATGTGGTGTCAAATTTGGCATTTTATGATTTCAAAAGACAAACGTCCCTCTCTATTTATGAAGGACGAGGGGGTTTATAACTTATAACTGAAGGAAATGTAGTATTTAGAAACTTTTCAAGATGATGCATTCAGCCTCCAGAAATATTTATGAAAAGTTGTATCTCTGCAAAATATATGTTGTTAAGCTAATACTCCCATATGTTTCAATCTTATGCAGAACACAATGGCGTAGATAAAATCCTGGCACAACTCACTCACTGCTGAGATTGGCTGATACCAACTACCTTTAAGAAAGTAGATGTCCCGGTTTAAGATTGGATCTGACAACCCTTTTTTTTCCCCTCCCAATAATAAATGCTTAAAGAACTGAATTAAAAGAGCATCACATTCCACCTACAAACCGCAACCCAGACTGCAATTGTAATTTAACTGCTTAAGAACCTTGCTACCTAAGAAGCCTTGTTTTTCGTTATCGCGATTGTAACGAAAATCGATCCCAAGTTGGATCGCTTGGAAAAAAAAATTGAAGTGCTTAAGAAGTGCCCGTGGAATCATTACCCCAACTTGCCTAACTGTTATTTTCGGCAAGATCAGATGGCACGTCACTGCCAGTATTCAAATTCCAACGTCTCTACCTGATTATAGTAGTATGAGCTAATTCATGTTGGGTTTGTACTAGTTGCAGTAGAGCTATCCGCGCAGATCACATCTCCAATGCATAAACCCGTTGGAAAGTGAGAGCTGCCTAGTAGGACTAAAATTGCAAAACGGCAGGCAGCATTCTCAATTTATGCAGAACACATATTCTACTGTGATACTAACCATGAAGATCAGTGTATTGCTTTAGCCAACCGAAACAGAGCTGCGCTGGCGCATCTGCCAACCACAAAATTTATGCAGAACACAATGGTGTAGCTAAAATCTTGGCACAAGTAACTCACTCACGCTGATACCAACTATCATTAAGAGAGTAGATGTCCCGGTTTAAGATTGAATCCAACAACCCCTTTTCCAATAAGAACAGGTTAACACCATGCACTCCCAAAGTGTTGAATAAATGCTTAAGGAAGTGAATTAAAAGAGCATCACATTCCACCTACAAACCGCAATTTTAATTTAACAGCTTGAGAACTGCCCGTGGAATCATTACCCCAACTTGCCTAACTGTTATTTTCGGCAAGATGAGATGGCACGTCACTGTCAGTATTCAAATTCCAACGTCTCGACCTGATTATATGAGCAAATTCATGCTGTGTTTGTACTAGTTGCAGTAGAGCTATCCGCGCAGATCACATTTATCTCCAATGCATAAACCCGTTGGAAAGTGAGAGCTGCCTAGTAGGACTAGAATTGCAAAACGGCAGGCAGCATTCTGAATTAGCTAGCTCCTGATCCAGCAGCTAAGCAGAAGGGGGAATCCGAGTTGTGGGTGAGTGTTGAATGATACCTTGTCCATGGCGTCGGAGCCTAGCGCGAGTCCCGCGGCCTCGAGCGCCTTCTTGCCGCTGACGATGCAGTATCGCAGGCAGTCGTCTAGCCGTCGGTCGTTCTTGCCGTCGATGTATCCCTCGGACGAGAAGCCGTGGATCTGGCCCGCGAAGCGCGTGGGGAACTTGGAGGCGTCGAAGCGGTCGATGGGGCCGATGCCGCTCTCCCCGGCGAGCAGGCGGTCGTAGTAGGCGTCGACGTCGTTGCCGAAGACGGAGACGAGCCCCATCCCGGTGATCACCACCCGCTTCTTCGGATCCGTCTCGCGCCGGGGCGGGGCGGCCGCCGCCGCCGCCGCGGAGGCGCGGACGGAGATGCGGGCGGGCCGCCGCGGCGCCACGGAGGCGGCGGCGGTGGGGACGAGGAGGCTCTGCATGGCTGGAGGCGGGCGGGGCGGGCGGCGGCGGTGGCGGCGATGGAAACGAGGCTGGCTCGCTCGCTCTGGGTGTGCTGTGGTGTGGTGTGCTGTGTGCTGGCTGCGGGGCGGGGGTGGTGGTGAGAGCCCGTATGTATGGAGGGTGGGGTTGGGCGGGGCCCACCGTGGGGGGTTTGGATTTGGGGAGCTTTGCTTTGGAGGCGACGCTGGGTTTGGCGAAGATAAATTGGGCGGACATTGCGATGCGACAACGCCGCTCTTGTTGTTGTTTCCGGCCTTGTGCTTCAAGGAACTTTGCTACCTGTCAATTGAAAATCCCACTGAAAATTACTCATCGATGAACAGCTGCTGGAAAGCTACTACTCTCCCTAGAGTGAATCGAATGTCCACCACCGTCAAAACCATGAGCTTCGAACAAGAAACCTTCCCTCTCTCCGCTAAATGCAAGTCCTTTCATCAGATATTCAAGCAGTAGCAATGACAACAACAAAAAAAAATTCACTAGAGCACTCTACTATGAAGAAAAATGAATCCAAGACACCACATTTAATTAGTAATAATCTACCGAAAGGTGAACTCTGTATCGGAGCATTTATACCGTGTTGTTCCAGGATTTCTGATGTTCATGTTAGTGGCACCTTAATAGTGGGAATTCAATAAGAGTCAACAGGAGAATTCATGTGCTACGTCATCTGAACGAGGTGAGTTGATCTTGTCGGGAGAGAGATGATTATACGGAATCGTGCATAGCTAGCAATGAAATTGGATGGTTTCAATCGGATTTAGTTAAATTAGACAAAGTTGGAGTAAAAAAAACATAAGGATCACACCAAAAAGTCATGTGAACTTGTAATAATATTTCGGTGTAGTATATCCAGAACATACGGGGTTGGTACCACATAATTGCATCTTTTTGCTTTTTCCGCTGTACTATAAATCAAAAGGTTGAAAAAACGTGAACCCAAACAAAACCATTAATGGAAATGCCGCGAGGTTATTTTTTCACACGACCATGACATGGTAGTGGTATATGGGTTTTCATGATTTGGAATACGAAAGGGCTCTCGGGAGCATGTGTAAGTGATATAACTAACAAATATTCCAATTTGAAACAACGGCAAGCATAACGTAGTGGGGATAGGTGAGCCACAGAAACATATTGTCATCTTGGTGTGCATTTTAAAGCAATTCTTCTCCAAATACCGTTGAGTGTACATACAACCCCTCCTTTGCTCATCTAGTTGTATGATGTGGACCAATCTCCTCCAACCCATATTCTTCACTGGCGAAGAAAGATGTGATCACAACGTTGCTCCTTCCAGGCGACATGAGAGCATGGCGCGAAGGATGTTTCTTCAAGAACTAACCAAAGATCAGTGGATGGATAGAATGGAGGGAGAATAGTTGAAAAGGCATAGTAGGAGGGACTAGTTCGATGGTTATGTCAACCAATAGGTTCATGTTGTTTCTTTGCTTATTAACTGATAATTCCTGCTGTCTTCTATGTCTATAACTAAGTAATTCAAATCCATTGTGTATAGATAGAGACACAAGATATTAGATTGGATAATGTCGATAAATAAGCTATTTATCTTTGGCTTCGGGAACTCATGCTCCTTATAAAAGGCTTCGGGTAGGCAACAACATGGATTCATTACTCATTTGGTATCTAAGAATTCTGTTGGTTATGAGATCGGTACACCGGTAGGTCATTGGCTTTTAGTGAATAAGTAAACTAATTATGACATCCGCACCAAAACAATGTAACTCGAGAACACATAATTTATTGTCACAAGGTTCATGAGAAAGAAAAATATCATATTTTGGTGCCACGTGAAGGATCCCATTTACATTTGGAAAGTTCACACGGTTATGCATATAGTTAATAGAGCCACCCACCAAACATAAAGTGGAGAACATATCTCCAATGGACTATCTTATTGAAAAAAAAACAAGAGCGAATTATATGAATATTATTAGAAGACACCAATAGAAAATCCATATAGTTGATCAGAGAGGAAAAGCTAATTAGGGTGGAACAAATTAAGAGGAGTGGTAGGGCTTAAAGGGTGGAGAGATTATCGAGATCTCAGTAAGAGGGTTGTGTCGTCTATTGGTACTCAATCGGTTCAAGATCGCAATATTAACAAGTGTTCTTATTCGATCCGAGATGAGCATAAATTTTGAAAGTTCACGGTCGGATATGGGCGTCTAGGAATAGTTCGATGGCCAAATTGACCATTATCCCTTAATGATGTGATAAGTTCATCGGGCCAACTTGTAGCACTCTTCCGGTCTCCCTCCTATAAGATTCACAAATCCTTTGGAGGTCCTTTCATGGGTTCTTGTTTGTGGAGGAAGATAAACTTCTTCGATGCGAGTGTCCTAGTTCTCTCTCGGTGTCCCCTGATCATTCCTAAGGCTCTTCTCTGACTTTTTATGCAGATATTGATCCATCAACTTTGATCACATACATGTCCTCACCCTCCAATCATTGCCCTTGCTTCTCTTTTTCATCGTCACGACCAAGGGCTTGAGTTCACGGTGAGTATGGACTTGCTTGATTGCCTCCAGTTGGCAGCCGTCTTCAACGGCACATCGTCAACTCTTCTGCGAACTAGGGTAATATGTCTCTAGTTTTGTATATGCATCTCTCTTGCAATGTTGTAACTTTATATCTTTTAATATATGTGATCCCAATCGATGTAGTTTTACTTTCGTGTGCTTTATGGGAATCCCATCTTGCAGTACTTACTGCCTTGATTGATCAGTTTACGTTGAGTAAGCCAATAAATTAACTTTGATTCTTCAAGTAATATACAATTTGAAATAACACCAAGCATCACGTAACCAAGAGAGGTGAGCCACGGAAGTAGCCAGGGTTTTTCTTTCACAAATAGTGATGTGAGCAGTGGTTTGAAAGCATTATTATTTGTAACCTAGGTACATATGATCTCGACTTTCAATATAAGAAAGAAAAATCAAGCTTATACAGAATGGACACAAATTGTAAATGTAAGAGCATCTCCAGCCACATCCTCCAAATCATCGTCCAAACGGCGTCGGATCGAGCGTTTAGGGACGTGTTTTCTTCATGCCGCGTTTGGGGGACGTCGCTCCCCAGCCGCGCCCCCTAAACGCACCCTCCAAATAAACAAAAGTGTAAAAAAATAAAGGTTTTCATTCAGATTTGATTATATTTTACAAGTTTGAATGAAAACTGCTAGATTTTATCTAACCCTAGGCTACTGGCCGCCCGACAGTGCGTTCGATGGCCCCGCCCCGTCATTGCTTCCCCTCCGCCGCAGCTCCTGCGCCGCGCGTCGCCTCTCCCTGCGGTGGGTGACGAGAAGACGTCGGTGCTCCATGAGCGCGTCGTCAGCCCTCCCCTGTTGCATCGCCTGGAGGGAGAGTTCGACGGCGCGGTGAATCTGCTAGTCTTCGCGGGCACGGGCATCGTCCTGCAGCTTCTTCTACGACTCGACGAGCTCTCGTTGCTGATGCGCTGCCTCGTCCGGGTACTGCCCGTCGTCGTCGGACCAGTCGAAGTCGCCGTCGTCCTCCTCCTCCGCTGCCTCTGCCTCGTCGTCGTCGTCCTCCTCCTCCTCCATTTGCGTCGCCACAACCGCCGCCATCGCATCCGCCTCCGCCGCCAACGCATCCGCCCTGGCCCCCCAGGCCGCCTCCTGCTGCTGATGGTCCTGCGCTGCCTCCCGCTGCTGATGCTCCACTGCATCCCGTTGTCGCTGCTCGATCGCCTCCCGCAATTCACGGTACTGGAGATCCCGCTCCATGTGCATGAGTTGTCGCTCTGCACATCACCGCTCGCCCATCTCCTCCGCGCGATTCCGCCGCGCCTCTTCTGCTGTGGCAGCGTCGAACGCCAATATGGTGTCCGCCAGTGCCGCCTCCTCCCACGCTTCGTTCTCCGCAGCTTCCACGTCGATGTCGAACTGCGGTGCCGGAGCTGGTGGAGGTGGTTGATGGTGCTCCGGTGATGGCACCAGACAATCTTGTTGGCAGTTGTTGTGGAAGCAGTTGGGAAACCCCAAGAGAAAGGTGTGATGAGCACAGCAGCAACTTTTTCCTCAGTACGAAACCAAGGTTTAATCGACCAGTAGGAAAAAGGTGTGACTTCTGAAGGTGTTGCTAGCTGACTAGTGGCAGGGCGCACTACCGGCGTCAACAACACGTGGAACCTGCACACAACACAATAATTTTCCCCAACTTGCAGTGAGGTTGTCAATCTCACCAGTTTGGTGAACACAAAGGATTAGACGTATCAAGTGAAAATAGATGTTTGCAGAAAGTAAATAGAACAGGATTGCAGTAGATCAATTTATCAGTGTAAAGGAAACAGGACCGGGGTCCACAGTTCACTAGAGGTGTCTCTCCATAAAGATAAATAGCATGTTGCATGAACAAATTACATTTGGGCAATTGACAGAATATCGACCATACATGTGTTATCACCAGAATTTGACCGGATCAGAGGTGGGCCGCGATCAAGATTGGGCTTGAAGAATATACATGGAAGATATACATGAAGCGGCCTTGTACAAGAAAGTTTGGGCTAGTTTGCCCGTGTATCTGTAAATATAGTAGGATACGTGTCGGTTAGTTAGAGTTTGGCTCGTGCACGGTTGGGATTATTCCCACGTTAGGAAGTCTACGGACTATAAATATGTATCTAGGGTTATTGAGAAAAACAACAATCACGTTCATCACAAACCAATCTAGGCGCATCGCCAACCCCTTGTTTCGAGGGTTTCTTCCGGGTAAGCATCATGCTGCCTAGATCGCATCTTGCGATCTAGGCAGTACACGTTTATTCGTTGTTCATGCGTTGCTCGTGCTGAAGCCTTGTTGATGGCGAGCAACGTAGTTATCATAGATGTGTTAGGGTTAGCATTGTTTCATCGTGTCACATGCTTTTGTCCATGCAACCCTTAGACGTCTAGCCGCCCTTACACCTATCTTAGGTGTAGGGGCGGCACCTTGCTTGATCATTATTTAGTAGATCCGATCCGTTATGATTGCTCCTTGTTCTTCAAGGATTAGTTTAATATCTGCATAGTTAGGCCTTGCAAACGGGTTGAAGGATCCAGTAGCACGTAGGGTGTAGTTTGCTAGCCCTAGATAAGATGTTCCGGGGATCAACTTCATGTTGGTTTTTAGGCCTTGTCTAGGGTTGGTTTATTATCACCGTGCGTGGCTGCCAGGCTCAATCACGCGTAGGATGTTCCGATTATGTGGTGAAAACCCTAAATCGTAGTAGGTCGCTTTAGCTTTATATCGATCAAGCAGGACCACCATGTGATCGTAGACCTCATACGAACCATGGGTGGATCGGCTTCTTGAGCCGATTCACAGGACAACCTGAGAGCCGATCGAGGCTCGTATTTAATGTTTACGTGTATGCCATGCAGGAAACTAAGCGAAGCAAATCCATCACCTTCGACCGGTATAGGTCGGGTGGCACGCCCTTGCACCGGCATCGGGACGTGTGTACCGGGAGCTTTGCGGGCCGTCGCTCGGAGGGACCGGGGCCAGCCGCAGCTCTAGGTTGTTCCGGCTCTTCGTGTTGCCGGCCGTTGCTCGCCGGTGGGTTTCGGACGCCAACACATTCTCGCACGCCGGTGGGACAGTCTTCGACATCAATCGCATCGCCATCTACATCCGAGATGGCGGAAGGTACTCCGATCACGTACGAGGATCCGGCCGAGGAGCTCAAGAAGAAGTATGACGAGGTCAAAGCTATCCTCGAAGCCGACCTCATCGGCTCTTTCCAGAGGACCCGCTCACACGGCATCAGGTGGAAAGGGTTCTCGCCTGAAGGCGCGCTCGATGGAGTGGACCTGTCTACCCCTTCAGAAGAACGCACCAGGTCTCTGCGTCAGGAGATTAATTTCATGGTAGCGCATTCGCTACACCGCCATTCTGAGAACCTGGTGAACACTTTGGAGCATGTCGCCCTTCGGGTGATCCAGGAAATCATGAGGCATCAGTACTCTCCGTCAGGACCTGCTCTAGGGACTCACCAAGGAGAGATACCACTCCAGTCCCGACCACCGCTGCCGTTCGCGTTGGCAGCACCAGAGGTGCCGAGTTCACCGGCATTCGTCGTCCACAAGATCGGTGGTGACCCTAGTGATTACCAGTTCTTGTACGAGGCGCCTAAGGAGATCCCTCACGGGTACACGTGCACATACGTGCTGCTGCGCTGAATCGGGCACTCACGAACCGCATCGCAACAGGGGACTTCTGGAACAGCAGGAGGAGCTTCTGGATCAGATCTTGAGAAGCAGACGTGGCTAGCTAAGTATGCCACTCCGACGAACCTCCAGAACTCAACTCCTGCAGCTGGCTCAGATCGTGAGAAGCAGACGTGGCTAGCTAAGTATGCCACTCCAACAAACCTCCAAAGCTTAACTCCTGCAGTTGGCTCAGAGCTTGAGAAGCAAGCGTGGCTGGCTAAATACGCCACTCCAGCGAATCTTCAGAGCTCGACTCTGCCGGCAAGACCGCGGATCAGATCAGTACAATCTTGAGAGACCAATTCGGCATGGTGCCGAAAAGGAGGGCAATCGGCTATTCCAAGCCGTACCCCAACGAGTACGATTTGATCCCACTACCACCCAAATATCGGCTCCCTGAATTCTCCAAGTTTAGTGGGTCAGATGGCTCCAGTTCAATCGAGCATGTGAGCCGATATTTGGCGCAGCTGGGCACGATCTCAGCATCAGATGAACTACGCGTGAGGTTCTTCGCACAGTCCCTCACAGGATCGGCTTTCGGGTGGTACACCTCGCTGCCACCAGATTCAATCCGGACTTGGAAGCAGATGGAAGAGCAGTTCCACATGCAGTATCACTCAGAGGCTTCCGAGGCTGGCATTGCCGATCTAGCACAAGTACGTCAGAAGCGCGGAGAAACAGTGTCAGAATACATCCAGCGCTTCAGGACCATTAGGAACCGATGCTATTCGACTCGTTTGACAGAAAAGGAAGCGGTCGAGTTGGCGGTGGTGGGTCTGGCATCACCGATCAAGGATATGGCTTCTCAAGCAGATTACCCTTCACTGGCGCATATGGTTCAGAAACTATCATTATATGAACAGCGCCATCCAGAGTTGTACCAGGACAAGTTCAAGCGTGCGGTAGTCCTGGTTGAGACAGAAGAAGATGAAGGCTCTGCGGGAGATCAAGAGGTAGCAGTGGCTGAATGGACTCGGGGGGCAAGCCCCGTGTCCTGCAAGTGGGTTAAGCCACAAGGTCCTCCAAGAGGGTTTGACTTCGACGTGACCAAAGCTGAGCAAATTTTCGACCTCTTACTCAAGGAGAAGCAGCTAAAGTTACCCGAAGGCCTCAAAACCCCCACGGCACAGGAGTTGAACGGAAAGCCATACTGCAAATGGCATAACACGTTCACCCATACCACCAACGACTGCAGGGTGTGGCGTCAGCAGATCCAAATGGCGATAGAGCAAGGGCGTCTAATCTTTAACCAGTACGCCATGAAAGTAGACACGCACCCCTTCCCCGCCGTTAACATGGTGGAGTGCACTTGCCTTGGGAGGTGCCAGCCAGGTTTCTCGTTCAGCATCAACATGGTAGAACCTGGGCACCACTCTGGTAAGGACAGACACGAGGGCAGCCGCTCTCGTAGCAAGGACAAAGAGGAAGCTGGTCCACGCGATCGGCTCCGACACGATGGCAAGCGCTACATCACAGAGGGAGAAGTGAAGAATGTGCGATATCAACGACCTCTCTCTGATCATCTCCTCAACAAATATGTGAGTCAGTACGACCGACGTCGACGATACGACGACGGTGACGAAGGAGATCGTCTGGCTAGCAGGGACGCCAGGAGACATCGTCGGCACGATCGTGACGAGGAAAGAGATGAGCGCCATGCCAAGGAAAAGTCAAGAGATCAAGACGACGTGGACAAGCACTGGGACTGTCCTTTCTTCAAACACTGCTGGGATTCAGGGATGAGCCGATTGCCTACAATCGGCAACTGCCCAGAATGTAGACAGAAGAAGAAGAGCACATGAGACGTGTCAGTGTTCAAGCGTCTGGGACCCCTCCCATCTCGGAACAAGCAAGCTGAGTCCTCTCGAGTAGAAGATCTCGAGGAGTTAGAAGATGACGATGAAGAAGAAGAAGATAAGTACCACCGGCCAAGGTGGTGCCCTGATGGACTCAGCCGTTCCCAAAAGCGTAGGGTTCAGCGACTACGTGACTTGGAGGAAGCCGAAAGGTTATACCTGCACACGTTAAGGAAGGCGCGGCCCGATCTGGCCGCGAAAATTCAACGAACCCTGGACGAAGAGGGTCGACCACAAAAGATGGAGTGGCGCCCCAAGCAAAGGAAAGCCGATGATGAGACATCGGCTGGTACAAACATGGTGTTCATCCTTCCAGCGGAGTTTTGTGCTCCAGGAGTGGACGAAGCACCTGTGGCACAACTTGACTGTGGCCCACGGCCAGTTATCTTTGAGAAGCCACGAGAAAGAAGTTACAGACACCTGAAGGCCCTGTACTTACGAGGTTATATCAATGGGCAGCCTGTCAATAAGATGTTGGTGGACACCGGAGCGGCAGTCAACATCATGCCATACTCCATGCTACGTCTTTTGGGACGCTCTAGCTCGGATCTGATCAAGACAAACGTTACACTAAGCGATTTCAACGGCCAAGCATCTGAAGCACAAGGTGTTCTGAACGTGGATCTGACCGTAGGGAGGAAAACCATCCCTGCGACATTCTTCATCGTCGATAGCAAGAGCACCTATGCTGTTCTGCTAGGGAGAGATTGGATCCACGCCAACTGTTGCATTCCATCCACGATGCATCAATGCTTAATACAGTGGGATGGAGATGAAGTAGAGGTCGTCCACGCAGATGACTCAGCCGAGATTTCAACGGCTGGCATGAACGTTTGGGAGACGGCAGGCCAAGAGCCACTCTCCGGAATCACTTTGGACGACTGCGAGCGCATCGACGTGACAAAAAACGGGGTGAGGCTGGTCTTATCCACCGGCCTGACCGTGTAACAAGAGCAAAGGCTATAGATGTACGTGGCAAGGCTGATCCTTGTGATCGGCCCCAAAAAATAAAAAGTGATGATCTGGTCTCAAGCATGTCACGTAGTCATAGTAAAGCCAGACCACGATGTAAACCTTCATTGAGCAATGCAATCAAAATGGGGGCCGATTCCAGCAATCGGCCCATATTATCCTTACCACACGCTTTCCCTGTGTTCAGTGTCGATCTAACAGGTGACAGAAAGCTAGGGTATGGGTTTACATCGGCTGATGAGCTAGAAGAAGTCAACATTGGTCCTTATGGAGCCGATAAGCAAGTATAGTTCCTTGGCTAACTACAGAGCCGATATCTGCAGTTACCTGACAGATTCGGCTCGGGGGGCACCTAATCAGATGAACATGTGCGATACATGAGCAGTAAAATATTGGAGGGCCGATAGAAAAATCGGCCAGTAAAAAAATGTGTACATGCAAGTCACAGCCGATGCACAGACATCGACTTGAGAAAATATGCGATGCAACAGTATACAAGTACAGCCGATGCAAAGGCATCGACTTCAGAATGTAAAAATCCGATGCACAGTCATCGACTCTAGAGGTACAAGTTCAGCAAAACATTTGTCAGTTTACACAGAGAAGCTCTATTGAAGAAATGCGTTGAGGGCGTGAAGGGCGTCAGCACGGATACGATCCACCTCGGCGATCTCAGCATCGTCGTCCTCGTCTTTGCCCGTCACCAGC
Organism: Lolium perenne; assembly: GCF_019359855.2. NCBI lineage: Eukaryota > Viridiplantae > Streptophyta > Magnoliopsida > Poales > Poaceae > Lolium > Lolium perenne. Next base: position 34,745,719 of record NC_067250.2, read on the forward strand.
TGACTGCTCAGGGCACGGATTTCAGCCAGATCGGTCTTCAGATCGGCTGTGAGGCCCTTTTCTTCCTCTTGGGAGCGGTAAATAAGGGCTTCCTTGTCTTGGATAAGCTGCTTGGTCACCCTGACCCTCTCTTCAAGGTTCTCCAGTTCCTTACGCAGGGTCTCGAGTTCGGCGCTATTGGCAGAAGTGTCAGTTTTGGCGTCTAAAGCAGCCTTTTTCTCGTTGAGTCGTTGACATCTGTCTGCAATATCGGCTCTCAACGGAAGCTGGGCGTGACGAAGGATAATTCTTTGACGAGCCGATTGCACCCTTGACTTAAAGACCGACAGAGTCACAGCTGGCCAAAGTTTCACCTGCAGTGTCACTGGGAGATGAGGCTGGATGTCTTCGAGAATACCCTTTACTTCCTCGGGGTTTTCAACCAGGGTCTCGACCGAGGAGGAGAGCAAAGCCTTGAGACGCTGGAGTGGACCATGGGCCATGCTAGGACTTGGCTCTTCACCTGCCTTGGAAGTAGCTGGTTCGATGGATTCAGGGTCGAACGTCAGCAAGCTTGAGAGATCACAACCCTGATAGACGAACAAGAACAGCATTAGTATACAGCAAAAGAAAAGGGTAGAGCCAAGGGAGTGGAGTGTACCTCTCCCAAAGTAGGAGGAGCAGCCGATGTTGTGATAATCGGCTTTTCCGTGGACTTGGCTAGGTTAGCCACTTGGTCAGCCACGCTCGTCGAGGTGGCTAGGTCTAGCGCGGCGGATGGCATCAGTATCCCTTCAACGTCCCCGCTAGAAGTCTCATTAGTCTGCAAAAGAAATGATGAGCCGATCCAAGTAGCAATGGGACGGCATGAAATATGAACTGGTAAAGCAATTACATTGGAAACCTCCTGGCTTGATGAGGAAACTCGTGGGTCTTTGCGAGCCCTTTTGACGCATCGACGCTTCACGCGTGACCCTGTTTTGATCGGAGCTTGAGGAGCAACAGGCTCAGGAGTCGACCTTTTCCTAGAAGCCGACGTTGGCGAGTCCGTCTGGCTCTGTGTGGTGGATCTCCCGGAGTTGCCCTGGCTCGAGTCCCTTTGGCTGGACTGTGCCTCCCCGCTGGAGTTCTCTTCGGTGGAAGTCTGTAAAAAGATGTACAAGCATGTTGCAAAAGACTGGGGGGACAGATAAATTTAGCCAAGGCACGAGTCAGCTTACGTGCAGGCTTTCTTGGGCAGGAGCTTTGCGCTTCAGGGTATTTCTGGTAGCTACTTTCCTCACTGCCTTCCTCGTCTGGATTGAGGCTCGGGGGGCAACTGGCCCCGAGGATGCTTTACTCTTGGGAGCCGATTTCGGTGAAATCGGCTGGCTCTCCATTATGACCTTCTTCAGGGGTGGCGAGCTCTGGCAGAAGAGAACCACCGGGGCTGGTGGAAGGAATTTGAAGGGGGAGCCGTCGGCTTGCATGGGCTCTGGGCCATCTTGTTGCTGCCAAGAGATAGAGCCAGGTTACAGACAATTATCATGAGCCATTGCAAGAAATTTATAAGTAAAGGTACCTGGTCTGCAGGAACGTCATACTCGGCATCAAGTTGCTTCAGCAACGGTCCTAGAGCTCTTCTGAAAGCATGGGTCTTCCACATGGACCACCAAGTTTCGAAACCATCGGTGGTGGTGGTGAAACAGAGGTTGTGAGGAATTGGAATGGCCAGAGCGTCAAAAAAGGTATAGCACCTTTGGCCAGTAAGGATGTCAGGCAGTTCAGCTCTGCTTGCTGTCAGATGGTGGAGAGAGAAGTGTGGGGGCACTTGCCCGAGACCAAGCTGTCGGGCTACTACCACCGGTTGGTAAGACTCATAACCAGGTTTGGTGATCCTGTTTGAGGTGCTCATGCCGACAGGAAGAAAGCAAGGACGTATCATGATGGAGTACAAATGCCGTGTACTGGGGTCATCGGCAAAGCTGTCCAACCTGAAGGAAACTGGGTTCTCAAAGTTTTCAGATTCAGTATAAGGAAAGAACAGAGGATTATCCAGGCCTTGGAAGAAAGTCCTGAACCACTCTGATGCTTCCTTAGGGATCAGCCTACTGCCTGGGAGGCTATACAGAGCTTGGCCATAACTAGTGCATCGGATCTCCTTCCCATTAGCATCTGGGAAGGTGCAGGTGGCCAAAGAGGGGAAGTTTGGGATCTGGTTCTGAAAGTACAGCTGGGCCCATAACTGAATAAACCACCAGGGGCCTCCTGTTTTAACTGTCTTTTGGGAGAACAGTTTGACAGACATCAGTTGAAGAGATCGATAGACCTCTCCAAGGAACAGTTTGCCAAGGCCAAGTTGAGTGCCTTTGGCAAGTTCATAGGCCAGGGAAAGGTAATTCTTGGTTGGGGCGAGTGATGGGCCACAGAATACGAAGTGCTCCAACCAGAAGTTCAGGAAGGCTGTGTGTTCTCTCTCTGTCACAGGGCCTTTGGTTTTCATATAACGATTGAGGTAGGCACCCCAGCTGGTACACTCTTTTTTAGAGGAAAGGGTGAAAGGGACCTTTGGCAGCTTGAAAGCAGAGGGGCTTGGGGATGCAATGTCTAGGCCTGTGATCATGGCCACGTCCAGCAGAGTTGGTGTCATAGGGCCGTGGCCAAACATGAAGCAGTTCAGTGCATCAGACCAGAAGTAGCCGATGGTTTTCAGAATATTTTCATTCTTTTCAAGAGGGGACAATGATAATGACAAGGCATCGGCTATCCCTATAGTTTCCCAGGTGGCATAATGGGTTTTTGACATTCTATTATACCATGCCACCCAACCCTCAGGAGGATTAGGCCAGGCTCGCAGGCAGTCGGCCCAGGAAGACAGATCTAAGTTCTGGTTCACGAAGGGGATTCTGTTAGCCTCGCATGAGATTAAATGAGCGGGACTCTCAGAAGAACGGGGGCCAAGACACATAGAATTTGGAAGAGAAGGATGCGGCAGCAGGATGTCTGAAACCTAAATTAATAACGAAATAAGGCATTAATTCAGGTGATTGTTGTTAATCCTAACGTTTACTCGGATGGCAAGGGGCGGTTAAGAATTACCTTCAGACCGGAGACCATGACGTTGGCGTTGGATGATTCCGCCATTAGATGCGCTGTGGAGTTGGAACGGCGCGGTTGAGATCTGAGATTCGTGTGGCCGTGAGTTGGATCTGCTCGGGCGGCGATTTAGGGATCTGAGTTTCCTTTCTCAGACGGAAGTCGCAGGTTACCGTTTGAAGGGGCGACTGGGTTGGCCTTACTCGCGTTTTATGGTAGAGGCCGGTGCGATGCCATCGGCTCTTTTGGGGATTGTTTGACTTTGACTATCGGCAAAAAATTGATTGGGAACACTTCTTCATTAATAAAAGGGGATTCTTACAATGAAGAGCCGATCGCTCAAAAAAGGAGGAACAAAAGAAGAGCCGATTGCTCAGGAACTACTAGTCCAACAATACTAATCCTCGCTGGCCTCGTCGTCGGCATCGTAGCTGCCGCCGGCGCTGCTTCCGGAGAGTTCCTCGTCGCTGCTGCCCCAGCCCTTGGCCGGAGCCTCTTCCTCCTCGTCATCATCATCGTCTTCGCTGTCCGCCCGAGCGCGGAAGCGCTTCGCCGGCGGATACCCAGCGGAGGAGGAGGAGTCGTCTTCCTCCTCTTCCTCCTCTTCCTCCTCCTCCTCTTCCTCCTCTTCTTCTTCTTCCTCCCCCTCGTCGGAGGAGGTGGGGTTCGCCCAGGAGTGGAGGTCGTCCTCGCTCTCGCTCTCCAGCTCCCCTTCGATGAGGAACTGGAGGTCTTCCTCCCCATCGGTCAGGGGCAAGTCACCATCTGACCCAACGAGGGCCTCGGGTGGGCCATCTGGCACAAAGTTGAAGTCCCACTCTTGCTCTGACATCGGCTCACTCGAGGAAGTGGATTGGAAAGAAAGGCCTGATGAGACGGAGGAAGAGGAAGACATTGCTACAGGGAAAGAGGGTTTTTTGGTGCCGATGGTTAGAACAGAGCAAGGGGATGAGGAGGCGAATTGTTCGGCACAGTTAAATAAGGGGAGCATAGTGGAAATTTAATGCCATTATAGTTTCCGAGGAAGTGATGCTAAAGTTATTAAATCTTGCAGAGAAGTTGAGAAGGCAAGGCATCATGATGAAGGATACTGCGACGGTTTTGCCCTGCCACGACATGACCCGACGAAGAAAAAGCAGAGTGATTTTGGAATTATCAATTCCAAAACCAGGGGGCATGTGTTATCACCAGAATTTGACCGGATCAGAGGTGGGCCGCGATCAAGATTGGGCTTGAAGAATATACATGGAAGATATACATGAAGCGGCCTTGTACAAGAAAGTTTGGGCTAGTTTGCCCGTGTATCTGTAAATATAGTAGGATACGTGTCGGTTAGTTAGAGTTTGGCTCGTGCACGGTTGGGATTATTCCCACGTTAGGAAGTCTACGGACTATAAATATGTATCTAGGGTTATTGAGAAAAACAACAATCACGTTCATCACAAACCAATCTAGGCGCATCGCCAACCCCTTGTTTCGAGGGTTTCCTCCGGGTAAGCATCATGCTGCCTAGATCGCATCTTGCGATCTAGGCAGTACACGTTTATTCGTTGTTCATGCGTTGCTCGTGCTGAAGCCTTGTTGATGGCGAGCAACGTAGTTATCATAGATGTGTTAGGGTTAGCATTGTTTCATCGTGTCACATGCTTTTGTCCATGCAACCCTTAGACGTCTAGCCGCCCTTACACCTATCTTAGGTGTAGGGGCGGCACCTTGCTTGATCATTATTTAGTAGATCCGATCCGTTATGATTGCTCCTTGTTCTTCAAGGATTAGTTTAATATCTGCATAGTTAGGCCTTGCAAACGGGTTGAAGGATCCAGTAGCACGTAGGGTGTAGTTTGCTAGCCCTAGATAAGATGTTAGGGATCAACTTCATGTTGGTTTTTAGGCCTTGTCTAGGGTTGGTTTATTATCACCGTGCGTGGCTGCCAGGCTCAATCACGCGTAGGATGTTCCGATTATGTGGTGAAAACCCTAAATCGTAGTAGGTCGCTTTAGCTTTATATCGATCAAGCAGGACCACCATGTGATCGTAGACCTCATACGAACCATGGGTGGATCGGCTTCTTGAGCCGATTCACAGGACAACCTGAGAGCCGATCGAGGCTCGTATTTAATGTTTACGTGTATGCCATGCAGGAAACTAAGCGAAGCAAATCCATCACCTTCCTGACCAGGTATAGGTCAGGTGGCACGCCCTTGCACCAGCATCGGGACGTGTGTACCAGGAGCTTTGCGGGCCGTCGCTCGGAGGGACCAGGGCCAGCCGCAGCTCTAGGTTGTTCCCGGCTCTTCGTGTTGCCAGCCGTTGCTCGCCGGTGGGTTTCGGACGCCAACACATTCTGGCACGCCCGGTGGGACAGTCTTCGACATCAACTGCATCGCCATCTACATCTGAGATGGCGGAAGGTACTCCAATCACGTACGAGGATCTGACCGAGGAGCTCAAGAAGAAGTATGACGAGGTCAAAGCTATCCTCGAAGCCGACCTCATCGGCTCTTTCCAGAGGACCCGCTCACACGGCATCAGGTGGAAAGGGTTCTCGCCTGAAGGCGCGCTCGATGGAGTGGACCTGTCTACCCCTTCAGAAGAACGCACCAGGTCTCTGCCTCAGGAGATTAATTTCATGGTAGCGCATTCGCTACACCGCCATTCTGAGAACCTGGTGAACACTTTGGAGCGTGTTGCCCTTCGGGTGATCCAGGAAATCATGAGGCATCAGTACTCTCCGTCAGGACCTGCTCTAGGGGCTGATACGCGTACAGCACGCGTCCGTTGGGAACCCCAAGAGGAAGGTGTGATGCGTACAGCGGCAAGTTTTCCCTCAGTATGAAACCAAGGTTTATCGAACCAGTAGGAGCCAAGAAGCACATTGAAGGTTGATGGCGGCGGGATGTAGTGCGGCGCAACACCAGAGATTCCGGCGCCAACGTGGAACCTGCACAACACAACCAAAGTACTTTGCCCCAACGAAACAGCGAGGTTGTCAATCTCACCGGCTTCTTGTAACAAAGGATTAGATGTATAGTGTGGATGATGATTGTTTGCAGAAAACAGTAGAACAGTATTGCAGTAGATTGTATTTCAGTATAGAGAATTGGACCGGGGTCCACAGTTCACTAGAGGTGTCTCTCCCATAAGATAAACAGCATGTTGGGTGAACAAATTACAGTTGGGCAATTGACAAATAAAGAGGGCATGACCATGCACATACATATTATGATGAGTATAGTGAGATTTAATTGGGCATTACGACAAAGTACATAGACCGCTATCCAGCATGCATCTATGCCTAAAAAGTCCACCTTCAGGTTATCATCCGAACCCCCTCCAGTATTAAGTTGCTAACAACAGACAATTGCATTAAGTATTGCGCGTAATGTAATCAGTGACTACATCCTTGAACATAGCACCAATGTTTTATCCCTAGTGGCAACAAAGACATCCATAATCTTAGAGATTTACTGTCACTTCCCAGCATTCACGGAGACATGAACCCACTATCGAGCATAAATACTCCCTCTTGGAGTTACAAGCATCTACTTGGCCAGAGCATCTACTAGTAACGGAGAGCATGCAAGATCATAAACAACACATAGACATAACTTTGATAATCAACATAACAAGTATTCTCTATTCATCGGATCCCAACAAACACAACATATAGAATTACAGATAGATGATCTTGATCATGTTAGGCAGCTCACAAGATCCGACAATTAAGCACAATGGGGAGAAGACAACCATCTAGCTACTGCTATGGACCCATAGTCCAGGGGTAGACTACTCACACATCACTCCGGAGGCGACCATGGCGGCGTAGAGTCCTCCGGGAGATGAATCCCCTCTCCGGCAGGTGCCGGAGGCGATCTCCCGAATCCCCCGAGATGGGATTGGCGGCGGCGGCGTCTCCGGGAAGGTTTTCCGTATCGTGGCTCTCGGTACTGGGGGTTTCGCGACAGAGGCTTTAAGTAGGCGGAAGGGCAGGTCAGGAGGCGGCACGAGGGGCCCACACTACAGGCCGGCGCGGCCAGGGCTTGGGCCGCGCCGCCCTAGGGTTTGGCCGCCTCGTGGCCCCACTTCGTCTCCTCTTCGGTCTTCTGGAAGCTTCGTGGCAAAATAGGACCCTGTGCGTTGATTTCGTCCAATTCCGAGAATATTTCATTACTAGGATTTCTGAAACCAAAAACAGCAGAAAACAGCAACTGGCTCTTCGGCATCTTGTTAATAGGTTAGTTTCAGAAAATGCACGAATATGACATAAAGTGTGCATAAAACATGTAGATATCATCAATAATGTGGCATGGAACACAAGAAATTATCGATACATCGGAGACGTATCAGCATCCCCAAGCTTAGTTCTGCTCATCCCGAGCAGGTAAAACGATAACAAAGATAATTTCTGGAGTGACATGCCATCATAACCTTGATCATGCTATTTGTAAAGCGTATGTAGTGAATGTAGCGATCAAAACAATGTATATGACATGAGTAAACAAGTGAATCATATAGCAAAGACTTTTCATGAATAGTACTTCAAGACAAGCATCAATAAGTCTTGCATAAGAGTTAACTCATAAAGCAATAATTCAAAGTAAAGCATTGAAGCAACACAAAGGAAGATTAAGTTTCAGCGGTTGCTTTCAACTTGTAACATGTATATCTCATGGATATTGTCAACATAGAGTAATATAATAAGTGCAATATGCAAGTATGTAGGAATCAATGCACAGTTCACACAAGTGTTTGCTTCTTGAGGTGGAGAGAAATAGGTGAACTGACTCAACAATAAAAGTAAAAGAATGGTCCTCCATAGAGGAAAAGCATCGATTGCTATATTTGTGCTAGAGCTTTTATTTTGAAAACATGAAACAATTTTGTCAACGGTAGTAATAAAGCATATGTATCATGTAAATTATATCTTACAAGTTGCAAGCCTCATGCATAGTATACTAATAGTGCCCGCACCTTGTCCTAATTAGCTTGGACTACCGGATCATCGCAATACACATGTTTTAACCAAGTGTCACAATGGGGTACCTCTATGCCGCCTGTACAAAGGTCTAAGGAGAAAGCTCGCATTGGATTTCTCGCTATTGATTATTCTCAACTTAGACATCCGTACCGGGACAACATAGACAACAGATAATGGACTCCTCTTTTATGCATAAGCATGTAACAACAATTAATAATTTTCTCATATGAGATTGAGGATATATGTCCAAAACTGAAACTTCCACCATGGATCATGGCTTTAGTTAGCGGCCCAATGTTCTTCTCTAACAATATGCATGCTTAACCATAAGGTGGTAGATCTCTCTTACTTCAGACAAGACGGACATGCATAGCAACTCACATGATATTCAACAAAAATAGTTGATGGCGTCCCCAGGAACATGGTTATCGCACAACAAGCAACTTAATAAGAGATAAAGTGCATAAGTACATATTCAATACCACAATAGTTTTTAAGCTATTTGTCCCATGAGCTATATATTGCAAAGGTGAATGATGAAATTTTAAAGGTAGCACTCAAGCAATTTACTTTGGAATGGCGGAGAAATACCATGTAGTAGGTAGGTATGGTGGACACAAATGGCATAGTGGTTGGCTCAAGTATTTTGGATGCATGAGAAGTAATCCCTCTCGATACAAGGTTTAGGCTAGCAAGGCTATTTGAAACAAACACAAGGATGAACCGGTGGAGCAAAACTCACATAAAAGACATATTGTAAACATTATAAGACTCTACACCGTCTTCCTTGTTGTTCAAACTCAATACTAGAAATTATCTAGACCTTAGAGAGACCAAATATGCAAACCAAATTTAAGCATGCTCTATTTATTTCTTCATTAATGGGTGCAAAGTATATGATGAAAGAGCTTAAACATGAGCACAACAATTGCCAAGTATCACATTATCCAAGACATTATAGCAATTTACTACATGTATCATTTTCCAATTCCAACCATATAACAATTTAACGAAGAAGAAACTTCGCCATGAATACTATGAGTAGAGCCTAAGGACATACTTGTCCATATGCTACAGCGGAGCGTGTCTCTCTCCCACAAAGTGAATGCTAGGATCCATTTTATTCAAACAAAACAAAAACAAAAACAAACCGACGCTCCAAGCAAAGCACATAAGATGTGATGGAATAAAAATATAGTTTCAGGGGAGGAACCTGATAATATTGTCGATGAAGAAGGGGATGCCTTGGGCATCCCCAAGCTTAGACGCTTGAGTCTTCTTAGAATATGCAGGGGTGAACCACCGGGGCATCCCCAAGCTTAGAGCTTTCACTCTCCTTGATCATGTTGCATCATACTCCTCTCTTGATCCTTGAAAACTTCCTCCACACCAAACTTAGAACAACTCATTAGAGGGTTAGTGCACAATAAAAATTAACATGTTCAGAGGTGACATAATCATTCTTAACACTTCTGGACATTGCATAAAGCTACTGGACATTAATGGATCAAAGAAATTCATCCAACATATCAAAAGAGGCAATGCGAAATAAAAGGCAGAATCTGTCAAAACAGAACAGTTCGTATTGACGAATTTTATCAAGGCACCAGACTTGCTCAAATGAAAATGCTCAAATTGAATGAAAGTTGCATACATATCTGAGGATCACTCACGTAAATTGGCATAATTTTCTGAGTTAGCTACAGAGAAAACAGCCCAGATTCGTGACAGCAAAGAAATCTGTTTCTGCGCAGTAATCCAAATCTAGTATGAACTTTACTATCAACGACTTTACTTGGCACAACAAAACACTAAACTAAGATAAGGAGAGGTTGCTACAGTAGTAAACAACTTCCAAGACACAAAATAAAAACAAAGTACTGTAGTAAAAACATGGGTTGTCTCCCAAAAGCGCTTTTCTTTAACGCCTTTCAGCTAGGCGCAGAAAGTGTGTATCAAGTATTATCAAGATGTCGGGGGGAAGACCCCGGGTAGGGCAATGGACGCGGAGCAACCGGCTGGCCACTGGCCGGCTCGCGGCAAAGGCCGGCTGAGGAGCAGCCGGCTGGCGCCGTGGCCGGCTGGTCCGGAAGCCGGCTGGCTCTAAGTCCTAGTCGGCCTGGCTACGGCCGCCAATGCTGTGGCTGGGCCGGCTTCTACAAGCCATATCCGACTGGGGGTCTGTACCTCAGACCGACTCGAGGCTGGCGAGTCTTGCACTAGAAGGAACCGGGTTGGTGATCCGGGTTCCCAAAGTCCACGCTGACTTCATCTCCCGTAAAGCGCGGGGCACTGTGGGGCAATAGTGCCACGCGCCGGACATGCCATCATGGTCCACGTCGATCCGTACTGGCTACAGTGGCTGATGGCGACAGGGACACCTCCTCTCCATACCGCTGACCTCGGCAGCCGGATGGGACAGGCCATGAGGCCTCAACGGCTCCTGACGTCATTGCCTCGGGAAGGAGCGGAAGCCGGAGCCGGCCAAGCCGGCCAGTAGACTATAGGGTCTTATATGTAAAGTGTCGGTGCCTATATAAGCCGCACTACCCCCTCTCGTGCAGGAGATCGATCATTCTCACTTCACTTCCACCCCTAGCGCTGCCCTGTGAGAGAGACTTCAGTCTTCCTTAGCCTCTCAGGAGCAGCCGGATACAGCTCAAGGAGCAACCTTGTATTATGTGATCATCATATACACTCTAGCAGGAATAGAGGTTTTACCTCCATCGGAGGGCCTCGAACCTGGGTACGTCGCCGTGTCGCTCGTCCCCATACCCGCATCCGGATACCGCCGTGAGATCTCTCAGGAACCACCTTCGATTAGCCACCCTATGGCATATGCCGTGACGATACCACGACATTTGGCGCCCACCGTGGGGCCTTCAGCATCCTCGGCCGGTGTCTTCATCCGGACGGGCCTCACCATCACCACCGGTGAGCGAGTCGCTTCAGGCTTGATCTGGAGATTCGGCTCCCTCGACTGCGTCAGCGACAACGCTGGCTGCTTCGCCGACCGGCCCTTCCCAGCCGGCGGCAGCGTCATCTCCTTCGGCGGCCACGACGTCTACGTCGCCACCGTCGCACCGCCGCGCTACCCGCGGCAGGTGCTGCGCTGCGCAAGCCCTCCTCCGCGAGCCGGCAGCAGCGCTCCCGCCAGCCCCGCCGTCGTGCAAGTCATGATGGCTGGCGAGGAGCTCCCCACCAAGAACCCGCGCACCCGCGGCCCCAATCTGGAGCGCAACGTCGACCCCAACGCCTCCGGCTCGGGCCCAAAGGTGCCACCACCACCGTCCCGGCTGGACGAAGTCCGGGCAAAACTGAGCACCCCGCTCACGCCTGGCGCCGACCCCACCACCATCGAGGCGGATTTGGAGGCGCACCGCCAGCTCCTCCTCAAGCAAACAGAAGAACTGGCTGCTGCTAAGCGCCAGATGAAGATCACCCAGCGCGAGTACAACCGCGCCCACGGCCTCACTCCAGGCGGCGACGGTCCCAGCCGAGCCGGCCAGATCCGCCGCAGGGGCCACGACCTTGGCGCCGAGATCGCCCGCGACGGCGCTCCTTCGCCGACTCCGTCCGCGGAGCAACCCGTCTACAACACCCCCGACAAGAACATGCGCGCGGCACAAGCCGCCGCAGAAGAGCTGAACCGCCTTGAAGGCGAAGAGTTATGCCGCCAGACCAAGCGGGTGACTGAGCTGCTCAACGCAGCCACCAGGCAGGCGGCCGACCCCAGGTATGTCAATGCCCCCAGAGCTTCCCACGCTCGTGGCGCTGCAGGCAACGACAGGGAAGGCGCCAGGGACACGGCGGAGTCCGCCTCCCCAGCACCAAGCCGGCACCGTGACTCCCGGGCCACACACGCAAGCTCAAGCTGGCCGAGCCACCAGCCGAGCGGCAGCAGCCGCAGCCGGCCTCCTCCAAGCCGGAACCAGGAGCAAGACTCCGAGCCCCGCCGCCAGCACCGGCCGGCTCCGGAAGCAAGCGGCGCACGCCAGCCGGCACGCTCCCGGCTGGGCCCCCGCATCGAGCCCGTCGACGCCAGAGACCGCCTCGATCGGCTGGTCGAATCCCGCATCGCGGAAGAGGAGGCGCTGGCTTGCCCCAAGTGCTTCGGGCCCCGCATCGCCAACGAGCCCGTGCTCGACGGCTTCCAGCTCCCCCGTGACACGCCCAAGTACGACGGCACCGCCAAGCCGGAGGACTGGCTGCAGGACTACTCCACCGCAGTCGGCATCTCTCGAGGCAACAAGCGTTGGGCGGTACGCTACTCCCCCCTGATGCTGGTCGGCTCCGCCCGCACCTGGCTCAACAACCTGCCAGCCGGCAGCATCAACGGCTGGCTGGATTTCGAAGAGGCCTTCGTCAGCAACTTCACCGGCACCTACCGCCGGCCGGGTTGCCCTCAGCAGCTTGAGATGTGCAAGCAGGGCCCGGACGAGATGGACCGCGCATACCTGACGCGCTGGTGCGAGATGCGCAACTCCTGCGAGGGTGTGCACGAGATCCAAGCCATCAGCTTCTTCATGGGAGGCTGCCGGCCCAACACCATGCTGTGGCACAAGCTGCGCCGCAGTGACCCCAAGTCGATGGCCGCCTTGATGGCCATCGCGGACAAGTACGCGCTGGCTGAGGAAGCCGGCAAAGCGCCGGCTGATATTTCACCAGCCCCAGCAAGACGGGACAACAACAAGTCGGCTGAGCACAAGCCGGCAGACGGCGCCTCTCGTGGCAGCCGGCGGGACAACTACCGCGGCAAGCGTCACAGCGACCAGCCGGACCGCCGGTACGGCTCCGCCCACGTAGCCGCCGTGGCAGACAACGCGGCAGGCGGCAGCCGCCGCCAGAAGCAAGAACGGCAATGGAAGCCGAAGTACACCTTCGAGCAGATGCTCGATTCGCCGTGCAAGTACCACAGCGGCAAGAACCCCTCCAACCACACCACCCGCGACTGCCACTTCATGAAGCGGCTGACAAGCGGTGAACCTCTCCCGCCTCCACCCCCGCCTCCACCAGCCGGCGGGCCGAGTGGCCAAGCCGGCGCAGAGAACGCCAACCTCGAGCACCACGAGGCTAACCAAGTGCACCCATGGCCGATATCTGGCCGAAGATGCTACCTACATCATCTTCACCTCCGAGCCCGAGGACAAGACGAGCCAGCAGAGCCGTTCCCTCGAGGTCAACGCGGTCATACCGCCGGTCCCCCAGTACCTAAACTGGTCAGAGCAGGCCATTACCTTTGATCGCCGCGACACACCGGCTGTCCTGCCGAAGCCGGGCAGCTACGCCATGGTCCTCGACCCCACCATCGGCACAACCCGGCGCAGCGTGCGTTTTTCGCGCGTCCTCATCGACGGCGGCAGCAGCATCAACATCCTCTACCGCGACACCGCCCGCAAGCTGGGCATCCAGGAAGCCGAGCTGCGTCCCACCCCCACCGTCTTCCATGGCATCGTGTCGGGCCAGTGCTGCCAGCCGATCGGCCGGATCACGCTGGAGGTGATGTTCGGGAAGCCGGACCACTTCCGCACCGAGAGAATCGAGTTTGAGGTGGTGGACCTCGTGAGTCCCTACCACGCGCTCCTGGGCAGGCCGGCCCTGACCAAGTTCATGGCGGTGTGATGGCGTGTAACTCACACGTTCGTTGGGAACCCCAAGAGGAAGGTATGATGCGCACAGCAGCAAGTTTTCCCTCAGAAAGAAACCAAGGTTTATCGAACCAGGAGGAGCCAAGAAGCACGTTGAAGGTTGATGGCGGCGGGATGTAGTGCGGCGCAACACCAGGGATTCCGGCGCCAACGTGGAACCTGCACAACACAACCAAAGTACTTTGCCCCAACGAAACAGTGAGGTTGTCAATCTCACCGGCTTGCTGTAACAAAGGATTAACCGTATTGTGTGGAAGATGATTGTTTGCAGAAAACAGTAGAACAAGTATTACAGTAGATTGTATTTCAGTAAAGAGAATTGGACCGGGGTCCACAGTTCACTAGAGGTGTCTCTCCCATAAGACAAACAACATGTTGGGTGAACAAATTACAGTTGGGCAATTGACAAATAAAGAGAGCATGACCATGCACATACATATCATGATGAGTATAGTGAGATTTAATTGGGCATTACGATAAAGTACATAGACCGCCATCCAACTGCATCTATGCCTAAAAAGTCCACCTTCAGGTTATCATCCGAACCCCCTCCAGTATTAAGTTGCAAAGCAACAGACAATTGCATTAAGTATGGTGCGTAATGTAATCAACAACTACATCCTTAGACATAGCATCAATGTTTTATCCCTAGTGGCAACAAAGACAACACAACCTTAGAACTTTCATCCTTGTCCCAGGTGTCAATGCAGGCATGAACCCACTATCGAGCATAAGTACTCCCTCTTGGAGTTACAAGCATCTACTAGTAACGGAAAGCATGCAAGATCATAAACAACACGTAGATATAACTTTGATAATCAACATAACAAGTATTCTCTATTCATCGGATCCCAACAAACGCAACATATAGAATTACAGATAGATGATCTTGATCATGTTAGGCAGCTCACAAGATCCGACAATGATAGCACAATGGGGAGAAGACAACCATCTAGCTACTGCTATGGACCCATAGTCCAGGGGTAGACTACTCACACATCACACCGGAGGCGACCATGGCGGCGTAGAGTCCTCCGGGAGATGATTCCCCTCTCCGGCAGGGTGCCGGAGGCGATCTCCTGGATCCCCCGAGATGGGATCGGTGTTGGCGGCGTCTCTAGAAGGTTTTCCGTATCGTGGCTCTCGGTACTGGGGGTTTCGTCACGGAGGCTTTAAGTAGGCGGAAGGGCAAGTCAAGAGGCGGCACGGGGGGCCCAAACCACAGGCCGGCGCGGCCAGGGGTGGGGCCGCGCCGCCCTAGGGTTTGGCCACCCCGTGGCCCCTCTTCGTTTCGTCTTCGGACTTCTGGAAGCTTCGTGGAAAAATAGGCCCCTGGGCTTTGATTTCGTCCAATTCCGAGAATATTTCCTTACTAGGATTTCTGAAACCAAAAACAGCAGAAAAACAAAGAATCGGCACTTCGGCATCTTGTTAATAGGTTAGTTCCAGAAAATGCACGAATATTACATAAAGTGTGCATAAAACATGTAGATAACATCAATAATGTGGCATGGAACATAAGAAATTATCGATACGTCGGAGACGTATCAGCATCCCCAAACTTAGTTCTGCTCGTCCCGAGCAGGTAAAATGATAACACAGATAATTTCTGGAGTGACATGCCATCATAATCTTGATCATACTATTTGTAAAGCATATGTAGTGAATGCAGCGATCAAAACAATGTATATGACATGAGTAAACAAGTGAATCATAAAGCAAAGACTTTTCATGAATAGCACTTCAAGACAAGCATCAATTAAGTCTTGCATAAGAGTTAACTCATAAAGCAATAATTCAAAGTAAAAGCATTGAAGCAACACAAAAGAAGATTAAGTTTCAGCGGTTGCTTTCAACTTGTAACATGTATATCTCATGGATATTGTCAACATAGAGTAATATAATAAGTGCAATAAGCAAGTATGTAGGAATCAATGCACAGTTCACACAAGTGTTTGCTTCTTGAGGTGGAGAGAAATAGGTGAACTGACTCAACATTGAAAGTAAAAGAATGGTCCTCCATAGAGGAAAAGCATCGATTGCTATATTTGTGCTAGAGCTTTGATTTTGAAAACATGAAACAATTTTGTCAACGGTAGTAATAAAGCATATGCATCATGTAAATTATATCTTATAAGTTGCAAGCCTCATGCATAGTGTACTAATAGTGCCCGCACCTTGTCCTAATTAGCTTGGACTACCGGATCATCACAATGCACTGTTTTAACCAAGTGTCACAAAGGGTACCTCTATGCCGCTTTGTACAAAGGTCTAAGGAGAAAGCTCGCATTGGATTTCTCGCTATTGATTATTCTTCAACTTAGACATCCATACCGGGACAACATAGACAACAGATAATGGACTCCTCTTTTATGCATAAGCATGTAACAACAATTAATAATTTTCTCATTTGAGATTGAGGATATATGTCCAAAACTGAAACTTCCACCATGGATCATGGCTTTAGTTAGCGGCCCAATGTTCTTCTCTAACATATGCATGCTTAACCATAAGGTGGTAGATCTCTCTTACTTCAGACAAGACGGACATGCACAGCAACTCACATGAAATTCAACAATGAATAGTTGATGGCGTCCCAGTGAACATGGTTATCGCACAACAAGCAACTTAATAAGAGATAAAGTGCATAATTACATATTCAATACCACAATAGTTTTTAAGCTATTTGTCCCATGAGCTATATATTGCAAAGGTGAATGATGGAATTTTAAAGGTAGCACTCAAGTAATTTACTTTGGAATGGCGGAAAATACCATGTAGTAGGTAGGTATGGTGGACACAAATGGCATAGTGGTTGGCTCAAGTATTTTGGATGCATGAGAAGTATTCCCTCTCGATACAAGGTTTAGGCTAGCAAGGTTTATTTGAAACAAGCACAAGGATGAACCGGTGCAGCAAAACTCACATAAAAGACATATTGAAAACATTATAAGACTCTACACCGTCTTCCTTGTTGTTCAAACTCAATACTAGAAATTATCTAGACCTTAGAGAAACCAAATATGCAAACCAAATTTTAGCATGCTCTATGTATTTCTTCATTAATGGGTGCAAAGCATATGATGCAAGAGCTTAATCATGAGCACAACAATTGCCAAGTATCACATTACCCAAGACATTAATAGCAATTACTACATGTATCATTTTCCAATTCCAACCATATAACAATTTAACGAAGGAGAAACTTCGCCATGAATACTATGAGTAGAAACCAAGGACATACTTGTCCATATGCTACAGCGGAGCGTGTCTCTCTCCCATAAAGTGAATGCTAGGATCCATTTTATTCAAACAAAACAAAAAACAAAAACAAACCGACGCTCCAAGAAAAAGCACATAAGATGTGATGGAATAAAAATATAGTTTCGGGGAGGAACCTGATAATGTTGTCGATGAAGAAGGGGATGCCTTGGGCATCCCCAAGCTTAGACGCTTGAGTCTTCTTGATATATGCAGGGGTGAACCACCGGGGCATCCCCAAGCTTAGAGCTTTCACTCTCCTTGATCATGTTGCATCATACTCCTCTCTTGATCCTTGAAAACTTCCTCCACACCAAACTCGAAACAACTCATTAGAGGGTTAGTGCACAATATAAATTGACATATTCAGAGGTGACACAATCATTCTTAACACTTCTGGACATTGCATAATGCTACTGGACATTAGTGGATCAAAGAAATTCATCCAACATAGCAAAAGAGGCAATGCGAAATAAAAGGCAGAATCTGTCAAAACAGAACAGTTCGTATTGACGAATTTTAAAATGGCACCAGACTTGCTCAAATGAAAATGCTCAAATTGAATGAAAGTTGCGTACATATCTGAGGATCATGCACGTAAATTGGCTTAATTTTCTGAGCTACCTACAGGGAGGTAGACCCAGATTCGTGACAGCAAAGAAATCTGGAACTGCGCAGTAATCCAAATCTAGTACTTACTTTTCTATCAACGGCTTAACTTGGCACAACAAAACACAAAACTAAGATAAGGAGAGGTTGCTACAGTAGTAAACAACTTCCAAGACACAAAATAAAAACAAAGTACTGTAGGTAAAAACATGGGTTGTCTCCCATAAGCGCTTTTCTTTAACGCCTTTCAGCTAGGCGCAGAAAGTGTGCATCAAGTATTATCGAAGGGTGGTGCATTCTCAGCGGGGTGCAGAGTTTTCTCAACCAGGCATAGTATATTAGATACATAAGTTTTAGCATCTCCCTTTTCATTAGTCTTAGGCGTGCTACTCTCATCAAACAAATTTTCAGGAACAAGCCAAGCATAGTTATTTTCTAGTGCATCATTCATAGCTAAGAGTTTACATGGTATTGGTGCTTTGATCTCCCCACCATCATCAATATTATTAGTGTATCTTATTCTATCCATGTCCATCTTTTCAAGGAGGCTAACAAAATTAGTATGAGAACCAAGCATATTAAATTTAGCAAAGACCTTTCTAGCTTCTCTTGCTAGACCACCAAATTCTCTAAGAAGGGTTTCTAAAACAAAATCTTTCTTTTCCCCTTCTTCCATATCACCAAGTGTGAGAAACATGTGTTGGATTATAGGATTAAGATTAACAAATTTAGTTTCCAACAGGTGAACTAAATGCGCAGCAGCAATTTCATAAGTAGGCGCAAGGTCTACCAAGTGTCTATCTTCAAAACTTTCAATGGTACTAACATGATTGAAAAATTCTTCTATATTATTTCTCCCAACTATAGACCCACGTCCTACCGGTATGTCTTTTGTGGTAAAATTAAAAGGAAACACGATGAGTAAAGTAAATGCAAGTAACTAATTTTTTTGTGTTTTTGATATAGCAAACAAGATAGCAAATAAAGTAAAACTAGCAACTAATTTTTTTGTATTTTGATTTAGTGCAGCAAACAAAGTAGTAAATAAAACTACGCAAGACAAAAACAAAGTAGAGAGATTGAGAAGTGGAGACTCCCCTTGCAGCGTGTCTTGATCTCCCCGGCAACGGCGCCAGAAAATATGCTTGATGGCGTGTAACTCACACGTTCGTTGGGAACCCCAAGAGGAAGGTATGATGCGCACAGCAGCAAGTTTTCCCTCAGAAAGAAACCAAGGTTTATCGAACCAGGAGGAGCCAAGAAGCACGTTGAAGGTTGATGGCGGCGGGATGTAGTGCGGCGCAACACCAGGGATTCCGGCGCCAACGTGGAACCTGCACAACACAACCAAAGTACTTTGCCCCAACGAAACAGTGAGGTTGTCAATCTCACCGGCTTGCTGTAACAAAGGATTAACCGTATTGTGTGGAAGATGATTGTTTGCAGAAAATAGTAGAACAAGTATTGCAATAGATTGTATTTCAGTAAAGAGAATTGGACCGGGGTCCACAGTTCACTAGAGGTGTCTCTCCCATAAGACAAACAGCATGTTGGGTGAACAAATTACAGTTGGGCAATTGACAAATAAAGAGAGCATGACCATGCACATACATATCATGATGAGTATAGTGAGATTTAATTGGGCATTACGACAAAGTACATAGACCGCCATCCAACTGCATCTATGCCTAAAAAGTCCACCTTCAGGTTATCATCCGAACCCTCCGGTATTAAGTTGCAACGCAACAGACAATTGCATTAAGTATGGTGCGTAATGTAATCAACAACTACATCCTTAGACATAGCATCAATGTTTTATCCCTAGTGGCAACAGCACAACACAACCTTAGAACTTTCACATCCTTGTCCCGGTGTCAATGCAGGCATGAACCCACTATCGAGCATAAGTACTCCCTCTTGGAGTTACAAGCATCTACTTGGCCAGAGCATCTACTAGTAACGGAAAGCATGCAAGATCATAAACAACACGTAGATATAACTTTGATAATCAACATAACAAGTATTCTCTATTCATCGGATCCCAACAAACGCAACATATAGAATTACAGATAGATGATCTTGATCATGTTAGGCAGCTCACAAGATCCGACAATGATAGCACAATGGGGAGAAGACAACCATCTAGCTACTGCTATGGACCCATAGTCCAGGGGTAGACTACTCACACATCACACCGGAGGCGACCATGGCGGCGTAGAGTCCTCCGGGAGATGATTCCCCTCTCCGGCAGTGCCGGAGGCGATCTCTGGATCCCCGAGATGGGATCGGTGTTGGCGGCGTCTCTGGAAGGTTTTCCGTATCGTGGCTCTCGGTACTGGGGGTTTCGTCACGGAGGCTTTAAGTAGGCGGAAGGGCAAGTCAAGAGGCGGCACGGGGGGCCCAAACCACAGGCCGGCGCGGCCAGGGGTGGGGCCGCGCCGCCCTAGGGTTTGGCCACCCCGTGGCCCCTCTTCGTTTCGTCTTCGGACTTCTGGAAGCTTCGTGGAAAAATAGGCCCCTGGGCTTTGATTTCGTCCAATTCCGAGAATATTTCCTTACTAGGATTTCTGAAACCAAAAACAGCAGAAAACAGCAACTGGCACTTCGGCATCTTGTTAATAGGTTAGTTCCAGAAAATGCACGAATATGACATAAAGTGTGCATAAAACATGTAGATAACATCAATAATGTGGCATGGAACATAAGAAATTATCGATACGTCGGAGACGTATCACGGTGCCCCACTATGGGTACCTAAAAATGAAGCTGCCTGGCCCCAAGGGGGTCATCACCATAGCCGGCGACTATCGCCGCTCCATGGACTGTGCCACGCAGAGCTCCAAGATGGCCCAGACGCTGGTCATCGCCACCGAGAAGCAGCTCATCCACGACGCCGTCGCCCTCGCCAAGGCCGCGCAGACAGACATGCCGGCTGCAGGCAACCCGGCTGGGACGACTCACTTCCAGCCGGCCGACAACACCAAGAAGATCCTGCTGGACCTGGCGCAGCCGGACAAGTACGTCACCATCGGTGCCGGCTTGAGAAAGAAATAGGAAAGCGAGCTCACCAGCTTCCTCCGTGAGAATCGGGACATCTTCGCATGGACTCCAAGAGACATGCCGGGTGTGCCGAGGGAGTTGGCTGAGCACCACCTCCACGTCCGGCCTGAAGCCAAGCCGGTGAAGCAGCCTCTCAGGCGCTTCGCCGAAGAAAGAAGGAAGGCCATCGGTGAAGAAATCGCCCGGCTGCTGGCAGCCGGCTTCATCATGGAAGTGCTGCACCCGGACTGGTTGGCGAACCCGGTCCTGGTTTTGAAGAAGAACGGCTCCTGGCGCATGTGTATCGACTACACCAGCCTGAACAAGGCGTGCCCGAAGGACCCCTTCCCCCTGCCGCGCATAGATCAAGTCATAGACTCGACTGCCGGCTGTGAACTGTTGTCTTTTCTAGATGCCTATTCAGGCTACCACCAGATTCCTTTGAATCCGTATGATCAAATAAAGACTTCGTTCATTACCCCGTATGGGGCTTATTGCTACACGACTATGCCGTTCGGCTTGAAAAATGCAGGCGCCACCTACCAAAGGTGCATGCAAAAATGCCTGCAGGATCAAATCGGCAGAAACGTTCACGCATATGTGGATGATGTCGTTGTAAAGACCAAGGAGACGACTACCCTCCTTGATGACCTGAGAGAGACCTTCACCAATCTGAGAAGATTTCGGATGAAGCTCAACCCGGCCAAGTGCACATTCGGCGTGCCGTCTGGCCAGCTCCTTGGCTACCTCGTCTCTCAGCGAGGGATCGAAGCCAACCCGGAGAAGATCAGTGCCCTGGAGAAGATGGAACTGCCGCAGTGCCTCAAGGACGTCCAGAAGTTCGCTGGCTGCCTGGCCTCCTTGAGCCGCTTCGTCAGCCGGCTGGGGGAGAAGGCACTGCCCCTGTATCAATTGATGAAGAAGGCGGACAAGTTCGTCTGGTCACCACAGGCGGAGGAAGCCTTCCGTGACCTGAAGCGCATGCTCTCAACCGCGCCAATCCTTGCGACGCCGGCTTCAATGGAGCCGATGCTGTTGTACATCGCAGCCACCAACCGAGTGGTTAGCGTTGTCCTGGTGGTGGAGCGCAAAGAAGCCGGCAGGGAGCAGCTGGTTCAGCGCCCAGTCTACTACCTTAGCGAAGTGCTCTCCCAGTCGAAGCAAAACTACCCCCACTACCAGAAGGTCACCTACGGCGTCTACATGGCGGCCTAGAAGCTCAAGCACTACTTCCAAGAGCACCCCATCAAGGTGGTTGCCACAGCGCCCTTGGCAGAAATCATTGGCAGCAAAGACGCCAACGGCCGGGTTGCCAAGTGGGCTCTGGAGCTAGCCGCCCACACCATCCTCTACGAGCCACGCACAGCCATCAAGTCGCAGATCCTCGCGGACTTCTTCGTCGACTGGGCTGAGATGCAGTACCTGCCGCCTGTGCCGGATTCCACACATTGGAAGATGCACTTTGACGGCTCGAAGATGCGCAACGGCTTGGGAGCCGGCATCGTCATCACCTCTCCCAAGGGAGATCGGCTGGACTACGTCCTGCAGATCCACTTCGCCGCATCCAACAATGTGGCGGAGTATGAAGCGCTCATTCATGGGCTGAAGCTGGCCAAGGAGATTGGCGTGCGTCGCATACTCTGCTTCGGCGACTCCGACTTGGTCATACAACAGGCATCTGGCGACTGGGACGCGAAGGACGCCAACATGGCCTCATACCGCTTCCATGTCCAGCAGCTATCCGGCTTCTTCGACGGCTGCGAATTCCATCATGTGCCACGAGCAAACAACGAGGCGGCTGACGCCTTGTCCAAGATTGGCTCAACCCGGCAAGCCATTCCGCCGGGCATCGCTTTGGCGGTTCTCAAGAAGCCGTCCATCGTACCGTCACCGGACTCGGATTCAATATTCGTGCCGGCTGACCCGGGGGCTGCTCAGCCGAACCCGGGGGCTTCATCGCCCAAGTCGGGGGCTTCAAAGCCAAACCCGCCGGCTACCATGCCGAACCCGGGGACTTCTCAGTCCAACCCGGGGGCTTCATCGCCAAACTCGGGGGCTAGCAAGCCAAACCCGCCGGCTAGCAAGCCGAACCCGGCGACCATGCAGTCGAATCCGGAAGCTCCCACGCAGGAGGCCCTGTTGGTCAGCGTATTCGAGATAAGATGCGTGCCTTCATGGGCACAAGAATTCCTCTCCTACCTCACCGACGGTGTGTTGCCTGATGATAGAGTCCAGGCCAGGCAGATTGAGAGAAGGGCCAAGGCCTATACAATCATCAACCACCAGCTGTACAAACGCAGCGTAAGTGGGGTGTTCCAGCGGTGCGTCGAGCCGGCTGAAGGGATTGAACTCCTACAGGAAATCCATCAAGGAGAGTGCAGACATCATGCCTCATCCAGAGCCATAGTGGCCAAAGCCTTCCGGCACGGTTTTTACTGGCCGACTGCGCTCAGAGACGCAGAAGAGTTGGTGAAGAAGTGCAACGGCTGTCAGCGCTTCGCAAAGAAGAGACACCAGCCGGCTTCCGCCTTGAAAACCATCCCCATCACATGGCCGTTTGCCGTATGGGGCTTGGATATGGTGGGTCCGTTCAAAACAGCGCGAGGCGGCATGACACATCTCTTGGTGATGATTGACAAATTCACCAAGTGGATCGAAGCCAAGCCAATCAAGAAGCTGGACGGCTCCACAGCCGTCACATTCCTCAAGGAAATTATTGTGAGGTTCGGCTACCCCCACAGCATCATCACCGACAACGGCAGCAACTTCTCCCAAGGCATCTTCTCTCGCTATTGCGGGGAAATGGGGATCCGGATGGCCCTAGCCTCTGTGGCGCACCCAGAGTCCAACGGACAAGTGGAGAAGGCTAACGGCTTGGTCCTAGCCGGCATCCGGCCCCGGCTGGTGGAGCCGCTCGAGCGAGCAGCCGGCTGCTGGATTGAAGAGCTGCCCAATGTGCTGTGGAGCCTGCGCACAACGACAAACCGCTCAGTCGGCTTCATGCCATTTTTCCTCGTATACGGGGCCGAAGCCGTCTTGCCGACTGATATCGAGCACGACGCGCCAAGGATCAAGCTGTACACTGAAGCCGAAGCCAAAGAAGCTCGCGAAGATGGAGTCGACCTGGTCGAAGAGGCCCGGCTGCTGGCTGCGTCCAGATCTACCATCTACCAGCAAAGCCTCCGAAGCTATCACAGCCGGAAGGTCTAGCCCTTAGCATTCCGAGAAGGAGACCTAGTGCTCCGGCTGATCCAGCGGACAGCCGGACAGCATAAACTGTCATCCCCATGGGAGGGTCCCTTCATCGTGAGCAAGGCAGTAGGCAATGATTCCTACTATCTCATAGATGCCCAAGAGGCTAAGAAAAACAAGCCGGACAAGGCTGACGAGGAGACTAAACGTCCCTGGAATGTCAACTTGCTCTGCCCATTTTACACATGAGAGCAGGAATGTATGTATCCCTTGTATCCCTTTTGTAAGCTATGGAAAAGCACGTGCCAAGAGCGCCGTTTCCGACAAGTTTTTTCGCGTACTCTACTTTGTTTCGCCAATTGGCTTGAACCCTCTCACGCGGTCGGCTCAGTAACGTGATCCGGTTTCCGACAGCCGGCTTCCGATCCAGCTACAGACCGCAACCCGGCTGTCCGGCTGGCGGGAGTAAGGCCTAGGGAGCCGGCACGCGAAAAACGACTAAGGGAAAGAGTAAAAGCGAGTTGACTTGCAACTTTTCATATAAGTGCCGGATTGCCGAATTCAGCTCGTTCGACTGAAATACTATCGGCCTCACCCAGCGGCCCGCTCTTGATCCGGCGACGGATCGCAAGTCGGACGTACGACCGGCAAGAGCACAGCCAAAGAGTGGGACGGATGGGAAAAAGCGAACAAGTCGAAAGAAAGCAACTAGGCACACAAATGATTAACAAACACATTAAAGTGTGACATAATGAAAGGACGATAATATTCATACATATGCACCCGGCATCCCGGGGATTTAATAAAGTGTCTTGGCAAAAGCAACAACAGACAGGTAAAACTAAGCAGCAGCTGGAGAAGGACCAGCCGGAGGAGCGTCGGCGGAGCCGGCTGCCGGGTCGTCTTCAGGCGCGTCTTCCGCCTCCTCTTCCTCCGTCTCGTATTCACCGTCAGACTGAGGGTTCGGGTCCGCGACGAAGAGGCCCTTGTCGACGAAGTCGGCGATGGCGCTGGCTCGGGCAAGCCGGGCGGTCTTGTGTTCGGCTGGGAGCTTGTCCTCCACGCCGGCTCACCGGTACTCGAGCTGCCCCAGGTCCACCTCGTTGTACCAGGAGAGGACGAAGGACAGCGCCATGTCGGCACCAGCGCGCGTGGCAGACTCCTTCCAGTCGAGGAAGCGATCCGGCGCCCGCTCCATCAAGAAGACAAGGTTGGAGATATCTTGCGGCACCGCCTCCGCGGGCCACAGCATCGGGACCAGCTCCTCAGCCGCCTTCCGGAGCTCCCAGCCAAGCTTGGTGATGGGCTCGACGCGGGCAGCCATGGACGCCATATGGTCCTCCATGGTGAAGTACTCCGAGCTGCCCTCGCCAGTCGCCCGCCTCCTGGCCTCGCGCGCAACGCCAACGGCCGCCAATGCCGCATCCTGCGTTTCCGGGAAGGCCGCTGCAAGAAGAAGCACGCCAGAAA
Source organism: Lolium perenne (assembly GCF_019359855.2). Taxonomy (NCBI): domain Eukaryota; kingdom Viridiplantae; phylum Streptophyta; class Magnoliopsida; order Poales; family Poaceae; genus Lolium; species Lolium perenne. The sequence goes on from NC_067250.2 coordinate 34,770,971, forward strand.
TCGTCAAAACCGAAACAAGCTGAAAAATGCAAGTTTTCGAAGTCCTAAAGTAAGCCTGGCGGCAGCCGGCAAGAGCCGACTGCCCCCAGTCCGAAGAGGGAAATTCCGAAAGACAAAAGGAAAAGCCTGGCGGCAGCCGGCAAGAACCGATTGCCCCCAGCCCAAAGATGGAGATAGCGAAGAAATCAGAGTTTCTGCCGCCGGCTGCCAACGAAAGCCGGCAGCCGACAGCCGAAAGCCGGCAAAGGGAAAGGAACAAAGAAATGCACTCACCCGACAAGCCACGGTCGAGCGCGCCAATCTCGTCCACCCAGCGCTTGGCGGTGGCCGACAGCTCCGTGGTCTTGGTGGTGACCTCCTCCTGAAGCGCAAGCCGCTGCTTCTCCACCTCGGTCAGCCGCCGGCTCAGATCCTCCACCTTCTCCTTCTCCGCCGTCCTAAGGGAGGCAAGCTCAGTGAGGTGGTTCTGCTCAAGCCGGCGCAGCCGCGTCAGCTCCTGCTCAGCCACCTTGAGTTTGGCGGCTGCAGATCGGCCCGCCTCCTCGCTCTCGGCGCACTGGGCGCGAGCAGCACGGAGATCCGCCTCCAGCCGCGGAACCTTGGCGGCTTCAACTGCAAGGCAGCCGGAAAGAAACGTCAGCCAACCAAGACTAAAAAGAAAGAAGACATCGAGTCGGAAGGAGAAAGATCTTACCCTTGACGGCCTCCAGCTCGCGAGCCAAGCCGGCCCGGTCCAGCTTGGCCTTGTGGTAGTGGGTCACGGCGCGGTTGTATAAGTTGGTGCGCCGATCCGCCACAGCCTAAGGAGAAAGAAAATCAGTCAACTAGGCAAAACCCGGACCGGCTCCGAGCAGCCGGCCCACGCCTCGGAGGGCTACCAGGATGATAACCAAATCGAAGAACAGACGAAGCGCTTACCTTGCTGGCTTCTTCCACCTTGGCGACGTTGGCCGCGGCCTCGGCAGCCCTGGCCTTGAGGTTGGCCTGCAAGCTGGAGAAGAACATCTCCACCGATGCTTGGCCTGGGTTCCCCTCCCGGCTGGTCACCTCGTAGGAGTCGGCGCGGAGCCATGCCTGCTCCATAGTGCCAGCCAAGCCAAGGCTGGAGTCGGAGGCGGACGGCACATGCAGAAGCAGAGCGCCCTTGGCCACGTGCAGGCCCTGCTGCGGCGCCGATGGAGCTCCCATCCTCACCAACGCGCGCGAGTCGGCGCCCTCCGTACGCGCCGGCTCATCCCTTGCCGGCTCCTGCCTGGCCGGCTCCTCCGTCGTCGACTCCGGCGGTGGCGGCGCTCCGGGCGAAGCGGTTGGCCCAGTCGGCGCAGCCGTCTCCGGCGCCTGGGGTGCCCCCTCCGGGCTCTCATCCAACACCACCACGCTTGGCCCGGCTCCGGCCCGGTCGCGGGCGGCGCAGCCCTGCCGGCTCCGGCTCCGGTCGAAGGCGGCATGCCCCGGCCGGCCCCAGCGGCTGGGTCCAGAAGACGAGTCCGGCGCGGGAACATGTCGTCCAGCGTCGGCTGGCGCATCGGCTCGGCCCGCGTGCCGCGATCAGGCGCTGAGGCCAGCGGCACGGCGAAGGAAGGCGCCCCTGCGGGAGGCGGAGTACCCGCAGGTGGCGGCGGCGTAGGTGCGCGCGATGGAGGCTGTGGCGTCGGCTCCCTCCTTTGGCGCGGAGGCGGCGACACGACGCGCGGAGTTTGCCGGGAGCCGCCGCCCTGAGCAAACTTGATGGGGGCCCTAGCCAAACAAACAAGGAGAAGATAAGCATAGAGAGTAAGGAAAGAAAAGGAATCAAACAAGAGAAAAAGAGAGCTCACCCGGCCTGCTCCGGAACTTTCTTCGGCTGCTGCCGGCGGAGCTTCTTCGCCTTCGCCTCCAAGGCGGCAGTGGAGCGGGGGTCGCCAACCCGCTTCTTCCCCTTGGGCGCCGAAGTCGCCGTGGTGCTTGGCGGCCTCGCGCGCAGGGGCACGGCGGGGATTGGCCCCGTGGCGGACGTCGCCGGCTCCTCGTCCTCCTGCTGCTCCGGTGAAGGGGGCGGATTGTGTTCCCCCTGGCCGCCTAGGTCAGGCGCCTGCAGCAGGTCGTCGTCCCCGGCCTGGTCGCCGGCTTGGTCAGCCGGATCGGCGTGATCCGGCGTCCACCTCCTCGTCGCCAGGTCGCCGTCCTCGACGTTCTGGCGGTCGAAGAGCTAGAAAAACAGAAGCCATGAGCAAACAACAAGCCGGAAGTCGGCAGAAAGGAAGGGAAGTCGGTCTCGCAGCCGCAAGCCGGAAGTCGGCGAAAACATAAAGCTTACCAGCTCGGGTTGGTGGTCCCTGTCGTGGGGCGCCAGCCCGTAGTTCCATTCGTCCGGCATGTTCGCCTTGGTGATGTTATTCACCCGGTGGGCCACCTGGGCCTTGGAGAGCAGCGCCTTGGACGTCCGGTTCGGGTCGAACCGGCCGGACATGTGCCCGATTTTGTGGGTGCGCATTTGGAGCGGCAGCACCCGGCGCTCAGCGATGGTGCAGAGGAGGTCCTCGGCGGTCAGCCCGTTCCCGACGGCCGCCCCCAGGAAATCCCAGAGCTGGTTCACCTCAGCGTCCGGGTCCGCCGTGCGGGCGTTGTAGCTCCAGTTGATCCGGCCGACTGGAGGAGCCGGGTTGAACTCCGGCAGGTTGATCCGGTCGACGAGCTGGCCCTCGTTGCGCACGTAGAAGAACGACATCTGCCAATTCTTCACCGAGTCAACGGTTGGAATTTTGGGGAAGGGCGTACCCGGCCGGGTGTAGATCGAGGCGGCGCCGCAGGCCCGCAGGCGGCCCTCAGTGGTTTGCGCCTTGAGGTAGAAGAGCCGGCTCCAGAAATCGATATCCGGCCACAAGCCGGCGTAGGCCTCCATGAAAGCCACATAGCAGCTGAGGAGGATGCAGGCGTTGGCCGGCAGATGGTGCGGCTGCAGGCCGAAGTTGTCGAGGAACTGGCGGAAGAAGGTGGATGCCGGCAGGCCCAGCCCGCGATCGAGATGCGCGCCGAAGACGACGCGCTCGCCGGCCCTCGGCTCGGGCTCCGTCTCCTCGCCGGGCGCCCTCGTGACCACCGACGACGGGATCCGGCGGAGGCGCACCAGCCGCTCGATGTCGTCGTCCTTCATGTATGATCCCCTCCATGATCCGCTGGCGGAGGCCATCGTCGAGGAAGAAGAAGAGGAGGACCACGAAAGGCGGAAAGGCGAGGAGGAACCTTGCGACGGCGGCGGCGACGACGGCGGCGGAGGACGCTCCGTTGAAACGCGGGGCCCCGTGGCGCCGGCTCGTCGGAGTAGCAGCGGCGGATTGGCGGAGATGCGCTCGCCGGAGTTCGCCAGTGGAAAACGTTCGCCGGAGCAGCAACGGGCTCGAGCGCGAAGAAGAGAGCGAGAGGAGCGGGAGCGCGAGGAAGACGAAGTGAGGCAGTGGCCGCCTCGGTACCCTCCCCCGCGGCATTTATAGCCGCCCGCGGCGGACGGTTAGCCTCCAAGTGGCGATCGTGGCCACGTCACCCGGATCTTCTGCGCATTAACTCCCCCCACGACCGCTGCCATTACTGGAAACCGCCACACCACGTCGCCCACGACCGCGCCGAATCCGGAGGGGACATTGATGTGACCAGACGAACCGGCGGCAGAGCCCAGGCGTCAGACTGGTCAAGTCGGGTGCAGGACCCGAGGCGGCGGAGACTCCGGCGCGCCGCAAGCCGGAGCCGGACAATAAGTTCAACTCGGACCAAAAGTCATCCAGCAAGGCGGAGACACCACCAAAACTTGCGAGAAAGCAAAAGCCGCATAAGTGTAAATAGTGGCCGGCTAGAAGCAGCCGGCCGAAGCGAGCCGGATGAGGGCGCAGCCGGCTGAATGGAAATTCTCAGTCGGCCCCTCCAGGTGCCGTCAAGTATATTCAAGAAGCCAGGAAAACCTGCCTAGGTCCTTCTAAACGCAGGACCTTGCCAGCTTCGGGGGCTAATGTCGGGGGGAAGACCCCGGGTAGGGCAATGGACGCGGAGCAACCGGCTGGCCACTGGCCGGCTCGCGGCAAAGGCCGGCTGAGGAGCAGCCGGCTGGCGCCGTGGCCGGCTGGTCCGGAAGCCGGCTGGCTCTAAGTCCTAGTCGGCCTGGCTACGGCCGCCAATGCTGTGGCTGGGCCGGCTTCTACAAGCCATATCCGACTGGGGGTCTGTACCTCAGACCGACTCGAGGCTGGCGAGTCTTGCACTAGAAGGAACCGGGTTGGTGATTCGGGTTCCCAAAGTCCACGCTGACTTCATCTCCCGTAAAGCGCGGGGCACTGTGGAGCAATAGTGCCACGCGCCGGACAGGCCATCATGGTCCACGTCGATCCGTACTGGCTACAGTGGCTGATGGCGACAGGGACACCTCCTCTCCATACCGCTGACCTCGGCAGCCGGATGGGACAGGCCATGAGGCCTCAACGGCTCCTGACATCATTGCCTCGGGAAGGAGCGGAAGCCGGAGCCGGCCAAGCCGGCCAGTAGACTATAGGGTCTTATATGTAAAGTGCCGGTGCCTATATAAGCCGCACTACCCCCTCTCGTGCAGGAGATCGATCATTCTCACTTCACTTCCACCCCTAGCGCTGCCCTGTGAGAGAGACTTCAGTCTTCCTTAGCCTCTCAGGAGCAGCCGGATACAGCTCAAGGAGCAACCTTGTATTATGTGATCATCATATACACTCTAGCAGGAGTAGAGGTTTTACCTCCATCGGAGGGCCTCGAACCTGGGTACGTCGCCGTGTCGCTCGTCCCCATACCCGCATCCGGATACCGCCGTGAGATCTCTCAGGAACCACCTTCGATTAGCCACCCTATGGCATATGCCGTGACGATACCACGACACAAGAGATGAAGTGTCAACATCATAATTTGTTCTAATAATAGAATCAAAAGGTAACTTCATTCTCTTTCTAGGGAAGTGTTCCATACCTTTCTTGAGAGGAAATTGATATTTAATATTACCTTCCTTCATATCAATGATAGCACCAACGGTTCGAAGAAAAGGTCTTCCCAATATAATGGGACAAGATGCATTGCATTCAATATCCAAGACAACAAAATCAATGGGGACAAGGTTATTGTTAACGGTAATACGAACATTATCAATTTTCCCCAAAGGTTTCTTTGTAGAATGATCAGCAAGATTAACATCCAAATAACAATTTTTCAGCGGTGGCAAGTCAAGCATATTATAAATTTTCTTCGGCATAACAGAAATACTTGCACCAAGATCACATAAAGCATTACAATCAAAATCTTTAACCTTCATCTTAATGATGGGCTCCCAACCATCCTCTAGCTTTCTAGGAATAGAGGCTTCGCGCTCTAGTTTCTCTTCTCTAGCTTTTATGAGAGCATTTGTAATATGTTGCGTGAAAGCCAAATTTATAGCACTAGCGTTAGGACTTTTAGCAAGTTTTTGCAAGAACTTTATAACTTCAGAGATGTGGCAATCATCAAAATTCAAACCATTATAATCTAAAGCAATGGGATCATCATCCCCAATGTTGGAAAAAATTTCAGCAGTTTTATCACAGCGATTTCAGCGGTTTTAGCGATTTCAGGCAGTTTCTCGCGCTTTGCATTAGAAGTGGAAACATTGCTAACACCAATTCTTTTATTATTAATAGTAGGAGGTGCAGCAACATGTGTAGCATTAGCATTACTAGTCGTGCTAATAGTCCAAACTTTAGCTACATTCTTCTCTTTAGCTAGTTTTTCATTTTCTTCTCTATCCCACCTAGCACGCAATTCGGCCATTAATCTTATATTCTCATTAATTCTAACTTGGATGGCATTTGCTGTAGTAACAATTTTATTTTCAATATCCCTACTAGGCATAACTTTCGATTTCAAAAGATCAACATCAAAGGCAAGACTATCGACTTTAGAAGCAAGTATATCAATTTTCCCAAGCTTTTCTTCAACAGATTTGTTAAAGGCAGTTTGTGTACTAATAAATTCTTTAAGCATAGCTTCAAGTCCAGGGGGTGTGTTCCTATTATTATTGTAAGAATTCCCATAAGAATTAGCATAACCGTTACCATTATTATAAGGATATGGCCTATAGTTATTACTAGAATTGTTCCGATAAGCATTGTTGTTGAAATTATTATTTTTAATGAAGTTTACATCAACATGTTCTTCTTGGGCAACCAATGAAGCTAACGGAACATTATTAGGATCAACATTAGTCCTATCATTCACAAGCATAGACATAATAGCATCAATCTTATCACTCAAGGAAGAGCTTTCTTCGACAGAATTTACCTTCTTACCTTGTGGAGCTCTTTCCGTGTGCCATTCAGAGTAGTTGATCATCATATTATCAAGAAGCTTTGTTGCTTCACCAAGAGTGATGGACATAAAGGTACCTCCAGCAGCTGAATCCAATAAATTCCGCGAAGAAAAATTTAGTCCTGCATAGAAGGTTTGGATGATCATCCAAGTAGTAAGTCCATGGGTTGGGCAATTTTTAACCAGAGATTTCATTCTTTCCCATGCTTGTGCAACATGCTCAGTATCTAATTGTTTAAAATTCATTATGCTACTCCTCAAAGATATAATTTTAGCAGGGGGATAATATCTACCAATAAAAGCATCCTTGCATTTAGTTCATGAATCAATACTATTCTTAGGCAGAGATAGCAACCAATCTTTAGCTCTTCCTCTTAATGAGAAAGGGAACAATTTTAATTTAATAATATCACCATCTACATCTTTATATTTTTGCATTTCACATAGTTCAACAAAATTATTAAGATGGGCAGCAGCATCATCAGAACTAACACCAGAAAATTGCTCTCGCATAACAAGATTCAGTAAAGCAGGTTTAATTTCAAAGAATTCTGCTGTAGTAGCAGGTGGAGCAATAGGTGTCCATAAGAAATCATTATTATTTGTGGTTGTGAAGTCACACAACTTAGTATTTTCAGGAGTGGCCATTTTAGCAGTAGTAAATAAAGCAAACTAGATAAAGTAAATGCAAGTAACTAATTTTTTTGTGTTTTTGATATAGCAAACAAGATAGCAAATAAAGTAAAACTAGCAACTAAATTTTTTTGTATTTTGATATAGTGCAGCAAACAAAGTAGTAAATAAAACTAAGCAAGACAAAAACAAAGTAAAGAGATTGGGAAGTGGAGACTCCCCTTGCAGCGTGTCTTGATCTCCCCGGCAACGGCGCCAGAAAAAGAGCTTGATACGCGTACAGCACGCGTCCGTTGGGAACCCCAAGAGGAAGGTGTGATGCGTACAGCGGCAAGTTTTCCCTCAGTATGAAACCAAGGTTTATCGAACCAGTAGGAGCCAAGAAGCACGTTGAAGGTTGATGGCGGCGGGATGTAGTGCGGCGCAACACCAGAGATTCCGGCGCCAACGTGGAACCTGCACAACACAACCAAAGTACTTTGCCCCAACGAAACAGCGAGGTTGTCAATCTCACCGGCTTGCTGTAACAAAGGATTAGATGTATAGTGTGGATGATGATTGTTTGCAGAAAACAGTAGAACAGTATTGCAGTAGATTGTATTTCAGTATAGAGAATTGGACCGAGGTCCACAATTCACTAGAGGTGTCTCTCCCATAAGATAAACAGCATGTTGGGTGAACAAATTACAGTTGGGCAATTGACAAATAAAGAGGGCATGACCATGCACATACATATTATGATGAGTATAGTGAGATTTAATTGGGCATTACGACAAAGTACATAGACCGCTATCCAGCATGCATCTATGCCTAAAAAGTCCACCTTCAGGTTATCATCCGAACCCCCTCCAGTATTAAGTTGCTAACAACAGACAATTGCATTAAGTATTGCGCGTAATGTAATCAGTGACTACATCCTTGAACATAGCACCAATGTTTTATCCCTAGTGGCAACAGCACATCCATAATCTTAGAGATTTCTGTCACTTCCCCAGATTCACGGAGACATGAACCCACTATCGAGCATAAATACTCCCTCTTGGAGTTACAAGCATCTACTTGGCCAGAGCATCTACTAGTAACGGAGAGCATGCAAGATCATAAATAACACATAGACATAACTTTGATAATCAACATAACAAGTATTCTCTATTCATCGGATCCCAACAAACACAACATATAGAATTACAGATATATGATCTTGATCATGTTAGGCAGCTCACAAGATCCGACAATTAAGCACAATGGGGAGAAGACAACCATCTAGCTACTGCTATGGACCCATAGTCCAGGGGTAGACTACTCACACATCACTCCGGAGGCGACCATGGCGGCGTAGAGTCCTCCGGGAGATGAATCCCCTCTCCGGCAGGGTGCCGGAGGCGATCTCCTGAATCCCCCGAGATGGGATTGGCGGCGGCGGCGTCTCTGGAAGGTTTTCCGTATCGTGGCTCTCGGTACTGGGGGTTTCGCGATGGAGGCTTTAAGTAGGCGGAAGGGCAGGTCAGGAGGCGGCACGAGGGGCCCACACTACAGGCCGGCGCGGCCAGGGCTTGGGCCGCGCCGCCCTAGGGTTTGGCCGCCTCGTGGCCCCACTTCGTCTCCTCTTCGGTCTTCTGGAAGCTTCGTGGCAAAATAGGACCCTGGGCGTTGATTTCGTCCAATTCCGAGAATATTTCGTTACTAGGATTTCTGAAACCAAAAACAGCAGAAACCAGCAACTGGCTCTTCGGCATCTTGTTAATAGGTTAGTTCCAGAAAATGCACGAATATGACATAAAGTGTGCATAAAACATGTAGATATCATCAATAATGTGGCATGGAACACAAGAAATTATCGATACGTCGGAGACGTATCAGGGGCCCACACCACCCCTAGGTGCAGACCGTGCCATGGGGTGGTCTGGCCGCCCTGTGTCGCCTCTTCGAACCCCCTCTGGACTATGTCTTCGTTTCGGTAAAATATTAACTTCGGATTTTGTTTCGTCCAATTCCGAGAATATTTCCTGTACAACTTTTCTAAAATACAAAAGCAGCAGAAAACAGGGAACTGGCACTGTGACATCTTGTTAATAGGTTAGTGCCAGAAATCATATAAAAGTGCAACGAAGTGTAAGCAAAACATATATGAAATTGGTGTAAAACAAGCATGGAGCATCAAAACTTATAGATACGTTTGAGACGTATGAAGCATCCCCAAGCTTAACTCCTACACATCCTCGAGTAGGTAAGTGATAACAAAATAATTTTTGAGGTGACATGAAGCCAACACAATCTTGATCAAGCATGTAAAGCATTGTGAGCTGGGATCTAAGTACTCTAAACATAGGTATGATAGATATAATTCAATAGAACTTAGCAACTATGTTATAACATGAAGAGTAACTCAAACAAAGGATCATGAATAATGGTGCATTGAAAGCAACTGTTTGTTTATGAGCATAGAGTAAACATAACAAAGTGGTACTCAACATGTCCTTTATGAAATAGCAAAACATAAATGCTAGGACACCTTCAAAGTTCAGAGGATGACTAGATACAAATAATTTAAGAACAAGCAATAGCACAATCATGAATCAATCAATAATAATTTTGGGACTATGCACATTGCACTAAGAATGACAACTATGCTCTCTTAATTGGTGCATAAAGTAGAAGATGAAAACTCAACATAATAGTAAAAGAGAGACTCTTTGCAGAGTAATCAAGATAAACAAATTTTATAAACTTTTTAAAAAGTATGGTACTTATTAGCTTTGAGCTCTCATTGCCCCTATCATAAGCATCTTGAATGGTTAAAAGTAATGTGAGTCAAATATGAGCTATATGCTTGCAAATCACAAGTTGAAAATCTCACGCCCCTTGAATGTGTGAGTACCTAAACCTATTGCTACTCAACTTAGGTCTCAAATAAGTTCTTGTCATTGTAAATATACATGTATCATTGAGAACGCCAACGGGGTACCTCTTGCCCGATGATATGGAGGTACTCTTGTAGGAGAAATCCCGTGCCAAAATGACAAGACAAACAGACAGTGAGCATCTCAGTAATCTTTTATTTACTATGGGTATAGTTTTTATTGCAAATGCTTCATAGAATTCTCACTATGGCTTAGCTGTAAATTTCCACCATGAATTATGCATGGCTTAGATTAACGTCCCAGACGTTTCTCTAACTCATATACGAACTCCATGTACTTATAAGTTTCCATTTTATTTCGCACCGCTAGGCATCTCTAAACAAAAGAACATGACATCAACTAAATTTTAGTGCAATATCGAAAGTGTTCCCCATGAAAGCATGGTTCTACTAACTCCCAACTTGCAATTTGCAACCATATAAACTTCATAAGATAGGCACAATGATCAAATTTATTAAGTGCAAGAAAGTAAATGTGTCATCAAGTTCGTGAGAGCTTTACTGACTAATTTTCTCATGCCAAAATTTAATTTGTAAGATAACTAAAAACATGATGAATATACTTAGAATAGCAATAATGCTACTAAGTAGATATACCTTCTCCATGTCGTCTGAGCCTAGCGTGAGTCCAGCGGCCTCGAGCGCCTTCTGGCTGCTGACGATGCAGTAGCGCAGGCAGTCGTCGAGCCACCGGTCGTTCTTGCCGTCGATGTAGCCCTCAGATGAGAACCCGTGGATCTGGCCTGCGAACCGTGTGGGGAACTTGGAGGCGTCGAAGCGGTCAATGGGGCCGATTCCGCTCTCCATGGAGAGGAGGTGGACGTAGTAGGTGCCGACGTCGTTGTCAAAGACGGAGACGAGCCCCATCCTGGTGATCACCACCCGCTTCCTCGGATCCGTCTCGCGTCGGGGAGGGGCGGCCGCGGCCGTCGCGGAGGCACGAACGGAGATGCGGGCGGGCCGTCGCCGCGGGGTGGCCGGCGCCACAGAGACGGCCACGGTGGGGACAAGGAGGCTCTTCATGGCTGGGGGCGGGGGGCGGCAGCGGGGGTGGCGAACTGGCGATGGAAACGAGGTTGGAGGCTCGCTCTGGGTGTGCTGTGTTGTGTGCTGGCTGTGAGGCGGGGGGGGGGGGGGTGGTGAGAGCCCGTATGTATGGAGGGTGGCGACGGTGGGTTTGGCGACGATAAATTGGACAGACATTGCGATGCGACGATGCCGCTCTTGTTGTTTCCGAGCTTGTGCTTCAAGGAATTGCTCCGTGGCAATTGAAAATCCCATTGAAATTATACTCGTCGATGAACAGCTGCTGGAAAGCTACTACTCTCCCTAGAGCGAATCGAATGTCCACCACCTTGAAAACGATGAGCTTCGAACAAGAAACCATCCCTCTGTCCGCTAGATGCAAGTCTTTTCATCAGATATTCAAGCCATAGCAATGATAACAACAACTTTTTTTTGCTAGAGCACTCTAGTATTAAGAAAAATAAATCCAAGACACCACATTTAATTAGTATACCAAAAGGTGAACTCTATGTGGGACCATTAATGCCGTGTTGTTCCAATATTTCTGAGGTTCATGTTAGTGGCACCTTAATAGTGGAAATTCAATTTATACGGAATCATGCATAACTACCAATGAAAGGTTGAGAAAACGTGAATCCAAACAAAATCATTAATGGAAATGCCACGGGATTAGTTTTTTACACGACCATGACATGGTAGTGGTATATGGGTTCTCGTGATTTGGAATGCGAAAGGGCTCCCAGGAGCATGTGTAAGTGATATAACTAACAAATCTTCCAATTTGAAACAACGGTAAGCATTACGCAGTGGAGATAGTTGAGCCAAAGAAACATGCAATTTGTCATCTTGGTGTGCATTTTAAAGCCATTCTCCTCCAAATACCGTTGAGAGTCCATGCAACCCTCCTTTGCTCATCTAGTTTTATGATATGTGGACCAATCTCCTCCATTCCCTATTCTTCACTTGCGAAGAAAGATATTATCACAACGTTGCTCCTTCCAGACGGTATGAGAGCATGGCGTGAAGGGTGTTTGTTCAAGAAGTAACCAAAGATCAGTGGATGAACAAAATGGAGGGGGAATAGTTCAAAAGGCAGATTAGGAGGGACTAGTTTGATGGTTATGTCAACCAATAGGTTCATGTTGTTTCTTTGCTCATTAGCTGATAATTCCTGGTGTCTTCTATGCCTATAACTAAGTAATTCAAACCCCTAGTGTATAGAGACATGAGATATTAGATTGAATAATGTCAATACATAAAAGTGAAACGATAAATAAGTTATTTATCTTTGGCTTCAGGGACTCATGCTCCTTATAAAAGGCTTCGGGTAGGCAACAACATGAATTCATTACTCATTTGGTATCTAGGAGTTCTGTTGGTTATGAGATCGGTACACCGGTAGGTCATCGGCTTTTAGTGCTTCCATTAAATAAGTAAACCAATTATCACATCTGCACCAAAACAATGTAACTGGAGAACACATAATTTACTGTCACAAGGTTCATGAAAAAGAAAAATATCATATTCTGGTGCCACATGGAGGATCCCATTTACATTTAGAAAGTTCACACGGTTATGCATATAGTTAAGAGAGCCACCCACCAAACATAAAGTGGAGAACATATCTCCAATAGACTATCTTATTGAAAAAAAGTGAATTATATGAATATTATTACAAGACACAAATAGAAAATCCATATAGTTGATCAGAGAGGAAATGCTAATTAGGGTGGAACAAATTAAGAGGAGTGGTAGGGTGAAGAGGGTGAAGAGATTGTCGAGATCTCAATAAGAGGGCTGCGTCGTCAAGTGGTACCCAATCGGTTCAAGATCACGATATTAATAAGCGTTCTTATTCGATCTGAGATGAGCATAAATTTTGAAAGTTCACGGTCGGATATGGGCATCTAGGAATAGTTCGATCGCCAAATTGACCATTATCCCTTAATGATATGATAAGTTCATCGGGCCAACTTGTAGCACTCTTCCGGTCTCCCTCCTATACCATTCGCAAATCCTTCGGAGGCCCTTTCATGGGTTCTTGTTTGTGGAGGAAGATAAACTTCTTCGATGCGAGTGTCCTAGTTCTCTCTCAGTGTCCCCTGATCATTCCTAAGGCTCTTCTCCGACTTTTCATGCAGATGTTGATCCATCATCTTTGATCCCATACATGTCCTCACCCTCCAATCATTGCCCTTGCTTCTCTTTGTCATCGTCACGACCAAGGGCTTGAGTTCACGGTGAGTATGGACTTGCTTGATTGCCTCTAGTTGGCAGCTGTCTTCAACGGTACGTCGTCAACTCTTCTGTGAACTAGGGTAATATGTCTCTAGTTTTGTATATGCCTCTCTCTTGCATTGTTGTAACTTTGTGATCCCAATCGATGTAGTTTTACTTTCGTGTGCTTTATGGGAATCCCATCTTGCATACTTACTGCCTTGATTGATCAGTTTACGTTGAGTAAGCCAATAAATTAACTTTGCTTCTTCAAGTAATATACAATTTGAAATAACGCCAAGCATCACGTAACCAAGAGAGGTGAGCCACAGAAATAGCCCGGGTTTTTCTTTCACAAATAGTGATGTGAGCAGTGGTTTGAAAGCATTATTATTTGTAGCCTAGGTACATATGATCTCGACTTTCAATATAAGAAAAGTACAGAAAAATCAATCTTATACAGAATGGACACAAGTTACAAATGTAAGAGCATCTCCAGCCGTGTCCTCCAAATCGTTCTTCAAACGGCGCCGGATCAAGCGTTTGAGGACGTGTTTTCTTCATGCCACGTTTGGGGGACGTCGCCTCCCAGCCGCGCCCTCTAAACGCGCCCTCCAAATAAATAAAAGTGCACAAAATAAAGGTTTTATTCAGATTTGATTATATTTTACAAGTTTGAATGAAAACTGCTAGATTTTATCTAACCCTAGGCTACTGGCTGTCCGGGAGTGCGTTCGATGGCCCCGCCGCATCGTCGCTTCCCCTCCACCGCAGCTCCTGCGCCGCGCGTCGCCTCTCCCTGCGGAGGGTGAAGAGAAGACGCCGGTGCTCCATGAGCGCGTCGTCTGCCGTCCCCTGTTGCGCCGCCTGGAGGGAGAGTTCGACGGCGCGACGAATCTGCTAGTCTTCGCGGGCACGGGCATCATCCTGCAGCTTCTTCTCCGACTCGAACGACTCGACGAGCGCTCGTTGCTGATGCGCCGCCTCGTCCGGGTGCCGCCCGTCGTCGTCGGACCAGTCGAATTCGTCATCGTCCTCCTCCTCCTCCGCTGCCTCTGCCTCGTCGTCGTCGTCCTCCTCCTCCTCCTCCATTTGCGCCGCCACAACCTCCGCCATCACATCCACCTCCGCCACCAACGCATCCGCCCTGCCCCCCTAGGCCGCCTCCTGCTGCTGATGGTCGTGCGCCGCCTCCTGCTGCTGACACTCCACTGCATCCCGTTGTCGCTGCTCGATCGCCTCCCACCGTTCACGGTACTGGAGATCCCGCTCCATGTGCAGGCGTTGTCGCTCTGCACGCCACCTCTTGCCCATCTCCTCTGCCCGACGCCGCCGCGCCTCTTCCGTTGTGGCGGCGTTGAATGCCAATATGGTGTCCGCCAGCGCCGCCTCCTCCCACGCTTCGTTCTCCGCAGCTTCCGGGTCGATGTCGGACTGCAGTGCCGGAGGTGATGGAGGTGGTTGATGGTGCTCCGGTGATGGCGCCAGTCAATCTTGTTGGCAGTTGTTGTGGAAGCGGTTGGGAAACCCCAAGAGGAAGGTGTGATGAGCACAACAGCAACTTTTCCCTCAGTACGAAACAAAGGTTTAATCGACCAGTAGGAGAAAGTTGTGACTTCTGAAGGTGTTGCTAGTTGACTAGTGGCAGGGCGCACTACCGGCGTTAGCAACAACGTGGAACCTGCACACAACACAACCAAAGTACTTTGCCCCAATTTGCAGTGAGTTTGTCAATCTCACCGGTTTGCCGAACACAAAGAATTAGACATATCAAGTGGAAAGAGTTGTTTGCAGAAAGTAAACAGAACAGGATTACAGTAGATGAATTTATCAGTGTAAAGGAAACATGACCGGGATCCACAGTTCACTAGAGGTGTCTCTCCATAAAGATAAATAACATGCTGAGTGAACAAATTACAGCTGGGCAATTGACAGAATATCGACCATACATGACAAGATGGTTACTATGAGATTTGATTGGGCATTACAACATAATACATAGACCGTAATCCTATTCCGTCTATGACTAATAATCCACCTTCTGGTTATCGTCCGAACCCTTTCAGTATTAAGTTGCAAGCAACAGATTATTGCATTAAGCAATGTGTGTAAAGTAAACAATAAAATTACCCTCGAATAAAACATTGCTGTTTTGTCCCTAGTAGCAACAGTACATCTACAATCTTAGAAATTATTGTCACTCTCCCGGAAAATTAGAGGCATGAACCTATTATCGAGCATAAATACCCCCTGTTGGAGTCACAACTATCTACTTGGCCAGAGTATCCACTAGCAACGGAGAGCATGCATGATCACAAATAACATATGACATGAATATATAATCGACCTCAACATAGTATACAATATTCATCAGATCCCAGCAAACACATCATGTTAGATTACATAAGGATGATCTTGATCATGTAGGGCAGCTCACAAGATCTATACATGAGGCACAAATTGGAGAAGACAACCATCTAGCTACTACTATGGACTCATAGTCCAGGGATGAACTACTCACGCATCACTTCGGAGGTGGGCATGGCGATTTAGTTGCCTCCGGGCGATCATTTCCCCCTCTAGCAGAGTGCCGGGAAGAGCTTCAGAACCCCCGAGATGGGTTCTGTGATGGCGGCCGCGATGGAACTTTTCGTGGATGGAGGCTCAGGTATCTAGGATTTTCCCGAGAAGATGTATGAATAGGCGGAGGATTTAAGTCGGTGGGGTGCCTGGGAGCCCACACCATCCTTAGGCGGGGGCCACACCCAGGCCGCGCCATGGGGTGGTCTGGCCCTGTGGCGCCTCTTCAATCCCCCCCCCTCTAGACTCTGTCTTCGTTACAGTAAAATATTTACTTCGGCTTTCATTTTGTCCAATTCCGAGAATATTTCCTGTACAACTTTTCTGAAATAGAAAAATAGCATAAAATAGGAGGCATCTTGTTAATGGGTTAGTGCCGGAAATCATATAAAAGTGCAACAAAGTGTAGGAAAAACATATATGAATTAGTGTAAAACAAGCACGAAGCATCAAAAATTGTAGATACGTTTGAGACGTATCAAGCATCCCCAAGCTTAACTCCTGCTCGTCCTCGAGTAGGTAAGTGATAACAAAATAATTTTTTAGGTGACATGAAGCCAACACAATCTTGATCAAACATGTAAAGCATTGTAAGCTGGGATCTAAGTACTCTAAACATAGACATGATATATATAATTTAATAAAACTTAGCAACTATGTTATAACATGAAGAGTAACTCAAACAAAGGATCATGAACAATAGTGCATTGAAAGCAATTGTTTGTTTATGAGCATAGAGTAAACATAACAAAGTGGTACTCAATATGTCCTTTATGGAATAGCAAAACATAAATGCTAGGACACCTTCAAAGTTCAGAGGGTGACTAGATACAAATAATTTAAGAACAAGCAATAACACAATCATGAATCAATCAATAATAATTTTGGGACTATGCACATTGCACAAAGAATGATAACTATGCTCTCTTAATTGGTGCATAAAGTAGAAGATGAAGACTCAACATAATAGTAAAAGAGAGACTCTTTGCAGAGTAAGCAAGATAAACAAGTTTTATAAACCTTCCAAAAAAGTATGGTACTTATTAGCTTTGAGCTCTCATTGCCCCTATCATAAGCATCTTGAATGGTTAAAATTAATGTGAGTCAAATATGAACTATATGCTTGGAAATCACATGTTGAAAATCTCATGTCCCTTGAATGTGAGTACATAAACCTCATGCTACTCAACTTAGGGTCCCAAATAAGTTCTTGTCATTGTAAGTATACATGTATCATTGAGAACCTCCATCAGGGTACCTTTTGCCCGATGATATGGAGGTACTCTTCTAGGAGCAATCCCGTGCCAAAATGACAAGACAAACAGACAGTGAGCATCTCAGCAATCTTTTATTTACTATGGGTATAGCTTTTTATTGCAAATGCTTCATAGAATGCTCACTATGGCTTAGCTGTAAATTTCCACCATGAATGATGCATGGCTTAGATTATCGTCCCAGGCGTTTCTCTAAATCATATACAAACTCCATGGACTTATAAGTTTCCATTTTATTTCGCACCGCTAAACAAAAGAACATGACATCAACTAAATATTAGTGCAATACCGAAAGTGTTCCCCATGAAAGCATGGTTCTACTAACTCTCAACTTGCAATTTGCAACCATATAAACTTCATAAGATAGGTACAATGATCAAATTTATTAAGTGCAAGAAAGTAAATGTGCCATCAAGTTTGTGAGAGCTTTACTGACTAATTTTCTCATGCCAAAATTTAATTTGGAAGATAAATAAAAACATGATGAATATACTTAGAATAGCAATAATTCTACTAGGTAGATATGGTGGACACAATTGGCAAACTTTGGTTATTGTTGGTTGGATGCACGAGTAGAGTTCATACACAGTACATGCGAAGGCTAGCAAAATACTGGGAGCGACAAACTAAGAGAGCAGTAATGGACATAATCATGCATAGCGACAAAACATTATCAATCAAAGCATAAAGTGATATTACAAGTCAAAAACTGAATGATCATAGATGCTTTAGTTGACTGGTAATAGTCATAACATGGTATAAGCATGCGCCAAGTCAACCCAATAAAGCATCAAAGGAGAATACCACAATATTATGTTTTTATGATAGAAACAACACATGATTCTTTCAATGACACATTATGAACTCTCACCCATTTGAGATAAGTCATGCTACAATAATAAATACTAAGCATAAGATAAAAATAACATACAATATGACATGCCAAAGTCTATGCCACAGTCTAAACAAGCTTCCTTTTGCATCACTATAGTAATGAAATATTTTACTCGTATCCAACACCAATCAACTTATTTGAAATAACTCTCAGAGATAAAATACGTTATGGACCAGAGAGCTAATCATTCATAAATAAAGAATACTAACAAGCTCTGAACAAAATTTAAATGAAAGAACAAGAGCTAAACGCAGTACCAAAAAACTAGAACACTCATAGAACAATAACAATAAAAAATAGAGCGTTCTATCCACTTAAAACAGAGCGGGTCTTTCTCCAAAACAAATGTGCTGGGATCCAACATATGCTACAGAAAAAAAAGTAAACTAAAAATAAAAATAAAGACGCTCCAAAAACAACACATAGCGTATGAAACAATAAAAATATAACGCGTAGAGAGATGACATGTTGCTTTGTTGATACAGAGGAGATGTCTTGGGCATCCCAAGTTTTGACGCTTGTGTAGGATAACGTTGCATAGAAAACAAAAAATTTCCTACCGCGAGAACGCAATCCAAGCCAAGATGCAATCTAGAAGATGGGAGCAACGAGGGGATGAACGAGACTAACCCTTGAAGATTTCCAAAGCCTATAAGAGTAGGCTCTTATTGCTGCGGTAGACGATCACTTGCCGCTTGCAAAAGCACGTAGAAGATCTTGATCACGGTGCCACAATCGGGCAGCACCTCCGTACTCGGTCACACGTTCGGTGTTGATGAAGATGACGTCCTTCTCCCCGTTCCAGCGGGCAGCGGAAGTAGTAGCTCCTCCTTGAATCCGGCAGCACGACGGCGTGGTGGCGGTGGTAATGGAGAACTCCAGCGGAGCTTCGCTAAGCGTGCGGGAGAGGTGGAGGAGAGAGGGGGCGGCTAGGGTTTGGGAGAGGGGGTGGCCGGCCTCAAGGGGTGCGGCCAAGCTATGGCTCTGTGGTGGCCAGCCCCCTCCCCTATGCCCCTCATTATATAGGTGGAAGCCCCAAGAGTTGTAGTCCAAGTCTTCGAATAAGACACCAACACCAAAACTTCCCAAAGGTGGGAAACCTACTCAAGGAGGGAGTCCTACCCAAGGTGGGACTCCCACCTTTTCCTTAGGTGGGGTGGCCGGCCACCATGGGTGGAATCCACCTGGGATTCCTTCCCCTTAGGGCTGGCCGGCCATACTAGTGGAGTCCCTCCGGGACTCCACCTTCCATAGTGCCATTCTTCCGGACTTTTCTAGAACCTTCTAGAACCTGCCATAAATGCACCGGATCATTTCCAAACTTGGAATATGACTTCCTATATATGAATCTTATTCTCCGGACCATTCTGGAACTCCTCGTGATGTCCGGGATCTCATCCGGGACTCCGAACAAATATTCGAACTCCATTCCATATTCAAGTTCTACCATTTCAACATCCAACTTTAAGTGTGTCACCCTACGGTTCGCGAACTATGCGGACATGGTTGAGTACTCACTCCGACCAATAACCAATAGCGGGATCTGGAGATCCATAATGGCTCCCACATATTCAACGATGACTTCAGTGATCGAATGAACCATTCACATACGATACCAATTCCCTTTTTCACGCGATATTTTACTTGTCCGAGGTTTGATCATCGGTATTACTCTATACCTTGTTCAACCTCGTCTCCTGACAAGTACTCTTTACTCGTACCGTGGTATGTGGTCTCTTATGAACTTATTCATATGCTTGCAAGACATTAGACGACATTCCACCGAGAGGGCCCAGAGTATATCTATCCGTCATCGGGATGGACAAATCCCACTGTTGATCCATATGCCTCAACTCATACTTTCCGGATACTTAATCCCATCTTTATAACCACCCATTTACGCAGTGGCGTTTGATGTAATCAAAGTACCTTTCCGGTATAAGTGATTTACATGATCTCATGGTCATAAGGACTAGGTAACTATGTATTGAAAGCTTATAGCAAATAACTTAATGACGTGATCTTATGCTACGCTTAATTGGGTGTGCCCATTATATCATTCACATAATGACATAACCTTGTTATTAATAACATCCAATGTTCATGATCATGAAACGATGATCATCTATTAATCAACAAGCTAGTTATACAAGAGGCTTTACTAGGGACTCCTTGTTGTTCACATAACACACATGTATCAATGTTTCGGTTAATACAATTATAGCATGGTATGTAAATATTATCATAAACTCAAAGATATTATAATAACCATTTTATTATTGCCTCTTGGGCATATCTCCAACAGTCTCCCACTTGCACTAGAGTCAATAATCTAGTTTACATTTGTAAAGATATAACACCTTGGCCTTCTGGTGCTTTATCATGTTTCGCTCACGGGAGAGGTTTTAGTCAACGAATCTGACATGCTCAGAAACGTATGTATTTTGTAATTCATTTGCGTCTCAACGCATCACTCATTTCCAAATGAGTTGGCATTAAATATGTTTGATCTTCTGGTGGAACCTTAATTCCGCGGTCTGAAATAAGTCACTAATATTGTCACATACAATATAGCTTCAAAGTTCTGACACTATCGGAACTACACCAAGTTCTCAAAGAACTTCTTGACTCAACATCCTCAGTCATTTGTCAAAAAATGACATACTCTTGCCTTCGTTTGTAGAATCCGTCACAATATTTAGAACTCTTCTAAATCTAACATAGACAACTTCTGGCTCATTGTGCTACCTTTAAAACAACACTTAGTCTAATTTGAGATTGAAATTCTATTTTTTATATGTGACAAAACAAATATCGGTGTAATCACCTTACAGCGATTTGTTTGTAATTTCTCCATACAAAACTATATATATATCCTTGGTTCTTCTAAAGTACTCAAGGATATTTTTACTGTCGTTCAATGATCATCACATGAATCATTCTGGTACATGCTCATAGCACTTTAGAGCACAGGATATCTGATTGTGTACATATTATTCGTAATCTATAATCACTCATATGTTTTTACTCATTGAGTGTCAGATACACTCAAGTTTTGTTTAAACCTTCACATGACAAGAACATTTTCTTAATATTTCTATATTCAACTACTTCAATATCCATTCTATGTACTTTGACTTAAACTTATTTTGTGTTTTAATCTATCTTCATAGATCTTGACACTAGATATGTTTCAGTCCATATCCTTTCATTGAAATTAATTTCTCAATGAAACCTTTTAATCAAGTATATAATTACATCATTTATAACCAACTATATGTCACCTACATAAAGTATTATAAATATGTCTTAGCGCCCCCACTTAATTTCTTGCAAATGCAAGCCTCTTCATCATCTCTGATGAAAACAAAAACTCTTTGACTATTTCATCTGGTGAAGATTCCAACTCCGCGATACTTACTTCATCCAATTGAAGTTCGTATACCTATCTAGTATTCCACGGACCAGCAAAACTCTTGGTTGTATCTTGTATACACCTTTAATACACACTTCTGATAAGTAATGTATTTTGCCATCCTACTAACAAATCTCATAAAAGAAATATGTAGTGATTACTAGAATAATCCATATAGACTATAAGCATTGCTACGGAATATCTAATCTTGTCGTAGTCAACTCTTTGAACTTTGTCGTAAACAACTTTTCGACAAGTCAAGCTTCTTCAAGGATATTTCATCCAAGTCCATCAATTTTATAGATCCATTTCCTTTCAAAAAGTATTCATCTATCTTTGGATTTTATGGCGTATAGCCATTTTAACGGAGTCAGGGCCCATCATAACTTCTTTGTTTGTAGTTGGTTTATCATTGTTCAAAATCAATCCTTTGTCCACAAATCATTTATTTGATCACAAAGTAAACCATACCTACAAGGTTCAATATGTACTTCGATCTCCATGGCTAAAACACTTTGTAGTCATGGGAGCCATGATCGTCGTGGCCGCTTCCGAAACCAATTCTGATGTTGCGCTACTCTGATTATTATGCTCAGGTTCATAAACCTTATCAAATTATATTGTCCTCCCACTCAAATACTTCACTAGAAACAATTTCTCGGAAATAAGAAACATCGACAAACACTTTTGTCTTTGTCTCGTGGGAAGAATTCCCAATTAAATCTCTGGGATAACCAACAAAGACATTCATCCGATTTTGGTTGTAAACTCTTAGACCAAAATTTAAAGAAAAGACTATTATGGTTTATACCCATACCATAACTTGTATGGTGTCATTTCAACAGATCATGATGATGCTCTATTCAGTGTAAAAGCGGTAGTCACTAAAGCATAATCCACAAAAATATAATGGCGTCATAATATTTTATCTCATCATTAATCCAACAAGGTTTGGATACATCTCTTGGATACTATATCATCATTATGATACTCCAAGAAATGTGAGTTGTAGAACAATTTCATGACTCTCTTAGATGTTCGCTAAAACTCGCAATTCAAATATTTTCATCATGATCCAATCATAGATATTTGTCTTTTCTATACCGATGATTTCCACTTCATGCTGAAATTTATTTGACTCCATTCAAATGTTTCAAACTTTTTCTTTATTGAATATATCCACATATATACTCAATTCATTGTTGAAAGTTTTCATGAAGTAGAAGAATCTCCCGCACACAACTATGCCCAGTGAACCACATATATCATTATGTATGTTTTCACTAAGTTAGTTGCCCGTTCAACTCTTGGCCTATGAACGGTACTTTAGTCATTCTCTTTAGAAAAGATTTGCAAGCGCCAAACGATTCAAAAATCAAATGACTCCAAAAATCCATTTGCATGGAGTTCCTTCATGCGTTCCTTTCTAACATAACCTAAATGGCGGTTCCACAAATAAGTGGAATTCAAATCATTTGCCTTATGGCATTTTAGCGTCAGTATTATGTGTGTGTGTTTCACCATTAAGATTTATAATAACTTATCCATCGTACATGGAGTAATGTCATAATTTGAACAACTCATTGTTTTTATTTGACCAGAGCAAAATAACAATTATTAAGTTCTTTATTATAAATTCTAAGGGCTAGGTAGAATGCCAACGACAAACGTGATAACACTTTATTATGTTCCAGACGTGCATTATTACCATATTCCTTATTAGTCACTTAGGCCATCGTATTCTTGTATTGCGTTGTATTGTATGACATCTCATACCAACCAACCTAGTACAAATACCCAAGAATTTCATTATGTGACCAAACAAGGAATATATCCATAACATGTATATCATTTATATACACCTGAGCTAGACTTTCTAGTCTTTTCTTTCTTTCTGCCAATAATCTTTTGTAGTTTCTCTTTTAGCTTTCCTCGTTATTCAGAAAAACACTTCAACATCAATAACTTCTAGGTTTGTTGGTCAAATATAAATAACCTTGAGGTTCTTACTTTGAAGTTGATCATCATATGACAAGTGTTCCGGATTTCACTATTAGTAAACTTTTAATATGATGAACAATTTCACTCATAATTTTATCCATTATTTCATGACAACTTTCCGAGACCATGTCTGTACATGCTAGGCTCGTAAAGTTTAACCTCAGTATTCGCATGTGCAAAATCTGGCTTGCACCCGCTGTATGCACACGTAGAATCTATAACACCCGATCATCACGTGATGCTACGAAACTACGAGTCTTAGCAACGGTGCATACTAAGGATGATCACTTTCATGGATATGCGAATATCGTTAGTGCCCCAATAGTTGGAGGATTGGGACGCCTGGCGTCTTCAACCTTCGTACATTCCCATAAAACTTATGAGTTCATGTAGTCTCACCAAATTATATATTCTATCATCTTGCAATAAGGTCTTAGATATCACATATATCTCATACCTTGCTTATTTTTGAAAACAAAATTTTCAGCTCCTTACTATTCAAACATATTTGAACTTCAAGTTTCACGGAGACAAGATGACTTTAGGTACTAATTGAAAACATAGCTCCTTGAATCAACAATGTGAGGTTTACTAAAATTTTGCAATAGGACTTAATAATTTCTTGATTCTTTAACAATACGGTACCAGTTCGTAAAGTTTCTTGTAAGATTTTAACAGTATTTCTATCTCAATTACAAGACTAGCGCATGGTAGAAAAACGGATGCCAAAACTACAAAATTAATTCAAAATACTACTCAGACTAAGTTCATGATAATTAGTTCATGTTTTAATCTAATTACTAATGAACTCCCACTTAATACAACATCCCTCATAGTTGTTAAGTGGTACACGATCCAAATCCACTACACCAAAACCGATCATCACGTGAGATGATGTAGCTTCAATGGTGAATATCAACATGTTGATCATATCATCCATATGACTCCTGTTCAACCTTTCGGTTTTCGTTGTCCCGAGGCCATGTCTGTACATGCTAGGCTCGTCAAGCAAACGCAAGTATTCCGCGTGTGCAACATGGCTTACACCCGTTGTATGTAATCGTTGAGTCTAACACATCCGATCATCACGAGATGCTTAGAAACGATGAACTATATCAACGGTGCATACGAGGAGAGAACACTTTATTATCTTGATATTAATGTGAGGGATCATCTTATAATGCTACCGTCGCGTTCTAAGCAAAATAAGATGCATAAAGGATTAACATCACATGCAATTCATATGTGATATGATATGGCCCTTTAGTCTATGTGCCTTCGATCTTCATCTCCAAAGCACGGACATGATCTCCATCATCAACGGGCATGATCTTCATCATCGTCGGCGTAGCGTCAAGGTCCATGGCGCCGTCTTCATGGTTGTTCACGTCATGTAGCAACTATTACAACTACTTTGAAATATTACTCAACATGAAATTTAAAGACAACCATAAGGCTCCTGCCGGTTGCCACAATACAATAATGATCATCTCATACATATTCATCATCACATCATGGCCACATCACATCACCAAACCCTGCAAAAACAAGTTAGATGCCTCTAATTGGTTTGCATATTTTACGTGGTTTAGGGTTTTCGAGTAAGATCCAATCTACCTACGAACATGAACCACAACGGTGATACTAGTGTTGTCAATAGAAAGAGTAAATTGAATCTTCACTATGGTGGGAGAGACAGACTCCCGCAAAGCCACTTATGCAATACAAGTTGCATGTCGAACGTGGAGCAAGTCTCATGAACGCGGTCATGTAAAGTTAGCCCGAGCCGCTTCATCCCATCATCCCGCAAGATGCAAAGTACACGAACTAAAGACAACAAAAGCATCAACGCCCACAAAATTATTGTGTTCTACTCGTGCAACCAATCTATGCATAGACATGGCTCTGATACCACTGATGGGATTCGTAGCATAGAAAACAAAAAATTTCCTACCACGAGAACACAATCCAAGCCAAGATGCAATCTAGAAGATGGGAGCAACGAGGGGATGAACGAGACTAACCCTTGAAGATTTCCAAAGCCTATGAGATTTGATCTCGTTGTTGCAGAAGATGATCACTTGCCGCTTTCAAAAGCGCGTAGAAGATCTTGACGGTGCCACAATCGGGCAACACCTCCGTACTCGGTCACACGTTCGGTGTTGATGACGACGTCCTTCTCCCCGTTCCAGCGGGCAGCGGAAGTAGTAGATCCTCCTCGGAATCCCGGCAGCACGACGGCGTGGTGGCGGTGTCGATGGAGAACTCCGGCAGGGCTTCGCCTATGCGCTGCGGGAGTATTATGTGGAGGAGGAGAGGCTAGGGTTTGGGGAGAGGGGGTGGCTAGGGCGCCGGCCATGGGCACCCTTTGGTGGTGCGGCCAAGAGTGGCTGCCCCCTCCCTCTCCTCCTCATTATATAGGTGGAAATCCCCAAGAGTTGTAGTCCAAGTCTTCGAATAAGACCCCAACAACAAAACCTCCCATAGGTGGGAAACCTACTCAAGGGGGGGGAGTCCTACCCAAGGTGGGACTCCCACCTTTCCCTTAGGTGGGGTGGCCGGCCACCTATGGTGGAGTTCACCTGGGACTCCACCCCTTAGGGTTTGGCTGGCCATGCAAGGTGGAGTCCCTCCAGTACTCCACTTTCCATGGTGATTTCTTCCGGACTTTTCTAGAACTTTCTAGAACCTACCATAAATGCACCGGATCATTTCCAAACTTGGAATATGACTTCCTATATATGAATCTTATTCTCCGGACCATTCCGGACCTCCTCGTGATGTCCTGGATCCCATCCGAGACTCCGAACAAAACTTCTAACTCCATTCCATATTCCATATCTACTTAAACGACATCAAACCTTAAGTGTGTCATCCTACAGTTCGCGAACTATGCAGACATGGTTGAGACCTCTCTCTGACCAATAACCAATAACGGGATCTAGAGATCCATAATGGCTCCCACATATTCAACGATGACTTTAGTGATTGACTGAACCATTTACATACGATACTGATTCCCTTTGTCACGCGATATTTTACTTGTCCGAGGTTTGATCATCGGTATCTCTATACCTTGTTCAACCTCGTCTCCTGACAAGTACTCTTTTCTCGTGCCGTGGTATGTCATCTCTTATGAACCATTCATATGCTTGCAAGCTAATTAGACGACATTCCACCGAGAGGGCCCAGAGTATATCTATCCGTCATCGGGATGGACAAATCCCATTGTTGATCCATATGCCTCAACTCATACTTTCCGGATACTTAATCCCACCTTTATAACCACCCATTTACGCAGTGGCGTTTGATGTATTCAAAGTACCCTTCCGGTATAAGTGATTTACATGATCTCATGGTCGAAAGGACTAGGTAACTATGTATCGAAATCTTATAGCAAATAACTTAATGACGTGATCTCATGCTACGCTTAATTGGGTGTGTCCATTACATCATTCACATAATGACATAACCTTGTTATTAATAACATCCAATGTTCATGATCATGAAACTATGATCATCTATTAATCAACAAGCTAGTTTATACAAGAGGCTTACTAGGGACTCCTTGTTGCTCACATAACACACATGTATCAATGTTTTGGTTAATACAATTATAGCATGGTATGTTAACATTATCATAAACACAAAGATATATTATAATAACCATTTTATTATTGCCTCTTGGGCATATCTCCAACATTTTTTTGAATTTTTGATATAATAAAGCAAAAAAACAAAATAAAGTAAACTCGGCAAAACTATAACAAAGTAAAGAGATTGGAGATGAGAGACTCCCCTTGCGGAAATCCTCTTTCTCCTCGGCAACGGCGCCAGAAAATCTTGATGGTGTTCCGGTGATGGCACCAGACAATCTTGTTGGCAGTTGTTGTGGAAGCGGTTGGAAAACCCCAAGAGGAAGGTGTGATGAGCACAATAGCAACTTTTCCCTCAGTACGAAACCAAGGTTTAATCGACCAGTAGGAGAAAGGCGTGACTTCTGACGGTGTTGCTAGCTGACTAGTGGCAGGACGCACTGCCGGTGTCGACAACAATGTGGAACCTGCACACAACACAACCAAAGTACTTTGCCCCAACTTGCTGTGACGTTGTCAATCTCACCGGTTTGCTGAACACAAAGGATTAGACGTATCAAGTGGAAATAGATGTTTGCATAAAGTAAACAGAACAGGATTGCAGTAGATGAATTTATCAGTGTAAAGGAAACAAGACCGGGGTCCAAAATTCACTAGAAGCGTCTCTCCATAAAGATAAATAGCATGTTGCGTGAACAAATTACAGCTGAGCAATTGACAGAATATCGACCATACATGACAAGATGATTACTATGAGATTTGGTTGGGCATTAAAACATAATACATAGACCGTAATCCAATTGCGTCTATGACTAATAATCCACCTTTCGGTTATCGTCCGAACCCTTTCAGTATTAAGTTGCAAGCAACAGATTATTGCATTAAGCAATGTATGTAAAGTAAACAATAGAATTACTCTCAGATAAAATATTGTTGTTTTCTCCCTAGTAGCAACATCACATCTACAATCTTAGAAGTTATTGTCACTCTCCCAGAAAACTAGAGGCATGAACCTACTATCGAGCATAAATACCCCCTCTTGGAGTCACAACTATCTACTTGGCCAGAGTATCCACTAGCAACAGAGAGCATGCAAGATCACAAATAACGTATGACATGAATATATAATCGACCTCAACATAGTATACAATATTCATCAGATCCCAACAAACACAACATGTAGGATTACATAAGGATGATCTTGATCATGTAGGGAAGCTCACAAGATCTATACATGAGGCACAAATTGGAGAAGACAATCATCTAGCTACTGCTATGGACCCATAGTCCAGGGATGAACTACTCACGCATCACTTCGGAGGCGGGCATGGCGATGTAGATGCCTCTGGCGATGATTTCCCCCTCCGACAGGGTGTTGGGAAGAGTTTCAGAACCCCCAGAGATGGGTTCTTTGATGGCGTCCGCGACGGAACTTTTCGTGGATGGAGGCTAGGGTATCTAGGGTTTTCCCGAGAAGATGTACAAATAGGCGAAGGATTTAGGTCGGTGGGGTGCCTGGGGGGCCCACACCACCCCTAGGCGCGGGCCACACCCAGGCTGTGCCATGAGGTGGTTTTGCCGCCCTGTGGCGCCTCTTCGACCCCCCCTTTGGACTATGTCTTCGTTTCGATAAAATATTGACTTCGGCTTTTGTTTCGTCCAATTCCGAAAATATTTCATGTACAACTTTTCTAAAATACAAAAATAACAGAAAACATGGAACTGGCACTGTGGGCCTGTGGCATCTTGTTAATAGGTTAGTGCCAGAAATTATATAAAAGTGCAACGAAGTGTAAGCAAAACATATATGAATTGGTGTAAAACAAGCATGGAGCATCGAAAATTATAGATACGTTTGAGACGTATCAGTGGTGGAGACGGTGGTGGAGGGAACTGGCCGGCACCGGGGCGGTTTGTCACTGCGCAGGTGGTGTTTATGCGACGAGAGCCGTGCTTGCGGCGGAGAAAGGGGTGACGACGACTGTGGTGGCTACCATTAAGCGAGGGAGGCCTTTTATAGACGCAAACATCACTAGAAGAGGCGGGAAGATAACGCGTGAAGAGGCTAGAAGCGGCGGAAAGAAAGCTCTGGAACGCGCGGTGGTGTGCGCACGCCGGCGATGCGTGAAGGCTGCGCAACGCCGACGAGACGTCTCACCTGCCCCTCCGTCGCCATTAAGGCAAAGGTACGGCGTTTCGTTCGTGAGTCGCTGACGCGTCAGGCCCGTGTCTCCTCGCCTCGCATTTCGTTGTGTCCGGCATGCCCGGAGCGTCCACTGTAGGGCGGAGACGGGCTCGGCCCGCCGAACACCGTATTGGGCCGCGCCGGACGAAAAGGGTTTGGGACGCGTGGCTGAGAACGAAATTTTGTCCGGCGCCCCAAATCTCTTTGGGAGCCGCTTTGGGGGACGCGGTTAGAAATGCTCTAAATTTTGAATCTTAAAAGTCAATGAAGACTATGAAAAAATCAGCACAACTAGAGTTTAAGTTTATTTTCTCATCTTATGAAAGTCATATAGGTTCATATTATTTTAAGAAGAAAAATGCATGGTTGAGTTTCAACTCGATGTTTGTGTGCGCATGATTCACTTCAGATTATTTTTCTTCAAACCTTCAAACGCGTTATATAGTTTTAGAGAGTGAGTTTCGATGCACTTAGGATCGTTCTAGCATTTTATACACCGGAGCATTGCTAGCTTTTTCCTCGGTTTCTCCGCAATGTGCAAGTCCACGCGCACAAGCCAGCCTTGAGTAGAAGCAACAACAAGGCAACAAGGGAGCGAGCCAGGGACGGAGACAAGGGGGGGACGAGCAGGGGCTACGCCCCCCCTATGATCTTGATTTCCTTGAGAAAAATAGCCATGCCCCATGCTTGTCCTGGTGTTTTGGCTAGCTTTGCCCCCCTTAATCAGATAACAACACTAATACTGCCCCCCTTGAGGTCAAGTCCTGGCTCCGTCAGCGAGCAGGCATGGCATGGAGTACCGTAGGCAGGAGAGCCTGCGACGCAGACCTGTTTGGTTCCCAGCCACACTTACCAAGTTAAAATTTAGCAATTTGATATAGGTTTGGTTCTTGCCACACTTTAGAGCTGCCATATTTCACTATCCATATGACTCATTTGTCATAGAGTGATTTTTTTGCCAATTTTTATCACACTTTGTAACTTCTAAAATCCTAGCCACACTTTTATGGCTGCCACACTTGCTAAAATTCGGCTTGACAAAGTGTTGCCCAAACAGGTCCTCAGACGCCCAAATATGAAGACGCTGGATCAATGTCGACATTGTTCGCTGTCCCACACACACACAAAAAGATACCGACACCTACTACTGCACGTTTCGTTTTCGGTGCCATTCATTCGTTGTGAATCGAAAAGTACATGCATGTTTTTCTTCATCTGCTAAAGTCCATACCTCTTTAGATTCGTTATCTTGTGTCTTGGTTTTGAGAAAGTCGTCGTACGTACTTTCAGATCTGCACTTTAGGTTGTGACTTGAGTGTCAAGGCGCAGCCCGTACGGAGTACAATTGCTCCCTCTGTTCTAGACTTAGTCAAAATCGTAAAGTTTGACCAATTTTTTTAAAAAAAGAATCATCATCTACAACATAAATTTTATACTAAATTAGATTCATCATATAGAAATATATTTTAAAATATGTGCATTTGATATTATGAGTATCGATATTTCTTCTTTGGTTGAACTTTATAAATTTTGACTTTAACTGAACTCGGAGCGCAAGGTAATTGTGAATGGATAGTACATGCTAGGATTAACTCTCAGAATCATCATGTCAAGCACCATTTCAGTTTTTTTTTATATGCTCGAAATGCTAAAGCTGCATGTATAGACACGAGGTTAAGGCGTCACATAAAGACATAAGGTGTATGCCGTCACACAGAAGGGTAGGGAACGATTAAGGTGTCATGTGGGATGCCACCAAAATCCCACTTATAGTTTATTTAAGATTTCTAGTGTGATCCCACTTGCATCTTAACTCATTGTAAGAGTCGTGGTAGCAACAACGACGGCTTACCTCTCTCTCTCTCTCTCTCTCTCTCTCTCTCTCTCTCTCTCTCTCTCTCTCTCTCTCTCTCTCTCTCTCTCTCTCAGCTACAGTAGACTCAGGAGTTCCCGAAAAGAACCGGGCCGATCCCGAGCCCCTCTGGCGGCGATGCCGGCTGGAGGTGGCGGAGGTGAGGTGCCGGAGTAGATCTCCTAGGTTAGGAGTAGTTTCCGGCGGTCTGCCGGTTAGTGGTGGAGTAGGAGCCCTGGTTTCTCGGCCAGATCTAGGGCGGGCCGTGTGTTGGAGGGGCTCCTCTCTGCTCCGGTGGCCGGAGTCCAGGACGCCTCCATCTCGGCTGATCTCCAGAATAAGGCCTTCGTCTTCTCCAGCGAGTTCCTGATGGCACCTCCTCTTCCGCTCCTGGCCGGCCTCGGTGGCGAGGGGGATTGGGGCGGAGTCGTCTTCTTCGACTTGCTCTGGAGGTGGCAGGGGTCGAGTGCCTCCTGGTGCTCCGGCGCGACACCAGATGGCCTATCGCAGATGGCCTCTCTCCAGATCCTTGGTGGATCTGGGTCTGGAGCTCGTCTACGGCAAGGCCCTTCGATAAGGCGCCTAGGAGTCAACAGACGAAGAAGAAGGCGACCTCTCTGGTCCCTTGGCCGGCCATGGTGGCGGGGGAGGGGCATGCAGGTGAACTGAGGCGTTTTTTTCCGACCTAACTGGCCGTGGTGGCGAGGGGGCCGGAGATGCAGCTCAGTTCTTACATCTTCTTCCTGCTGATGCTGTCCTCGTTGCTGCTGGCTCCCCCTCTCGATTTCTCATGCCCCATGGTGGTGGCGTCAGTTCGTACTTGTTTGCCGGTGGTGATGGTTTCTTTGTGGAGCTCATCTCCGACGTTTCAATGGTGGATCCCGTCTTCGCGTCAGACTCAACGGCAGTAGGGCTGTCGCTCCGTCGCCGCTTTGCTCCGGCTGTCGGTGCTCTCCTGGGCTTCGTCTCCAAGTGGCTTGTTCCCCGGAGATGCGGCCACAGAACGTCGTCGGACCTGGTTCTGGAGGAGGACGACGACGGAGGGCTTGATCGCGTTTCAAGTTTTATCTAGGGTCTTCTTTGCTATTATCCTGGACCCTGTGTAATTCCTTGTAATTCTAGGGTCTACTTGTAATCAGATTTTTTAATAGCAGCTTTTATCGGGTGTGTTCACCCGGTGACTTGTTCAAAAAAAAAACTCACTGTAAGTGTATTTTACCCTTAACCATTATTTTGGTTAACAATAACACCGGAGGTATTATGTGAACTAATGGTTTCTCTAAGTGTATACACAGGTTTAGTCCGCATGTGAGATTGCAAGGTGGTGTGAGCCCCCCATTTGATGCCCACAAGAAGCGATGGTGTTTTGGCTCTTTTCTCTATTGTTATATTCTTGAGTTCATAGGAAACACCGCACTATTAAGAGGGGTGGTCTCGATGAGCTTATTGTGGATGTTGCCTCACCCATACATACACACCTTACCACCATATTGTTCCATCACACTTTTTGAAGAAGTTTAGTTTTTGGAGAAATCGTCGTTTGAAAAGAATCTGGCGAGTTCGGCGCAAATTCCAGCGGAACCGGCTCTACCGTCGGGAATATTCTGGTCTGCCGGAAACATTCTGGTTTTGCCAGAACGCAATACTGCAAGCGTTTCCTGCTAATCCGGAATCATTCCGGTGGGCCAGTCCGGAACCGGCGCACGGTCCGGCACGACTATAAGTTCAGAATTGTGTTTTTTCCTTGCATTGACTTGCAATATTTGGTGTGGTGAACTGCAGTTCATTCAGAGTTCAGAATTGTGTGCTCAGTCGATTGCTGGAAAAAAATTGGCTCTCTGCGCAGGGGAAGGGCCTCGAGTGCTGAGATCCATCAGCATGTACCTTGATGCCATTGGGGTGCACATGCAGCACTGGCTGGGAGACAGGAACACCTGCTGCCCCAATCCCAAGACTAGTTCCAACTCCAAGCCTATTGTCGCCACCGGGAGACTGGAACACTTGTGACAGGAGCTTCATATCGTCAGAGCTGCGAGCTCCCGGAGCTCCATCACGGACGGCTGTGACTCCATGAAACCCTAGGGAGGAGGGGAAAAGGGGAGGAGCCGCAAGGACTCACCGGGGACCAGTCGCCGGCGGAGGATCTCGTCAGCGTCGTTGTGAATTTCTAGTCCTTACCCGCCGCCAACGCCTTTCCTCATCGCCGTCACCTGTCGCCGCCGGTCTCGTCCCTCTCTACCTTTTCCACGAGCAAAAACATGGGGGCACCCTACTCGAGCGTGAAGCTTGGCGGGTCGAGAAATTCGGGCACGGACCGGAAAATTTCCCAAAAATACCTAAGAAGTAGACGGGCCATTCGGAAACTTTCGGGATTTAGTTGTGGGCCGAAAATTTCCCCTCCCAACCCCAAATAAACCTGAGAAGTAAACAAGACCTGAATCAAACGGCGCATGAAGGTCGACTGGTAAGGGGCTCAGCTGGCTAGGTACTCAACAAGCTTAAATGTTAGAATATTTTTCTTAAATTGTTAAAGCTTATAAGATCATTTTCTTATGTATCGTCTTCTCTCCTCTAATGTGTGTTTTCTTTTATCTCATTTACAAATGCTAAAGTCCTCGTTATTACGAAATATGTCTTTGTGAGCGCTAGGGGGGCAATGCCCCCTATCCTCACCACCAACTGGAATTGCCAAACATCAAATACCCATTAAGAATGAAAAAAATGGCAACCAATGCCTAGCGGGAAAATCAACTCTCCAAATCCACGCTGGTGGCCAAAAAAATTAGTTATTTCCCATCATGTGTAGAGAGATCGCCAGTTCTTACAACCGAGCTGGTGGATCTCATTGACGCCAAACTTGGGCAGGAGTATGAGCTCCACCGCCGTGGTCCATTTGAAAGCGATGGCTTGTTGTTTAGCAGAAGATAATTGGGGCTAACGGAAATGGCAGTCTCATTATGCCAAAGGACGGAAGCAAAGTTTATGGGTGAAATAAACAAGAGGCGACAATGTTTTGTGGAGGTGAATTTCCAACGCAAACATAGGGAGGCTAATGGTGACGCTCATCTAGGTTTTAGGAATTCTATTTCTAGTTCTTATTATGATTGGCAGGTATCGTTCACGGAACCGCCGGATTTTTGCATCACATTGATTGTTGTTGTCTTGTATAGAATAAAATCCGCATGTTCAGGCATGTTCATCCTCAAAGAAAAAATATAGGAAGATGGGCTGTAGATATGCATGCTGGTGAGAGTTCCTTCTTTGAAGATGCTACTGTAGTACGATGGGCCTTCTACTGCGTGAAAGAAGGCTCGGACTTGTAGGCTCTTAATGGGTTGGACGTATTTAGGGGTAATTCCTATGTGCCGACCAGGTCGGCACATACCCGGCACCGCGCACCATCTTTTGGACCAGGCCCATATCCAAATCTGTTTTTATTTATGTTTGGTTTTTTGTCCGGTCTTTCTATTTCGGTTTTCTTTCATTTGCCTAGTTTACTGTTATTCATTTTTTTTCTGTAAAATTGTTTTAATTAAAAAATTCAAATATTTAAATTTTAAATGTTCCTGTTTTTGAAAATGGATTCAAAAATGTTCCCTGAATACGCGCCCAACACAAAATTAGCAAAGCTGTTATCTCTCCGTGTCCATCGACTCCCAAGTTAAGTTTCCGCTCTCTGCTTGTGTCGAGCCCAGCGACCAGATAGGTGCATGTGCATCCATGATGCAGATGGAAGGATGTGCGGTTCGGTGGTTCAGATGTCGCATTGACGACGAAGGTGCACATATTATGTGTCCACAACCACAAGCACAGCTCGTATGTACGGAGAGCTCTACGGCTCACGCTATCAAGCGCCATGCATGAACCTGCTGGACCCTAATTAAGCTAAGAGAGGGCCTGAACCCAGCCGGGCTTCAAAAGGTCCCTACCTATCTGCGACCCTGAATGCCAACGGCAGTATTAACACAAGTGGGGCCGAACTCGATCGATCCAGGGCTGGGCCCAGGGCCAGCTGATGGATGGATCCCTCGTGTCTACCTGCCCATACACGCTGCGTACGTTCGAGATAGTTGCAGGCTGGTCGGGCCCAGATGCAGTGGCTAGAGCTAGTATGGTGGCTGGAAACACACTGACCCCCAGGTCCAAATTAGGCAAGTTAATTTCTTGATCAGTTGCGCCTAGCTAGCTACTAGTAAGCGTGCACGTGCAACGCACGTCTTATAATTTTTTATTATAAATATGTATTTCAAATCTTAATTCTCTTTCATTAGTTCTTTACAGGCCACTTAGATATGTCTTATGCACAATCATGTGACCATATGTAACGCACGAACCTAACAGTAATTATAATTGATTTTTCAAATAATAATTATGAAATACATAACCAATCATATGGAGCAGGAATATACCTGCTTAGAAATGCCATACAAAATATACATGCTCGTGAAGTTCAACATCCACAAAGCACACGATTACCTAACGACACAATTTTAACATATTATTGAACTAAAAAATATCAGTAGTTTTTGAAAAAATATAATTATCAGAAAAAAACTTAGTAAATTTGAGCTCCTTCAAAATCAGCAATTCTCGTCCTAGCAAGATACAAGCTAGTTCTAAGTTGACAGTTGTTGCAAATCCCAACCACAGGAAGGACTGCAAGAAAAAGATCCAAGAAGAAAGGTGACCTCAATAAAGTAGTACTCTCGCTCCTTGTTTTTACTGGGTACAATCCCATCATTCGTATCGACAGCAAGTCAACAATAGAAATACGGAGTAGAATAAGAAAGGACACGTCGCTCTCCCACTGCCTCACTCTATCTCCCTCTCGACCGCCCAGGCCCCTTTCTTCACAACGCCGGCGGCCGGCAGTCGTGCCTCGCTCCCCACCGCTAACCTCTGCAGCTTCCCCACACTCGCCGCTGGCCTCGATGACTCCACGCACCCCGCCGCTGCCGCCAATTAGGTCTCGCCGGTGGCATGCCCTTGATGTTCCCCTTCGTTCGTCCTCGATTAAGATCGCCGGAGAGCCCGAGGAGACACCGGAGACAAGGCGGTAGGAGGAGGCTCTCAGAAGGCCAGGTAACCCGGAGGTAGGCGCCAATGGAGGCAGAAGGTGCGCGTTCCCTGACTCCACATACGCCCGCGGGTCTAGACGGTTAATCGGAGCGACCTCGGAGGACGTCCTGCTCCGGCAGGTTGGAGCAAACCGGAAAGCCCAAGAATGGCATGCTCCCGGAGTGGATGATGCCCCTTTCAACCTCTTTCCTGAATGGTAATTCCGCGCCCACCCTGTTCTCGATTTATTCTTGATTCCTCCCAGAAATTTGATTATTTTACAATAGTTTATAGTTACTGAAATCAATGGATTATCTAAATTCCTCCATTCCGTTTTGAATAGACTTTGATTCTCCACAACCAAAATTTTCTTTTGCTCACGATTGCTTGATACAAAGAACAGAGGCATTCCTCGGTTTAGTACCATACGTATGAGTAAGCATTGCAGGGACACTTGTTTCCTTATTTGATCAAGTAGATTGGAGTCCGTTTGCACTGCTTTTTTTTCCCCTTTCCAAGTGCACAGTATATGTTACTCATAGATAGCCATGATTGAGGCATTGAGCGATGACATGTGAAACAAGCTAAGGGCAGCAAACTGTACTTTTGATTTAGTAAATTATCACCTACAGAGTAGGAGGTTGCAGCTGATGTAAAACTCAAAGATCAATATGCTTGTGTTGCAAACTGAAAAATCATCCATTTGGTTCATGAACTCAAACCAGTGAAGTTAAAAGATCATAAGTATTACAAAATTTTACAGGATTAATTCCATCATCCTATAAAATTAATTGCTACCAAAGATCAGAAATTTCAGAACATGATACTCTAGCTTACAATAGAAATTTTTATACATGGGCATAAGGACATTACAGCTGCTATCTGCAACCTGTGATATTCCTAGTGTTATTCTTGTTGACAAGAAATTCAGCATCGTCTTTGAGCAGATCACGAAACCTGTAGGTGCCCCAACTGAAATTCAGCATAGAGTTTCGGTAGTAGCGGTCACAAGTTATCTGTTGGGCTGGGGCAAAGACATGATTTGTTCGATCCCTGCAATAGTATCCTTAGTAAATTAGAATTTATCTAAACCAATGTAGAGGTGTGACAACATCAGTAGCCTGGTTGCCTCCTTTAATTAAGACATTGATGGAAACATAATATAACTAATACAGTTATATGTATATTGCTATTCAGCTCTAGGTAAAATGTAATATTATAATAGCAAAGTATTGTTAGCATTACTCAGAGGTGCGACACATTTAAAGATCGCCAGATCAGTTTTGGACACTTGACTCTACAATTTTACAAGTACGCCATCACACTGATAAACGACATCAATATAAAGAGTTGAGCTCACATGGACATCATTCTTCTTTCATGCTTATATAGTCTCATATGATCAGAAACTGCAAGTAATAAAAAATGAAAAATGTTATGTCCAAAAGTAGATAGATAGATACAAAAGCATAGGTGCAAACAAATCATGGAAGCACGCACCTGCCTCATCCCTCCAACACATCTCTATAAACAATATTTTTGGTGCTTCTCCCGGATTTATCAACCTCCTTGTTCGGTTTGGCCAAAATTCGCGTCGTCTTCCTTGACACGCCCCTTGACAATGCAACATACAACTGACCATGGGAGAACACGGGCTCGGGAAGGTAAATACCGACGTTCGGGATGGTCTGACCCTGTGCCTTGTTAATGGTCATGGCAAAACTCAGGCGGATGGGGAACTGTTTTCTCTTAAGCTTGAAGGGAAGTGAGGTATCCTCCGAGGGCGACATAGGGATCCTTGGTATAAACACCCTCTTTCCAGCATGCTGACCACCAACAATCTCCGCGTCAATTGCATTATCCTGGAAGGCTCTGATCATGAGCCGTGTTCCATTGCACAAGCCATTATGAGGGTCTAGGTTACGTAGTAGAATGACCGGGCAGTTGACCTTTACCTTCAAGGTATGCGGGGGCAAGCCATTTGGTGTGATCGAGTTTAAAAAGTCAATCGTGTAATTATTCTGCAAGTCATCCTCGATTGAGTCGAAGCTATGGTATACCTTTTCCTCGCCTGGAAACCTAGAGATCATTTTGTCATTGAGGTCATCCACATGCTCATTCTTGGTTGAAAGAATTGCACGTGTGCTCATGTACTCCCTTGAGGTAGCATTGGCGTGCAGTGATGGGAAGACATCTTCGATGAGTTTGTTAATTGCTTTCCCATCCTCGGTATAGCCGATCACAATGTCATCTGGGAGACGCACATAGTCGTCGCCAATTGTATCTTCTGTTCCATTGCCGATCCTTAGGAGGTATTCGGAGAACCAAGGGTCAGTTTGTGCACGCATATTGAGTGTGAGGCGAATCTTGCGGATCTTATCCCACAGATAGGATTTAAGCAGTGTTGCATCGGTGATCTGTGCTCTTGTCCCTCTTGTCACAACGGGAAGGACCTGCCTAAAATCTCCACCAAAGACAACAACCTTCCCCCCAAATGGCAAAGGACATCCCATTATGTCCTGGAGTGATCTATCAAGCGTCTCAACTGCTTGACGCTTTGTCATAGCGACTTCGTCCCAAATTATCAAGGACGCTTGTTTAAGCAACTCCGCTGTACCACTCTGCTTTGTGAAACCACACATGCTGTAGTCAGTGAGCTTGATTGGAATTTTAAACCTGGAGTGTGCAGTTCGGCCTCCAGGCATTATTGACGCAGCTATACCTGATGTAGCAGTTGCAATTGCTATTAGGCCCATGTCACGCACCTTCGCAAGCAAAGCCTTGTACAAGTACGTCTTCCCAGTGCCTCCTGGACCATCAACAAAAAATATCTGGCCTTTTTGGTTCCTCACATGATCCAATATGTCATTGAAACCAGCTAGCTGCTCACTATTTAAACATTCAATTAGATCAAGATGTTCTTGGTCTGCGGTGACTTGTCTCTCCTCATATACCTCTCTATAATCAGCGTTAGAAGAACCATCTGTCTCAACCAGATCCGGAAGTCCATAGCTTTTAATATCCTTTCCCATAGATTGCACAAGATCCCTGATATCTCTAAGGACCATCTGCTCAAGTGCTGCCTCATTGGATTCATTGCGGCGGTAATCTTCAGACATCGATGCTAGATGTTTGTCCCACAGTTGTCGGATTTCTGTTGCCTCGCAGAATACCAGTATAGTTGCAAACAACCGTCTAAGAGCATAAGGCATCTGAAATGTGGCTGCCTCCGTCATGCAATCATCAATGGACTTGTCGTGCTCAATAAGGCCTAAGTGCTCACACGCCTCTCTGAAGGAACCACACGACTTGCCATTTATCGTTTTTAAGTCATCAAACGAAGTGGCACCTCGCACATGACTTAGGAGCACCCGCAAGTAGTACCTCTCTCCTTCTGCCGGGTGTGCATACACCAGTCGTCCGATCTGTGATCTCTTATTTTTTCTCTTCTGCCACTTCTTATCTCCGTCAATCCACCTATAGTGTTCTGGAAACTCTCTATAAAGCCATTTTCGTGCCTCCACATACTTATGGTTCATATCAAAGTACTCGGTAAGCATGGATTTAGAAGACGATGGTTTAGCAACAACATCTTCCAAATTATCACAGGCTTTAAAGGCAACAGTATGCATGTTCTCCAAATGAAGTTGGAGTTGCAGAACAGACGGACTAACACCAAACATGTGAAAACAGAAAATCCTATAAATAGCCTCTGGAGGAGATATATAGCGTGCATCCCTATACTGACGAATTTCATTGATGATTCCCCCGGCATTGATGACATCCTTCTCGAATGCAAATGATGTTCTATCATGTCCTTTGTAGATGTACTTGAACAAATACTTGACCGCCTTGATGCTCGAGCAAGCTTCAACATTAATGTGGCAGTTGTATCGCATGAGAAGAAAAGGGTTGTAAGGGACCACCCATCTATTGTCCAATTCTGCTCCTCTGATCTTAACTACACACCCGTCTTCCCTCCTTCTGTAGATGGGATATGAATCTTTTCCTTGTTGTGTATGGCTGCAAAATTGTCGAGGATAATGGAAACGACATTCTCCATCAATCATGCAAGGACAACTTTTCTTCAACGCACCACAAGGTCCATGCAACATGTGTTTGACTACCAGATCATGTAGAACAGGGAACTTCTCTTTGTCCGGTATCTCGGCAGATATCACCCGATCATAGTCATCTGGGTTTTTTAACTTGCTATCTGATTTCATAATAAGAAGGATATGCTCATGCGGCAGACCTCTTTTCTGAAACTCAGTCACATGTACATAAGCTGTGACTGCTCCAAAATGCTTACCCTTGGTCAACAAATTCATCATATCTCGCTGCTTAGCCTTGTAAACTCTTGCCACCAGATCTGGACGATCTTGTGGCAGCTGACCAGGCAATAGTTTCTCTGTTATTTCCTCCCAATACGGGTTGCAAGTCATGGTGATAAAATAATCCGGTTTACCCCAACGTTGGACTATAGCCATAGCATCAAGGAACCTCCTCTGCATGTCTCTGTCACCGCCTGGAAAACTTCGTGGGAGCACAATTCTTTTGCCAATCCGATCCCCACGTGCCTCGCCAAAGATCAATGGTGTCAACAAGACCCTGTACAATAGAAAAACTCACAAATTGGGACATTTTGTATTTCTGAAAGCTTGATAATAATACCGTTCATATATGCATGTTATTACCTGGTAGAGGTCAGCTCGTATAGTCTTTTGATTGCTCGGCTTCGAGTACCAGTCAAGCCTCATAGTTTCTATCTTGATGTACATATCAACAGCCCATTGTTGGAAGAGGCGCCCCCCGAACAAGATGATGTTAAAGAGTCCCTTCCGGATTTGCAACTTGAAACAGTAGTACTCCCTCGCGCTAACGAATTTACTGGACTGTGCTAGGTCGATAAGATCCTCATATTGGTTGCCGTTGATATCATCTACAAATTCAAATGGTTACAAAACAGAATAAGTTGGGTTGATATTTGTTAAATGATTTAAAATTATCAATGATGATCATGCCTGTTGGATCAGGGAGCATGTTCTTCATCTTGTCCAGTG
Organism: Lolium perenne; assembly: GCF_019359855.2. NCBI lineage: Eukaryota > Viridiplantae > Streptophyta > Magnoliopsida > Poales > Poaceae > Lolium > Lolium perenne. The sequence continues at coordinate 34,812,010 of NC_067250.2, forward strand.
CATCGGTACCATGTTCTTCATCTTGTCCAGGTAAATCATTAGTATGGTTTTCATCTCGTCTAGGTAAATCACCGGCTTGGTCTTCATCTTGTCTGGGTAAATCACTTGATTGGACTTCTTGTCTTTGTGTTAAAGTACCAAGCTGGAGCTGAAATAAAGTAATTTGTCAATTATAATCACATGAGGAAAAGCATATTAGCTTGTAAGTATTATCAAAGAATAGTAAGTAAAAAAATCGGTGCGTTATACGAACACACCTGTTGCTACATCGTAATTGTCCGCTAAATCCTGAGGGGGCTCAAGATATGGCATCTTACGATTCCAACCGGTCTCCCCACCCGGAAAAAACAATGGATATGCCAAGGGATCATAGCACCCATAGTAAGCTCTAATATACAAGGGATCACCTCCTTTTGCATGCACGACAACACTCCTATCGAAGCAGTTCATCGGGTCGTTTCCTTCAACCCATATAGCAGCCACTTCAGATGCCGTGGGGGCATTGTACCGACGCTGGTCCAGGGTTATATTTGTGTTGAGCTCAATCTTGTACTCATCTAGATTCGAAAATGACCCAACACTCTTGAAAGTCTGCACATAAGGATTGTTCTCAAGTATTTTCAGAATTTTCCGAATGAGATCTACATTAAGATCAGGAGACCTCTGGACCCTATGAGACAAGGATTCATCGCTATCATAAATATAAAGCTGCAAATGTCGTGGCCCATTATCACCAGGTACCAGATCATCCATTTTATAGTACAATATGCCATGTGCCCGAAATGTATAGTTGCCGATTCCTTTCGCAGTGCTAACTTGGCGGTCAAGTGTAACCCCAAGACTCGTAAATGAGAAGTGGGAGTTGAAATAGCGAATATTCTTTCTGAAATATTTAGCATCCTCATCTTCACGACTTGTCCACAACCGTTTCAACTCCTCCGGAACAGCCGGAATGAACACACCGACTCTTCCTTTTCTACTGACAAAATACGGGCCCCTCGAACTCAAACCGTATTGCTCCACAGTGGTCGCAGTCTTTTGCCTTTTTGAGGACATGGTGTTTTTTTGGTAAGTTTTGGTAGATGGCATCAGCAATATTATTATTTATTGGCACTCCTTCAGTAGTATGTCGTTCTACATGGTACGTTTCGTATTCAACACCTAGAAATTGCAATATATGAACACTTGATTAAAAATATTAGTAATAAATTTGGAAATGATAAGAGTGCTATTTTTGAAAAGATAGAAGGTAGAAATGTTCTTACGTTGTCCACTTTGGATATTCTTGCTTCCTCGTCAAGCTCATCGTCTGCAGCTTCACCATGGTGTACTTGCGTTTCGGCATCCATGTAGGCAAGATTTTGATTGAGTCATAGATGAAGATATAAAAAATAGAAACAATAGTTGTGAATTTCTGTACCTTCAAACTGTGGTTCTTGATCAACGAGGCTCAAATAAACCGTATGAATCGTCTAATTGGTCATTTTCTTCTATGCAAAAATAATTAAAGCTGTAAGAAATGGAAAGCTATAATAGTCTAGATATACAATGCACTTATGTTGTATGCACTATACCTGGAGACGTCGCAGCAGTACACTTTGATGGTGTAGTGCTTCTCCTCCTAACATTATAATCTCGTCTTTTTTTTAGGAGAGCATCCATTTGATCGGGACTCATTGAAGTGTATCGGCCTCTCTCTCGCATCCTTTTTGTTTCTGCAGCAGTTTTCTTAGGAGAATCTTGAAGTACGAATCTCCCAGGTGATTGTTGATCTGTTGAGAAGTTAGGAAACATGGAATAAATATGTACTGGGTATGGATAGGAAAAATATAAACCATATAAAGTGTTTACCTGGGCTGGCACATCCAGATTGAAAGCTTGGTAGCAAGTTCCGGACAAAATTATCACTTTGAATAGCACTCACATTGGACCGGGTGTTGATGTTTATGGTGTTAGGTGCGACAGGAGAATAATGCATTGACCCATTTAAATGTGCATAGTTTCTCCCTATAATATTTTCATGTGAGTATCGCTCAGTAATACAATTCATGGGTCGTTTTCCTAGATAAGCTCGAGATGATTGCACAGTTGGCTTGGGAGTTCCAGTCAAATTTGTTACAGTGCCTAGTAATGATAAGAACAAAAACCATATTATTGCCTTGAAAAAATGGATAATATTTATAGGAGAAACACTGTTGAAGTAAAAGGATGACAAATGTCTTCTTAAGCCAATATCATATCCTGATTGTACCCTGTTTATATCTTGATAGAGGAGTTGCAATAACATCTGCGAATGGCCACACATAGAACATTTAAAACAGTGTTGAAATGAAAGGACGAAAGTGCATATATGTTTTCATAGGTGAGACAAAATATGTAATGTGACTATGTATGTGGGTACCGTGCGTGAGATTGGACTGCTGCGCGGTAGTAATTGTAACATCCCTTATAGTGCTCACAGTGGGGTCTTCAGGTTTGGAAACAACTACAGATTGTGGATAAAAAACATAAATACCGCACGGTAAATTTGGTAGATTAAGACATTTGTAATACCAGATTACCAGGTGGCCTATTTTTTATGGACTGTGCAAGATCACGTTTTCGTTGTCGTGCTTCACGCTGTTTGAGTAGGTACTGCGCTCTTTGTTGTTCAGTCATTCGTCCATACCATCCTTGACCCCTCTGTTTTTTTGGAGCAGGTTGATCAACCTGTGAAGTATCTCCGGCACCTGTGGGCGTTGCAACTTCGTTGGTGGTCTGGCCTGTTTGTTTCAGCATATCAACAATAAGCCGAAGTGAAGATCCGACGGATAATGTAAGCCCGTAAGAATACCTGATGGCGATGTGTTTGTTATATCTTGAAATGGGGAGACTCTTCCCCTCTGTTTTTTTGGAGCAGGTTGATGAACCTGTGAAGTATCTCCGGCACCTGTGGGCGTTGCAACTTCATTGGTGGTCTGGCCTGTTTCAGCATGTGAACAGTTAGCCGAACTGAAGATACGGTAGATAATGTAAGCCCATAAGAATACCTGATGGCGATGTATTCGTTATGTCTTGAAATGGGGAGCGTTTTCACCGGGGAAAGGCTGAACCATTTGATTGATGAGCCATCTGGTAAGAGCAAAGAATGCAATGACAAGATCATGAAAGTTTGTCTATTTCAGCCCATGAAAGTTTGTCTATTGTTTGATCTGATGCAGAATTGTGACATAACAACTCCTCGAATTAGAAATACCTAAAATTTCATCTTGCATAATCAATTTATTTACTATTCAGAAGGTCTCACCTTGCAGGCCTGTAAATCGCTTGGTGTAGTTGAAGAAGATACTCTCGTCCGAGGTTGAGGTGATACTCGCGGACTGGCGGTGGTGGTGAATTGCTGGTAGCACGTCGGACGTGCGATGTCGTGGGTGTTGGCGGTTGCGACTGCGACGACAGTTCACAACGGAGACGGCATGGGGGTGCTGGCGCAATGGTCGTAGTCGTAGATGGCGGCGACGGAGCACAGCGGAGGCGAGCACGGACGTCCCAGGCACTATCAGAGATGGTGGCGTTGCAATCGCAGAATTTGTTTCGTGACATGGAATGTAATCGCGAAATTGATGCAGTATTTCATAAATTATGGGCATGCAATCGAATTATTTTAGTGACATGGAATGCAATCGCGAAATTGATGCAGTATTTCGTAAATTACGCATGCATTCAATCGCGGAATTATTTTAGTGATATGGAATGCAATCGTGAGTGTAAATAAGGGAGTTATTTTGTGATGATGGCGTGTGAATTGGGTAGTTGGTGCTGGCGTTGTGCAATGTCATTGGAGTCATGTGTGCCGTTAGATTAGCTGGAATAGAAGGCTGAACCATTTGCACTGCTTTTTTTCCCCTTTCCAAGTGCACAGTATATGTTACTCATAGATAGCCATGATTGAGGCATTGAGCGATGACATGTGAAACAAGCTAAGGGCAGCAAACTGTACTTTTGATTTAGTAAATTATCACCTACAGAGTAGGAGGTTGCAGCTGATGTAAAACTCAAAGATCAATATGCTTGTGTTGCAAACTGAAAAATCATCCATTTGGTTCATGAACTCAAACCAGTGAAGTTAAAAGATCATAAGTATTACAAAATTTTACAGGATTAATTCCATCATCCTATAAAATTAATTGCTACCAAAGATCAGAAATTTCAGAACATGATACTCTAGCTTACAATAGAAATTTTTATACATGGGCATAAGGACATTCTGTCAGCTGCTATCTGCAACCTGTGATATTCCTAGTGTTATTCTTGTTGACAAGAAATTCAGCATCGTCTTTGAGCAGATCACGAAACCTGTAGGTGCCCCAACTGAAATTCAGCATAGAGTTTCGGTAGTAGCGGTCACAAGTTATCTGTTGGGCTGGGGCAAAGACATGATTTGTTCGATCCCTGCAATAGTATCCTTAGTAAATTAGAATTTATCTAAACCAATGTAGAGGTGTGACAACATCAGTAGCCTGGTTGCCTCCTTTAATTAAGACATTGATGGAAACATAATATAACTAATACAGTTATATGTATATTGCTATTCAGCTCTAGGTAAAATGTAATATTATAATAGCAAAGTATTGTTAGCATTACTCAGAGGCGCGACACATTTAAAGATCGCCAGATCAGTTTTGGACACTTGACTCTACAATTTTACAAGTACGCCATCACACTGATAAACGACATCAATATAAAGAGTTGAGCTCACATGGACATCATTCTTCTTTCATGCTTATATAGTCTCATATGATCAGAAACTGCAAGTAATAAAAAATGAAAAATGTTATGTCCAAAAGTAGATAGATAGATACAAAAGCATAGGTGCAAACAAATCATGGAAGCACGCACCTGCCTCATCCCTCCAACACATCTCTATAAACAATATTTTTGGTGCTTCTCCCGGATTTATCAACCTCCTTGTTCGGTTTGGCCAAAATTCGCGTCGTCTTCCTTGACACGCCCCTTGACAATGCAACATACAACTGACCATGGGAGAACACGGGCTCGGGAAGGTAAATACCGACGTTCGGGATGGTCTGACCCTGTGCCTTGTTAATGGTCATGGCAAAACTCAGGCGGATGGGGAACTGTTTTCTCTTAAGCTTGAAGGGAAGTAAGGTATCCTCCGAGGGCGACATAGGGATCCTTGGTATAAACACCCTCTTTCCAGCATGCTGACCACCAACAATCTCCGCGTCAATTGCATTATCCTGGAAGGCTCTGATCATGAGCCGTGTTCCATTGCACAAGCCATTATGAGGGTCTAGGTTACGTAGTAGAATGACCGGGCAGTTGACCTTTACCTTCAAGGTATGCGGGGGCAAGCCATTTGGTGTGATCGAGTTTAAAAAGTCAATCGTGTAATTATTCTGCAAGTCATCCTCGATTGAGTCGAAGCTATGGTATACCTTTTCCTCGCCTGGAAACCTAGAGATCATTTTGTCATTGAGGTCATCCACATGCTCATTCTTGGTTGAAAGAATTGCACGTGTGCTCATGTACTCCCTTGAGGTAGCATTGGCGTGCAGTGATGGGAAGACATCTTCGATGAGTTTGTTAATTGCTTTCCCATCCTCGGTATAGCCGATCACAATGTCATCTGGGAGACGCACATAGTCGTCGCCAATTGTATCTTCTGTTCCATTGCCGATCCTTAGGAGGTATTCGGAGAACCAAGGGTCAGTTTGTGCACGCATATTGAGTGTGAGGCGAATCTTGCGGATCTTATCCCACAGATAGGATTTAAGCAGTGTTGCATCGGTGATCTGTGCTCTTGTCCCTCTTGTCACAACGGGAAGGACCTGCCTAAAATCTCCACCAAAGACAACAACCTTCCCCCCAAATGGCAAAGGACATCCCATTATGTCCTGGAGTGATCTATCAAGCGTCTCAACTGCTTGACGCTTTGTCATAGCGACTTCGTCCCAAATTATCAAGGACGCTTGTTTAAGCAACTCCGCTGTACCACTCTACTTTGTGAAACCACACATGCTGTAGTCAGTGAGCTTGATTGGAATTTTAAACCTGGAGTGTGCAGTTCGGCCTCCAGGCATTATTGACGCAGCTATACCTGATGTAGCAGTTGCAATTGCTATTAGGCCCATGTCACGCACCTTCGCAAGCAAAGCCTTGTACAAGTACGTCTTCCCAGTGCCTCCTGGACCATCAACAAAAAATATCTGGCCTTTTTGGTTCCTCACATGATCCAATATGTCATTGAAACCAGCTAGCTGCTCACTATTTAAACATTCAATTAGATCAAGATGTTCTTGGTCTGCGGTGACTTGTCTCTCCTCATATACCTCTCTATAATCAGCGTTAGAAGAACCATCTGTCTCAACCAGATCCGGAAGTCCATAGCTTTTAATATCCTTTCCCATAGATTGCACAAGATCCCTGATATCTCTAAGGACCATCTGCTCAAGTGCTGCCTCATTGGATTCATTGCGGCGGTAATCTTCAGACATCGATGCTAGATGTTTGTCCCACAGTTGTCGGATTTCTGTTGCCTCGCAGAATACCAGTATAGTTGCAAACAACCGTCTAAGAGCATAAGGCATCTGAAATGTGGCTGCCTCCGTCATGCAATCATCAATGGACTTGTCGTGCTCAATAAGGCCTAAGTGCTCACACGCCTCTCTGAAGGAACCACACAGCTTGCCATTTACTGTTTTTAAGTCATCAAACGAAGTGGCACCTCGCACATGACTTAGGAGCACCCGCAAGTAGTACCTCTCTCCTTCTGCCGGGTGTGCATACACCAGTCGTCCGATCTGTGATCTCTTATTTTTTCTCTTCTGCCACTTCTTATCTCCGTCAATCCACCTATAGTGTTCTGGAAACTCTCTATAAAGCCATTTTCGTGCCTCCACATACTTATGGTTCATATCAAAGTACTCGGTAAGCATGGATTTAGAAGACGATGGTTTAGCAACAACATCTTCCAAATTATCACATGCTTTAAAGGCAACAGTATGCATGTTCTCCAAATGAAGTTGGAGTTGTAGAACAGACGGACTAACACCAAACATGTGAAAACAGAAAATCCTATAAATAGCCTCTGGAGGAGATATATAGCGTGCATCCCTATACTGACGAATTTCATTGATGATTCCCCCGGCATTGATGACATCCTTCTCGAATGCAAATGATGTTCTATCATGTCCTTTGTAGATGTACTTGAACAAATACTTGACCGCCTTGATGCTCGAGCAAGCTTCAACATTAATGTGGCAGTTGTATCGCATGAGAAGAAAAGGGTTGTAAGGGACCACCCATCTATTGTCCAATTCTGCTCCTCTGATCTTAACTACACACCCGTCTTCCCTCCTTCTGTAGATGGGATATGAATCTTTTCCTTGTTGTGTATGGCTGCAAAATTGTCGAGGATAATGGAAACGACATTCTCCATCAATCATGCAAGGACAACTTTTCTTCAACGCACCACAAGGTCCATGCAACATGTGTTTGACTACCAGATCATGTAGAACAGGGAACTTCTCTTTGTCCGGTATCTCGGCAGATATCACCCGATCATAGTCATCTGGGTTTTTTAACTTGCTATCTGATTTCATAATAAGAAGGATATGCTCATGCGGCAGACCTCTTTTCTGAAACTCAGTCACATGTACATAAGCTGCGACTGCTCCAAAATGCTTACCCTTGGTCAACAAATTCATCATATCTCGCTGCTTAGCCTTGTAAACTCTTGCCACCAGATCTGGACGATCTTGTGGCAGCTGACCGGGCAATAGTTTCTCTGTTATTTCCTCCCAATACGGGTTGCAAGTCATGGTGATAAAATAATCCGGTTTACCCCAACGTTGGACTATAGCCATAGCATCAAGGAACCTCCTCTGCATGTCTCTGTCACCGCCTGGAAAACTTCGTGGGAGCACAATTCTTTTGCCAATCCGATCCCCACGTGCCTCGCCAGCATCAATGGTGTCAACAAGACCCTGTACAATAGAAAAAACTCACAAATTGGGACATTTTGTATTTCTGAAACAGTAATAATACCGTTCATATATGCATGTTATTACCTGGTAGAGGTCAGCTCGTATAGTCTTTTGATTGCTCGGCTTCGAGTACCAGTCAAGCCTCATAGTTTCTATCTTGATGTACATATCAACAGCCCATTGTTGGAAGAGGCGCCCCCCGAACAAGATGATGTTAAAGAGTCCCTTCCGGATTTGCAACTTGAAACAGTAGTACTCCCTCGCGCTAACGAATTTACTGGACTGTGCTAGGTCGATAAGATCCTCATATTGGTTGCCGTTGATATCATCTACAAATTCAAATGGTTACAAAACAGAATAAGTTGGGTTGATATTTGTTAAATGATTTAAAATTATCAATGATGATCATGCCTGTTGGATCAGGAGCATGTTCTTCATCTTGTCCAGGTGCATCAGTACCATGTTCTTCATCTTGTCCAGGTAAATCATTAGTATGGTTTTCATCTCGTCTAGGTAAATCACCGGCTTGGTCTTCATCTTGTCTGGGTAAATCACTTGATTGGACTTCTTGTGCTGTGTTCGTACCAACTGGAGCTGAAATAAAGTAATTTGTTAATTATAATGTCATGAGGAAAAGCATATTAGCTTGTAAGTATTATCAAAGAATAGTAAGTAAAAAAATCGGTGCGTTATACGAACACACCTGTTGCTACATCAGAATTGTCCGCTAAATCCTGAGGGGGCTCAAGATATGGCATCTTACGATTCCAACCGGTCTCCCCACCCGGAAAAAACAATGGATATGCCAAGGGATCATAGCACCCATAGTAAGCTCTAATATACAAGGGATCACCTCCTTTTGCATGCACGACAACACTCCTATCGAAGCAGTTCATCGGGTCGTTTCCTTCAACCCATATAGCAGCCACTTCAGATGCCGTGGGGGCATTGTACCGACGCTGGTCCAGGGTTATATTTGTGTTGAGCTCAATCTTGTACTCATCTAGATTCGAAAATGACCCAACACTCTTGAAAGTCTGCACATAAGGATTGTTCTCAAGTATTTTCAGAATTTTCCGAATGAGATCTACATTAAGATCAGGAGACCTCTGGACCCTATGAGACAAGGATTCATCGCTATCATAAATATAAAGCTGCAAATGTCGTGGCCCATTATCACCAGGTACCAGATCATCCATTTTATAGTACAATATGCCATGTGCCCGAAATGTATAGTTGCCGGTTCCTTTCGCAGTGCTAACTTGGCGGTCAAGTGTAACCCCAAGACTCGTAAATGAGAAGTGGGAGTTGAAATAGCGAATATTCTTTCTGAAATATTTAGCATCCTCATCTTCCTGACTTGTCCACAACCGTTTCAACTCCTCTGGAACAGCCGGAATGAACACACCGACTCTTCCTTTTCTACAGCAAAATGCAGGCCCCTCGAACTCAAACCGTATTGCTCCACAGTGGTCGCAGTCTTTTGCCTTTTTGAGGACATGGTGTTTTTTTGGTAAGTTTTGGTAGATGGCATCAGCAATATTATTATTTATTGGCACTCCTTCAGTAGTATGTCGTTCTACATGGTACGTTTCGTATTCAACACCTAGAAATTGCAATATATGAACACTTGATTAAAAATATTAGTAATAAATTTGGAAATGATAAGAGTGCTATTTTTGAAAAGATAGAAGGTAGAAATGTTCTTACGTTGTCCACTGGATATTCTTGCTTCCTCGTCAAGCTCATCGTCTGCAGCTTCACCATGGTGTACTGCGTTTCGGCATCCATGTAGGCAAGATTTTGATTGAGTCATAGATGAAGATATAAAAAATAGAAACAATAGTTGTGAATTTCTGTACCTTCAAACTGTGGTTCTTGATCAACAGGCTCAAATAAACCGTATGAATCGTCTAATTGGTCATTTTCTTCTATGCAAAAAAATAATTAAACTGTAAGAAATGGAAAGCTATAATAGTCTAGATATACAATGCACTTATGTTGTATGCACTATACCTGGAGACGTCGCAGCAGTACACTTTGATGGTGTAGTGCTTCTCCTCCTAACATTATAATCTCGTCTTTTTTTTAGGAGAGCATCCATTTGATCGGGACTCATTGAAGTGTATCGGCCTCTCTCTCGCATCCTTTTTGTTTCTGCAGCAGTTTTCTTAGGAGAATCTTGAAGTACGAATCTCCCAGGTGATTGTTGATCTGTTGAGAAGTTAGGAAACATGGAATAAATATGTACTGGGTATGGATAGGAAAAATATAAACCATATAAAGTGTTTACCTGGGCTGGCACATCCAGATTGAAAGCTTGGTAGCAAGTTCCGGACAAAATTATCACTTTGAATAGCACTCACATTGGACCGGGTGTTGATGTTTATGGTGTTAGGTGCGACAGGAGAATAATGCATTGACCCATTTAAATGTGCATAGTTTCTCCCTATAATATTTTCATGTGAGTATCGCTCAGTAATACAATTCATGGGTCGTTTTCCTAGATAAGCTCGAGATGATTGCACAGTTGGCTTGGGAGTTCCAGTCAAATTTGTTACAGTGCCTAGTAATGATAAGAACAAAAACCATATTATTGCCTTGAAAAAATGGATAATATTTATAGGAGAAACATTGTTGAAGTAAAAGGATGACAAATGTCTTCTTAAGCCAATATCATATGGTAAATACTACATATCAGAGTCCGATAGGAAACAAATGGCCGGACCTCTCCGATGCCATCCATCTCCTTTTGATCAAAGGGTTTGGTTTTGCGTCAATTTTTCCACATTAACTCCATATGTTTCCTAACCTGAGTTCCCGAAATTTCCGCCTCCTCTCCCCAAATCGCTCCCCAAAAACGATCCAGTCGATCTGCCCTGCCCAGCAACCTCCTCGTCGTTGCTCTGCTCTCGCCGCCGCCCTGCTCTCGCCACCGTCCCATCTTCCTTATTCTCCCCACCTCTCGTCATCACCCTGCCGCTTCTTCCCCACCCAGGCCAACACATCCTCCGGCACTGGGTTCGTCTCGAGTTCCTGCATGCACGCATGAAATCCACCATGAAGAGAGGTCATTGTGGCATCAGTGGCCAGCTGCTTGGTGCGTTAGGCCTCAGTAGTTGCTCAACCAAGCTGGCAAGGCCAATCCAGCCAAAGCTGTGTACGTAGGCTCTGCTTCCACCACTCATAATCACCGTCTGAATCCCCTCAACAACTACAGAATCCAGGGAGAAGGTAATAGTAACTAACATAGGTCACCGTGTGTGCCTATTTCTGTTTTTTCTGAACACTGAATTGCCGCAATCCTCTACTATCTCAGTTTGTGAAATCAAATTTACCAGCCGATTCATATCTTCTGGCTAGGTTTTTATATCTATGTATTGTAACATCAGCAATAAATTTACCGCTTCCATATAGTGTTTGTTATGCTGCCTGGGAGTGATTTTCATGCTTCATGTCGACTATGCTTGCAAAAAATTATACAATGATGATGATGATGAAGTTGACCCACATATAAACTAGAGGCAACCCATGTTATATTCTGCTTCTCAAATCTGTATGCTCTGAATTGATTTTGTTATGTTGTGTATGAATTTGATGCTTCTCTATTGATATAGACTAACCTCTTGCTATGTAATGCACATGAAAAGAGCGTATGAAATTTCTATGCTTCTATAAAGATGATTTATGTTTAGCACTAATCGCTTTCGCTTGAAAATATCCATGCTTCATATTACATTATTAATTTTTCTTTGCTCCTGAAATTTTCCTGCATATAACCATGCTTCATTCCTTTTTGACTTTTAGTACTAATTATTTTGAGTGCAATTTTTAATTTATATATTTCCCTCGTGCTACTAGTTGGGTTTCAAGCTTCGAAGCTTCTACATGATATTTTTTATGTTGATATAGCATAAAATTGATGCTTCCAAAGTATGTATGTGTTTTTTTCCTGAAAGTTTGCATAAAAAGAACCATGCTTTTGTAACTTTTTTCCATTTCTTATTGAAAATTTCAGTAGCATTTAAAAAAAACATTTATCATATTACAATTTTTTCATATATGCTGCTCATGATTCAAGTCTAACACATTGCATATTATCTTTTTTTCCCAATGACTGTAATTGGTCAACTACAACAACGTTGACAATGGGCCCATCGAGGTCGAAATTATGTTGGGTCTCCTATTTGAAGCACCATTGCTGGGAAAAGTGAATTCACGCCATCGGAAGCATGCCTGCACTTCTCCTAGTACCTTGGAGTCCTTCACTAGCAGGTGTAGGCACTCTAGGAGGTGGGCAGGGTTACCATCGGTGGCATGAGGTCATTGTTGAAGGTCATCTGTAGGACACGTATGTTCCTCGTCAATGGGCATGCGCCATTGCCATGAGAGGTGGACCGACGACATTGTGTTAGACATGCAAAAACAATGCGGCCGATTCTTATTGTCTATGTACAGACATAAGCTATGCTGTTAATATAAACGAACACTATTTTATTTGGAAGCAAATTACATCCCATGTAGGAAGCAAGCATGGTGTCATTCGAAGCAGATATTATTTTCTTCGGAAGCATATTTATATGTTCTGGGGTTGTAGAAACAAATGTTTCATCCATTGGAAGCAAACACTATATAATTTGTAAGGAAATTATATTCTCTATTGGAAGCAATGTTGATACAAACGAATACATGTTGCGTTTTGTCTCGAACAATCTAGCTCTCCAACAGAAAGAAAAGATACTAAGCAAAATTAAGCTGCACTAGCAAGGACATTTCACAGAAGAAACGAGGCTTCCATTGCAAGAAAATAATGCTTCCTTGGAACAAGAATATGTTTCCGTGACTAGAAAGAACGAATTAATTAACCTGCAGTATTTTATTGGTTGGAAACAACTCATAATTTTCCCGATTGTTTCCTAAAATAAAGGGATATATCAGATCAATTACTGGAGCAGTTTAAATAGAAGCATGCAAATTTTATTCCTGAAATCACGGAAAGAGATCGGTGGGCTTGATCCTAGCAGTTTGAACGGAAGGTTCCTAAAATCATGAAAAGAGCCGCGTGGGGCCAGGTCGAAAATCCAGCGGCCACACTACTTCCAATCCTACGGCCAAGTGCTGGTCCGATAACAAGCAATATATCGGCATCCGGTTTGTAGCGGTGCCCATATCATATCCTGATTGTACCCTGTTTATATCTTGATAGAGGAGTTGCAATAACATCTGCGAATGGCCACACATAGAACATTTAAAACAGTGTTGAAATGAAAGGACGAAAGTGCATATATGTTTTCATAGGTGAGACAAAATATGTAATGTGACTATGTATGTGGGTACCGTGCGTGAGATTGGACTGCTGCGCGGTAGTAATTGTAACATCCCTTATAGTGCTCACAGTGGGGTCTTCAGGTTTGGAAACAACTACAGATTGTGGATAAAAAACATAAATACCGCACGGTAAATTTGGTAGATTAAGACATTTGTAATACCAGATTACCAGGTGGCCTATTTTTTATGGACTGTGCAAGATCACGTTTTCGTTGTCGTGCTTCACGCTGTTTGAGTAGGTACTGCGCTCTTTGTTGTTCAGTCATTCGTCCATACCATCCTTGACCCCTCTGTTTTTTTGGAGCAGGTTGATCAACCTGTGAAGTATCTCCGGCACCTGTGGGCGTTGCAACTTCGTTGGTGGTCTGGCCTGTTTGTTTCAGCATATCAACAATAAGCCGAAGTGAAGATCCGACGGATAATGTAAGCCCGTAAGAATACCTGATGGCGATGTGTTTGTTATATCTTGAAATGGGGAGACTCTTCCCCTCTGTTTTTTTGGAGCAGGTTGATGAACCTGTGAAGTATCTCCGGCACCTGTGGGCGTTGCAACTTCATTGGTGGTCTGGCCTGTTTCAGCATGTGAACAGTTAGCCGAACTGAAGATACGGTAGATAATGTAAGCCCATAAGAATACCTGATGGCGATGTATTCGTTATGTCTTGAAATGGGGAGCGTTTTCGCCGGGGAAAGGCTGAACCATTTGATTGATGAGCCATCTGGTAAGAGCAAAGAATGCAATGACAAGATCATGAAAGTTTGTCTATTTCAGCCCATGAAAGTTTGTCTATTGTTTGATCTGATGCAGAATTGTGACATAACAACTCCTCGAATTAGAAATACCTAAAATTTCATCTTGCATAATCAATTTATTTACTATTCAGAAGGTCTCACCTTGCAGGCCTGTAAATCGCTTGGTGTAGTTGAAGAAGATACTCGTCCGAGGTTGAGGTGATACTCATGATGGCGGTGGTGGTGAATTGCTGGTAGCACGTCGGACGTGCGATGTCGTGGGTGTTGGCGGTTGCGACTGCGACGACAGTTCACAACGGAGACGGCATGGGGGTGCTGGCGCAATGGTCGTAGTCGTAGATGGCGGCGACGGAGCACAGCGGAGGCGAGCACGGACGTCCCAGGCACTATCAGAGATGGTGGCGTTGCAATCGCAGAATTTGTTTCGTGACATGGAATGTAATCGCGAAATTGATGCAGTATTTCGTAAATTATGGGCATGCAATCGAATTATTTTAGTGACATGGAATGCAATCGCGAAATTGATGCAGTATTTCGTAAATTACGCATGCATTCAATCGCGGAATTATTTTAGTGATATGGAATGCAACCGTGAGTGTAAATAAGGGAGTTATTTTGTGATGATGGCGTGTGAATTGGGTAGTTGGTGCTGGCGTTGTGCAATGTCATTGGAGTCATGTGTGCCGTTAGATTAGCTGGAATAGAAGGCTGTGATTGGATGTTTCTGCCAACTTCGTGCCTTTATAAGTAGTTTTAGACTAGTCGGTTTCTATCACTGGTGACGTGCACGTGAAAGCTCTTAAAGATGGAGCCTCGTCGGCATGCATGTGTACAATCAAAGGGAAAAAGGTAAAATCGTGCACGTATATAAAGTGCAGTCCATTACTTCAAAAAAAAAAAAAAAGGTGCAGTCCACGACCGGCACATGGTCGATCGCATCGCGTACATGCACACCGTACGAGGAATTAGTTAGCATGCAGCTGCCATCGGGCCTGGGTACGGACGGGCATATACGTGCACGGGTGCCTACTTCCTTGCAACTCCGCGTGCATATTTCCCGACTCGTTTAATCACATGCTCTGCATATATGACAGTCCGATTCCGTTCAGGAGAGGAGCCAACCGGTCGGACCGTAGCACTGTAGCAGAGTTGATAGCATCACGAAAAAGCAAAGCCCTCTTTTCTACTAGTGAGTAGAGTGGCAGAATTTTGTTACAAAACTAAAAAATGAAAGTTTTTACTTGGAATATAATCCTAAACAGTTTTATGCATTCAATTCCACCTAAGGGCATCTATAGCGCCTCAATGCAAACGGAGCAAAAGTGTCTGTTTCGATTCGTGCGGACATAACATGGGTAACCTCCAACTAAATGGCTCGACGCATAGTGATCGACCTATCCGTGCTGACGCATTCACAACCTAAATGTCCAGAGGAATTGCGTCACCGCTGACGTAGTGCATGTCCGCTCCCTGCAACCTCGGGCCCACCTAGCGGTAGAACATGGCCCGAGCTGCGTCCAACATGGCCCGAGCTGCGTCCTCTCCTACAACAGTCTTTGATGGCGCGCTTCGACTTCACCGTGGCGCCAAGACTGGTGGGCGGCGGTTGGACTTCTATACCGCCATCAATGGAACACGCTTGGAGACCCGCGTCGGAAATTGAAGGCCACCGCTCGGCCGTCCTTTTTAAGGGTGGGTCATCGGCAGCGCCCCTGTCATCGCCCCATTCCCACATTCAGGGAAGCTCTCCCAATCCAGCCGACAACTTCCACAAGACACCATGGGCAAAAGAGTGTTTCAATGGAGGAAGCGGAAGAAGAAACACGATGAGGCCGGGGCCTCCTTGACGATGCTGAAGAATCCACACAACCCCGTGCCAAGCCGTGTCCCTGTGGCTATCACTGTGGCTATCACTAGTAGGAAAACCATTATAGGTAGAAATGGCATTTGTGGCGCACGTAGAAAATATGCTCCACAAAAATTATTTCTGTGGCGCACCAAAAATATGCTCCACATAAATTTATAATTTCCGTGGCGCATGTACGAGTGGTGCGCTACGGAATTTTGCCTTTGTGTGGCGCATGTACGAGTGGTGCGCCACAGAACTTTGCCTTTGTGTGGCGCATGTGGACGGATGCGCCACAGAATCTCCATGGGGCCATGCGGGGTCTAGCACTGCACATGGGCGAAGGGAATTCTGTGGCGCATCTGTCACATGCGCCGCAGAAAGTTAAAATTATGTGGGGCATATGCCTACAAAGGCCACAGAAAGTCAAAATTATGTGGCGCATATGCCCACATGCGCCACAGAAAGTCAAAATTTTGTGACGCATATGGACACATGCGCCAGAGAAGTTCATCTTTCTGTGGCGCACTAGGCATATGCGCCACAGAAAGTTGATGTGATTTTTTCTCCCCACGACAACTTCTTCCCCCTGGATCGCCTTTTTTAGCACTGTAAAAAAAAGAAATAGATAAAAAATTCAAAAAATAAAATCCTTCGAGGTGCCCATGTATTATGTCATCTAGCACCACTGAAAATTAACAAATATGAATTTCAACTATTTTTGCAAAATTACGTTGAAAAATCATCAAACTGGATTTCTGGTTGCATACAAACTCGAAAAACCCGCATAATATATCAAAATATTCCCACGAAAATTCTACATCTGAATTCACCCAGGCTTGCCCGGTTGGACAATTTTTAGAATTGCCAAATTCGAAAAGAGTAAAAAGATACGGAAATTTAAATATTTTTTACTGTAAAATAGAAAATTCGAAGAAAAAAAACTCTGTAGCGCACCATGTGGACATGCGCCACAAATTTTTTTGCCGAATTTTTTAATTTTCCCAGCGCTAATCTCCTCCTCCACTTCTCCTCCACCACTTCTCCTCTCACTTCTCCATCTCCTCACTTCTCCTCCTCCTCCTCCACTTCTCCTCCCATCACCACCACCTCCTCCCTTCTTCTCCACCACCACCACCTCCTCCTCCTCCCTTCTTCTCCGGCGACCACCACCACCACCTTCTCCTCCTCCTCCGGCGACCATCACAACCTCCTCCGGCGACCACCACCACCACCTCCTCTTCCTCCTCCCCCTCCTCTGGCCACCACCACCACCACATCCACCTCCTCCTCCGGCCACCACCACCACCACCTCCTCCTCCGGCCACCACCACCTCCTCCTCCTCCTACTCTCCTCCTCCTCCTCCGGTCGGCCTCCTCCTCCTCCCACCCCACCCCACCCACCCAACCACTCGCCTTCCGGCGATATTCCAAAAAAACCGGCAAAATTCCGGTGGCCCCAGATAGATCTAGATCTGGCCGCCACTTTTTTTAAAATTAAAAAAAAAATTGTGGCGCATATTCGCATGGTGCGCCACAGAAGTTTTCAAGAAAATTCCGTGGCGCATATTGACCTAGTGCGCCACAGAAGTTTCAAAAATTCTGTAGCGCATGTACATATGCACCACAGAATTCAAATACTAGTCGTGTGGCAACTGGGGCGATCTGGATATGCGCCACAAAATTGAAATTTGGTGCGCTACAGTTAGCCTATTTTCCACTACTGTATGGAGGAGCCGCCAAAGCATGAGAGGGAGCTATTCTTCGGCGAGGAAACCAGGATGGCATGGACGACTACCTGGGCTACCTCGCCTACATGGCTGAGGTTGCCAAGGAGGAGGGAACTCTCGACCGGCTCCCAGTTCAAGCGAACGGCATGGACGACAAGGAGGCGACGAGGCTCGCAATCCTGGTACCCCAACAACCAGAGCCACAACCCAGATATGCCGGCATGCGTCTCCGAGGATGAGGCAGTCTGGATGGCCTTGCAGTCCTCAGCCCACGCCCACGTCGTTGTCTACACCTGCAACAAATGCTCCTCTTCCTACGCCGGTGATCGCCATGGACACCCAGGCGCCCAACTTGCCATGAGAGATTCCCGTGCTTGTCGGCCTGACCAAGTTTTACGACGACGAGTAGTAGGCTAGGGTTTGAAGTCTTTGGAGTATTGTGTCTTTATTTTCGTTTTATAAACTACATAAATTATATTGTTTTATCTATGAAATATGTGGAAACCTATACATTTGCGTCAGACTGGTCGAGTAGCCTCAGGGCATCTCCAGCGGCGCGACGCAAACGGACGCTGAGCGACCGTTTTCGTCCGCCGTGACCGGAAATGCGTCTGGGGCCTGTTCCAGCGAGGCGACGCAAAGTGACCGGGCCGTCCGCGGAGACGCAAACCTGGCCCAAATATGCGCCAGGTTTTCATCGCGGCGGACGCTCGGCGGACGTGCAAAGTGTCCGCTCGCTTTCCCACCGGGCCCGCCTGGCAGCGAGTCTGCATCAAGGGCATCGATTCAGGCGGTCAGCGCTTCCGCGTCTGCGCCGCAGCCTTCGCCATAGATTCAGGAGGTCAGCGCTTCCGCGTCTGCGCCGCAGCCTTCGCCATCAATGGCGCGGCTGCCTGTTCTGCGCGCGCACTGGCGGGCGGCGGCTGGGCTTCTGCGGCGCCTTCAATGGTATCGTATCCCGCGCGCGCCCGCCCATAAAAGTCCACCGGCCGCGTCGCTCCTTCGTCCACACCTCCACAACCACCACCACCGCCGCAGCGCCATGGGGAAGAAGAATGACTTCGAGGCCTCCGGCAGCGGCAGCAAGAAGATCCCGCTCCCCGTCTCGGTGGGGAGGCTCATGCAGGCAAATGGATGCCGTGCGACGACGCCTGGTCCGGCGTGCAGCTGCCTGGTGGCTGGCGGCTCAGCTGCCGCCGGGTGCCTATCCCTCCAGTACCTGCGTGCGAGCCTGATCGGACCGCGGAGATCCGGCGCAGGAGACGGTATCTGCCGGCGGACCTCCGCGACGATCCGGCGTACGCCATCGACTCCGAGCTTTGGCGTACGTACCTGTCCACGGAGACGGACAGGAGACGAAGGGCAGGCTTCATGGGCGACAGGGATTACCCCTTCGGCCCTGCACCGTCGGCTCGTCGTGAGCAGGCGTCGACGCGTCGTGAGCAGGCGCCGACGTGTCGTCAGCAGGCGCGGACGCGACGTCAGCACACGCAGCACAACGACGCCGCCGACGACGACGAAGCCTACGCTGTGTACGACGACGACTACGTCGAGGCGCTCGCGTACCATAGCGAGGAGGCGAAGGACGACAGCGACGACTTCGTCGCTGTTGTCTTCCACGAATGGCAACAGGCCTTTGAGGAGGGCCGGAACTTCGAGTTCCCGGAGAACATGACGGACGACGAGATGGCGAAGGTCGCCGTCCTCGTCTCCGAGCACGACGCGCTGATGTCTACTGGAGCTTCTATTCTTGTAGACAGTGTTGGGCCTCCAAGAGCAGAGGTTTGTAGAACAGCAGCAAGTTTCCCTTAAGTGGATCACCCAAGGTCTATCGATCTCAGGGAGGAAGAGGTCAAAGATATCCCTCTCAAGCAACCCTGCAACCACAAAGCAAGAAGTCTCTTGTGTCCCCAACACACCTAATAGGTGCACTAGTTCGGCGAAGAGATAGTGAAATACAGGTGGTATAAATAAATATGAGCAGTATCAATGGCACCAGAAAAGTGCTTTGCTGTCCATGACTGGCGTGTGATTGATGGTGGTAATATTGCGGACAGTACAGATGCAGTAAAACAGTAAACAAGCAGTGATGATTGCAGTATTTAGGAACAAGGCCTAGGGATCATACTTTCACTAGTGGACACTCTCAACATTGATCACATAACAGAATAAATAGATAGATGCTAGACTCTACACCCTCTTGTTGGATGATGAACTTCACTAATTGTGTAGGATTACACGAACCCTCAATGCCGGAGTTAACAAGCTCCACAATATTCAATGTTCATATTTAAATAACCTTAGAGTGCAAGATAGATCAACATAACCAAATAGATCACATCAATTCCATCATAGTAATAGTTAACTTCATAATCTACAAGAGATCACAATCATAAACTACGCCAAGTACTACATGATGCACACACTGCCACCTTTACACCATGCAGGAGGAATAGAGTACTTTAATAACATCACTAGAGTAGCACATAGATGAATTGTGATACAAAACTCATATGAATCTCAATCATGTAAGGCAGCTTATGAGATCATTGTATTGAGGTACATAGGAAGAGAGATTAACCACATAGCTACCGGTACAGCCCTGAGCCTCGATGGAGAACTACTCCCTCCTCATGGCAGACAGCAGCGTTGATGAAGATGGCGGTGGCGTCGATGGAGAAGCCTTCCGGGGGCACTTCCCCGTCCCGGCGGCGTGCCGGAACAGAGACTCCTGTCCCCCAGATCTTGGCTTCGCGATGGCGGCGGCTCTGGATGGTTTCTCGTACCGTGGCTTTTCCGTATCGATGTTTTAGGTCAGGGACCTTTATATAGGCGATGAGGCGGAGTCGGAAGGGCGACGAGGCGATGACACAATAGGGGGGCGCGGCCCAGGCCCTGGCCGCGCCACCCTGTCATCTGGGGCCCCTATGGCCCCCTCTGGCGGCTCTCGGGTGTTCTGGAAGCTTTGTGGAGTTTTAAGACTCTGGGCGTTGATTTCGTCCAATTCCGAGAATATTTTCTTACTAGGATTTCTGAAACCAAAAACAGCAGAAAACAGCAACTGGCCCTTCGGCATCTCGTCAATAGGTTAGTTCCGGAAAACGCATAAATATGACATAAAGTATGCATAAAACATGTAGATATCATCAATAATGTGGCATGGAACATAAGAAATTATCGATACGTCGGAGACGTATCAGCATCCCCAAGCTTAGTTTCTGCTCGTCCCGAGCAGGTAAACGATAACAAAGATAATTTCTGGAGTGACATGCCATCATAAATTTGATCATACTATCGTAAGCATATGTAATGAATGCAGCGATCAAAACAATGTAAATGACATGAGTAAACAAATGAATCATATAGCAAAGACTTTTCCTGAATAGTACTTCAAGACAAGCATCAATAAGTCTTGCATAAAAGTTAACTCATAAAGCAATAATTCAAAGTAAAGGCATTGAAGCAACACAAAGGAAGATGAAGTTTCAGCGGTTGCTTTCAACTTATAACATGTGTATCTCATGGATATTTGTCAATGCAAAGTAATATAACAAGTGCAATATGCAAGTATGTAGGAATCAATGCACAGTTCACACAAGTGTTTGCTTCTTGGGGTGGAGAGAAATAGGTGAACTGACTCAACATAAAAGTAGAAGAAAGGCCCTTCGACGAGGGAAGCATTGATTGCTATATTTGTGCTAGAGCTTTGGTTTTGAAAACAAGAAGCAATTTTGTCAACGGTAGTAATAAAGAATATGTATCATGCAAATTATATCCTACAAGTTGCAAGCCTCATGCATAGTATACTAATAGTGCCCGCACCTTGTCCTAATTAGCTCGGATTACCTGGATTATCATTGCAATACATATGTTTTAACCAAGTGTCACAAATGGGTACCTCTATGCCGCCTGTACAAAGGTCTAGGGAGAAAGATCGCATTGGATTTCTCGCTATTGATTATTCTCAACTTAGACATCCATACCGGGACAACATAGACAACAGATAATGGACTCCTCTTTAATGCATAAGCATGTAGCAACAATTAATTTTCTCATATGAGATTGAGGATATATGTCCAAAACTGAAACTTCCACCATGATTCATGGCTTTAGTTAGCGGCCCAATGTTCTTCTCTAACAATATGCATGCTCTAACCATTAAATGAGTGGTAAATCGCCCTTACTTCAGACAAGACGGACATGCATAGCAACTCACATAATATTCAACAAAGAGTACTTGATGGCGTCCCCAGGAACATGGTTATCGCACAACAAGCAACTTAATAAGAGATAAAGTGCATATGTACATATTCAATACCACAATAGTTTTTAGGCTATTTGTCCCATGAGCTATATATTGCAAAGACAAAGAATGGAAATTTAAAGGTAGCACTCAAGCAATTTACTTTGGAATGGCGGAGAAATACCATGTAGTAGGTAGGTATGGTGGACACAAATGGCATAGTGGTTGGCTCAAGGATTTGGATGCATGAGAAGTATTCCCTCTCGATACAAGGTTTTAGGCTAGCAAGGTTATTTGAAACAAACACAAGGATGAACTGGTGCAGCAAAACTCACATAAAAGACATATTGTAAACATTATAAGACTCTACACCGTCTTCCTTGTTGTTCAACCCAATACTAGAAATTATCTAGACTTTAGAGAGACCAATTATGCAAACCAAATTTTAGCAAGCTCTATGTATTTCTTCATTAATAGGTGCAAAGTATATGATGCAAGAGCTTAAACATGAGCACAACAATTTCCAAGTATCACATTATCCAAGACATTTTTAGAATTACTACATGTAGCATTTCCCGATTCCAACCATATAACAAATTAACGAAGCAGTTTCAACCTTCGCCATGAAAATTAAAGGCTAAGAACACATGTGTTCCTATGACCCAGCGGAGCGTGTCTCTCTCCCACACAAGCATTTATTCAAACAAAAACAAAAACAAAAGCACACAGACGCTCCAAGTAAAGTACATAAGATGTGACCAAATAAAAATATAGTTTCAAGAGAAGGAACCTGATAATTTGTCGATGAAGAAGGGGATGCCTTGGGCATCCCCAAACTTAGACGCTTGAGTCTTCTTGAAATATGCAGGGGTGAACCACCGGGGCATCCCCAAGCTTAGAGCTTTCACTCTCCTTGATCATATTGTATCATCTCCCTCTCTTGACCCTTGAAAACTTCCTCCACACCAAACTCGAAACAAACTCATTAGAGGGTTAGTGCATAATCAAAAACTCACATGTTCAGAGGTGGCACAATCATTCTTAACACTTCTGGACATTGCCTAAAGCTACTGGAAGTTAATGGAACAAAGAAATCCATCCCACATAGCAAAAGAGGCAATGCGAAATAAAAGGCAGAATCTGTCAAAACAGAACAGTCCGTAAAGACGAATTTTATTGAGGCACTAGACTTGCTCAAATGATAATGCTCAAATTGAATGAAAGTTGCGTACATATCTGAGGATCACTCACGCAAATTGGCATAATTTTCTGAGTTACCTACAGAGAATTAGGCCCAGATTCGTGACAGCAAGAAATCTGTTTCTGCGCAGTAATCCAAATCTAGTATGAACCTTACTATCAAAGACTTTACTTGGCACAACAATGCAACAAAAGTAAGATAAGGAGAGGTTGCTACAGTAGTAACAACTTCCAAGACTCAAATATATAATAGAGGTACTGTAGCAAAATAAACACATGGGTTATCTCCCAAGAAGTTCTTTCTTTATAGCCATTAAGATGGGCTCAGCAATTTCAATGATGCACTCGCAAGAAATAGTATTTGAAGCAAAAGAGAGCATCAAGAGGCAAATTCAAAACATATTTAAGCCTAACATGCTTCCTATGAAAAGGAATCTTGTAAATAAACAAGTTATGTAGGCATAATGCAATAAGCATAGGAAAACTAGACAAGCTCAACTTCAAAATTTTAAGCATATAGAGAGGCGTTTTAGTAACATGAAAATTTCTACAATAATATTTTCCTCTCTCATAATAACTTTCAGTAGAATCATGAGCAAACTCAACAATATAACTATCACATAAAGCATTCTTATCATGAGTCTCATGCATAAAATTATTACTCTCCACATAAGCATAATCAATTTTATTAGTTGTAGTGGGAGCAAATTCAACAAAGTAGCTATCATTATTATTCTCATCATCAAATATAGGAGGCATATTGTAATCATAATCAAATTTATCCTCCATAACAGGCGGCAACAAAAGACTACTATCATTATAATCATCATAAATAGGAGGTAAAGTATCATCAAAGTAAATTTTCTCCTCAATGCTTGGGGGACTAAAAAGATCATGCTCATCAAAACCAGCTTCCCCAAGCTTAGAATTTTCCATATCATTAGCAACAATGGTGTTCAAAGTGTTCATACTAATATGTTCCATGGGTTTTTTAATTTTCGGATCAAACCATCCATGTCTTAAATCAGGAAATAGAATAAGAAGCTCATTGTTGTCCATTATGCCTAACTAGTGTAAAACAAGAAACAAAAAGATGCAATTGCAGGATCTAAAGGAAATAGCTTCGAGCACGCACACAATGGCGCCAAAAAAAGTACTATTACCTGGAACCAGAGTATGAGTGCCTTTTACCTTTCCTCCCCGGCAACGGCGCCAGAAAAGTGCTTGATGTCTACTGGAGCTTCTATTCTTGTAGACAGTGTTGGGCCTCCAAGAGCAGAGGTTTGTAGAACAACAGCAAGTTTCCCTTAAGTGGATCACCCAAGGTTTATCGATCTCAGGGATGAAGAGATCAAAGATATCCCTCTCAAGCAACCCTGCAACCACAAAGCAAGAAGTCTCTTGTGTCCCCAACACACCTAATAGGTGCACTAGTTCGGCGAAGAGATAGTGAAATACATGTGGTATAAATAAATATGAGCAGTAGCAATGGCACCAGAAAAGTGCTTTGCTGTCCAGGACTGGCGTGTGATTGATGGTGGTAATATTGCGGACAGTACAGATGCAGTAAAACAGTAAACAAGCAGTGATGATTGCAGTATTTAGGAACAAGGCCTAGGAATCATACTTTCACTAGTGGACACTCTCAACATTGATCACATAACAGAATAAATAGATAGATGCTAGACTCTACACCCTCTTGTTGGATGATGAACACCACTAATTGTGTAGGATTACACGAACCCTCAATGCCGGAGTTAACAAGCTCCACAATATTCAATGTTCATATTTAAATAACCTTAGAGTGCAAGATAGATCAACATAACCAAATAGATCACATCAATTCCATCATAGTAATAGTTAACTTCATAATCTACAAGAGATCACAATCATAAACTACGCCAAGTACTACATGATGGACACACTGCCACCTTTACACCATGCAGGAGGAATAGAGTACTTTAATAATATCACTAGAGTAGCACATAGATGAATTGTGATACAAAACTCATATGAATCTCAATCATGTAAGGCAGCTCATGAGATCATTGTATTGAGGTACATAGGAAGAGAGATTAACCACATAGCTACCGGTACAGCCCCGAGCCTCGATGGAGAACTACTCCCTCCTCATGGGAGACAGCAGCGTTGATGATGATGGCGGTGGCGTCGATGGAGAAGCCTTCCGGGGGCACTTCCCCGTCCCGGCGGCGTGCCGGAACAGAGACTCCTGTCCCCCAGATCTTGGCTTCGCGATGGCGGCGGCTCTGGATGGTTCTCGTACCGTGGCTTTTCCGTATCGATGTTTTAGGTCAGGGACCTTTATATAGGCGAAGAGGCGGAGTCGGAAGGGCGACGAGGCGATGACACAATAGGGGGGCGCGGCCCAGGCCCTGGCCGCGCCACCCTGTCATCTGGGGCCCCTGTGGCCCCCCTCTAGCGGCTCTCGGGTGTTCTGGAAGCTTCGTGGAGTTTTAAGACTCTGAGCGTTGATTTCGTCCAATTCCGAGAATATTTCCTTACTAGGATTTCTGAAACCAAAAACAGCAGAAAACAGCAACTGGCCCTTCGGCATCTCGTCAATAGGTTAGTTCCGGAAAACGCATAAATATGACATAAAGTATGCATAAAACATGTAGATATCATCAATAATGTGGCATGGAACATAAGAAATTATCGATACGTCGGAGACGTATCACGCGCCTGTGCAGCCGCCGCTGCCCCACTACGCCACCGCCGTCATGCCGCCGGGCCTGTCGGCGGATGAAGCACTTCGACAGGCGCTCCTGGAGTCGGCGGCGCCTCCGCCACCGCCGCCACAGCCGCAGGCCTGGGCGCCTCCACCGCAGCCACAGCCGCAGTACTGGGCGCCTCCACCGCCGCCACAGCCGCAGTACTGGGCCCCTCCACCGCAGCCACAGCCGCAGTACTGGGCGCCTTCACCGCCGCCACAGCCTCCTCAACCTCCAGCACCGGCAGCACGCCCGGCGTACGCTCCCCCGGATGCCAACTGGCCTTGGGTTGTACCGGACTTCATCGTGATCGACAGCGACGACGAGCAGCACAGCGGCGAGGAGCAGTAGGCGTTTTAGGTTTATTTTTTAAGTATGTAAACAATGCATCGTGCCACTGGAGCCACCCCAACGTAAACGGACGCCCGATCGATTTCGACCAAAAGGATCGACGCAAACGAACGCGCGGACGCTAAAATGGGTTGCGCAGCTGGAGATGCCCTCATGATCCAAACGAACATATGAGGTAACGAGTCCAATTTCTTATCCACGGCTCAATCTACATAGACTAAAATAGATAGTACTTTTTTGGTGTTCGAAATGGGTCGTCCCGAACAACGCACAGCGTCACATGCATGGCGTTACTGGCGCGTAGAGACGAGCGTGCTGCATTGCACATGCCTTGCCGGCTCTCTTCTCTGCATCTCATAGACCAAAGCCAGCTCTGTCCAATAATCAAGTCCAAGTGCACGGCATCGATCGCACACGCTGCGTGGCTAATTCGTGGCATCGTGCTTTGCCATGACACTCCGTTAATTAATGATTCGCTAATTAATCTGCACAGCGTTAACGCAACATGAACGATCCTCGATCGATCGGCTGCTGACACAGCGAGATCGTGCGTACGAAATCCTCGGACGTGTGCAGCGATCAAGCGTAGGAATCCTTGCATGTGTATGCCTACACTACTACACGAGCTAGCTAGCGAGGACCGTAAAAGTTCAGTGCCTTTGCTAGTAGTTTGGTGCACATGCATGTAGCTAGGAACATCCCAGCTCTATCGACAAGGCCTTTTAGCTGTACGTGGATTCCACTGCAGAGGCGAGTTAGGGTGTAATTAAGTACCCAAACATGTTATGGCCTGTCGGGTCATCGCCTCCTTTACAAAACATACAGATTAATTAGTAGGACTAGCTAGCTTGTACCATGCTAATTAGCGCAAATATGCATTACCATGATGCATGTCAGTACGGTTCAGCCGGGGTCTGGAATCGGAATTAGTCTTCCATTACCATTACACATTTTATGATGATGGTTAATTGGAGTGAGATATGCTAACGTGGAGTTTGTTATGTTCGGGAGAGAAGCTACTAGTAGTCCTAAGCTTGTCGGAAGGAAAAGTTCATTAATCATGGCACCAATCAATGATTGAGCTTCTCCTGGGTCCCGCTACATGTTTTAGACTGCTCATAGTAGGGGTACCATAGGTGGTAATATCACACGTCTCAAAGCATTTTGGTGACATGACATGACAATAAAAGAAAAAGAGGAAGTGAGGTAGTAACTATCTATATGTTACCATAACGTCACACATCCTAAAGCAATATGAGTTTACAACATAATTAATGACACATTGCATGAAATTACATCTAAGTTACTACCCACTATGGAGATAGTAACTTAGACTAGTAACATGACATATGTTACTAGACTAAGTTACTCTCCACTATGAGCAACCTTAAGCTGATTAACCGAAATAATAAAACTTACCCCTGCCTCCTTTCTCTTTTACTATGGGTACATTTCACAAATTTTAAGACCAGTTAGCAACTCATTTAATAGCACTACCTCTGTTTCGATGAATAAGATGTACACGCATTTCAAGATGAATTTTGTCCCAAACTATTGAGCACCCAAATCTTGATTATATTGTACGTAATTAGTATCGTTGCTAATTTTATACTGATACGTCGCAAACGTATCTATAATTTTTGATGTTCCATGCTTGTTTTGCACCAATTACTATATATTTTAATGGACTAACCTATTAATAGTTGCAAAAGTGCACAAGTTGTTGGTTTCAACTTTGTTGTGCAGGAAATAGGCAAATATGGAAGGAAATAGCTCATTATGGTGAAATCTGGAATTTCCCGGAATCTGTCCCTGCTGAACACTTTTCAAAGATCGCTTCGAAACTCCATCAAAACGACGTCCAATGGAAAAGTCGTAAACTACAAAGTTGTAGAGAATTTCAAGCCGAACAATTTGGACATCTTATTCGTCCAGAACAGACAACGGATGCATCCGGCAGAGCAGAATTACTGCAGAGGTTCGTGCAGTCTCGTGACTCCGAAAGTTGGTGACGTATTTGACACAAACTCTTTTCATACCTGGATATTTCGACCCAGCCACGAGTTGTGAGGCTCATGAAGGACAGAGGGGAGTCCTATGAAGGTTCTAGAGGTACCCAAGAGCCCTTGGATCAAAGAGGCACCCATCCCATGGCCTAGATTGCATCTCCAACACTATATATTGATGGGAAACCCTATTTTTGGAGGCCCCCAAGCATTGTCACGAAAATCCTCCTCCTTGGCAGCAGGAAGAAGAAGGCTAAGGGGCGGCGCTCCCCCATGATGCCGGCGGCGGGGAAGGAGTCCCCCGCGTCGCCGCCGCCGCCCACGCCTCCGCCTCCCGACGCTCCTCGCTGAGCCCCTCTCCGACGTCTTCACCGCCATCTCCATCACCAACTCCTCATTGTATTCAGTGGTCCATCCTCTCACAAACCTCTGTACCGCCCTATGTAAACATGGTGTTTGATGCTATAAGTTATAATCCTATGATCTATGTCATGTTGCCATAGTTTATTTGTTCATTGATTGATTGGTTGTTTCTCTTTGGTTCATTAGAGTTGTATGTTGATATGTTACCGTCCTTGGTGCCCATTATATTTGTGCGCGCATGGATCAAGCACCATAGGGTTGGTAGTACTTGTATACTAGAATGGGGAAGTTCTGCCGGAGTGGCAGAAACCTGAGGACGCAAACCGGATAGTTGCATGTATGGGAGTAAGAGGACCATTTACTTAAGGCTATTATTGGGGAAACCTTAATGCTTGCTAGTATTTACGGATGTTTGCTAGCAAGCCAATCATATAGTACTTGTAATCCCGGAGGGAGAGCATGTATATTTAGCCTCTCCTACATAGAAAGCTGCATCGAAGACATTGAACCCAAGATCCTCACTAATTGATCTTGGACAAAGCCACCACTATTACCACCGCCTTTCCACACTCATGGTACTGTTAGTTTTGTTTGTTTTATTGCTGCAGCACTAACATTTATTCCGTGTATTTTATTGTTCTGCAAAGTCACCTCTTATACCCGTTATCGCTCTAGTTTTATTTCCTAGATATTGCAAACGCTTAGTGTGCGTAGAGTTGTATCAGTGGTTGATAGAACTTGAGAGAATGTTTATCCTACATTTAGCTCCTCGTTGGGTTCGACACTCTTACTTATCGGAAAGGCTACACACGATCTCCTATACTTGTGGGTTATCAAGACCTTTTTTGGCGCCGTTGTCGGGGAGCCATAGCGTAGGTGAATATTTTCGTGTGCACTTGTTTGCTTTATCTCTTAGTAGTTTTACTTCCTGTACCTAGTTGTTCTCTATCTCTTGTATGGATATGGAATGCGAATTACAAAAAAAAAATTACTTGTACTTCTTATATAAAAAAATAAAAAATGTTTTCAAAAAAGAAAAGTGATTGGAAAGATGAGTAATGGTGAAGTGGGGGTCGACCTTGAACACCTGTGTTCATGCCTGCGAAACCAAAACAATTCTTTCCATGGAAGTTTTTCATTAAAAACTTGTAAATAGTGTATATAGTGTATATAGTATACATATCCCGCTGTAAATAGAATGTATAGATAACCCCTAGTTTGTTATGCAAGTTTGTCATTATGCTGCCTAGAAAACAGATTTCATGTGCTCCACTGTAGAAAATTTTAAAAATCACCAGAACGTGATCTTGATCTGAAATTTCTTGAGTGCATAGTAGTGCTTGCTATCTAACTTTCGTTAGTTCTGACTTTTCTGATTTGAGGTACGTAGACAGATCTAATAATTTAATCTTTATGGACTGATTCTGTTGAGACAGATTTCCTGTGCTGTGCTGCAAAAATTCGTGAAAAATCTCAGCATGGCATTTTGATCTGAATTTTTTTGGTGCATAGACCTGATGTTATGATCTGTATTTCATTAATCATGAGTTTTTCGATTTGAGCTACGTAACTATCTCATTGAGTGACATCTTTACAGAGTGTTCAGTTTTGACAGATTTCTATTCTCTTTGTTTAAATATTGTACTTAGGATTCAAAAGTTTCCTTCGTTTTCGACGTACGATTGAAATAATAAGAAACCCCGGTATTACAGTGGCTAAATATTTGATAGATTTTATAGAAATTAGGGATACTTGAACACTTATGGATTTTATTTAATGAGTACTAACCTACTAATGAGTTTTGTGAAGCTTTATGTGGATGCAGTTTTTAAGTTCCAATCAATATGGTGATATGAGATGAGCAAGAGGATGCAAGAGCTCAAGCTTGGGGATGTGTAGATGGATCCCAAGAGAATATTCAAGAAGATGCAAATATCTAAGCTTGGGGATGCCCAAGGCATCCCCCTATTCATCAACCAACATGAGGTTGTCTCCTTCAAACTCAATATTACCCATCCACATGTAAGCATTGTATATAGTTGCTTTTATTATATTTGGTTTTATCCTATTTAGTTTTATTAGGTTCTTTATTTGGTTCTTGTTTCTTTGTCAGTTTCACTTATAATTGGAAAACAACAACAAAAAAAGGGGGTTTGAGAGCTCCATCAAATAATCATGCCCATCTTAAATGGCTATAAAGAAAGAGCTTTATGGGAGACAACCCAATATGTTTATATTTCTGTTATTTACTGCTTTGTTGAGTCTTGGAAGTCATTACTACTGTAATGACCTCTCATAATCATGTTTGTTTTGATTTTGTGCCAAGAATTGCCTCTAATGGTAAGAAAGTGGTATTTGGGGGATTTGCAATCTTGTTTACTGTTTCTAGTTCGTCACGAGAAAAATCGCCAAACATCACCAGAACGTAATTTTGAGCTGCCAATTTACGAGCATCTTCCCCAGGTATTTATCTAACTTTCATTAGATCAGAGTTTTTCGAGTTACGCAGCGTAACTATTTTTCAAATATCAATTTTTACGAACTATTCTGTTTTGACAGTTGCATTTGCATCTTTTTGCCCACCTTTTTGAGTTCTCTTGATCAAAGAACCTTATTGAAGTTGTGCTACAGTAGATAATTCTTATTAAAATGTTTTTCATATGTCATACCGAATTTTGTAGATTTGATTAACATTGTCATTGCACTAATGCTGCTAATGAGATTTGTGATGAGTTTTGTATGAAGGAAGTTTTCAAGTGTAGGAAAGAAGAATGATGATATGAGATGAAGAATGGACAAAAGCTCAAGCTTGGGGATGCCCATGTCACCCCAAGATATATTCAAGAAGTACAAGCGTCAAAGCTTGGGGATGCCCAAGGCATCCCCTTCTTCATCAATAAAAATATCAGGTCTTGTTTCTGTTCACTATATTTTTATTGCTTCATATACTATGTGTTATTCTTGGAGCGTATTTATTTTATGTTGTGTATTTTATTTTCAATAAAGTGGGCACCATCATACCATGTTTGTTTGGGAGAGAGACACGCTCCGTTTTAATTGTATGAACGCTCTAGTTTTCACTCTTATTGTTCAATGAGCGTTTTATTTTTGCTAGTACTGCGTTTAGCTCTGGTTTTTCACTCCTATTTTGTTCAGGGCTTGCTAGTATGCTTCAGTTATATATGATTAGCTCTCTGATCTTTAATGAATATTATAAATGAGAGTTGTTTCAAATAAGTTGATTGGTGTTGGGTACGAGTGAAAAGGTTTCATATTAATAGTGATGCAAATGGAAGATCTCCTCTGATGTTTCAATTGGGTTGAATTGATCATTTAGTTTAGACTTTTAATATCACCATATGCTTTAATTAATAAGTTTTGTCGCTATGCATGATTATGACCATTATTGCTCTCTTAGTTGGTCGCTATCTTTATTTTTGCTAGCCTTCATTCTGTACTCAGTATGATCTCTACTCGTGTGTTGTGGGTATACTTCATGGGTGTACCATCGATAGTGCCTAGATCCGGCAAGCTCGGGTGGCCCACAGATGGTGATGTGGCATGTGGCCCATCGGACGGCCCAGTTGCTGTTGATCCTGACGAATGAAGTCCGGCCCAGGAACAGGGAGCCGGATCCAGGCCGACCTTGAGGAGGTACCCGGATCCACGAAGGCACGTTAAGGAATCCGGATCCGGTACGACGAAGAGAGGAAGGTGGATCCTTGACGTGCACGGCAAGACATTGTACCGTAGTTAGGTAACCTGTATCCGGGTAGGACTCTCCATGTAAACCCTAGATCCGTGCGCCTTTATAAGCCGGATCCAGGGAGCCCTAGAGGCAGAACCTCAACTCATTGTAATATCGCGAAAGCGCCCAGATAATTCCAGACAAGCAGCAGTAGGCCCTGTCATCGTACAGGTGTTCCGAAGCTGGGTAAATCGCGTACCACCGTCCCGTGTGCACTCCGCCCTATGGCCCCTACTTCTTCTCCCCCTCGTGAGGATCCCTCCTCCGAGGTACCGTCGATTAGGCAACGACAGTTGGCGCCCACCGTGGGGCCTGCGGCGTCTGGAGGCCGGAACCGGGAGGGTTCCGCCATGGGAAGCTACGACGACACCATCGTTGTGGGGCGCGTCCTTTACGCCGGAAATCTGCCGTTCGTCCCTCTGGATGAGTGCTGGATTCCGGCTAAGACAAACCCCGTCAAGCTCTCCATCGTCCCAGTTGGCGGCATACACATCTTCATCGGGGAGACCGTCGATTCCGACGGAAACCCACTGGTAAGTAACGCAGACGCGACCGCCGCCGAGCTGGACGCAGTCACGAAGATCCGATCTGAGATGCAGGAGCTTCCCAAGGAAGATTCCGTCTCGGATCCGGAAATTTCAAACCCCACCCAATCCGCCCCTGAGCAGGAAATAACGGTGGAAGACCAATGCAGATCCGCCTGGGTCTCCCAGGTGTTAGAAAAGAAAAGGTGCCACTTCGTACACTTCTTGGCCCATACCGCCGGAACCGCCCCTCAAGAAGACGGAGCTGGTCCCGAGCAGGTCGAGGCACCGGAAAACGACGCTGCTCCGGATCAGGTCGAGCCTGTCGGAGAAAGCGGAACTCCGGCCGAAGAGTCGATTTTGGGCAATCTAAGCCCAATTTCCGGGGACACCCCCTCCATGGATACTGAAGAGTTCAACCGCAAGCTAGGGGAGTACGGTTTCGGTGATCAGCCTGAAGTTGAATCCGCCCAGCCTAAGCAGGTACTTGCGACTGTAGCGGCGCTGGGAGAACCTGGATCAGAAGATGCAAACACCCAATCCGACCCTCAGCCTTCCCGTCAAGGATCTCCAATGTCGCGGGAGCGACCCCGGAAGGATTCCTCCTCCGAGGACCTCCTGTCGCCTGAACAGATGGTTGCACAAGCAGGCATGGATGCAGTTTATCGCTCGAATATTCTTAACAAACCCATCACTCCCGAAGATGTAGAAGCATTAGAAGCTAAGAGACTGGAGATGCTGGCCACAGCCAAGAAGTTTAAGGACACCGCAGCCGCCATGCTGGAGGAAAGGAAGCATGCCGCAGTTTTTGTGGAAGACTTCATCCAGCGCGAGCAGGAGGTAGACGAAGGACTGGCAAAGGTCAAGGAACTCCGAAAGCATTGGGAGGACAAGATCGTTGAAGCTCGTCAGGAGGTCGAAAGAGTCCGGCGAGAGTTGATAGCTCCCCGCAAGATCACATTTGCAACCCTGACTGAGCAGCAGCCGTATGCCACTCCAAAGGACAATATGAAGAAGGCTGCGGAGATCTTGAAGAAAAAGGACGAGGAGATCGACATCGACTACGTCCGCACGCTCGTCGCTTCAGCAATGAGGCAGCAGAGCAAGGCAGACACTTCGCGCAAGTTGGAATCTAACCCGGAGCATTGCGTCTCCACTGCGCAGAAGGACGCCTACGAAAATCGCCATCGAGATGACGAATCACGAACCGGATCCTCGGAACGCAGAAGGAAAGCCAGAGAACACCCAAATCCAATCCCAGTACCGTCAAGGACGCCTCCGTCAGATCCAAGAAAGGGAAAGGATGCAATGTACTCTGGAAGAGACAAGTACCGCAACCCCTCTCCTCCGCCCAACGGTTACCCGCGTCCCCCTCGCCGCCGTAGTCCAGCCGGAAACACCAGGCCCCATGGGCAGGGTGGAATCGTCATACGCGACAACGTGCTGCCCTCGAGAAACAGGAACAGGGAGCGCACGCCGGAACCCCGCCAGAACCAGAACAACGATCGTGAGCCCGAGCCTAGGAGGAGTCGGAATGAAGACCGCGATCCGGAACCTCGCCGGAGCCGGAACGACCAGGGCGGCCAGCGCCAAGGCGAAGGCAGCCACATGAGCCGGAGCCAGCACCGGGAGGGCCGAGGAGAATCTGAAGGCGGAAGCAAGAAGTCGGATCGACCCCCTCGCAGGTCTCCCTCACCACCACCTAGCGGTGGCGGCGGAGGTGGAGGCGGAGGTGGTGGCCGGAGGTCTCGCTCTCGCTCGCAATCTCCTCACCACGGCTCGCGTGACGCGCGGGAACGCCTCAACGAATACAGAACTGACTACATCAGACCGAAGTGCTTCGGCAGGATGATTCGAGAGGAACCAAAGCCAAGGATGAACCTCAAGCTACCCGGAAACCTGAAGCACTATGATGGCACAGAAAGTCCAGATACCTGGATAGAGGATTACTACAATGCAGTGACCTTTGCCGAAGGAACCCCTAATATCGCCTGCCGCATGCTTCAGTTGTACCTTGTAGGTCCAGCCCGGATCTGGCTCAGCGACCTCGAGAAGAACTCCATCTTTTGCTGGTTTGACCTGAAGACTGCTTTCGAGAAACACTTCAGGGGCACCTACAAAAGACCTGCCACAGCAAGCGACTTACAAGCATGTATCCAGAAGAAGGGAGAATCCTCAAGACACTTCCTCACACGATGGTTCGCATGCAGGAACGAGTGCGAAAATGTCGACCACACCACTGCCATGTATGCCTTCATTGGTGGCCTGCAGAGAGGAGGATTGCTGAGGCACAAGCTCACTTGTTTGGCTAACGCAAATAAACTGACTTTGGATGACATGATCTCCATTGCCAGTGATCATACCGCCGCCGATGATGACGCAGGCGGAGATCTCGCAGCTACAGCAATCCCCTTACACCAACAAAAGGAGAACCGTGATAACGGCAACAGCAGCAGCCACAAGCGCAAAAACCCTGATGACCAGAAGAGTGGCGGATCCGAGATGGTCGCCATGGCGTTCCAACGCGGAGGTCCAGGAGGCGGAAGAGGACGCGGCCGTGGAGGCGGAGCCGGCAGGGGCCAGCGGCATGGTACTGAGGTCACAGCTGCCGGATCCCGCGCCCCGCAAACCTACGAGGAGTACAGAGACATGCCCTGCCTGGCCCACCTGGATCCGGTTACGGGGAAATCCACTCACACCAACCGCAACTGCAAGTGGGTCAAGGATTTGAAGAACGACCCGGAAGCAGGATACAAGCGAGCCCGGAAGCACCGCCCACGCGGCAAAGGAGGCAAGGGCAAGAACAAGGACAAAGAGGAAGACAGTTCCGAGGCAATGGACGAGGATGATAACTCGCCGGATCCCAAGGCAGGGTCCGCAGGTAAATCCAACCCATTTGAGAAAAAGAGTGTGGGCGCGTACCACACCTTCCTCGGAACCCCAACTGTCCGCGTTACCAAGTCAGCTATCCGGATCCTGAACGCCACAGTTCCGGCTGTGCCGCAGTATGTCAGGTGGTCGGAAGTCCCGTGCACATTTGACAGGGAGGATCACCCTACCATTGTGCCAAAAGAATGCTACGCCTTGGTTGTAAGTCCCCGCATAGACGGGTATGACTTCTCCAAGTGCCTCATGGATGGCGGAGCCAGCTTGAACATCATGTACCTGGAGACTCTAGAGCGGATGAACCTTACCAAGGAACAGCTCAAACACAGCAACACTGAGTTTCATGGCGTGGTTCCAGGTAAAAAGGTTAATTCCCTCGGCAGCATCACACTCCCCGTGGCCTTCGGCGATGTTCACAATTTCCGCGAGAGAAGATCACGTTTGAAGTTGTGCCCTTCAAGAGCTCCTACCAAGTCATCTTCGGCAGGCCCACCTACCACAAGTTTCACGCAAGAGCGTGCTACATCTACAACAAGCTCAAGATTCCGGGTCCTAATGGTATGATTACCGTATCCGGAGACTACAAAAAGGCTCATGAGTGCGAGTTGGGCGAAGCCGCCTTCGCAGAGTCTGTGATATCTGGAGAAGAGCTAAAAGGCTACAGAGCCGCGGTGGATCCGACTGAAATGCAGACCACCAAGAAGCAGATCTCCGAGCACAAAAACTCCTTCAAGGCCACGATAGAGACCAAGAAAGTCAACTTCAAGGAAGGCGACGATTCCAAGCAGGTCTCAGCCGGAGCCAACATGGACCCCAAATAGGAAGACGCGCTCGTCGAGTTCCTCCGCGCTAACATGGATATCTTCGCATGGCAGCCTTCTGACATGTCCGGAGTACCAAGGGAACTCGCCGAGCACTACCTCAACATAAACCCGGGGGCTAAACCGGTGAAGCAAGCTATGCGACGCTTTGGAGACAAGAAGCGCCGCGCCATAGGAATGGAGTTAGCAAAGTTACTAGAGGTAGGTTTTGTAATAGAGGTTATCCACACTGATTGGATCGCGAATCCCGTCCTTGTACCCAAAAAGAATTCTGAAATACTAAGAATGTGCATCGATTACTCTGGCTTGAACAAGCATTGCCCGAAAGATCCGTTTCCCCTGCCGCGCATTGACCAAGTCATTGATTCGACGGCAGGGGCGGAACTTCTGTGTTTTCTTGATGCGTATTCCGGGTATCACCAGATCCGGATGAAGGAGTCCGACCAAAAGGCGACCTCATTCATCACCCCGTTTGGCACTTACTGCTATGTTACTATGCCTTTTGGCTTGAAAAACGCAGGTGCCACCTACCAACGTACGATGCAGCGGTGCTTGAAGGACCAAATTGGCCGGAATGTGCACGCTTACGTCGACGACATCGCGGTCATGACCCGGAAAGGATCCGACTTGATCAGCGATCTCACAGAAACCTTTGAGAATCTCCGTCGGTACAAGATGATGTTGAATCCGCTGAAGTGCGTCTTTGGCGTACCAGCTGGAAAACTTCTTGGCTTCATTGTCTCTAACAGGGGCATTGAAGTTAACCCGGAAAAAATCAAGGCAATCCTGTGCATAAAAGGCTGACTTGTCTCAAAGATGTGCAACGACTAACTGGTTGTGTCGCAGCAATCAGCAGGTTTGTTAGCCGTCTTGGCGAGAAGGCATGATGTCTACGGGTGCTTCTATTATTGTAGACAGTGTTGGGCCTCCAAGAGCAGAGGTTTGTAGAACAGCAGTAAGTTTCCCTTAAGTGGATCACCCAAGGTTTATCGAACTCAGGGAGGAAGAGGTCAAAGATATCCCTCTCATGCAACCCTGCAACCACAAAGCAAGAAGTCTCTTGTGTCCCCAACACACCTAATAGGTGCACTAGTTCGGCGAAGAGATAGTGAAATACAGGTGGTATGAATAAGTATGAGCAGTAGCAACAACACCAGAAAAGTGCTTTGCTGTCCAGGACTGGTGTGTGGTTGATGGTGGTAATATTGCGGACAGTACAAATGCAGTAGAACAGTAAACAAGCAGCGATAGCAGTATTTAGGAACAAGGCCTAGGGATTATACTTTCACTAGTGGACACTCTCAACATTGATCACATAAATAAATAGATAGATGCTAGACTCTACACCCTCTTGTTGGATGATGAACACCACTAACTGTGTAGGATTACACGAACCCTCAATGCCGGAGTTAACAAGCTCCACAATATTCGATGTTCATATTTAAATAACCTTAGAGTGCATGACAGATCAACATAACCAAACCAAGTACTAACATAGCATGCACACTGTCACCTTCACGCTACGAAAGGAGGCATAGATCACATCAATACTATCATAGCAATAGTTAACTTCATAATCTACAAGAGATCACAATCATAGCCTACGCCAAGTACTAACACGATGCACACACTGTCACCATTACACCGTGCAGGAGGAATAAACTACTTTAATAACATCACTAGAGTAGCACACAGATAAATTGTGATACAAAACACATTGCAATCATAAAGAGATATAAATAAGCACCTCACTATGCCATTCATAACAGTGAATAAGTATTCTGTGAAATATAGCCTAAGAGACCCACACGGTGCACACACTGTCACCTTTACACACGTGGGACAAGGAGTCTCCGGAGATCACATAAGTAAAATCCACTTGACTAGCATAATGACATCTAGATTACAAGCATCATCATATGAATCTCAATCATGTAAGGCAGCTCATGAGATTATTGTATTGAAGTACATAGGAGAGAGATTAACCACATAGCTACCGGTACAGCCCTTAGCCTCGATGGAGAACTACTCCCTCCTCATGGGAGACAGCAGCGGTGATGAAGATGGCGGTGGTGTCGATGGAGAAGCCTTCCGGGGGCACTTCCCCATCCCGGCGGCGTGCCGGAACAGAGACTCCTGTCCCCCAGATCTTGGCTTCGCGATGGCAGCGGCTCTGGAAGGTTTCTCGTACCGTGGCTATTTCGTATCGAGGTTTTAGGTCGAGGGGCTTCTTATAGGCGAAGAGGCGGCGTCAGAGGGTCAACGAGGCGACGACACCATAGGGGGGCGCGGGCCCCCCCTTGGCCGCGCCGGCCTATGGTCTGGTGGGCCTGTGGCCCCCCCTCTGGCGACTCTCGGGTGTTCTGGATGCTTCCGGGGATTCTAAGATCTTCGGCGTTGATTTCGTCCGATTCCGAGAATATTTCCTTACTAGGATTTCTGAAACCAAAAACAGCAGAAAACAACAACTGGCCCTTCGGCATCTCGTCAATAGGTTAGTTCCGGAAAATGCATAATAATGACATAAAGTATGCATAAAACATGTAGATATCATCAATAATGTGGCATGGAACATAAGAAATTATCGATACGTCGGAGACGTATCAGCATCCCCAAGCTTAGTTTCTGCTCGTCCCGAGCAGGTAAACGATAACAAAGATAATTTCTGGAGTGACATGCCATCATAACCTTGATCATACTATTGTAAGCATATGTAATGAATGCAGCAATCAAAGCAATGGTAATACAATGAGTAAACAAATGAATCATATAGCAAAGACTTTTCATGAATGGTACTTTCAAGACAGGCATCAATAAGTCTTGCATAAGAGTTAACTCATAAAGCAATTATTCAAAGTAAAGGTATTGAAGCAACACAAAAGAAGATTAAGTTTCAGCGGTTGCTTTCAACTTATAACATGTATATCTCATGGATATTGTCAATGTAAAGTAATATAACAATTGCAATATGCAAATATGTAGGAATCAATGCACAGTTCACACAAGTGTTTGCTTCTTGAGATGGAGAGAAATAGGTGAACTGACTCAACATAAAAGTAAAAGAATGGCCCTTCACAGAGGGAAGCATTGATTGCTATATTTGTGCTAGAGCTTTGGTTTTGAAAACAAGAAACAATTTTGTCAACGGTAGTAATAAAGCATATGTATTATGTAAATTATATCCTACAAGTTGCAAGCCTCATGCATAGTACACTAATAGTGCCCGCACCTTGTCCTAATTAGCTCGGATTACCTGGATTATCATCGCAATGCATATGTTTTAACCAAGTGTCACAAAGGGGTACCTCTATGCCGCCTGTACAAAGGTCTAAGGAGAAAGCTCGGATTGGATTTCTCGCTATTGATTATTCTCAACTTAGACATCCATACCGGGACAACATAGACAACAGATAATGGACTCCTCTTTAATGCTTAAGCATTCAACAACAATTAATTTTCTCATATGAGATTGAGGATATTGTCCAATACTGAAACTTCCACCATGGCTCATGGCTTTAGTTAGCGGCCCAATGTTCTTCTCTAACATTATGCATGCTCTAACCATTCTAGCGGTAAATCTCCCTTACTTCAGACAAGACGGACATGCATAGCAACTCACATGATATTCAACAAAGAGTAGTTGATGGCGTCCCCAGGAACATGGTTATCACACAACAAGCAACTTAATAAGAGATAAAGTGCATAAGTACATATTCAATACCACAATAGTTTTTAGGCTATTTGTCCCATGAGCTATATATTGCAAAGGTAGAGGGTAGAAATTTAAAGGTAGCACTCAAGCAATTTACTTTGGAATGGCGGAGAAATACCATGTAGTAGGTAGGTATGGTGGACACAAATGGCATAGTGGTTGGCTCAAGGATTTGGATGCATGAGAAGTATTCCCTCTCGATACAAGGCTTAGGCTAGCAAGGTTATTTGAAACAAACACAAGGATGAACCGGTGCAGCAAAACTCACATAAAAGACATATTGTAAACATTATAAGACTCCACACCGTCTTCCTTGTTGTTCAAACTCAATACTAGAAATTATCTAGACCTTAGAGAGAACAATTATGCAAACCAAATTTTAGCAAGCTCTATGTATTTCTTCATTAGTAGGTGCAAAGTATATGATGCAAGAGCTTAAACATGAGCACAACAATTGACAAGTATCAAATCACTCAAGACATTCTGCCAATTACTACATGTAGCATTTCCCGTTTCCAACCATATAACAATTAACGAAGCAGTTTCAACCTTCGCCATGAAAATTAAAAGCTAAGAACACATGTGTTCATATGAACCAGCGGAGCGTGTCTCTCTCCCACACAAGCATTTATTCAAACAAAAACAAAAACAAAAGCACACATACGCTCCAAGCAAAGTACATAAGATGTGGCCGAATAAAAATATAGTTTCAAGAGAAGGAACCTGATAATTTGTCGATGAAGAAGGGGATGCCCAAGGCATCCCCAAGCTTAGATGCTTGAGTCTTCTTGAAATATGCAGGGATGAACCATCGGGGCATCCCCAAGTTTAGAGCTTTCACTCTTCTTGATCATATTATATATCATCCTCCTCTTTTGACCCTTGAAAACTTCCTCCACACCAAACTCGAAACAAACTCATTAGAGGGTTAGTGCATAATCAAAAACTCACATGTTCAGAGGTGACACAATCATTCTTAACACTTCTGGACATTGCCTAAAGCTACTGGAAGTTAACGGAACAAAGAAATCCATCCCACATAGCAAAAGAGGCAATGCGAAATAAAAGGCAGAATCTGTCAAAACAGAACAGTCCGTAAAGACGAATTTTATTGAGGCACCAGACTTGCTCAAATGAAAATGCTCAAATTTAATGAAAGTTGTGTACATATCTGAGGATCACTCACGTAAATTGGCATAATTTTCTGAGTTACCTACAGAGAATTCATCCCAGATTCGTGACAGCAAGAAATCTGTTTCTGCGCAGTAATCCAAATCTAGTATGAACCTTACTATCAAAGACTTTACTTGGCACAACAATGCAATAAAATAAAGATAAGGAGAGGTTGCTACAGTAGTAACAACTTCCAAGACACAAATATAAAACAAAATTACTGTAGCAAAATAAACACATGGGTTATCTCCCAAGAAGTTCTTTCTTTATAGCCATTAAGATGGGCTCAGCAGTTTTAATGATGCACTCGCAAGAAATAGTATTTGAAGCAAAAGAGAGCATCAAGAGGCAAATTGAAAACAAATTTAAGCCTAACATGCTTCCTATGCATAGGAATCTTGTAAATAAACAAGTTCATGAAGAGCAAAGTAACAAGCATAGGAAGATAGAACAAGTGCAGCTTCAAGATTTTAAGCATATAGAGAGGTGTTTTAGTAACATGAAAATTTCTACAACCATATTTTCCTCTCTCATAATAATGTCCAGTAGCATCATGAGCAAACTCAATAATATAACTATCACATAAAGCATTCTTATCATGAGTCTCATGCACAAAATTATTACTCTCCACATAAGCATAGTCAATTTTATTAGTTGTAGTGGGAGCAAATTCAACAAAGTAGCCATCATTATTATTGTCATCATCAAATATAGGAGGCATATTGTAATCATAATCAAATTTATCCTCCATAACAGGCGGTACCAAAAGACTACTATCATTATAATCATCATAAATAGATGGCAAAGTATCATCAAAGTAAATTTTCTCCTCCATGCCCGGGGGACTAAAAAGATCATGCTCATCTAAACCAGCTTCCCCAAGCTTAGAATTTTCCATAGCATTAGCAACAATGGTGTTCAAATCATTCATATTAACAACATTCCCATTAGCATGCATATAAAGTTCCATGGGTTTTTTAATTCTCTCTTCAAACACATCATGTCCTAATTCAAGATAAAGTTCATAAAGATCTCTCATATTTTTGTTGTTTTCCATTATGCCTAACTAGTGTAAACAAGAAACAAAAAGATGCAATTGCAGGATCTAAAGGAAATAGCTTCGAGCACAAACACAATGGCGCCAGAAAAGTACTGTTACCTGGAACCGGAGTATGAGTGCCTTTTACCTTTCCTCCCCGGCAACAGCGCCAGAAAAGTGCTTGATGTCAACGGGTGCTTCTATTCTTGTAGACAGTGTTGGGCCTTGATGTCTACGCCCCCCTCCTTTTCCTGTAGACAGTGTTGGGCCACCATGAGCAGAGGTTTGTAGGACAGCAGCAAGTTTTCCCTTAAGTGGATCACCCAAGGTTTATCGAACTCAGGGAGGAAGAGGTCAAAGATATCCCTCTCATGCAACCCTGCAACCACAAAGCAAGAAGTCTCTTGTGTCCCCAACACACCTAATAGGTGCACTAGTTCGGCGAAGAGATAGTGAAATACAGGTGGTATGAATAAGTATGAGCAGTAGCAATGGTGCCAGAAAATAGCTTGCTGGCGTGTAGTTGATGGTGGTAGTATTGCAGCAGTAGTAACACAGTAAAACAGTAAACAAGCAGCGATAGCAGTATTTAGGAACAAGGCCTAGGGATTACACTTTCACTAGTGGACACTCTCAACTTTGATCACATAACAGAATAGATAAATGCATACTCTACACTCTTGTTGGATGATGAACACATTGCGTAGGATTACACGAACCCTCAATGCCGGAGTTAACAAGCTCCACAATTCAATGTTCATATTTAAATAACCTTAGAGTGTAAGATAGATCAATACGACTAAACCAAGTACTAACATAGCATGCACACTGTCACCTTCATGCTAAGAAAGGAGGCATAGATAATATCAATACTATCATAGCAATAGTTAACTTCATAATCTACAAGAGATCATAATCATAGCCTACGCCAAGTACTAACACGGATGCACACACTGTCACCATTACACCGTGCAGGAGGAATAGAATACTTTAATAACATCACTAGAGTAGCACATAGATGAATAGTGATACAAAACTCATATGAATCTCAATCATGTAAAGCAGCTCATGAGATTATTGTATTGAGGTACATGGGAGAGAGATGAACCACATAGCTACAGCGGAGCCCTCAGCCTCGGGGGTGGATTACTCCCTCCTCATCATGGAGGCAGCGATGGCGGTGAAGATGGCGGTGAAGACGGCGGTGGAGATGGCTCCGGGGGCAATTCCCCGTCCCGGCAGGGTGCCGGAACAGCGACTTCTGTCCCCCGAATTGGACTTTCGCGATGGCGGCGGCTCTGGATGGTTTTCTCTGTTTCCGTCGAACTGGACGATGTTTTTAGGTCAGGGACGAATATATAGGCGGAGAGGCGGCGCAAGGAGGCGGCTGGGGCCCCCACACCATAGGCTGGCGCGGCCAGGGGGCCACCCGCGCCGCCTTATGGTGTGGGCCCCCTGCTGCCCGCCTCCGACTCTCCTTCGGTGTTCCGGAAG
Organism: Lolium perenne; assembly: GCF_019359855.2. Lineage (NCBI taxonomy): Eukaryota > Viridiplantae > Streptophyta > Magnoliopsida > Poales > Poaceae > Lolium > Lolium perenne. The sequence continues at coordinate 34,855,947 of NC_067250.2, forward strand.
CTTCCGGGAATCATAAGACTTTCGGTGTTGATTTCGTCCGATTCCGAAAATATTTCCTTACTAGGATTTCTGAAACCAAAAATAGCAGAAAACAGCAACTGGCCTTTCGGCATCTCGTCAATAGGTTAGTTCCGGAAAACGCATAAATATGACATAAAATGTGAACAAAATATGTCGGTATTGTCATAAAACAAGCATGGAACATCAGAAATTATAGATACGTTGGAGACGTATCAGCATCCCCAAGCTTAGTTCCTACTCGTTCTCGAGTAGGTAAACGATAAAAGATAATTTCTGAGGTGACATGCTACCAACATAATCATACCATTGTAAAGCATATGAGATGAATGCAGCGATTCGAAACAATGTAAATGTAATGAGTAAACAATTGAATCATATAGCAAAGACTTTTCATGAATAGTACTTTCAAGACAAGCATCAATAAGTCTTGCATAAGAGTTACTCATAAAGCAATAAATTCTTAGTAAAGGTATTGAAGCAACACAATGGAAGATTAAGTTTCAGCTGTTGCTTTCAACTTGTAACATGTATATCTCATGGATAATTGTCAATGCAAAGCAACATAACAAATGCAATATGCAAACATGTAGGAATCAATGCACAGTTCACACAAGTGTTTGCTTCTTGAGATGGAGAGAAATAGGTGAACTGACTCAACATAAAAAGTAAAAGAATGGTCCTTCAAAGAGGAAAGCATTGATTGCTATATTTGTGCTAGAGCTTTTATTTTGAAAACATAAAGAGAGCATAAAAATAAAGTTTTGAGAGGTGTATGTTATTGTCAACGAATGGTAGCGGGTACTCTAACCCCCTTGCCAGGCAAACCTTCAAAGAGCGGCTCCCATTTTATTTTATTTTTGGGTGGCACTCCTTCCAACCTTTCTTTCACAAACCATGGCTAACCGAATCCTCGGGTGCCTGCCAACAATCTCATACCATGAAGGAGTGCCTTTTTATTTTAGTTTTATTATGATGACACTCCTCCCAACCTTTGCTTACACAAGCCATGGCTAACCGAATCCTTCGGGTGCCATCCAACAATCACATACCATGGAGGAGTGTCTATTTTTGTTAATTAATTCGGGACAGGGAATCCCATTGCCAGCTCTTTTTGCAAGATTATTGGATAAGCGGATGAAGCCACTAGTCCATTGGTGAAAGTTGCCCAACAAGATTGAAAGATAAACACCACATACTTCCTCATGAGCTATAAAACATTGACACAAATCAGAGGTGATAAATTTTGAATTATTTAAAGGTAGCACTCAAGCAATTTACTTTGGAATGGCAGGAAATACCATGTAGTAGGTAGGTATGGTGGACACAAATGGCATAGTGTTGTTTGGCTCAAGGATTTGGATGCATGAGAAGTATTCCCTCTCGATACAAGGTTTAGGCTAGCAAGGTTGTTTGAAGCAAACACAAGCACGAACTAGTACAGCAAAACTCACATAAAATACATATTACAAGCATTATAAGACTATACATCGTCTTCCTTGTTGTTCAAACACCTCACTAGAAAATATCTAGACTCTAGAGAAACCACTCATGCAAACCAAATTTTAACAAGCTCTATGTATTTCTTCACTAATAGGTGCAAGGTATATGATGTAAGAGCTTAAACATGAGCACAACAATTGCCAAGTATCACATTATTCAAGACATCACACCAATTTCTACATGTAGCATTTTCCGTTTCCAACCATATAACAATTAACGAAGCAGTTTCAACCTTCGCCATGAACATTAAAAGCTAAGAACACATGTGTTCATACGAACCAGCGGAGCGTGTCTCTCTCCCACACAAGCATTTATTCAACAAAAACAAAAACAAGAAACATACAGACGCTCCAAGTAAAGTACATAAGATGTGACCGAATAAAAATATAGTTTCAAGAGAAGGAACCTGATAATTTGTCGATGAAGAAGGGGATGCCTTGGGCATCCCCAAGCTTAGACGCTTGAGTCTTCTTGAAATATGCAGGGATGAACCACCGGGGCATCCCCAAGCTTAGAGCTTTCACTCTTCTTGGTCATAGTATATCATCCTCCTCTCTTGACCCTTGAAAACTTCCTCCACACCAAACTCGAAACAAACTCATTAGAGGGTTAGTGCATAATTAAAAATTCACATGTTCAGAGGTGACACAATCATTCTTAACACTTCTGGACATTGCCCAAAGCTACTGGAAGGTAATGGAACAAAGAAATCCACCCAACACAGCGAAAGAAGCAATGTGAAATAAAAGGCAGAATCTGTCAAAACAGAACAGTCCGTAAAGACGAATTTTAAAATGGCACCAGACTTGCTCAGATGAAAATGCCCAAATTGAATGAAAGTTGCGTACATATCTGAGGAACACGCACGTAAATTGGCATATTTTTCTGAGTTACCTACAGAGAAAACAGCCCAGATTCGTGACAGATAGAAATCTGTTTCTGCGCAGAAATCCAAATCTAGTATCAACCTTCGATTAGAGGCTTCACTTGGCACAACAAAACACAAAACTAAGATAAGGAGAGGTTGCTACAGTAGTAAAAAACTTCCAAGACACAAATATAAAACAAAGTACTGTAGCAAAATAACACATGGGTTATCTCCCAGGAAGTGCTTTCTTTATAGCCATTAAGATGGGCTCAGCAGTTTTAATGATGCACTCGCAAGAAATAATATTTGAAGCAAAAGAGAGCATCAAGAGGCAAATTCAAAACAAATTTAAGTCTAACATGCTTCCTATGAAGAGGAATCTTATACACAAATGAATTGATGAAGAACAAAGTGACAAGCATAAGAGGATAAAACACGAGTAACTTCAAGATTCTCAACATAAAGAGGGGAAACTTAATATTATTAAGATGCATACAACCATATTTCCCTCTCTCATAATAACTTTCAGTAGCATCATTGATGAAATCCACAATATACCCATCACTTAAAACATTCTTATCATGGTTCATATGCATAGAAGTATCATTAATTTTGGCATAAGAAGAGTTCTTCTCATTAATAGTAATTGGAGCAGGATTATTATCAAGAATTTGAACATGGTAAACAAGTTGCATATTAAGGGAATCGTTTTTGGTATCCCAATCATGACTATGACAAGTTTCATAAGGGTAGTTATAACCTATATCATAGCATTCTTTATAATAATCATCAAAGATCGGAGGCACAGTGTCATCATAAGAAATAGAATAGTTATCTTTCACAGTCGGTTTATTTATGACCATACCATCGTTGTTATTAGAAGGAGATGTATCAAACACATAATGATCAGTAGCAAAAGGATTTTCAAACACCTCTTCCCCAAGCTTAGAGCTTTCTATATCATTATGGGAGGAAGCATGGATAGCACTGACACTATGGCAATTATTATCATCATCATTTTCAGAATTAGTTTCCCAGAGATTTGCAATATCAAAAGTAGTGTGCTCATTCAAATCATGATCTCTAATGTATGTAAAGGGCATAGGAAGATCATCATATTTAGATTCATTATCACAATAATCATTAGGAGCAACATACTTACGGTTACTTAGCGTTATCTCATTCACGCGGGGATACTCCGTTACCTCTTTCTTTTTATTCTCCTTCTTCTTCCTCTTCTTCTTCTTCGTTCCCTTCTTCTTCTTCTTCTTCTCTTCCTTCTCCTCATTTCCTTCTTTAGGAGGAAGAGGCTTGAAGGGTGGCTTGTCCGCATAACCTGATTTACTTTTAGAAACAATAGAAGAAACTTGGGAGGATTCCTCCTTTTCATTAATTAGTTCAAAACACATGGCGGTCCTATCATATTTTGGCAAGGTGTCGTCTTCTAAAATATTTTGTATGTAAGTATTTGTATGGCTATTATCAATGCAATAAGAAAAACACCCATGTAGGACATCATCAATATCAAGATCACTCATATGTAACAAAGAGACTTTTCTCAACAGTTCTTCACACCCCAAAAACAAAGTAAGTTCATCATGCTGATTAGGAGTAATTTCATCATCACAATACAAATTTGCAGCACTCATTGGGTTCAAATTATCATTGGAGGAGCATTGAAAATTAAAATGACCCACTTCATGGCAAACTTCACAAATAAAAGGATAGAGGACACAAACTTTTTTACCAAGATCATCTAGCGCCCTAGACCACTTTCTAGTTTTTTCATTAGTATGATGGATACAATATTCATCTTCGATTTGATTAATTCCACAAGGTCTATGCATTCCACAAAAATTAACATGCTTATAGGAAATAGCATTCTTAGGAGTTTGAGCATGCTTATTGCAATAATTAACAACAATTTCATTCTTCATGCAAGCCTCTTTAAAAGGTTCATGATACTTATCAAAATTCTTCTTAGGCAATTCAAAATGAGAAGCAAAGGATTTATAAAGATTTGCAGCAACTTGAGAGTCAAGACCATAAGTAGCACTCATATTTCGAAATTTATCGGTATCCATAAAAGCTTCAATGCATTCATAATCATAATTTATACCTGACTCTTTACCTTCATTGTTCTCCCATCCTTCAGCGTTCTCCTTAATCCGATCAAGAAGATCCCACCTAGCTTCAACCTCCTTGCTTGTGAAAGATCCCTCCGAACACGCGTCCAGATAGTCCTTGTGTTGTCCTGAAAGCCTCGCATAAAAATTATTAACAATAACATTACGGGGGAGCTCATGAATGGGACATTTGAGCATTAGTGATTTCAATCTCCCCCACGCTTGAGAAATACTCTCTCCATCACGAGGATAAAAGTTATAAATATAATTCCTATCAATATGCACTTCATGAGGAGGATAAAATTTAGAATAAAAGAGAGATGCAATTTCCTCCCAACCAAGAGAATGACTATTCTCCAACAATTTATACCAATGCGCCGCTTTACCAGACAGCGAGACGGAGAATAGCTTCTTCTTCACTTCATCCATAGAGATACCTGCACACTTGAATAACCCGCATAATTCGTGCAAAAACAGTAAATGATCTCTAGGATGGACAGTTCCATCCCCTTTATAGTGGTTGTCCATAACACGTTCAATAATTTTCATAGGTATTTTATACGGAATACTTTCAGCAGGTGGATTCAAAATATCAGAAGCATCATTAGAGTTATCGCATATGGGAGATAAAGCATTATCAGAACAAATTTTCTCCCCTAAAGATGGGAAGCTAAAAAGATCACAAAAACTAGCTTCCCCAAGCTTAGACTTCTCCATAGCATTAGCAGTAATTGCATTCATACTAATAACATCGCTACTAACATGCAAATAAGGTTCCATAGGTTTTTTAATTTTCGCATCAAACAATTCTAAATCAGGAAAAAGATTAAAAAGCTCACCAATTTTTTTGTTGTTTTCCATTATGCCTAACTAGTGTAAAACAAGAAATAAAAAGTTGCAATTGCAGGATCTAAAGGAAATAGCTTCGAGTACTTACGGCGCCGGAAAATAGCTTAGTAGCCGAGATCCGGAGTGTGAGTACCTTTTACCTTTCCTCCCCGGCAACGGCGCCAGAAAATAGCTTGATGTCTACGCCCCCCTCCTTTTCCTGTAGACAGTGTTGGGCCTCCAAGAGCAGAGGTTTGTAGGACAGCAGCAAGTTTTCCCTTAAGTGGATCACCCAAGGTTTATCGAACTCAGGGAGGAAGAGGTCAAAGATATCCCTCTCATGCAACCCTGCAACCACAAAGCAAGAAGTCTCTTGTGTCCCCAACACACCTAATCGGTGCACTAGTTCGGCGAAGAGATAGTTAAATACAGGTGGTATGAATAAGTATGAGCAGTAGCAATGGTGCCAGAAAATAGCTTGCTGGCGTGTAGTTGATGGTGGTAGTATTGCAGCAGTAGTAACACAAAGAAACAAGAAACAAGCAGCGATAGCAGTATTTAGGAACAAGGCCTAGGGATTACACTTTCACTAGTGGACACTCTCAACTTTGATCACATAACATAATAGATAAATGCATACTCTACACTCTTGTTGGATGATGAACACATTGCGTAGGATTACACGAACCCTCAATGCCGGAGTTAACAAGCTCCACAATTCAATGTTCATATTTAAATAACCTTAGAGTGTAAGATAGATCAATACGACTAAACCAAGTACTAACATAGCATGCACACTGTCACCTTCATGCTAAGAAAGGAGGCATAGATAATATCAATACTATCATAGCAATAGTTAACTTCATAATCTACAAGAGATCATAATCATAGCCTACGCCAAGTACTAACACGGATGCACACACTGTCACCATTACACCGTGCAGGAGGAATAGAATACTTTAATAACATCACTAGAGTAGCACATAGATGAATAGTGATACAAAACTCATATGAATCTCAATCATGTAAAGCAGCTCATGAGATTATTGTATTGAGGTACATGGGAGAGAGATGAACCACATAGCTACAGCGGAGCCCTCAGCCTCGGGGGTGGATTACTCCCTCCTCGTCATGGAGGCAGCGATGGCGGTGAAGATGGCGGTGAAGACGGCGGTGGAGATGGCTCCGGGGGCAATTCCCCGTCCCGGCAGGGTGCCGGAACAGCGACTTCTGTCCCCCGAATTGGACTTTCGCGATGGCGGCGGCTCTGGATGGTTTTCTCTGTTTCCGTCGAACGGCCCGATGTGTTGAGGTCAGGGACGAATATCTAGGCGGAGAGGCGTCGCAAGGAGGCGGCCGGGGCCCCCACACCATAGGCCGGCGCGCGGCCAGGGGGCCACCCGCGCCGCCTTATGGTGTGGGCCCCCTGCTGCCCGCCTCCGACTCTCCTTCGGTGTTCCGGAAGCTTCCGGGAATCATAAGACTTTCGGTGTTGATTTCGTCCGATTCCGAAAATATTTCCTTACTAGGATTTCTGAAACCAAAAACAGCAGAAAACAGCAACTGGCCTTTTGGCATCTCGTCAATAGGTTAGTTCCGGAAAACGCATAAATATGACATAAAATGTGAACAAAATATGTCGGTATTGTCATAAAACAAGCATGGAACATCAGAAATTATAGATACGTTGGAGACGTATCAGGCCTCCAAGAGCAGAGGTTTGTAGAACAGCAGCAAGTTTCCCTTAAGTGGATCACCCAAGGTTTATCGAACTCAGGGAGGAAGAGGTCAAAGATATCCCTCTCATGCAACCCTGCAACCACAAAGCAAGAAGTCTCTTGTGTCCCCAACACACCTAATAGGTGCACTAGTTCGGCGAAGAGATAGTGAAATACAGGTGGTATGAATAAGTATGAGCAGTAGCAACAAAGACCGAAAAGTGCTTTGCTGTCCAGGACTGGCGTGTGGTTGATGGTGGTAATATTGCGGACAGTATAGATGCAGTAGAACAGTAAACAAGCAGCGATAGCAGTATTTAGGAACAAGGCCTAGGGATTATACTTTCACTAGTGGACACTCTCAACATTGATCACATAAATAAATAGATAGATGCTAGACTCTACACCCTCTTGTTGGATGATGAACACCAGTAACTGTGTAGGATTACACGAACCCTCAATGCCGGAGTTAACAAGCTCCACAATATTCGATGTTCATATTTAAATAACCTTAGAGTGCATGACAGATCAACATAACCAAACCAAGTACTAACATAGCATGCACACTGTCACCTTCACGCTACGAAAGGAGGCATAGATCACATCAATACTATCATAGCAATAGTTAACTTCATAATCTACAAGAGATCACAATCATAGCCTACGCCAAGTACTAACACGATGCACACACTGTCACCATTACACCGTGCAGGAGGAATAAACTACTTTAATAACATCACTAGAGTAGCACACAGATAAATTGTGATACAAAACACATTGCAATCATAAAGAGATACAAATAAGCACCTCACTATGCCATTCATAACAGTGAATAAGTATTCTGTGAAATATAGCCTAAGAGACCCACACGGTGCACACACTGTCACCTTTACACACGTGGGACAAGGAGTCTCCGGAGATCACATAAGTAAAATCCACTTGACTAGCATAATAACATCTAGATTACAAGCATCATCATATGAATCTCAATCATGTAAGACAGCTCATGAGATTATTGTATTGAAGTACATAGGAGAGAGATTAACCACATAGCTACCGGTACAGCCCTTAGCCTCGATGGAGAACTACTCCCTCCTCATGGGAGACAGCAGCGGTGATGAAGATGGCGGTGGTGTCGATGGAGAAGCCTTCCGGGGGCACTTCCCCGTCCCGGCGGCGTGCCGGAACAGAGACTCCTGTCCCCCAGATCTTGGCTTCGCGATGGCGGCGGCTCTGGAAGGTTTCTCGTACCGTGGCTTTTTCGTATCGAGGTTTTAGGTCGAGGGGCTTCTTATAGGCGAAGAGGCGGCGTCAGAGGGTCAACGAGGCGACGACACCATAGGGGGGCGCGGGCCCCCCTTGGCCACGCCGGCCTATGGTCTGGTGGGCCTGTGGCCCTCCTCTGGCGACTCTCTGGTGTTCTGGATGCTTCCGGGGATTCTAAGATCTTCGGCGTTGATTTCGTCCGATTCCGAGAATATTTCCTTACTAGGATTTCTGAAACCAAAAACAGCAGAAAACAAAGAATCGGCCCTTCGGCATCTCGTCAATAGGTTAGTTCCGGAAAACGCATAATAATGACATAAAGTATGCATAAAACATGTAGATATCATCAATAATGTGGCATGGAACATAAGAAATTATCGATACGTCGGAGACGTATCAAGGCACTACCCCTGTACAAGCTATTGAAGAAAACAGACAAATTTGTCTGGGATGAGGCAGCGGATGCAGCTCTTCAAGGGTTGAAGGACATACTCACCTCCCCACCTATCCTAGCAGCTCCAGGAGAGTCGGAGCCTATGCTCCTTTACCTGGCAGCTACCAACAGAGTCATTAGCCTCGTCATCGTGGTGGAGCGACAGGAAGAAGGTCACGAGTACGGAGTCCAAAGACCAGTCTACTATATTAGCGAAGTCTTTGCGGAGTCCAAACAACGCTACCCTCACTTTCAGAAGCTGGCCTATGGAGTTTTCCTAGGCAGCAGGAAGCTGAGACACTACTTCCAGGAGCATCCAGTAACAGTCGTGAGCAAGGCTCCGCTGTCAATGATTCTCAACAATGCTGACGCAACAGGACGCACAGCAAAATGGGTCATTGAATTATCCGCCTTCGACATCAACTACAAAGCCAGGACCGCGGTCAAATCTCAGGTCTTGGCAGATTTCGTCGCAGATTGGACAGAAGCTCCGGATATGAATTTGGAGCCGGAACCGGAGACATGGGTTATGCACTTCGACGGATCCAAGCAGCATCAAGGCTCAGGAGCCGGAGTCACCCTGAAGTCCCCTACCGGAGAAGAACTGCAGTACGTTCTGCAGATACACTTCGAAGCTACAAACAATATGGCGGAATACGAGGCTCTACTACACGGATTGAGCATCGCCAAGGAGATAGGGATCAAGCACATTATATGTTGCGGAGACTCAGACCTGGTGGCACAGCAAGTAGCCAGAACCTGGAACGCCAGAAACTCCGTCATGGCGGCCTACAGAGACGAAGTTGACGAGATCGCTAAACATTTCCTCGGATACGAAGTCAAGTACGTCAGGCGAGATGACAACACAGCGGCAGATATGCTATCCAAGCTCGGATCCGGCAGGAAGCCAATTCCGCCTGGAATTTTCCTGGAGCATCTCCGGATACCCTCGGTGAAGGGCGCTAACCCGGAAAACCCAGAGGTGGCAGTGTCTCCGGCCAAAGAAGCGATGGCTGTCATTCCGGCTTGGACACAGCCATTCCTGGACTACCTCATTGATCAGAAGTTGCCGGAGGACGAGGTCCTCGCACGACAGATCATCAGACGAGCAAGATCCTACACAATTATTGATGGACAGCTCTACAAACGAAGTGCAACAGGGGTATTTCTCAAATGCGTATCTAATCAAGATGGCATTGAAATCCTCAGAGAGATCCATGCAGGGGATTGCGGGCATCACGCCGCCCCCAGGTCACTCGTTGCAAAAGCTTTTCGGCTAGGTTTTTATTGGTTCACAGCTAAAGAAGATGCTGACAAGATAGTCAAGACCTGCCGAGGTTGTCAGTATTATGCTACTCAACCAAACGCTCCAGCCCAAGAGCTGAAGACCATACCTATCACCTGGCCGTTTGCGGTCTGGGGGCTCGATATGGTTGGTAAGTTAAAAAGATCATCTCCTGGCGGTTTTGAATACCTCTTGGTCGCTGTTGACAAGTTCAGCAAGTGGATCGAGGCAAAGCCAGTGAGAAAAGCCGACGGTGCTACGGCACTAAAATTTGTCTGCAGCCTCGTGATGAGATTCGGCATCCCACATAGCATAATCACAGATAATGGCACAAACTGTAATATCCCAGGTATTGGGGTTACAAAATTAGAGGAAACAGATGTGTGCATTGCATTCATGCATAGAAAATCTGGGGAATTTTCGCGCTTTAAAGTAAAACAGTCACAGTAACTGAAGTTTCACTTGACCTTGGTGGAATTGAAGTAGCTCATCAAGTCAAGCGCCATAAACCTCAATGTGACTTTGTTAAAACTTTGTTTTGGGAAGAGATGATTTGATCTAAGGGGTTAGATCAAATAGAACTAATAATCAACACCACAACACTTTACTCAATGATCAACTACTTGATCTTATAACAAATCATAATATGGTAATCATTGCCACAACACATGAACACCAATTCAATTGTTAATCCAGTAACAATAATGGGAGAAACCATTCTTCACTTATCTTTTCCATGTCCTAAGACTAATCTATGATCCTACCATGAAGCCTCATGGTATTCATTCCACTTCAAACATTGGAATTATAACAAGAAGATCCACCCCAGAAATAGATATTCTTCTCTAATCCAAGTTAATACACATCAAACCTAGAGAGGTGAGAGTTCTATAGTATTTACTAGAGAAGCAATGGAAAACCTTAAGCTAAAACCTTGGATATATATCCAAGTATTCAAATCATCATCTTTAAGAGAAACCCTAGGATATTATCCAAGACAATTCCTAGTGAGATAAACCATTTCTATTTAACATAGACATTGATGATCACATCAATCTCTATAGAGCCTAACCTTAAGTTAGTATTAAAGTCCTTTCCAAAATGAGAGAGACCAATCATACAAAACATAGCTTTATCTATTTAAGAATAAAGGACAACAATTGAACTAAAGTATTAGGTTGTAAACCATTTCCCTTGGAGTGGTGAGATAACCTAATATTACATGAAATAATACCATATCCATGAATTGATAAAGTAAGGAAGAGAACTATCCATATAACCAGATGATCATATCATCATTAATTAAGAAGAACTCTAAGTGTATATCTCAGACAATTCTTCTGGGGTACAAATTATTGAGACAACCATAAGATGCCTGTCCTAGAAAGTCAAATAGAAGTGCTATACCTTGATTGATCTAGACAATGCTTGATCATGGAAGTGAGAACCCATTTAATGAGAGATCCCTAGGAATCCAAACCTTGATCATTATAAATTTAGTGATGATCATAAAACCTAAGAACTTGAGGTAGATATATTATAAACAAGTTGTCCATGATAATGCCATGACCATGATTTGGAGAAATAAGAGAATAATCCAAATACTAACATTTATGTGATTAATAGATATCATTCACCACATGAAATCATAGGAAGGTAACTAGTAAGAAACCCTAAGCTTATATTCCAATCTTAACTTGTGAATCACATGGTGATCATCAGTAGAACCCTGTCACATCTATATTCCAATTATTCCTCAATTAAAGGACCTAAGAAAACCTTAGAGTAACACTCCATACTCTATATGGTGAAGAAACCATTAATCCATATAACCAAAGTTAACTATAAAAAGAAACATAACTACTTTAGTTACTTGAACAATAGATTAAGGATATAATAGAAATCTATTGATATAAGATAAAACCAATTCTCAAGTCCTTAGTAATTAAAGGAGAACAGAAACAATTAAACAACTAACCTTATCATGGTTAGGGGAGATTCAACCCTAGCATGCAATATGGTGTCATCTCATCTCTACAACCCAGAATTAAATCTCAACCCTAGTTTGTGTATCACTTGGATAATCACAAATAAAACCTAAACCACAATTAAGATTCAACCCATGTGTCATTAGGTAAATAACATTGGAACCCTAGATTTGCACATCAAATAAATCTTATGCTTCAATTCTTGAACATAAGCAAAATTTTGTGCTACACTTTATAATTGAAACCATATGTATGGTGATCAACCAATTAACCTATTAACCAAGATCAAACCATGATGAGAGTAGAATTACTCTAAGTATTTCAAGGTACTAGTAGAATACAATTTAAATGCTAACCTTGAAATAAGGTTATAATAAAACCTACAAGACCTTAACAAGTAAGTGCTCCCATAAAATTATGTGCAAGTGACAAATTCCTCAAATAGAAACCAAGCACTAATAATAATCTATGTAGTACTTTGAGTTCAAGGTATTAACTCTAATTATTCAACAGGGAGTATATCAGAAATGAGAAAGGAAATTAAAACTAATACCTAAATTCTTGCCTAATTAAAAATTGTAGCAAGGCCACATATATATATTAATGTTTATTCAAGAAGAATGCAATAATATAATGAATTCCATATTAGTCCTCACGAAATTCCAATTATCAAATACCTGCAAAATAGAAAAGAGTTAAACTATGAATTCAAACCTGAATTCAAATAGAACAAAACAAAACAGAAAATCAAACAGAAAAAGAAAAGGGGGATACTTACCTGGGCAGGCCACGGCAGCCCAAAGACGAGCCCACCGTAACAGCCCACCACCAACCAGGAGCAGCCCACTAAGCCAGCCCGATACCCTTCGTCCAAAATATCGGAGAGGAGCTCGTCCTCATCCTCTCCGAGCGCATGGACGACAGCACGACACCGTGAGGAGCTTCTCCTCTCGCTGGCGTCCTCTCCCTGCTCCAATTCGTGACGAGGATCGTGTTCCAGCGCAGTATAAAAGTCCTACGACGAACCCTAGTCGCATTCTTCTTCCTCTGCTCCGTTTTCTTCCCCAAACCGAAACCCTAACACAACCGGCCACCATTACCGCCGTCGATGTGGACCTTCCCAGGCCCCTCCGAGTACGCCATCGTCACCGCCATGGTCGACAAGCTCACCGTGCGCAAGGAATCAAGCCGTGGTGCCCCAGAGCGTCGCCGTTGAGCCCGTCTTCCCCAACGCCGGGAACGACGAATTCCGGCGATGCCGACCATCTCTCGCCTCGCCGTCAAGCCCGGCGTGTTCCTGGTGAGCCCCTCAACCTCCTGGCAAGCTCGCCTTGCTCAATAGCCTCCTGTAGCATGCTCAACATCGCAGTCCCGTGGCCACCGCCGCGGTACCTCACCGCCGGTCACGCTCCGATGACCTATACGGGGCGGCGCCGCTACCAAATTGCTCACCGTGTCGCCCCACGTCGAACCCACCTAGCTCCCCATCCGGGCGAGTTCCGAATCGCCGGCGGTGACCTCATCTGGCCGCCGGCCAGTAGCCTCCTCGCCACGGTGGCAATTTTGACTTGGTCAAAGCCCCGTGGCGGATGAGGTGGACACGACCCCACCAGTCATAGACTGTGGGTGTGTTCCGTCCGGGTACCCTTAGTCAATAAGATTCGATTCAAAATCCAGAAATTTGTCCAAACTTTAGAAAATCATATCAAATTCATATTATCTCAGAAAAATATAAATAATATATCAAAATTCTTCTAAAAGAAAAATCTATCCAATAAAAATATAATATGAAATTTTTATTCTTAATAAAAATTCAATTATTTAATACTTGTTGAATTAAGCCTTTTCTATTAATTCTTAATACAATTAAAATTCAGAAATTAGGAAAACTATCCAAATTAAATAAAAACCAATAAATAAATAAAGAAAAACATGAAATCTAATTTTATTTATTTATTATTTGTTAAATATTTATTAGAGAGATTTAAACCCTAATTAATAATTACATAATTATTAATTGTTTAAAAAGAATAAAATACCAATTTCAATATGATTTTTATTTCCAAGTTACTAATAACTTCAACTTTACCATGAAGTTATTAATCATTGAACCATAGGGTAAATAGCAAACCCTAATTCATTATGAAATGATGTTACAACCTTATCATTTCATGTGGAACCCTAAAACCCTAATTCAACTATGCACCAAACACTAGTTCCAATAATCAATAGGAAACCTAAATTGCTTCTAACCTAAACCCTAGGCTAGAACATGTGATCATGGTACTTTATTTCAAAGCATTGAGCCATCATTAGCAACTAAAAGACATACCTATGTCCACATAAAATGTAGAACCCCATCACTAGCAATTTAGTATTCCCTGTATGTATATCACCAAACCTAGTTGATCAAGTAGGATCAACCAATTTTAAACCCTAGCTTCTACTGTCAAGACCATCATCCTTATTCATTCCTATTTATCAGCACACCATTGTGATGAACCCTAACAGCACCCATACCTATTATTTTGCACTACATATCTTTGTTCCACTAAACCCTACTAGTGTTGGGTACTTATGAACCATCCTATTTAGAAACCAACTATTTTACTTAGGGAATTAAATAGCAAACCTAAACAACCTCAACCTAATTGATATACTTCTTATTATTTAAGAAGTATGTTCTTCAAAAGTTATTCTTTTGAAGTAAACAGAAAACCATCATCAACCCTGCTTATAAGGACCTATAAACCCTAGCCAGCTATCACTAGCAAGATAAACCAATCTTGACAACAACCATGTATAATGAAATTGCTTAGGATGCCTAGGCTTATCTTAACCTTACAAGCCCTAGGTGTTGATGAATCCAACACTGTTGGGACCCATCTAATATTTACTCAAGCAACTACCTGAAACCATAGAAACCCAACCTAATTACCATACTTGTCCTTTATCTAATAACATGTTCTTCAAAAGTTATTCTTTTGAAGTATATGATAATCAATCATTAACCATGCCATATAGTACTAAAACCAACCACTATTCATTACATGTTAGGATTATACCAAAGGTTATAATTGTGTGCTATTAATATTATTGTTATGATATATTGCAGCACCTGTTTATGATACCATGTAGCCACACCTTAATAAGAACCTTGTTTGTAAATCACTCTAAAAGTGCAACACACCCTGAATCAATCATTACAACTCACTGATCCTAAATCATCGGGGTTAGGTCATGCTTAGAGCGATTGCATCTCATTCTTATGCATTATTGCATCCTTGCCAATCTTTCAAACATCGTCCTTACCGGACGATGATGCTATTTCAGAATTTGGAGTTATTACGCATCGAAGACCTTGCCTGCATAATCTTGCAGTCAAGAAAGGCAAGTTCATCGCTTGCTCATGTCATTTGATTATTTCTATCAAATTACTTGCAAAGTACTATGGTTATCACTATTGCATAAAAACCAAAACCACTACTTTCATAACTATGAATATGACTATGTGGTGGGCAATGGAACCATGGATTGTGTTGATATGGTGGAGGTTCCATTGCACGGGTTTATATCCATCTAGGATTAAACAACAAATGTCGCCAGTGATTCTTGTGCCGTATTACCCGTGTTAACCATAAGATCTGGAGTGGGACGGAATAGTCAACCGTATTTCCACCTCTTGTACATCAACGGATGCGCTTACCGTAGACGGTTGTATCTTGCGGAGCAATTGGTGGGTGGGGAGCCCCTTCTAATTCCCCACGGTATAGCTGTTGCTTACCGTAGCGGTTGTCGCTATAACAATTGGTGGGTGGGGATCCCCTTCTAATTCCCCACGGTAATGCGGTCTATGATGGGTTGCAGCTACCGGCGAAGGAGTTTGGTTCGATCCCGCATCGTCGTCGTGGTCGGGGTCCACCCTGAAATTACGGGAATAATGGGACCGGCGAGGACCCAGGGTCGGGGTTTGCAACAAATGGTGGGTGTGCGAGGTAGCGGAGGAATATGATTGACTATGACCTTATACCGGGCCTCACACCGAAGGAAGTGTGAACGGGGAGTACGCCCGGTTGGCACCAAGGTTAAGATCTCTTATGGGTAAAGCAACACACCTCTGCAGAGTGTAAAGAATCGTGGACTGTCACTCCTCGTTCCGGGATATGGAACTGCGAACGCGGCCGGAAAGGAGCTCCATAAAGTTCTAGTAAACCGGTGAAGGCTGACGGACATAGTTCTTCTGAATAAAAGCAACCTTTTGAAGAAATGGTTATGAAAACTTGCATTGGTATTAGACTTTCTGGTCTAATGCTGTAGCTAGTGCATTAAACACCTCTTTCCTATAATGAACTTGTTGAGTACGCTCGTACTCATCCCACTCTTAAATCCCCTGCTTAGATATGGAGGCATCGAAGGAGGATCTACAGTGCAACTCAAAGGCCGAGGAGACAACAACTACTTGAGGAGACAGGACCCTGTCAGAAGAGTCAAATACCACATCAAATAAGGAGAAAACCTAGATTAGCCCTAGAAGGGAACTAGCTTCCTAAACCCAGCTCCTATTTAGCTAGAATCTATTCATAGCCCCTATAGCTAGTCAAATACTCTACAAATAGAGTTCGTGATAGGATTAGACTACGAGTCGTTCTTCTGGAGTTTATTTGCAGATTTACCTCATTGTAAAGTAGGAGGCTGTGATGATCTTATGTAACCGAGTCAATGTTGTAATTCTATAGACATACCTTGGACCCGCATATGTTTCTGTTGTACCACTCTGAGCGATATAATACTAGTGGAACGGTGTTTCATTGGTGTTATATTAGACTTGCATACTACACCATGCAGTGGTATGCCGGGTCACCACAGTTGGTATCAGAGCAAATGCTTTGACCTTAGGATTAAAACCCTTTAAAGGAGACTTATAGAATTGGTAGTGTCTATAGGAAGTTGTCTTAGCCAAACCAAATAATCGTATGACTTGAGATGGATATTCACTTGAGAATAATCCTGACACACTTGAGTCAAACTTTCCTACCTAACCTTCCTAAGCAAAGTTAGTTAGATAATTCCAAACATGTAGAACATCATTAAATCCTTATAATAATAGATGAGTAGACCATAGTTGGTATACAATACATGGTAGTCCAAAGAGAGGATACAACCATAAGGAAGATATCCTATTGGAAGATGTGTACCAACACATGTTATAGTTAAATAAGAATTACTCAGACCTGCACTAGAAGTTATATCAAGAGATCAAGATAATAAAGATATCCTAATAAAAATTGCAGACCAAGTTAAGTAATAGGGTAAGTAAAAATTATCTAGACATGTGAAACAATTGATAGTAAGTGATAACTATGAGTTATATGAGGTAGTATAGACCATGATGAGTCAATCATGGGAAGTAAGGAGGAGAGATAGGAATAAAATATGCCTACTTACAGGGTAGAGATAGAAATCATATATGATTCACCTGAGGATCATTATGTGATGAACATCTAAAGTACTTAGGAGGAGTACAATAAGAAGTCAGGTGTTCAACAATAGTGCAAGAATTGTGTTCCAAAACAATAATAAGTGTGCCAAGCACATCATGATCATAGTCTTATGATAGAAACACTTGGAAGTATAGGAGCTATATTTCCATAGTTATGTGTTTAGAGTAGCAAAGTTAGAACTTAGATATATCATATGAAGTAGTCCTCAACAAAATGGAAGCTAAGTTAATTCTTCCAAAGAACTTTAGGTCAACCACAACTATTCTAGACCACTTTGTTTCAAGTTTATCTCATTGCAAATGTGCAATTAAGGTAAAGGTTGAGACAAATAGTAGAAATCCACCTATTGTGCTAAGTATCACAATATAAACCTATCTTATGTGGTGTTATATACTACACATCTGAGCCTGATGTTTAGAGATGTCTTACTCAACTATTTTATTCAGGCTTATGATGATGTGTATTATAAGCACGAAGCTGAATCTTCTTGGATTTTATTTGGATTTTCATTGTTTGACTAGATCCATACATGAAGTTTGACTTTGATATGCAAATGCATGTTGCAAAATCAAGTCATTACTTGATGCTATAGATCTAGAGGGTAATAGTATTCGGGTGAGGAAGCGACGAACTCTGGAAGATTCCGAAGACAAGATGAAGGTTCATCAGAGAAAGGAAGCAAAGTTGTGGGAAGTAACCACAATACTCTGAAGATAGTACCAATCAAAACTCATGCTTTTCCTCAACAGAGGAGTACTTTGGTACATAAGAAGCATGAAGGTGAGAAACCTGGTGATTATGGTGAAGCTGAAGCAGATCCATAGTCAACATAGAAGAGGGAATGCATGGGAAATCACTTAGGATACTATAATCATAGTGTCAGCTAGTGGTTTTCTTGCAACAATAAACCCTGAATAAAGAAAGATGATATATAAAACCATAGCAGATATAAGAAGACCATAGTTGATATCAGAATACCACAATTGACATAGGATCAATACTGGAAGATAGAGTAGAAGATATCTCGTCCAGTTGATCAGAACCTATAATAGAATCCATTTTTTAGATAACAAATAGCTACAATTGGTATCAAGTAGTCCACCATTGGCATTATTTGTACCAAGAAATTGTGAACAAATAAAAACTTTGTTAGCCAAATAACTATGAGCTATAATCATTCAGTCGAAGGATTCACATTGGATGTCCACAATTGAGTGGATACACCACAAACATTCTTCGTGAGACCTTAGAAGAAGTACAACCATAAGTTAGAACCAGACCAATATTCTAACCATAAAACCAATGGTTGGAAGAAAAGGAGTTGAAGAACATAAGAACACTCTAAGGGGTAGAGTAAAGATTGAGTTGGATATACAAGTACTCAATACTTTAAGCTAGATCGAAGCAGAAGGTCTGAATTGAGAGGAAGTTTGATCTTATTTTCATAAGATTAATGAACACTACTTTCAGAAAGATGTCAGACCAGAAGCCAAGGTTCATACCTCGAGGAAGTAAGAAGTGGACTATAACTTGAGAAAGTGAGTAGTATTTACTCAGAAGTACGAAAGCTCAAGTAAGCTAAGTATAATGAAGTTGGACGAAGGAAATACCGTAGACCAATAAAGCCCAAGATGGTCAAAGAATGAAGAAGATTGAACATACTAATATCAAGGACTAATAGAATGATTCCTTTCATGGAACCTAAAGAACACAAAATAGTTATAGGTATCAACTATAAACCATGATTGGATGGACTAAATGAGTCTAATCCATTCTTAAGGAAATAAACCATCATGACCATTTCCATGATCAGTACCTTATCAAGTACCATTATTGCAGTTTTGGTAGTAAGGAAAAACAAAGACCTATTTTATCAAATAGGAGAATGTTATCCAATTAGCCCTCAATTAAGACCGTCAAGAGAAGAAGAAGTCCCAATCATTGAATAATCAATGAGAAAGGAAACAAGCTTATAATATTGGAGGAAATCATGGAAGTAAAGGAAGTAATAGTGGTTTGATGTCAAACACCAATGGATTCCAGGAAGAATCTGGACAAGGGATATATTCAATTATATCCAGTGAGATCACCACGGAGTTTGAGAAAAGTCGTAGTCTGCACAAGTCAGATCCACACTTCCGAAACGTAAGAGAGATCAAACTTCGAGGACGAAGTTTAGTTTAAGGGGTAGAGACTGTAATATCCCAGGTATTGGGGTTACAAAATTAGAGGAAACAGATGTGTGCATTGCATTCATGCATAGAAAATCTGGGGAATTTTCGCGCTTTAAAGTAAAACAGTCACAGTAACTGAAGTTTCACTTGACCTTGGTGGAATTGAAGTAGCTCATCAAGTCAAGCACCATAAACCTCAATGTGACTTTGTTAAAACTTTGTTTTGGAAAGAGATGATTTGATCTAAGGGGTTAGATCAAATAGAACTAATAATAAACACCACAACACTTTACTCAATGATCAACTACTTGATCTTATAACAAATCATAATATGGTAATCATTGCCACAACACATGAACACCAATTCAATTGTTAATCCAGTAACAATAATGGGAGAAACCATTCTTCACTTATCTTTTCCATGTCCTAAGACTAATCTATGATCCTACCATGAAGCCTCATGGTATTCATTCCACTTCAAACATTGGAATTATAACAAGAAGATCCACCCCAGAAATAGATATTCTTCTCTAATCCAAGTTAATACACATCAAACCTAGAGAGGTGAGAGTTCTATAGTATTTACTAGAGAAGCAATGGAAAACCTTAAGCTAAAACCTTGGATATATATCCAAGTATTCAAATCATCATCTTTAAGAGAAACCCTAGGATATTATCCAAGACAATTCCTAGTGAGATAAACCATTTATATTTAACATAGACATTGATGATCACATCAATCTCTATAGAGCCTAACCTTAAGTTAGTATTAAAGTCCTTTCCAAAATGAGAGAGACCAATCATACAAAACATAGCTTTATCTATTTAAGAATAAAGGACAACAATTGAACTAAAGTATTAGGTTGTAAACCATTTCCCTTGGAGTGGTGAGATAACCTAATATTACATGAAATAATACCATATCCATGAATTGATAAAGTAAGGAAGAGAACTATCCATATAACCAGATGATCATATCATCATTAATTAAGAAGAACTCTAAGTGTATATCTCAGACAATTCTTCTGGGGTACAAATTATTGAGACAACCATAAGATGCCTGTCCTAGAAAGTCAAATAGAAGTGCTATACCTTGATTGATCTAGACAATGCTTGATCATGGAAGTGAGAACCCATTTAATGAGAGATCCCTAGGAATCCAAACCTTGATCATTATAAATTTAGTGATGATCATAAAACCTAAGAACTTGAGGTAGATATATTATAAACAAGTTGTCCATGATAATGCCATGACCATGATTTGGAGAAATAAGAGAATAATCCAAATACTAACATTTATGTGATTAATAGATATCATTCACCACATGAAATCATAGGAAGGTAACTAGTAAGCAACCCTAAGCTTATATTCCATTCTTAACTTGTGAATCACATGGTGATCATCAGTAGAACCCTGTCACATCTATATTCCAATTATTCCTCAATTAAAGGACCTAAGAAAACCTTAGAGTAACACTCCATACTCTATATGGTGAAGAAACCATTAATCCATATAACCAAAGTTAACTATAAAAAGAAACATAACTACTTTAGTTACTTGAACAATAGATTAAGGATATAATAGAAATCTATTGATATAAGATAAAACCAATTCTCAAGTCCTTAGTAATTAAAGGAGAACAGAAACAATTAAACAACTAACCTTATCATGGTTAGGGGAGATTCAACCCTAGCATGCAATATGGTGTCATCTCATCTCTACAACCCAGAATTAAATCTCAACCCTAGTTTGTGTATCACTTGGATAATCACAAATAAAACCTAAACCACAATTAAGATTCAACCCATGTGTCATTAGGTAAATAACATTGGAACCCTAGATTTGCACATCAAATAAATCTTATGCTTCAATTCTTGAACATAAGCAAAATTTTGTGCTACACTTTATAATTGAAACCATATGTATGGTGATCAACCAATTAACCTATTAAACAAGATCAAACCATGATGAGAGTAGAATTACTCTAAGTATTTCAAGGTACTAGTAGAATACAATTTAAATGCTAACCTTGAAATAAGGTTATAATAAAACCTACAAGACCTTAACAAGTAAGTGCTCCCATAAAATTATGTGCAAGTGACAAATTCCTCAAATAGAAACCAAGCACTAATAATAATCTATGTAGTACTTTGAGTTCAAGGTATTAACTCTAATTATTCAACAGGGAGTATATCAGAAATGAGAAAGGAAATTAAAACTAATACCTAAATTCTTGCCTAATTAAAAATTGTAGCAAGGCCACATATATATATTAATGTTTATTCAAGAAGAATGCAATAATATAATGAATTCCATATTAGTCCTCATGAAATTCCAATTATCAAATACCTGCAAAATAGAAAAGAGTTAAACTATGAATTCAAACCTGAATTCAAATAGAACAAAACAAAACAGAAAATCAAACAGAAAAAGAAAAGGGGGATACTTACCTGGGCAGGCCACGGCAGCCCAGCACGAGCCCACCAGAACAGCCCAGTCCACCAACCAGGAGCAGCCCACTAAGCCAGCCCGATACCCCTTCGTCCAAAATATCGGAGAGGAGCTCGTCCTCATCCTCTCCGAGCGCATGGACGACAGCACGACACCGTGAGGAGCTTCTCCTCTCGCTGGCGTCCTCTCCCTGCTCCAATTCGTGACGAGGATCGTGTTCCAGCGCAGTATAAAAGTCCTACGACGAACCCTAGTCGCATTCTTCTTCCTCTGCTCCGTTTTCTTCCCCAAACCGAAACCCTAACACAACCGGCCACCATTACCGCCGTCGATGTGGACCTTCCCAGGCCCCTCCGAGTACGCCATCGTCACCGCCATGGTCGACAAGCTCACCGTGCGCAAGGAATCAAGCCGTGGTGCCCCAGAGCGTCGCCGTTGAGCCCGTCTTCCCCAACGCCGGGAACGACGAATTCCGGCGATGCCGACCATCTCTCGCCTCGCCGTCAAGCCCGGCGTGTTCCTGGTGAGCCCCTCAACCTCCTGGCAAGCTCGCCTTGCTCAATAGCCTCCTGTAGCATGCTCAACATCGCAGTCCCGTGGCCGCCGCCGCGGTACCTCGCCGCCGGTCACGCTCCGATGACCTATACGGGGCGGCGCCGCTACCAAATTGCTCACCGTGTCGCCCCACGTCGAACCCACCTAGCTCCCCATCCGGGCGAGTTCCGAATCGCCGGCGGTGACCTCATCTGGCCGCCGGCCAGTAGCCTCCTCGCCACGGTGGCAATTTTGACTTGGTCAAAGCCCCGTGGCGGATGAGGTGGACACGACCCCACCAGTCATAGACTGTGGTTGTGTTCCGTCCGGGTACCCTTAGTCATTAAGATTCGATTCAAAATCCAGAAATTTGTCCAAACTTTAGAAAATCATATCAAATTCATATTATCTCAGAAAAATATAAATAATATATCAAAATTCTTCTAAAAGAAAAATCTATCCAATAAAAATATAATATGAAATTTTTATTCTTAATAAAAATTCAATTATTTAATACTTGTTGAATTAAGCCTTTTCTATTAATTCTTAATACAATTAAAATTCAGAAATTAGGAAAACTATCCAAATTAAATAAAAACCAATAAATAAATAAAGAAAAACATGAAATCTAATTTTATTTATTTATTATTTGTTAAATATTTATTAGAGAGATTTAAACCCTAATTAATAATTACCTAATTATTAATTGTTTAAAAAGAATAAAATACCAATTTCAATATTATTTTTATTTCCAAGTTACTAATAACTTCAACTTTACCATGAAGTTATTAATCATTGAACCATAGGGTAAATAGCAAACCCTAATTCATTATGAAATGATGTTACAACCTTATCATTTCATGTGGAACCCTAAAACCCTAATTCAACTATGCACCAAACACTAGTTCCAATAATCAATAGGAAACCTAAATTGCTTCTAACCTAAACCCTAGGCTAGAACATGTGATCATGGTACTTTATTTCAAAGCATTGAGCCATCATTAGCAACTAAAAGACATACCTATGTCCACATAAAATGTAGAACCCCATCACTAGCAATTTAGTATTCCCTGTATGTATATCACCAAACCTAGTTGATCAAGTAGGATCAACCAAGTTTAAACCCTAGCTTATACTGTCAAGACCATCATCCTTATTCATTCCTATTTATCAGCACACCATTGTGATGAACCCTAACAGCACCCATACCTATTATTTTGCACTACATATCTTTGTTCCACTAAACCCTACTAGTGTTGGGTACTTATGAACCATCCTATTTAGAAACCAACTATTTTACTTAGGGAATTAAATAGCAAACCTAAACAACCTCAACCTAATTGATATACTTCTTATTATTTAAGAAGTATGTTCTTCAAAAGTTATTCTTTTGAAGTAAACAGAAAACCATCATCAACCCTGCTTATAAGGACCTATAAACCCTAGCCAGCTATCACTAGCAAGATAAACCAATCTTGACAACAACCATGTATAATGAAATTGCTTAGGATGCCTAGGCTTATCTTAACCTTACAAGCCCTAGGTGTTGATGAATCCAACACTGTTGGGACCCATCTAATATTTACTCAAGAAACTACCTGAAACCATAGTCAACCATAGAAACCCAACCTAATTACCATACTTGTCCTTTATCTAATAACATGTTCTTCAAAAGTTATTCTTTTGAAGTATATGATAATCAATCATTAACCATGCCATATAGTACTAAAACCAACCACTATTCATTACATGTTAGGATTATACCAAAGGTTATAATTGTGTGCTATTAATATTATTGTTATGATATATTGCAGCACCTGTTTATGATACCATGTAACCACACCTTAATAAGAACCTTGTTTGTAAATCACTCTAAAAGTGCAACACACCCTGAATCAATCATTACAACTCACTGATCCTAAATCATCGGGGTTAGGTCACGCTTAGAGCGATTGCATCTCATTCTTATGCATTATTGCATCCTTGCCAATCTTTTAAACATCGTCCTTACCGGACGATGATGCTATTTCAGAATTTGGAGTTATTACGCATCGAAGACCTTGCCTGCATAATCTTGCAGTCAAGAAAGGCAAGTTCATCGCTTGCTCATGTCATTTGATTATTTCTATCAAATTACTTGCAAAGTACTATGGTTATCACTATTGCATAAAAACCAAAACCACTACTTTCATAACTATGAATATGACTATGTGGTGGGCAATGGAACCATGGATTGTGTTGATATGGTGGAGGTTCCATTGCACGGGTTTATATCCATCTAGGATTAAACAACAAATGTCGCCAGTGATTCTTGTGCCGTATTACCCGTGTTAACCATAAGATCTGGAGTGGGACGGAATAGTCAACCGTATTTCCACCTCTTGTACATCAACGGATGCGCTTACCGTAGACGGTTGTATCTTGCGGAGCAATTGGTGGGTGGGGAGCCCCTTCTAATTCCCCACGGTATAGCTGTTGCTTACCGTAGCGGTTGCTGCTTGCGGAACAATTGGTGGGTGGGGATCCCCTTCTAATTCCCCACGGTAATGCGGTCTATGATGGGTTGCAGCTACCGGCGAAGGAGTTTGGTTCGATCCCAGACTGTCGTCGTGGTCGGGGTCCACCCTGAAATTACGGGAATAATGGGACCGGCGAGGACCCAGGGTCGGGGTTTGCAACAAAGGGTGGGTGTGCGAGGTAGCGGAGGAATATGATTGACTATGACCTTATACCGGGCCTCACACCGAAGGAAGTGTGAACGGGGAGTACGCCCGGTTGGCACCAAGGTTAAGATCTCTTATGGGTAAAGCAACACACCTCTGCAGAGTGTAAAGAACCGTGACCTGTCACTCCCTGTTCCGGGATATGGAACTGCGAACGCGGCCGGAAAGGAGCTCCATGAAGTTCTAGTAAACCGGTGAAGGCTGACGGACATAGTTCTTCTGAATAAAAGCAACCTTTTGAAGAAATGGTTATGAAAACTTGCATTGGTATTAGACTTTCTGGTCTAATGCTGTAGCTAGTGCATTAAACACCTCTTTCCTATAATGAACTTGTTGAGTACGCTCGTACTCATCCCACTCTTAAATCCCCTGCTTAGATATGGAGGCATCGAAGGAGGATCTACAGTGCAACTCAAAGGCCGAGGAGACAACAACTACTTGAGGAGACAGGACCCTGTCAGAAGAGTCAAATACCACATCAAATAAGGAGAAAACCTAGATTAGCCCTAGAAGGGAACTAGCTTCCTAAACCCAGCTCCTATTTAGCTAGAATCTATTCATAGCCCCTATAGCTAGTCAAATACTCTACAAATAGAGTTCGTGATAGGATTAGACTACGAGTCGTTCTTCTGGAGTTTATTTGCAGATTTACCTCATTGTAAAGTAGGAGGCTGTGATGATCTTATGTAACCGAGTCAATGTTGTAATTATATAGACATACCTTGGACCCGCATATGTTTCTGTTGTACCACTCTGAGCGATATAATACTAGTGGAACGGTGTTTCATTGGTGTTATATCAGACTTGCATACTACACCATGCAGTGGTATGCCGGGTCACCACACAAACTTCGCACAGGGAGAATTGAAGGATTATTGTGAAACAGTAGGGATTCGACTGGACCTTGCATCTGTGGCTCACCCACAATCCAATGGTCAAGTTGAAAGGGCTGACGACCTCATATTATCAGGAATTAAGCCACGCCTTGAAGAACCGCTGCGACGAGCAGCTGGAGCTTGGGCTGATGAGTTGGAAGCTGTTTTATGGAGTTTACGAACCACCCCTAACAGGTCAATAGGATTTACCCCTTTCTTCCTGGTATACGGATCCGAAGCCGTGCTTCCCTCCGACATCATCCACGATTCACCGCGAGTTTCCGCCTATAATGAAGAAAAAACTGACGAGGCCAGACAGCTATCTGTGGACCTGATCGAAGAGGCTCGGAATTTAGCTGACCAGCGCTCCGCCATCTACCAGCAGAAGCTCCGACGCTATCACAGTCGTCGAGTTCGGAATCGCTCTTTCATGGCAGGAGACTTGGTCCTCCGCCTTCGGCAGGTGAAAGACCATAAGCTGCAATCTCCGTGGGAAGGACCCTTCGTCGTTAGCAAAGTGCTTCACAACGGGTCATATTACCTTGTTGATTTCCGGGAGCTGAAGGATAGACCTTCTAATTGGCACCGAAACGCAAGCGTGAGGATCTGGATGACATCTACGACGAGACAGATCGTCCTTGGAACATTGCACAGCTACGTCCTTTCTACACTTAGCATAATTTTTCTGAGTTGCAAACTCTGTAATCGTTATACATGATCAATGAAATAAAGCTTGTGGTTCACTCTCTGAGTCTTTTACCTCCTTTACTTGTTCATTTTTAGATCGTGTAATTTTTCCGACTAAAACCGCAGAGCTGGATATTTCCGCCTAGGCGTGTATAAAAGTTGTGATTTTTCAAAAATCGTCTGTTAGGACGTAAGCTTAAGTTTTCTGATTGAATTGTTTTCTGTTGCGAACTCGTGGATTCCTAGTAGCGATTTCTGGCACCTATGCTTGGGGGCTTGTTTCCGCGGTTATTGACGGATTACCATTGGGCTTCGTCGCCGCTGGCGAGTGTTTCCGGCTAAGGTCTTCCGGCTCGCGGAAGGTCAAGCGGGTAAGCCGGAAAACAATGAAGTCATCACTTGCTTTTCGACACAAAACGAAACATGCACATAATATTAAAGGATAGCAGGATAAGTGTTTCCGCCCCATGCATAGTTGTTTCGTTCCTAGCTACTTAAGAATTTAAGCTTTATTACAAACCCACTCTGGGGCCAAAATGATGCAACATTGTTTCATTGTTCAAACAGGAACTCTACTCGGAGTCCTCCTCTTCAGATTCTTGGTAGGCGGAGCCATCGCCGTCGCTGTCGTCGGAGCCAGCCTCAGAGTCATCATCGGAGCCTTCTCCGGAACGCTCGATGCTTGACCCGGAGCCTTCCGCGTAGTACTCCGGCTAGCCTTCCTCCTCCTCTGCATCGGAAAATCCCTTGGCCAAATCGTACTTGTTATACCAGAACGAGTGGTTCACTCGCCTGACAAACAGCTGCTCATATCCTTTGGTTTCCGAGAGGATGGCGCCCATGTCGGAACCCTCTGGAGTTCCGCGCGCAACATCCGCAAAGTTGAGTGAAGGGAAGTGAGCCTTGCAGGTGGCTAAGACCAGGGAGGCGACTCCGCGCGCGGAAGATTTCTGCCAATCCTTGATGAACTCCGGCACTTGCTCCATTAGCTTGGTCATCGTGTCGATCACTGAAGTTTTGGCCCTCTCCAAAGACAGGGTCTTGGCGATTCCGCGACAGGCTTCAAATAGCGGGTCGATGGAAATCCGCGTTTCGTCATATGCCTCCGTCCTCTTAAGGTTCGACTCTTTTGTCCACTCGAAGCCAAGGCTCGCTGTGGAAGAAGGGGGTTCAGTTCTATTGCGGAGAGAATAGCATATGAAGTAGTCGGAGCAACAACAAGGAAAACCGCTTACGGAAGATAAGCTTGTCAATGGCCTCCGCCTCCGCTTCTTGAACTTTGTTTTTGGCCACCAAGGAAGTCACACGACTTTGGATCTTCTTCAGTTTATCATTCAGGTCCGCCAGGTCGCGGGCATGTTTTTCGGAGAGCTCCTTCCTCGCCTCATTCTCCTTGTCGGAGGATTCTTTGATGAAGGTCTTGAGGGACTCGTCCTCCGCTTCAAGCACCTTGACTTTGGTGGACAGATAATCGAACGCGGAGTGCTTGGCAGTTTCTTCTGTAGGCGGAAAGTTGCACATATTATGCATCATGAATAGTTATATCAGCATAAAAAATCAAATCTCGGATCTCGTACCACGAAGGTGGGTCTCAAGATGCTGGATAGCCTTTTGGCTGTTTTCCGCGTTCTGGTGCAGCCCTTCAATCTCCGTGATCTGCTCCAGCACATGAACGCGCAGATCTTCATGCAATTTCCGCGTGGTCTGAGAAGCAGAGAGGAGTTAACCGGATATTTAAAATCTTGGGGGCTGGCGAGGAATTCAAAGTCTTGAAGGTATAAAATTTTAAATTTCCGCCTAAGGTACATATTGGAGAAAGCATAGGCTAATACACGTTACACGGAAATGTCTGACCCAATGCTTGGGGGCTAGTGTTACCTGGCGCACCTCCTTGTGTTTGGCAAAAAACACTTTCAGACCGTCCTCCAGATTGGTGAGCTCTTGCATATCCTCGTCCGCCTTCCCCCACACCGTGTTCAACATGGCGGAAACTTCCGCGTGGCATTCCGCGAGGGAGCGCTTTTGCAGAGACGGAGTTGGTTGAGGGTTGGCCTGAACCGTGTTGGAGGCATGGATGAGCTGTACCTTCTGCTCATACTCCTCCTCCATAGGTCCCGCGAAGGTGGCGCTTGGTTGCTCAGGCGGAGGAGCAGACGAGGAGGCGCCCTTGCCGGAATTGCCGTGGTCAATAGGGTCTTCAGGAAGGTCATCAAGGTCGATGACGTCCTTGGGATCCGGCTTGGAGGCAGACGAGGCTTTGGGTGGAACCTCAACTTCTGGTGTAACAGGAACAGAAGCCGGAGACGGCTTGACCTTCTTCTTCAAGACTCTTGGAGCCTTGGGGGGCTGGCTGCCGGAACTTCAGTAAAAGAAAGCAGCATAGCAACTAAGTAAGGGTTTGCTTATGAAAACAGAAGAACTTGGATCTCGGAAACAGACACTTACCCGGAAGGCTTGAAGAAGTGCTGGATGTCGGGCTGCCCCTTGTTGCTGGTGTCGATCAGCTTGAGGCGCTTCTTTTCCGCCTCCGCTTTCCGAGTAGCCGCAGTGCTAGGCACTTCGCGGGCGCGTTTCGCGGCGGGGCTGGAGGGAGCAGGCCTCTTCCTCTTAGAAGGGCGCGGAGCGTCGTGAGCTTTCGCCTCTGATGTAGCTTCCGGATCCGTGTTGCCGGTGGTAGGGACCCGGACGAGAGTTCCGAGTTCGCTTTCTTCGAGGGCCTCGAGCTAAGGCACAGAGTTAACACTTAGACAAAAAAAGTTTGAATGCAAAGAAAAACAATGGACTAAGTCAAGACGACGTACCGCGGTTCCGGAGCCATTCGTGTGGATATCTTTGTTACACACGTGAACATGAAGTTCACGCGGAATTTTGATGAGGAGCCGGATCCTCTTGTCGATGGCGTCGGCGGAAAGATTATCCTTTGTGGCGCGCATTGGGTCCTCGCGCCCCGTGTACTGGAACATCAAGCGGTCCCTCTGTTGGAGCGGTTAGATCCGCTTGGTGAACCAGGAAAGGGTCAAGTCCTTCCCTGTCAGCCCCTCCTCCGTTAGTTTGCAGATCCGCCTAACGGCGCGTGTGAGCTGGGGCGACTCGGAGAGGTGGGGGCAGTGCGTCCATGCCAGAATCTCGGTGGCGGGGCAGTTCTTGAACGGCGGAAATCTCCTTTTGCTCGCCGGGTCGGAGTCGTCCTTCAAGTAGAAGAAACCCCCAGACCAATACCGCGCGGATTCATGGCGGTCGGTGTGGGGGTAGACGCGGCCCGGGCGGATCATAAAGGTGATGGATCCGCACGTCGCTAGCTCGGTGGACTGCCGGATCCTTTCCTTCTTGACGGAAAAGTAATATTGGAACAAAGAGAGGTAGGGAGTTACCCGGAGATGGCCCTCGCAGAGGGTGACGTGATTGCTAAATGCAAGCACGCTGTTCGGAGAAATGTTGTGGGGCTGGAGCCCATAAACCTTCATGATCTCCAGGAAGAAGTCTGAAGGCGGAAATGAGAAGCCTCGCTCTACTAGTGCTTTCGTCAGCACCATCTCGTTGTCTTGGGGGGCTGGAGCTAATGCATTCGGAACTGTCCTCCAGCTTCCGGGTTGCAGGAAGCCTCCCCCCTCCAAGTTCTTCAGCTCGGTCTCGGTGGTGGTGCAGGGCCACCATTTTCCTTTGGATTCCGAATCCCGCTGGCGGGCTTTGGATTTCTTGGCAGCCATTTCTTCCGCCTTCTTCTCTTCTTGTTCCGCCTCGGAGGTTTTCTCCGGGATGGCTGAGGTGCCTTCGGTGTCCTTGCCGAAGTCCTTGGTGGAATCCAGCCGGACTGGGACGAAGGGAGGCGGAGCGGAGGCGAGTGGAGTTGCCATGATCGGCTCGGTGGTTGGAGGCGGAGTCGTGGAAGACATCTGAAGACAGAAATATCGCGGAAGAACAAGTCTTAGTCGGATCCACGTTTTCGTCCTAAGGATCATCCCTACCAGCTACGGCGGAAGCTTGAAGTTCGGAGAACTTACCGTAATGGGCTCCGCGGTGGTCGGAGTCGCCGGCGACGAGGTTTTTGTACGGTGGCTCGCCGGAGTTAAGAACACGATGAACACCACGGTGGTGAAATCGCTCCGGTGATGCTCCGGCGGGTTTTCCGGCGGGTTCCGGCACGGCGGAGGAAGAGCTCGCGGGCGGCGCTGCGTAGAGAGGTGAGAAAGGGGGGTGAATGAGGAATTAGGGTTGACGGTGGATATTTATAGGCCGGAGGGACGAGATTCGTGCTCCGCATCCTGTGGTCGGAACGCAAGCGTCGCACCGTTGGATGCGTGACACGTGTCCCAACCCTAAACGGTAAAAATGGCTAAGGATACGTTACCGCGCCAATCGCGCGAAAATGGCGCCAGAATTGGCGGAACCGTTTGAGTCTTTTAAGATTCCGGGTATTCGCGTGAAGATAAACAGTTCTCGTTCGCAAGCAGGGAAGTAACCCAGAGACATGTTTTGAACCGTCGATGGATGAAGTCCCGCGGGATGGGAACATTTTTCCGACTGAAGGTTGGAAAGGAAGAAAATATGAAGTTGGAGTTCTTCAAGTTTCTCCGCGTTACCAACATTGCCGGAGATCATGATGGTCTAGCAAGGCGGAAACAGCAGGCGAAACTCGGAGAACTCTGGGGGCTACTGTTGTGGGTATACTTCATGGGTGTACCATCGACAGTGCCTAGATCCGGCAAGCCCGGGTGGCCCACAGATGGTGATGTGGCATGTGGCCCATCGGGCGGCCCAGTTGCTGTTGATCCTGACGGATGAAGTCCGGCCCAGGAACAGGGAGCCGGATCCAGGCCGACCTTGAGGAGGTACCCGGATCCACAAAGGCCCGTTAAGGAATCCGGATCCGGTACGACGAAGAGAGGAAGGCGGATCCTTGACGTGCACGGCAAGACATTGTACCGTAGTTAGGTAACCTGTATCCGGGTAGGACTCTCCATGTAAACCCTAGATCCGTGCGCCTTTATAAGCCGGATCCAGGGAGCCCTAGAGGCAGAACCTCAACTCATTGTAATATCGCGAAAGCGCCCAGATAATTCCAGACAAGCAGCAGTAGGCCCTATCATCGTACAGGTGTTCCGAAGCTGGGTAAATCGCGTACCACCGTCCCGTGTGCACTCCGCCCTATGGCCCCTACTTCTTCTCCCCCTCGTGAGGATCCCTCCTCCGAGGTACCGTCGATTAGGCAACGACATCGTGCATCCAACCACCAAAAACCAAAATATGCCAAAAGTGTCCACCATACCTACCTATATGTGGTATTTCACCGCCACTCCAAATAAATTTACATGTGCTACCTTTAAAATCTTCAAAATAATTCCTTGTTTTTGCAATGCATAGCTCATGGGAAAGTAACCTAAAAAAATATTGTGGTGAGGAATATGTCACTTATGTATCTTAGTTCTTATAAGCTGCTTGTTGTGTGCCAACCATGCTGAAATGGGGACACTGATGACCCACAAGTATAGGGGATCGCAACAGTCTTCGCGGGAAGTAAAACCCAATTTATTGATTCGACACAAGGGGAGACAAAGAATACTTGAAAGCCTTAACATCGGAGTTGTCAATTCAGCTGCACCTGGAAACAGACTTGCTCGCAAGAGTTTATCAGTAGTAACAGTTTATAGCAAAGAGCGAGTGAAATAACAGCAGTAGTGTAACAAAGACAAGAAAGAGTGATTATAGTAAACAACATGATTAAAATACTGTAGGCACAGGGATGGATGACGGGCGTTGCATGGATGAGAGAAACTCATGTAACAATCAAAGCAGGGCATTTGCAGATAGTAATAAAACGGTGTCCAAGTACTAAACAATCCATAGGCATGTGTTCCGTATATAGTCATACGTGCTCGCAATGAGAAACTTGCACAATATCTTTTGTCCTACCAGCCGGTGGCAGCCGGGCCTCTAGGGAATCTACTGGAAATTAAGGTACTCCTTTTAATAGAGCACCGGAGCAAAGCATTAACACTCCGTGAACACATGTGATCCTCACATCACTGCCTTCCCCTTCGGTTGTCCCAATTTCTGTCACTTTGGGGCCTCGGGTTCCGGACAGCGACGTGTGTCTACAACTTGTAGGTAAGATCATAAAACAATGAATATCATCATGAAACAATAACATGTTCAGATCTGAGATCATGGCACTCGGGCCCTAGTGACAAGCATTAAGCATAACAAGTTGCAACAATATCATCAAAGTACCAATTACGAACACTAGGCACTATGCCCTAACAATCTTATGCTATTACATGACCAATCTCATCCAATCCCTACCATCCCCTTCAACCTACAGCGGGGGAATTACTCACACATGGATGGGGGAAACATGCCTGGTCGATGGAGAGGCGTCGGTGCTGATGATGGCGGTGATCTCCTCCAATTCCCCGTCCCGGCGGAGTGCCAGAACGGAGTTTCTGGTCCCGAGACGGAGTTTCGCGATGGTGGCGGCGTACTGGATGGTTTCTGGCGACTTCGACTTCCCCCTCGCGTTTTTAGATCGAAACCCTTAAGTAGTCCAGAGGGGGGCGTCAGAGGCTGGCCGAGGCGGCCACACAGTAGGGCGGCGCGCCCCCCTCCAGGCCGCGCTGGCCTAGTGTGTGGGGGCCCTGGGCCTCCCCCAGGCCTGCCCTTCTGGCTCCGTGAATCTTCTGGAAAAATAAGCCCTTCGACATAAATTCCGGGGATTTTCCTGAAAGTTGAATTTCTGCACAAAAACGAGACACCAGGGCAATTCTGCTGAAAACAGCGTAAGTCCGTGTTAGTTGTATCCAAAATACACAAATTAGAGGCAAAACAATAGCAAAAGTTTTCGGGAAAGTAGATACGTTTTGGACGTATCAACTCCCCCCAAGCTTAGCTTATTGCTTGTCCTCAAGCAATTCAGTTAACAACTGAGTGCGATAAAAGAACTTTCACGAACACATTTGTTCATATGATGTAAATATTCTCATGATATGGACAAGTACTTAGGCAATTCATAATAAGATACATGCAAATAAGATCATCTAATAGCTATGTCAATCATGGAAAGGTACCAACAAATTAATAGTAAGCATCATGAATCTTGTCTATCAGCAGGATTGCAATGTTCATAAAAGGGTATGATAAAGTGGTATCTCGCTTGCCCGTATTTGTACAGCAAAACATAAATGCTCAGGCACCTTTGAAGTTCATGGAAAGACTAGAAGTAGAGATTGTCAAAGATAAAAGCATCAAAGTTATACCACAGTTAATCACATTTTGGGACAAGCATATTATACTAAGAATGACAGTTGTGCTCTCAAGAAAGTGCTCAAAGAAAGGATGGTGACTCAACATAAAAGTAAAAGATTGACCCTTCGCAGAGGGAAGCATGGATTAACATGCGCTAGAGCTTTTCATTTTTAAAACAGGAGTAAAATTATTTTGAGAGGTGTTTGTTGTTGTCAACGAATGGTAATGGGTACTCCAACTACCTCGTCAACCAGACTTTCAAGAGCGGCTCCCATGAAGGACGTTATCTCTACCAGCAAGGTAGATCATCCCTCTTCTCTTTTGTTTACACACGTATTTTAGTTTTATTATGGGTGACACTCCCCCCAACCTTTGCTTACACAAGCCATGGCTAACCGAATCCTCGGGTGCCTTCCATCAATCTCATACCATGGAGGAGTGTCTATTTGCAAAATTAAGTTGCTTACTGATGAATCAGCGCAAAACATGTGAAGAGAATTATAAATGAAGTTTGATTAATTGGGGCTGGGAACCCCGTTTCCAGCTCTTTTTGCAAAATTATTGGATAAGCGGATGTGCCACTAGTCCATTATGAAAGTCTGTCAAGAGTAAATGACAAGGTTGAAAGATAAACACCACATACTTCCTCATGAGCTATAAAACATTGACACAAATTGAGAAGCATTTTGAAGGTTTAAAGGTAGCGCGTGAGAATTTACTTGGAATGGTTTGAAATGCCATGCATAGGTATTTATAGTGGACACTTTGGAATAACTTGGTTTTCAGGCGTTTGGAAGCACGAGCAGCGTTCCCGCTCAGTACAAGTGAAGGCTAGTAATAGACTGGGGAGCGACAATCAAGAGAGCAGTAACTGTCATAATCATGCTTGCGGCAAAATAAATTAACGGAGGCATAAAAGTGATACAAGAACTCTGAGGCAAAGTAAATCATCGAGGCTTAATTGACTTTTGTTCAGTCATATGCATGCGTGAGCATGTGCCAAGTCGATTCAAATGAATTATTCAGAGGAGGATACCACAATGTCATACCTATTTATGAATAAAACAATGCAAGCAAACATCCATGACATGCTACTCATATTAATAAACTGGAGCTAAACATGAGAGATCATGAACTACTAGACTTTCTTAAATGACATATACCTCACATGAACCAACTAAGCATGCTGATGTCTACGCACACTCCTTTTCCTGTAGACAGTGTTGGGCCTCCAAGAGCAGAGGTTTGTAGAACAGCAGCAAGTTTTCCCTTAAGTGGATCACCCAAGGTTTATCGAACTCAGGGAGGAAGAGGTCAAAGATATCCCTCTCATGCAACCCTTCAACCACAAAGCAAGAAGTCTCTTGTGTCCCCAACACACCTAATACACTTGTCAGGTGTATAGGTGCACTAGTTCGGCGAAGAGATAGTGAAATACAGGTGGTATGAATATATGAGCAGCAGTAACGGCGCCAGAAAATACTTGATGCTACAACTGGCGTGTGGTTGATGGTGGTAATATTGCAGGCAGTACAGATGCAGTAGAACAGTAAACAAGCGATGATTGCAGTATTTAGGAACAAGGCCTAGGGATCATAGTTTCACTAGTGGACACTCTCAACATTGATCACATAACAGAATAAATAGATAAATGCTATATTCTACACTCTCTTGTTGGATGATGAACACCACTAATTGTGTAGGATTACACGAACCCTCAATGCCGGAGTTAACAAGCTCCACAATATTCGATATTCATGTTTAAATAACCTTAGAGTGCATGATAGATCAACACAATTACACCAAGTACTAACATAGCATGCACACTGTCACCATCACACTATGAAGGAGGCATAGATCACATCAATACTATCATAGCAATAATTAACTTCATAATCTACAAGAGATTACAATCATAACCTACGCCAAGTACTACACGATGCACGCACTATCACCATTACACCGTGCAGGAGGAACAGACTACTTTAATAACATCACTAGAGTAACATAGATGAATAGTGATACAAAACTCATATGAATCTCAATCATGTAAGGCAGCTCATGAGATCATTGTATTGAAGTACATAGGGAGAGAGATTAACCACATAGCTACCGGTACAGCCCCTTAGCCTCGATGGAGAACTACTCCCTCCTCATGGGAGACAGCAGCGGTGATGAAGATGGCGGTAGTGTCGATGGAGATGCCTTCCGGGGGCACTTCCCCGTCCCGGCGGCGTGCCGGAACAGAGACTCCTGTCCCCCAGATCTTGGCTTCGCGATGGCGGCGGCTCTGGAAGGTTTCTCGTACCGTGGCTTTTTCGTATCGAGGATTTAGGTCAGGGACCTTTAAATAGGCGAAGAGGCGGAGTCTGAGGGCTGACGAGGCGACGACACAGTAGGGGGGCGCGGCCCACCCCCTGGCCGCTGATACGTCTCCCACGTATCGATAATTTCTTATATTCCATGCCACATTATTGATGATATCTACATGTTTTATGCATACTTTATGTCATATTTATGCATTTTCCGGCACTAACCTATTAACGAGATGCCGAAGAGCCAGTTGTTGTTTTCTGCTGTTTTTGGTTTCAGAAATCCTAGTAAGGAAATATTCTCGAAATTGGACGAAATCAACGCCCAGGGGCCTATTTTGCCACGAAGCTTCCAGAATACCGAAGAGGAGACGAAGTGGGGCCACGGGGCGCCGCCACAGTAGGGCGGCGCGGCCCAAGGGGGGCCCACGCCGACCTAGTGTGTGGGGCCCCCGTGACGCCCCCTGACCTGCCCTTCCGCCTACATATAGTCTTCGTCGCGAAACCCCCAGTACCGAGAGCCACGATATGGAAAACCTTCCAGAGACGCCGCCGCCGCCAATCCGATCTCGGGGGATTCAGGAGATCGCCTCCGGCACCCTGCCGGAGAGGGGAATCATCTCCCGGAGGACTCTTCACCACCATGGTCGCCTCCGGAGTGATGTGTGAGTAGTTCACCCCTGGACTATGGGTCGATAGCAGTAGCTAGATGGTTGTCTTCTCCTTATGTGCTTCATTGTCAGATCTTGTGAGCTGCCTAACATGATCAAGATCATCTATCTGTAATGCTATATGTTGTGTTTGTTGGGATCCGTTGGATAGAGAATACTATGTTATGTTGATTATCAATCTATTATCTATGTGTTGTTTATGATCTTGCATGCTCTCCGTTATTAGTAGAGGCTCTGGCCAAGTTTTTGCTAGTAACTCCAAGAGGGAGTATTTATGCTCGATAGTGGGTTCATGCCTCCATTAAATCTGGGACAAAGGATGTAAAGTTCTAAGGTTGTGGATGTGCTGTTGCCACTAGGGATAAAACATTGATGCTATGTCCGAGGATGTAGTTATTGATTACATTACGCACCGTACTTAATGCAATTGTCTGTTGTTTGCAACTTAATACTGGAAGGGGTTCGGATGATAACCTGAAGGTGGACTTTTTAGGCATAGATGCATGCTGGATAGCGGTCTATGTACTTTGTCGTAATGCCCAATTAAATCTCACTATACTCATCATATCATGTATGTGCATGGTCATGCCCTCTCTATTTGTCAATTGCCCAACTGTAATTTGTTCACCCAACATGCTATTTATCTTATGGGAGAGACACCTCTAGTGAACTGTGGACCCCGGTCCATTCTTTACATCGAATACAATCTACTGCAATACTTGTTCTACTGTTTTCTGCAAACAATCATCATCCACACTATACATCTAATCCTTTGTTACAGCAAGCCGGTGAGATTGACAACCTCACTGTTTCGTTGGGGCAAAGTACTTTGGTTGTGTTGTGCAGGTTCCACGTTGGCGCCGGAATCCCTGGTGTTGCGCCGCACTACATCTCGCCGCCATCAACCTTCAACGTGCTTCTTGGCTCCTACTGGTTCGATAAACCTTGGTTACTTACTGAGGGAAATTTACTGCTGTACGCATCACACCTTCCTCTTGGGGTTCCCAACGGACGCGTGTTGAACGGAAAGACATACGTCAACCACGCGCAGCAGCCGCGCCGGCCTATCATCTAGGGCCCACAGGGCCCTCCTCTGGTGGCTCTCGGGTGTTCTGGAAGCTTCGTGCAATTCTAAGATGCTGGGCGTTGATTTCGTCCAATTCCGAGAATATTTCCTTAATAGGATTTCTGAAACCAAAAACAGCAGAAAACATGAACTGGCACTTCGGCATCTCGTCAATAGGTTAGTTCCGGAAAACGCATAAAATCATCATAAAGTGTAAACAAAACATGTAGGTATTGTCATAAAACAAGCATGGAACATAAGAAATTATCGATACGTCGGAGACGTATCACATGCTCACATGGATGAGTATATGTACAAAAATGAAAACAAATAGAGTTCATACCAGCCTCTCACCACAGTCGAATTGTCGTAGATCGTCATTATTGCCTTTCACTTGTGTAGCTTGCATAATATGAAATGAAAATCACGCTCCAGCCACCGAAGATCATTGAACTCCATAATGAACTTTACAAAACCAAAGAAGAACAGCAAATATTTTTGGTGTTTTCGAATTGGAAACAAGAACAAAAGGAAACAAGCAAACAAAGCAAAATCTTTTTGGATTTTCTTATAGCAAACCAACGATAGCAAGCAAAGCAAAATAAAAGCCAGAAACCAAAATAAACAAGTGGTGAAGAGAAACAACAGAAATATTTTTGGTCTTTTTGTGTTTTAGGAAAGAAACAAAGCAAAAACAAGAAAATGAAAACTAGAAGAGTCACATAAACACAAAGCAGCAGGAATTCGTCAAACTTGACAGCAGTACAGTAATCGTTTTTTAAGAAATTCTTACGCTGCTCAGCTCGAAAAGTGTTCAACTAATGAAAGTTAGATAACAACCTGGGGAACATGCACAAAAATTGGATTTGCAAAATAAGGTTCTGGCTGTTTTTGAGGATTTTTTTGGTATCAGTCGATCTGTTTTCAATCAGCACTTCCCCAAATATCATCTCCCTCTTATTAGAAAACCACTTTAAGAAACTAAACAAGTATGTACAAGTATCCAGCAACTATAATATGCAAAGAATGAGTGATGCCGGTATACCTCCCCCCAAGCTTAGGCTTTTGGCCTAAGTGGAGATCAATCCCATGGTGCCCATGAAGTAGCACCTCCGTAGTACGACGAAGATGGGTCCTGTTCTGGGTATGCGCTGGAAGAAGCACCAGGATACGTGACGGTGTAGTCGTAGGAGGGCTCGGCGTCCTCGGAGTCATGCTGCTGGTGAAAGCCATGTATCTTCAGCTGCTCATCCACCTCCTCCTTAGAGCGCGACCATGGTTTCCTGTGAATACTGAACAAATCTGGCTGCGGCAAAGGGATTACCCTCTCATCCCCGTCAGCAAACAACATTCTATAGACCATATTATCTAAACTAGAGTCAGTTGTAACAAATTGATGACTCTTCATAGCAGTAATATCAAGCCTTATAGGAGTTAATTTCACATCAGTAGGGTCAAGAGGAAGATCTAGATATGCTAAAATGCGTGATGCAACAATTCCTCCAAAAATAGGCCCCTTGTTAGACAAACGGCGAGCAACAAGAGCACCAAGATGATAAGGTGTCTCTCCAGTAAGTGCAGCAACCAAGAAAGCAAGATGATAGCTACAAATATTGCTAGTGTTCTCCCTACCAAGAATGCCAGTAGCAAGGTAATAAGCAAAATATCTAATCGCGGGGAGTTGAATGTTTCTTATCTTGCCATGCTGAATGGTGCGGCAATCATCATTGGTGA
This sequence comes from Lolium perenne, assembly GCF_019359855.2. Lineage (NCBI taxonomy): Eukaryota > Viridiplantae > Streptophyta > Magnoliopsida > Poales > Poaceae > Lolium > Lolium perenne. The sequence continues at coordinate 34,895,948 of NC_067250.2, forward strand.
CTCCTCGATAAAGCTCCAGCAAAGCCTTAGGATCATTCTCGATTTTCTTCGCTGTACCTACAGGGGCAATATCCAATGCAGTACAAAAATCCTTCAACTTCATAGTAATAGGATTACCATAAATCCTGAATGCAACTGTTGGTTGATAGTGCTTGTTGTTGAACTGAAAGCTCTCAACAAAGATTTTAGTTAGCATGTAGTATTGCTCCCTCTCATCTTCCATATAGGCGGTTAAGCCCACATTACCGACGAGAACCAAGAAATCATCCAGCAACCCTGCATTACTCAAAAAGTTATAACATGGAAAAGATGAAGCGTTAGGGACTCCATTGTCCTCCTCGGGTTCGAAGCTCGGTGCGATGACGTCCTCATTATAGGATCGTCTAATCCGAGTGGATGACCTTGAGGGCCTCCCCATGCTTGTCGTCTCTCTTTCAAACACCTCTCCAAAGTTATAGTTATCCATCTTCCTTTTCTGAAATTTTTCAACAAACAATATAAAATTTGATTTGGTGACATATAATTGAGGGAAACTACTATAGGAATTTGCTAGAGTACTAAACATGCATCAAAACTAGTTTCTACAACTTAGAACAAGCATGCAAGCTCACTAAACATGTTATCTACAGTAGCAAAATATTCAAGATATACTCAACCAAACAAAATTCTACTTGGATAATCGGAGGAGTCACATACCGGAGAGCAAATGTGCCAAATTTCAGACAGAAATCTGAGCTGAGCAAAGAGATCGAGAAATCTTGAGCTCTTGAGCAGAAACGCGAGTGAGAGAAAGCTGGTGCGAATTTTTTCGCGAGAGAGAATGAGATGGGAGAAAGAGATGAAGTAGTGGGGCAAGGAGGGCCCCACACAACAGGGTGGCGCGCCCCCCTTGCTGGCCGCGCCGGCTGGTGGGGTGCCACCCTGGGGTGCCCCACTAGTCATCCCCAGGTGCTCCCAGGTGCCTCTTCAAAAAATAAGACCAACGATATAATTTTTGTGAATTTTTGAAAACTTTGAAAAATGCACATTTCTGGGTATTAAATTTATTATTACTGGGCAGAAAAAGATTTTCAAATCTCTAATTAACTAAAGAACTTTGCAAAACAAAAAGTGCTACAGCAAGTAGAACAAGTGGAGGAAGAAAGAGATGTTGTTTAGTTCCTCCATGCATATAAAATGAATTTGTTAACAAGGTTGATCAGGTCTTGCCACCAAATAAATTTTACATAGCATAAGAAGAAATAAACCTCAAATCAATCATGTTACCTTGAATTGTATTGATATGGATCCAATCATAATATTTTGATATCCTTCTTTAGGCTCATATATAGGACAATCAATAGTTCCCACTTTGATAGTTCTCACATTAGAAATTGTATTAACTCCACATACTTTATCAATCCTCTTGGGAAAATAAACAGTATGCTCCTTATCATCGACATTGAAAGTAACTTTTCCTTTATTGCAATCAATAACAGCCCCTGCGGTGTTAAGAAAAGGTCTCCCAAGAATAATAGACATATTATCATCTTCATGCATTTCCAACACACAAAATCAGTTAATATCAAGCAGTTATTAGTAACTTGAACAGGAACATCCTCACATATACCAACAAGAATAGCAGTAGATTTATCAGCCATTTGCAAAGATATATCAGTCGGTATCAACTTATCTAAATAAAGTCTCCTGTAAAGAGAAAAAAGGCATAACGCTAACACCCGCTCCCAAATCACATAGAGCAGTTCTAACATAATTATTCTTGATGGAACAAGGAATAGTCGGTATACCTGGGTCGCCTAGCTTCTTTGGAACTTTGCCATTGAAAGAGTAATTAGCAAGCATAGTGGAAATCTCCTCATTAGGAATTTTCTTTTTGTTACAGACAATATCTTTCATATACTTTGAATAAGGAGGTAATTTAATAGCATCAGTCAAAGGGATTTGCAAGAATAAAGGTTTCATCTAATCGCAAAATTTGTTATAGTGTTCTTCTTCCTTTGATTTTAGTTTCTTAGCAGGAAAAGGCATTTGCTTTTGAACCCACGGTTCTCTTTCATTACCATGTTTCTTGGTAGTAAAATCTTCTTTAGTATACTTTTTATTTTTAGCATTCTTTTCAGGTTCATCTTCAACTTCTTCTTTATCAGAAGCATCATTCTTATCATTATCTTTATCATGTTCATTACCACTTTCAGTTTCAGCATCAGAAAAAAAAATACTATTAGGATCATTAACAGGTTCAGAGGATTCTACAACATTTGTACGTTTCTTCTTCTTTTTCTTAGAAGGAGCACTAGGTTCAATTCGTTGAGAATCTTGTTCAACTCTTTTGGGATGCCCCTCAGGATATAGAGGATCCTGAGTAGAAACACCGCCTCTAGTTGTCACTTCATAAGCATGTTTTTCTTTAGAACTATTTTTAACAAGTCATTTTGCACTTTAGTGATTTGATCAATTTGAGTTTGAACCATATGAAAATGTTTAACAAGCATCTTAACATCATTGGAGGTTCTCTCCACAATATCACGCAAATTACTAATAGCTTGAGAATTTTCCATTAAATGATTCTCTACTCTCATATTAAAATTTTCTTGCTTAACAATATAATTATCAAACTCATCTAAGCATTGAGCAGGAGGTTTTGAATACGGAATATCTTCCCTAGTAAAGCGTTGAAGAGAGTTTACCTCAATCATGGATGAAGGGGGAATTATCTTACATAAATCTTCTATGGGAGGTAAATTCTTCACATCTTCAGATTTAATACCTTTCTCCTTAAGAGATTTCTTGGCTTCCCTCATATCTTCATCATTTAATTCAATCAAACCCCTCTTCTTCAATATCGGCATCGGAGTTGGTTCAGGTGTAGCCCAATCATCATGATTCCGGCCTATTTTAGCCAATAATTCTTCAGCTTCGTCTGGAGTTCTTTTCCTGAAAACACAACCGGCACAACTATCCAGATATGCTCTAGATTCAATGGTTAGTCCACTATAAAATATGTCAAGTAAATCATGCTTTTCCAAATCAGGTCTAGGTCGAGCTCTGATAAGAGAGCAAAATCTCGCGCAAGCTTCAGGCAATTTCTCTCCATCTCCCTGGTCAAAGCTATAAATTTTCTGCAAAGCAGCATGTTGAGCACTAGCAGGAAAGTATTTCCGAAAGAAAACATCAAGCAAACAACTTGGACTATCAATAGAACCAGGAGGCAAACTATTATACCAAGTTTTAGCATCATCCTTTAATGAGAAAGGAAAAAATTTAGCAACAAAATAAGTACGCATCTTGACATCATCAGAAAACAAACTACTCAAAGTAGAAAGTTCATTCATGTGTTCTACAGCACTTTCTTTTTCAGTACCACAAAAGGGTGTTTTCTCAACAATAGCTATATGAGATAGATCAAGAGAAAAATCATAATCTTTATCCTTAATGTTTATAGGAGATGTGGCAAATTTAGGATCAGGAGATAGCTTATATCTAACAGTATGTTGTGCAAGCAAGTTTTTAATTTTTCTTGCATCAGTAGTAGCATTGCATTTATCAATAAAATCATCATCAAGTTCCACATAATCTTCATCAGGATCATCACTAGAATATTCAACAGACTCAGGTGAATTAACAGGTGTAGCAGCATTTTCATTAGGAGTTTCAGTATTTTCAATTTGTCTAGACCTAGCAATTGTAGCATCTAGAAAAGATCCCAATGAACCACTATCATCAAGCACAGCAGAAGCATCATCAAAATTATAAGAATTTTCTGATTGAGCAGAGGTACCAGCAAGTGAAGCTTGCGGTGGTGAAACAAGTTGACTTATCACAGATGGTGAATCAAGAGCAGCAGAGGTACTCAGAGTCGTACCTTTTCTTGTAGTGGATGGTAATATAGCGACTTTAGGATCACGAGATTTACCCATGATGGAGAATTTGCAGCGAACAATATCAATCCAAGTGAACTTCCAAATAAAGCTATGCTCCCCGGCAACGGCGCCAGAAAATAGTCTTGATGACCCACAAGTATAGGGGATCACAACAGTCTTCGCGGGAAGTAAAACCCAATTTATTGATTCAACACAAGGGGAGACAAAGAATACTTGAAAGCCTTAACAGCGGAGTTGTCAATTCAGCTGCACCTGGAAACAGACTTGCTCGCAAGAGTTTATCAGTAGTAACAGTTTATAGCAGTAGCAGTAGTGAAATAACAGCAGTAGTGTAACAAAGACAGCAGTAGTGATTATAGTAAACAACATGATTAAAATACTGTAGGCACAGGGATGGATGACGGGCGTTGCATGGATGAGAGAAACTCATGTAACAATCAAAGCAGGGCATTTGCAGATAGTAATAAAACGGTGTCCAAGTACTAAACAATCCATAGGCATGTGTTCCGTATATAGTCATACGTGCTCGCAATGAGAAACTTGCACAATATCTTTTGTCCTACCAGCCGGTGGCAGCCGGGCCTCTAGGGAATCTACTGGAAATTAAGGTACTCCTTTTAATAGAGCACCGGAGCAAAGCATTAACAGTCCGTGAACACATGTGATCCTCACATCACTGCCTTCCCCTTCGGTTGTCCCAATTTCTGTCACTTTGGGGCCTCGGGTTCCGGACAGCGACGTGTGTCTACAACTTGTAGGTAAGATCATAAAACAATGAATATCATCATGAAACAATAACATGTTCAGATCTGAGATCATGGCACTCGGGCCCTAGTGACAAGCATTAAGCATAACAAGTTGCAACAATATCATCAAAGTACCAATTACGAACACTAGGCACTATGCCCTAACAATCTTATGCTATTACATGACCAATCTCATCCAATCCCTACCATCCCCTTCAACCTACAGCGGGGGAATTACTCACACATGGATGGGGGAAACATGCCTGGTCGATGGAGAGGCGTCGGTGCTGATGATGGCGGTGATCTCCTCCAATTCCCCGTCCCGGCGGAGTGCCAGAACGGAGTTTCTGGTCCCGAGACGGAGTTTCGCGATGGTGGCGGCGTACTGGATGGTTTCTGGCGACTTCGACTTCCCCCTCGCGTTTTTAGATCGAAACCCTTAAGTAGTCCAGAGGGGGGCGTCAGAGGCTGGCCGAGGCGGCAACACAGTAGGGCGGCGCGCCCCCTGACACGCGTACAGCACGCGACCGTTGGAAACCCCAAGTGGAAGGTGTGATGCGTACACCAGTAAGTTTCCCTCGGTAAGAAACCAAGGTTTATCGAACCAGTAGGAGTCAAGAAGCACGTTGAAGGTTGATGGCGGCGGAGTGTAGTGCGGCGCAACACCAGGGATTCCAGCGCCAACGTGGAACCTGCACAACACAACCAAATTACTTTGCCCCAACGTAACAGTGAGGTTGTCAATCTCACCGGCTTGCTGTAACAAAGGATTAGATGTATAGTGTGGATGATGATTGTTTGCAGAAAACAGTAGAACAAGTATTGCAGTAGATTGTATTCGATTAAAAGAATGGACCGGGGTCCACAGTTCACTAGAGGTGTCTCTCCCATAAGAATAAGCATGTTGGGTGAACAAATTACAGTTGGGCAATTGACAAATAAAGAGGGCATAACCATGCACATACATGATATGATGAGTATTGTGAGATTTAATTGGGCATTACGACAAAGTACATAGACCGCTATCCAGCATGCATCTATGCCTAAAAAGTCCACCTTCAGGTTATCATCCGAACCCCTTCCAGTATTAAGTTGCAAACAACAGACAATTGCATTAAGTATGGTGCGTAATGTAATCAACACATACATCCTTAGACATAGCATCGATGTTTTATCCCTAGTGGCAACAGCACATCCACAACCTTAGAACTTTCTGTCACTGTTCCAGATTTAATGGAGGCATGAACCCACTATCGAGCATAAATACTCCCTCTTGGAGTTACAAGCAAAAACTTGGCCAGAGCCTCTACTAGTAACGGAGAGCATGCAAGATCATAAACAACACATAGATAATAGATTGATAAATCAACATAACATAGCATTCTCTATTCATCGGATCCCAACAAACACAACATGTAGCATTACAGATAGATGATCTTGATCATGTTAGGTAGCTCACAAGATCCAACAATGATAGCACAATTAGGAGAAGACGACCATCTAGCTACTGCTATGGACCCATAGTCCAGGGGTAGACTACTCACTCATCACTCCGGAGGCGACCATGGCGGTGTAGAGTCCTCCGGGAGATGATTCCCCTCTCCGGCAGGGTGCCGGAGGCGATCTCCTGAATCCCCCGAGATGGGATTGGCGGCGGCGGCGTCTCTGGAAGGTTTTCCGTATCGTGGCTCTCGGTACTGGAGTTATTATCGACGAAGGCTTAAGTAGGCGGAGGAGATAGGTCAGGGGGCGCCACGAGGGCCCCACACAACAAGCCGGCGCGGCCAGGGCTTGGGCCGCGCCGCCCTAGCGTGTGGGCGCCTCGTCGCCCCACTTCGTTTCCTCTCCGGACTTCTGGAAGCTTCGTGGAAAAATAAGATCTTGGGCGTTGATTTCGTCCAATTCCGAGAATATTTCCTTACTAGGATTTCTGAAACCAAAAACAGCAGAAAAGAGCAACTGGCTCTTCGGCATCTCGTTAATAGGTTAGTGCCGGAAAATGCATAAATATGACATAAAGTATGCATAAAACATGTAGGTATCATCAATAAAGTGGCATGGAACATAAGAAATTATCGATACGTTGGAGACGTATCACCCCCCCTCCAGGCCGCGCCGGCCTAGTGTGTGGGGGCCCTGGGCCTCCCCCAGGCCTGCCCTTTTGGCTCCGTGAATTTTCTGGAAAAATAAGCCCTTCGACATAAATTCCGGGGATTTTCCTGAAAGTTGAATTTCTGCACAAAAACGAGACACCAGGGCAATTCTGCTGAAAACTGCGTTAGTCCGTGTTAGTTGTATCCAAAATACACAAATTAGAGGCAAAACAATAGCAAAAGTGTTCGGGAAAGTAGATACGTTTTGGACGTATCAGACACCATCATCATATTTTTGATAAATATCATGTGAGTTACTATGCATGTCCATCTTGTTTGAAGTAAAGGAGATAACCATGATAAAAGGTTAGAGTATGCATATTGTTAGAGAAGAACACTGGGCCGCTAACCAAAGCCATGTTTACATGGTGGAAGTTTCAGCATGGACATTAAAACCTCAAAAATCTCTTATGAGAAATTTATGTTGCCAAAAGCTTTAAGCTTAAAGAGGAGTCCATTTGTCTGTTGTCCATGTTGTCCCGGTATGGATGTCTAAGTTGAGAATAATCAAAAGCGAGAAATCCAATGTGAACTTTCTCCTTAGACCTTTGTACATGTGGCATGGAGGTACCCCTTTGTGAAACTTGGTTGAAACATATGTAATACGATGATAATCCATAGAAATCTAAGCTAATTAGGACAAGGTGCGGGCACTATTAGTATTCGATGCATGAGGTTTGCAACTTATAGGAAGTTTTATACATAACCTATATTACTTATTGCTACCGTTGACACAATTGCCTCTTTTAAAATTTTATATCTCTATGTTTTCAAAATAAAAAGCTGTAGCACATGTTTAATCTCTGCTTCCCTCTGCGAAGGTCCATTCTTTTACTTTTATGTTGGGTCTTCATCTTCTAAGTTATATGCACCGTCTTATGAGAGCATAGTTGTCATTCTTAGTTCTATGTGCATGGTCCCAAAATTATTATTGATTGAATCATGAATGTGTTATTAATTGTTCTTAAATTATTTGTATCTAGTCATCCTTTGAACTTTGAAGGTGCATGTCACCTCAAAAGTTATTCTTTTTATCACTTACCTACTCGAGGACGAGCAGGAGTTAAGCTTGGGGATGTTGATACGTCGCAAACGTATCTATAATTTTTGATGTTCCGTGCTTATTTTGCATCAATTACTATATGTTTTAAGGGACTAACCTATTAATAGTTGCAAAAGTGCACAAGTTGTTGGTTTCAACTTTTTTGTGCAGGAAATAGGCAAATATGGAAGGAGATAGCTCATTATGGTGAAATCTGGAATTTCCCGGAATCTATCCCTGCTGAACACTTTTCAAAGATCACTTCAAAACTCCGTCAAAACGACGTCCAATATAAAAGTCGTAAACTACAAAGTTGTAGAGAATTTCAAACCGAACAATTTGGACATCTTATTCGTCCAGAACGGACAACGGATGCATCCGGCAGAGCAAAATTACTGCGGAGGTTCGTGCAGTCTCGGGACTCCGAAAGTTGGTGACGTATTTGACACAATCTCTTTCCATACCTGAATATTTCGGCCCAGCCACGAGTTGTGAGGCTCATGAAGGACAGAGGGGAGTCCTATGAAGGTTCTAGAGGTGCCCAAGAGCCCTTGGATCAAAGGGGCATCCATCCCATGACCTAGATTGCATCTCCAACACTATATATTGATGGGAAACCCTATTTTTGGAGTCCCCCAAGCATTGTCACGAAAATCCTACTCCTTGGCAGCAGCCAAGGAGGGGGAAACACTCATATACACTAGCACCAACTCAAGGAAGAAGAAGGCTAAGGGGCGGCGCTCCCCCATGATGCCGGCGGCGGGGAAGGAGTCCCCCGCGCCGCCGCCGCCCACACCTCCGCCTCCCGGCGCTCCTCGCTGAGCCCCTCTCCGACGTCTTCACCGCCATCTCCATCATCAACTCATCATTGTATTCAGTGGTTCATCCTCTCACAAACCTCTGTACCGCCCTATGTAAACATGGTGTTTGATGCTATAAGTTATAGTCCTATGATCTATGTCATGTTGCCATAGTTTATTTGTTCATTGATTGATTGGTTGTTTCTCTTTGGTTCATTAGAGTTGTATGTTGATATGTTACCGTCCTTGGTGCCCATTATATTTGTGCGCGCATGGATCAAGCACCATAGGGTTGGTAGTACTTGTATACTAGAAGGGGGAAGTTCTGCCGGAGTGACAGAAACCTGAGGACGCAAACCGGATAGTTGCATGTATGGGAGTAAGAGGACCATCTACTTAAGGCTATGGTTGGGGAAACCTTAATGCTTGCTAGTATTTACGGATGTTTGCTAGCAAGCCAATCATATAGTACTAGTAATCCCGGAGGAAGAGCATGTATATTTAGCCTCTCCTACATAGAAAGCTGCATCGAAAACATTGAACCCAAGATCCTCACTAATTGATCTTGGACAAAGCCACCACTATTACCACCGCCTTTCCACACTCATGGTACTGTTAGTTTAGTTTGTTTTATTGCTGCAGCACTAACATTTATTCCGTGTATTTTATTGTTCTGCAAAGTCACCTCTTATACCCGTTATCACTCTAGTTTTATTTCCTAGATATTGCAAACGCTTAGTGTGCGTAGAGTTGTATAAGTGGTTGATAGAACTTGAGAGAATGTTTATCCTACCTTTAGCTCCTCGTTGGGTTCGACACTCTTACTTATCGAAAAGGCTACACGCGATCCCCTATACTTGTGGGTTATCATATACAAACAATCTTTATGTATTTAGAGTTATTTTGGTAAAAAAAATGAAAAACGATGGTGCCTTATTCATTGGAATGGAGGGTGTACTAGTTTGACATCAAATAGAGAAAGGTGGGTTGCTTCATTATTCTGTGTTGTTGTTGATTACAAAGCTAAAATAGACTAATTAATTCAGAACAAATTTTAAGCCTAGAATTTAGAGTACTAGAGAAAGGGTGGAGTAAGTTGGAGAGAGACCTATGGTGAACTACTGCATGTCTACAACAAAAAAAAACCAATGGTGAACTACTGCATGTCTACAACAACAAAAAATACACACCCACCCTCTCATGTGCCTGGAGGCACCGGGGCGTCAAACCCTAGCCCCTAGCGGAGGGCCATAGCGAGCGTCTAGCCGCCGCTGCCACCGGCGTATGCCACGGCAGCAGCGGGCCCCTACCCCAAAGGTGGTCGGGACACCCGCACGCTTCCGGCGACAGTGCTTGGAGCTCGGGGTGGCGGCCCCGTGACTAGTCATGGCAACGCTCTTTTCTGCCAAATTGAAATAAAAGTCTAAGCTTACCTTATCGTAAGCTTTTCAAAACCAATTTTCAGAATGATCCCCATTTGGTTTTTAACATGTGCATTATGCATTAACTCATGGAGAGATAGAACACTATCCATAATATGTGTACTTAATAAAGACATTTTGATAAATACTAAAAAGCTTATCAGCATATGGATCCAATCTAAAAGTGAGGGTCCTAGTGATCAACTTGCAAATACGATAAAAATGTTTCTTAATAGTTTCCAATTGATGTTAAGAATGTCAATATGATCTGTGCTATCAATATGTTTCTCCCAAATATTCTTAACTAATGGGCGAAAAACAAGATTTTTCAACCATCATAAGTTAAACTTGAACTCTCTATTTTTTTTCAACATAAGGAGTATCACCATAATCCAATATCAGGAGATTATGGTCAAATTGATCCTTGACATCTTTTCTAATAGTAACCATAGGAAATAAATCCTCCCAATCCCCACACATCAATACTCTATCTTGTTTCTCTAAAGTTAGGCTCTTCTGCTTGTTCGACCAAGAATAAATATCACCTCTCAAAAATATTTCTCTCAAAGCAAAGGGCGAACTATAGTACTAAACACCTCAGAAGAAAGACATTGGGTTAATTTTTTAAGAACATGCCATATGATGTTAAAATCACCTCCGACAATGTAGGGTACATCCACACATTACAAAAGGAAGCTAATTTTGAGAGAAAACCCTCTTCCAACTCCTCATGAGCAGGGCCGTACATACAAATAAAATCCCACCTGCATTATTTCTTTTTGTCCCACAAATTTAACAAGATCATATGCCCCCTCCTCCTCCCTCCCTCCCACCGCCCCACCCATCCACCCACACACCCCTTAATAGTTTGAACTTCCAAGGATTCATATCTGGCTTCAGAGAGGATATCATTTACCCATAGAAGGGATCCACTTCAAGAAGTATTTATTTTTAGGATCAATATATTCAAAAGAAAATTATCATCATAATTTTCCTTGATATTTTCTTGCAAAGCAAAAAAATGTCCATATAATACTCTTTCATAGCATCACAGAAACAAGTCGACATGTCTTTTTACCCACACTCCTACAATTTCAGATGCCTTCTATCATTTAACTTTTTGGGAGGATTTTTTTCCTACCTGTCCTACCAGGAGACAGGGCAGAAGTGGTAGTTACACGTTGACTTCCAGAAGTGGTAGGTCTTTTACTTTTTCTAGATTGGACTATAGTGACACAGGATTACCATCATGCCAATCCAAAATCAAGGGAGTCCTAGCATCATTGTGACGCGTACGAAATCCTCAGACGTGCGCAAAGATCAAGCGTGGGAATCCTCAGTAATGCTACACCTACAAAATTTGTTTACGGATCAGTCTTACGGAGGTGACCTGATTCATCGCGATTGGAGAGTTCACAACAGCAAGTCCAAATTTCCCGCTTCTAGATTCATGGCCAATTGCCACATCAGCCCATAAGTCCGTCCGTAGCTGATTTTGCCCGTAAGTTAGCATTTTCGGGGAATCCTTGCATGTGCATGCCTATGAGCTCCGTAAAGTTCAGTCAGCATGCTAGCACATGTGTACATACGAGCATGCTAGCATCCTCGATCGACAAGGGCTTTTAGCTGTACGTGGATTCCACTACAGGCGAGTTAGGGTGCAGTTAAGTACCCAAAGATGTTATGGCCTGTCGGACCATCAGTTCCTTAATTGAACATCACATGGATTAACTAGCATGCTACTACTTCCTATACCTACGTACGGTACCGTCCCCACGAGCCACCAAAGGCCCCGGAATTGGTCTTCCATTACAATTAGATCATGAGTACTAGTAGAACTGCTTACCTCTCATGGTCTACCTGTTTTCCAGCTAAGAGCTTCAGTTTGTCATGTGGGGAGAGGAGCTTGGAGCAAGCAGAGGTTCATTAGTTATGTGGCAAATTAATGATTGAGTTCCTCCACATGTTTTCGGCAGCTGACACGGTTAAGGAGGAAGACCTATGTACTAGTATATGGCGCTCAACTGCTTGTGTACAACAAAGGTACTCTTTCGTCTACCAGGGAGATCGAAAATCCAACGACCAACAAAACCCCAATACTGTCACATCATGTTTCTTAGTTAGTAGTCCAACAAAGATCTGAGTGGTGTCGTCCCGTTCATCCTTTGTCCCAGTTAAGGGTGAAAAATGGTAGTGAATAATTCTGGGCTATCCGATATCCATTTCGAAAATTGAAAATAGTCATGTTACTAAATCTGAACGAACATATGAAAATGGATGTGGCAAATATCCGGACACGTCTTACAAATACACAAATTAAATGTGGTATTGGATTTTGAATGAAACGTGGCTATGGAAATGGATGTATCCGTGTCCCAATAAAATCATGTTAGCCTATATTGTAATTCTATCCTAATATGTGAATTATTTAACCAATAATACTAAAGAAGTTGTCAAATGCATTTTTAAAATATGTTCAAATTCAAACTATTGTGTATTATATCATTATACAATGGACTCACTATAAGATACAATACTTTTATTTCGTTATTCGTATCAGGTTTCGATTTGAGAAAACATCCAATCCGCATCCGTATTCGTTTTGAAAATACTATAACGGATATGGAAATGGCACTATCCGATCCGTTTCCAACCCTACTCTTGATAAACCGGAATGGATGGGGTATTAGACATAAGAATCATTGACTTTTGATAAGTTGTTCAGATTAATATTTTTTATTTTTTATTTTGCATAGAGATAAATATTGTATTGACCCAATGGTTCAAACAACTCAAACATTTCATGCATAGAAGACAATAATTAGCTGGTACACTCGGAAGAGAGAGAACTACAATTATGGGGCAGTTTCATACTCCGTATATGTTGGCCTATAAATTTAGTCAAATTTAAATAAAATTAACTTAGAACACAACTAGTAGAAGTATACTATTTTTGTTTGAGATCTGCTAGAAGTATAATCATTTACGGTAGGAGGAAGTATGTTTAGTCGCCTGTGCAGTGCAGGTAAAAGAAAATTCTGCGCGGGGAGGCCGGTGAGTTTTGTTGATTGATCCAGATGACTCAGTTGATCCAGTAATAGGAAGGCGTGATTTACACGGTGACCGCGGTACACTCCACTCTGCTGCGGTTAACGAGAAGCATCCGTACCTGGGCGGGGCATCCCAAGGGTGCACGAGGGGCTACCGCCTTCCACGCGCGCACGGTAGCCGGTGCGCGCTCGCACTCCCACTCCGCCGTCGCGTCGCGTCGCTTCAGTGCCACGCCACTGCCTCGCGCGCCCACCCGCCCGGGCCGGCGGCGGCGGACGGGGAGCCCCGCCACCCGGTTGCGTGCCCGCGACCGGGGCTGCTCCGGCGCGCATGGGCGAGACGACGGGTGGGTCGCGTGCGCGTGCGCGTGCGCAGGCCGGCCGGGCGTCGTTGACCTGGGCGCGAGTAGCGAGCGGCGGCACTGGCACGGTGCCGGGCGCGTGCTCCGAGACGCCTGCCATGGAGTCCATTTCCCGGCCCGGATCTCGCGGGCGCACACCAATTAGGCTGGTGCCAACGCGGCGGCCGGCGGTACCGCCCGCCGGCGAAGAGAGCGGGAGTGGGCGGGACGGGAGCGCGGGCGCTGCAGGCCGGCGCCGGGCGGTACGCCGCCGCCGCCGGCTCCCGCCCGCGTTAGCGGCGACAATGGCAGCGGGGCGATAGCGATAGCGGCGCGTGGCGGGGCGAAGCGAGAGAGGGGCGAGAGAGAGAGAGGGGTGGCGGAATCGCCGGCGAGCGGCGGAGACCGGCGGCGCAGCCGTCGGCTTGGCTGCGTGCTGGAGGAAGAAGAGAAAGGGGGTTTTGCAGAAAACCCCCTAGACTTTAGGATTTGCTTAGGAAAAATAAAAATATGGTAGGATTTAGCATTTTGGGGTGTTTTGAGCCAAATTTTGAGGGGCTTTTTGCACACAAATTTAAATAGAGCAAACAACCACATTGGCAACATTGTTGCAAACCTTTTTAGTGCAAATTTTTATGTAATTTTTTTTATGATTTAATCGGTAACAATTTTAGTTCAATAAAATAATTTCCTTGTATTATTTTTAATGTTGTAATCTCAAAAAGAAATGATGTCGAGGAGAGAGAAATGGTGATGTGGAGGAGAGAGAAGTGAGAGTGGGGACTATAGCCCGTGCATTGGCACCGTGGGGTGAGAGTGGGGTGAGAGTGGGGTGAGAGTGAGAGAAAAGCTGACGTGGCGGGGCGGGAGTCGGGCGGTGCATTGGCACCAGCCTTAGCCACAGATTTCTTTCGCCGGCCCCAAGGTCCTGCTTTTCTTTTCTTTTTTCACAGCCCCGCGCGCGCGCCAGCCGCCAGCACCACTGCCTCGCCATTAGTAGAAGCTACAGTTTACCCGTCACGGCTAGCCAGCTGAACACCTCGTATTTGCCTCATTAATGCAAGTGACCTTATCCTAAAAGCATCTTGACCTGGCCGCTGACTCCAATACCGACCCTAGCATACCTATTGGGCTCTCAAACTGTTTTTAGCCACACCAACACATATCAAAAGTAGCCAGCTGATTTTGGAGCCCAATAATAAAGCACCGGCAAATGTCACGACACGCCCATTGAAGGAGGAGCCGGCAAGCATTGCAGCCGGTGCACCATCATCACGCGGGGCCGAAAGCGACGTCACCTAGCTAGCTAAGCAGCCGTCGCGACTGCTGCAGAGGCATCGGTGTGGGTATACCTCATCTTAGAAGGCGCACAATCTGAAGGCACGAGCGTCAACTTTTGCGTCCCTGGGCGCAGTCGCGGGGGCCAAGCCGACGGCTTCAGAAGGAGCAACCCCCAGCGCATGTTCAAATATTCATCCGACACGCGCGGGCACATGTATATATTCAATGAAGGCACCCCAAAAACTTGAGGCTCTTGCTTCTGTGCCTAGGCCCCGCGCTGAGCCTATCATCGATGACGACAAGGAGGAATAAGAGGACGACGACAAGGAGGAAGAAGAGGACGACCGCATCGAGGAGGAACAAGAGACCGACGTGGTTGGCATGGAGACTGGCGCCACTGCCAACAAGAAGAAAAGTGGCACACGCGGTCCGCGGTGGAGGTCATTGGAGGACGAGTGCCTCATCGAGGCGTGGAAGGCGGCCATCCTAGACCCCATCACCGGCGCCGACCTAACCTCTAGCAAGTACTACGAGCGCATCTTTGACCAATTCAGTGAGAGGAAGCAATTTGGAGATTTTTCTTCGATCCACATGATCCGCAACGAGTCGGCCCTGTCGCATCGGTGTAGGATAATCAAGGTGGCGTGCAACAAATTTCATGACCACTATGAGAAGGTCACGGCGAGGAAGGAGAGTGGCACGACCATGGTGGACTATTTTAGTGCCTCTCTCGTCTTGCACACATGTCAATGCATTGCCATCTTCTTTGCTAGATGTTCGACGCGCTCGATCAAGGCGTACAAGAAGGACAATGAGCACACATACTTCCCGTTCATGCATTGCTTCCAAAAGCTTCAAGGTGTGAAGAAATGGGACAATGCGGAGGATGGACCACTCCCCTCCTCGGTGGCCTCGGCTGATCTCCCAATTGGCAACAAGAAGGCCAAAGCCAAGAAGAATGGGGCGTCCTCGTTGGTCGGCTTTGATGCCACCATTGAGAAGATGGTTTCATCCTTCTCCTCCAACAACAAATAGAGGGATGAAAGGGGCAACACCATGTGGAGGCTATGTTGGACAAGCAAGATGTGAAGTTGGGGCCAAATGAAGTGAATCTATAAACTAAAATGCATCTAGATCATATGTATTCTACTCCCTCTAAAATATTTTAAAATAAATTAGATGCAGACCAAAAGACCAGAATAATAAGTGAACCTAAAGACTTAAACGCGCTAAGATACATGTATTTATTAAAAAGTACTTCCTCCAACGGATTATACTGAATCAGTGACAGTTGTAGCATTGGAGAGAGCAAAAGGTCTTACTTTAGCTCTTGTTCCATCTTTACAAATCTGTTAGTACTACCTCTCTTCATAAAAAGATGTTTTATATATTCATCTAAAGTTAAATATAAGTAGACACTATTGTTTAGACACTATATAAATTTAGAGAAATTTAAATAGTATGTTTTCACGCATAGCATAGGATATTTTTTTATGGACGGAAAGAGTACCACATCTTTTTGCTCACGCAGTGTAGGTGCGCAGCTATTTTTAGTTCAGCTGGCTCTTTTTTGTCTTCATTCACTTCCTGGTTGGGTCATACCGTTTCCTGGCCCTGTCACCAACTGAACCGACTCGAAGACACCTACCGCAGCACTCATCTCCGGCGTCCGTTCCGTGCACCGCCACGCATGCTCACGCCTCCGTCGTGCGCACCCTATAGCTTGCCGCTCTCGCGCACCCGCCGTCACCGCCTTCCACCACCACGTCAGGAACACGGCGGCGACCCCCGAGAACGCACGGGCCGCGTCGCCGTCGCGGCAGCCCCGAGACACCGCACACTAGCCGAACCGGGCAAGCCGACAAGGAACGAATCCCCACCCGTCGCCGTCCGCCGCCGTTACCTTGCCGGCACCGCGTCGCCGTCGCGCCCACGCGCCCCGCCCGTGCCTGCTCCCTCCCGCAACCTGCCGCGACGCCCGGCTCGGCAAAGCCATTCTTTTTTCACCGCGAGGTGCGGCCGCTGCCGCGCGCCGCACGAGCTGCCAGCGCCCGCCCCGCGCGCCGTCCCCTCCCATTTTTTAAACCCCCTTGTCTCCCTCCTCCGCATCTCACCACCTTCACCCCTCCCCGCTTGTCTCTCACCCGCCTCCTCCCCAACGGTCCCGGCCAAGAACGAGCACCCGCGCCCCCACCACCGCGCTTTTGCCGGTGCTCGGAGCGCATCGCCGGTCGCCAAAGGCGACAAACCACTCCTACCGCGGTCGCGGATGCTCGTCGGAAGCTAAGCTCCGGGGCGTGCGTGTTGGACGAGCGGAGGCACCGCGGGCGAGCTGTTGTCGACTGCGCACGACGACGGCGACGGCGTGGCGGGCAGCGAGGAGGATTCGCGCGCGCCGCCTCGCTCGCTTTGCGGGGAGCGCTCGCCTCGCCTCCCTCCTCCACTGATCGCGAATTTTATACTCGCCGCCGCCGCCTCGTGCTGCCCACTTTAGCCGGAAAGGCTGGGGCGCCTTCCGAGCTAGCAGTACCAGTAGCTACTATCTACTGGATAAAAGGGGAACGGGAGGTGGATATTCGCGTATCCGGAGCTGAGATTCGGATCCGGATCTCGCCATCACCGTCACCGGGATGAAGGACCAGGGATCGGCCGGCGCGTCGCCCGGCCCGCCGGAGGGTGAGGATCTTTTCTTGCCCAATCAGCTTAAGCGTTTGCCAACCTCATCCGTGGCCCATCGCCATTGCTGTAGCGTGCATTCCGAGTTGGTTGCAGCGGTTGGTTGCCACTAACTGCAGCGAATTCCTGTACTGTTGTACTACTACATCACCTTCCCATGACAGCATATTCTGTAGCAATAACCGGGCGTGCGTTTGCAATGCAGGGGAGAAGAAGGCAATCAACTCGGAGCTATGGCACGCTTGCGCTGGGCCGCTGTCGGCCATGCCGCCGGTGGGCAGCCTCGTCGTGTACTTTCCACAGGGCCACAGCGAGCAGGTGCGTCATTTGTCTGTTATAACCGTAGGAACTGTGCCAAATCATGACTAGTTTCTGAAAATCTCCCCTGTTCTTTTCTGCTACTTCTTGGGCAGGTTGCCGCTTCGATGCACAAGGAGGTGGACATCATCCCCAATTACCCGTCTCTTCCATCTAAGCTCATCTGCAAGCTTCTGAGCCTCACCTTGCTGGTATGTGGATTTTGGGTCTCCCCTTCTTTACTGTAGTTGTAGCCTTCCTTTTTTGTGTTCTTTCTCTTTTCCCATTTTACTGATGATTGGAAAAAATGCTTTTTTTGCGCAGGCAGATTCTGAAACTGATGAAGTTTATGCTCAGATGACGCTTCAACCTGTTAGCAAAGTATGTAACAGGCCTTTGTGGTTTCCGTGCTATATACACCTTTTTTCTAGAAGTAAAAAAATAACACCTCCGCATGCAACTTCAGTATGATCGAGACGCAATGCTGGCATCAGAGCTGGGTCTGAAGCAAAACAAGCAGCCAGTGGAATTCTTTTGCAAGACGCTGACGGCGAGCGACACAAGCACTCATGGAGGATTCTCGGTGCCACGTCGCGCAGCGGAAAAGATATTTCCTCCACTAGTATGCAGAGTTCCTTCATGGCCTTGAAATAATTTGCATGGAATTATGAATTTATCAGATTCAGTAAATACCTGCCTTACCAGGGTAACATGTTCGATAGGACTTTTCGATGCAACCACCAGCCCAAGAGATCATGGCCAAGGATCTTCATGACATCTCATGGAAATTTCGACACATTTTTCGAGGTAATGCCAATTACTCAGAGAATATCTTTACACACACTTAGTGTGATACATCAATATAAATTGATATGCAAGGATGGTTCACTGCCACAGTTTTTGTGTGGACCCATTACTTGTGCTTAACTCTTTAGTGGGTAGATTATCCGGTGGAAAGGTTGATTTGGTGAAGTTTTCACACAACTTATAAGAGTCTAAACATACTCAAATTTACCACATGTAGGGGAATATTTCTATACCTCCAAACATTTCCAGATTAAACTTAATTGCACTTCCTGCATCTGAAAAAGACGAATATTTGCTGAAATGGTGTCAACTATTTGCCTTTTTTTATCACGAAATGCGATCAAATTTTATTTTAATTTTGTATTGGAAAAATATGCTCTCTACTACTTATCCTGAAATTTTTTCAAGTTTTATCTGTCAAACTTTGTAGTTGATTTCCACGGTATTATTTTTATTTATTTACATTTTTACCAGACACGCCATATTAGCATTTTCTTTCTTTCTTGGAACTCTTAATGAAGTCCTTGTACTGGGACATGGTGTCTGACCAATCAAGAAGTACTTATCCCTCCTACTTTCCTGCACATGCAGGTCAACCAAAGAGGCACCTTTTGACAACTGGTTGGAGTGTCTTCGTCAGTACAAAAAGGCTATCAGCTGGTGACTCAGTTCTGTTTATAAGGTAGCATCATCAAATTTAGAAATTAAATTCTCAGGATTTCTGTGAGTAACTACACAAAACATGGGTCCTAAACTTCTTTTACAGGGACGAAAAATCTCAGCTTCTCTTAGGCATACGCCGTTCTATCAGACCCCAACCAGCTCTATCATCATCAGTTTTATCAAGCGACAGTATGCACATTGGTATTCTAGCTGCAGCAGCCCACGCCGCCGCAAACAGTAGTCCCTTTACAATTTTCTACAATCCAAGGTAGTTTTGTTGTTACTTGACATCCCACATGCACTCTTTGTGGCATTCAGCGCAGCAAACTCATAACATTCTCTTTTGAATAGGGCGAGCCCATCGGAATTTGTCATTCCTTTAGCAAAATATAACAAGGCTTTGTATACACAAGTTTCTCTTGGGATGCGGTTCAGGATGCTGTTCGAGACTGAGGATTCAGGGGTCCGAAGGTATATGGGAACAATCACAGGTATTGGTGACTTGGATCAAGTTCGGTGGAAGAATTCTCATTGGCGAAACCTTCAGGTGTGCTATTGGTTTCATTTTCTGATTCCACAGTGTTGTCACATTCATTTCATTCAGCCGTGTTTAGTAAGAAAATATCTTCATCTGTTAGTCAGTTTGCATTTACACAAGTCAACTCAGACACTGAACAAATATTATAGATGAGATCAACCTGACACCAAGTGTAAATGATATTTTTAAGATTATGTTCCAGATATCAGATGGTTTTTTTTCCACCTGACTTGATCTCGTTTTTCCAAGATAGGTTGGCTGGGATGAATCAACTGCATCAGAGAGGCGCACCCGTGTTTCAATATGGGAGATCGAACCAGTTGCCACGCCATTTTATATCTGTCCACCACCTTTTTACAGGCCAAAACTTCCTAAGCAGCCAGGAATGCCAGGTGCAGATACTTCTTCTTATTGAAATAGTGCAATAAGTGGGTAGTCTCATGATTTTGGCATGTTGGACTTTAATCATTCATTATACTGGTATTAAGGACATTCCAAACGCAAGTTTCATAGAAATGTAAAATGGCTGCTTCTTGCTATTATTTTGCTCATGAATTAACAGCAACAACTGTAGATTATTTGTTTGATTTTAATGTCAGCCTAAGAACTATTATTAATAGTATTTTTAATATATGGTTGCCCTTTACTTGTATATAAACATGTGATCAGTATTACCCGCAAAAAAAATGTGATCAGTAAAAACTGTGAAGCACTTGCTTGTTTTAAGCATTTTTAGGAAGGTTTCTTTAGTCATTGTATAACTTATAAACTTAATAAAACATGCAGATGATGAAAGCGAGGTTGAGAGTGCATTCAAAAGAGCCATGCCTTGGCTTGCTGATGACTTCGCCCTAAAAGATGTCCAAAGTCAATTATTTCCTGGCTTGAACCTAGTCCAATGGATGGCTATGCAGCAGAATCCGCAGATGCTACCAGCTGGTGCTTCAGCTGTGCAATCCCCGTACTTGACCTCCAGTGGGATGGCTATGCAGGATGGGATGGGCACTGGCAATGAAGACCCAACAAGAAGATTTAATATACAAGGCCAAAATATTGGTTTGCCCAACTTACAGGTTGGTTCAAAAATGGATCACTCTGTAATGGCTCAACATCAACAGCAGTCTCACCAACTATCACAGCAGCAGGTCCAGCAATCACAGCAAAGTTCTGTGGTTCAGCAACAGCAAGCCCAGCTGTTGCAGCAGAATGCTATTCACCTCCAGCAGCAGCAAGAACATCTCCAACGACAACAGTCTGTGCCGCTGCCGCTGCCGCAGCAGCAGCAAGAACATCTCCAACGGCAACACTCACAGCCACAGCAGCAGCAAGAACAACTCCAACGACAGCAGCAGTTGAATACTGCTGCAAGCATGCAGTCAATGGAGCAACATAAGCTGAGAGAACAACAGCCCCAAGGTGGACAGGCTATTTCACAAGCACAACTGTTGAGCCAGATTTTCCAACCATCTTCATCTCAGCTACAGCAGTTGGGGTTACCCCGGTCACCTACCCAGCGCCCAGGATTTCCAGGTTTACCAACTCCAGGTTCTATGCAGCAGCAAGCTTTAACCCAGACTCCACAGGTCCAGCAAGCAGCAGAATATCAGCAAGCCCTCCTACAGAGTCAGCAACAGCAATTACAACAACTATCACAACCAGAAATGCAGCTCCAGCTGCTCCAAAAGATCCAACAACAAAATATGTTATCTCAGCTGAACCCGCAACAACAGTCCCAGTTGATTCAGCAGTTGTCTCAGAAAAATCAGGAATTTCTCCAACAACAAATATTGCAACATCAGTTAGGTGGCTCTGATGCTATGGGTCAGTTCAAACAATCACAACAAACACCTTCAAACCATATCACAGGATCTTTGACGCCCCAGCAGCTTGTAAGGTCTCACTCGGCGCTTGCCGAGAGTGAGGATCCATCAAGCTCAACCGCTCCTTCAGCCAGCCGTATTTCTCCAATGAATTCGTTGAGCAGAGCACACCAAGGGAGCAGAAATTTAACTGACATGACAACATCACCACATATTGAAAACTTACTTCAGGAAATCCAAAGCAAGTCAGACAATCGAAACAAGAATGATATGCAGGGTAGCAAAGAATCAACCCCTGTACCCAATCGATACCCAGTTTCAGATCAACTTGATGCATCGTCTGCCACCTCCTTTTGTTTAGATGAGAGCCCACGAGAAGGCTTTTCTTTTCCCCCAGTTTGTTTGGATAGCAATGCTCAAGTTGATCCAAGAGATAACTTCCTTATTGCGGAAAATGAGGACTCGTTGATGCCAGATGCCCTATTATCAAGAGGGATGGCTTCAGGAAAAGGTATTTGCAATTTGCCTTCTGAACAAAGGGATCACAGGGAGGTTGAGAATGAGCTATCCTCTGCTGCATTCAGTTCCCAGTCATTTGGTGTTCCTGACATGTCCTTCAAGCCTGGATGTTCAGGTGATATTGCTGTTAATGATGGTGGAATACCAAGCCAAGGATTGTGGAATAATCAAACACAGAGGATGAGAACTTTCACTAAGGTTGGTACTGTTTACTTTGAGAATTTCTTTGTTACGAATATCTACACATGCACAATCTCGAAATGTAAAATACCACTTCTGAGAAATATATATTTTGTGCACCCTTGGCACACCACAATTCATCTTACATGCCTCTTTATTAACTTGAAGTTTACTTGATTCCAGATAGAGGTTTATGGTAGAAATAGCTGAAGTTTTGTTTTAACTAATATTTAATTTTGTCAACCCATTGGGTTAATAAAAGGTTCTTTAAATAGGACCAAGGGAGGTATCATATAGGGATATGGGCAAAAAGACCCACTAGTCAATGGTGACAATGTTTATAGACTGATAATGGAAAATTTAAGTGTTCCATCCAAGTAGGATTTGTTTTATTTTCTTCACATATATTTCTATTTTGGTCATGAGCTTAATCCTTATTCCTGGAGCATCATTGTCTTGTTCCAGTTTTTGGATGCGCCAAACTCTGAATCTAGCAATCCAAGTATCATGTGACCACTATTTACCCCCAATCAGCACTAATTTTGTCATGTGCCATACTATCTTATTTTGAAGGTTCAAAAGCGTGGATCTGTGGGGAGATCTATTGATATCACACGGTATACAAATTATGATGAACTTCGGCATGATCTTGCATGCATGTTCGGTATTCAAGGGCAGCTTGAAGATCCCTACAGAATGGACTGGAAGCTAGTCTATGTTGATCATGAGAATGACATCCTCCTTGTTGGTGATGACCCCTGGGAGTAAGTTTTTCTTTTCCATTATCTCGATCCACTGTTAGCCCCTCAATCCTCATAATTCCAAAACTTTTGTCTGCAGGGAGTTTGTGAGCTGTGTGAAGAGCATCAAAATACTATCATGTGTTGAAGTACAACAAATGAGTTTGGATGGTGACCTTGGTGGCATCCCTCCACAGACACAAGCTTGTAGTGCATCTGATGATGCAAATGCTTGGAGAGGCTAATCATGTGAATACAAATGAATATGCTTCTTACCATTGATTGTTTAAAGGATACATAGAGCTTTAAGGATCTAATACAACTAGTGTTATTCTAAGGTTAGACCTAGAGTCAACTCGCTGACAAATTGATCAGAATGCTTCTAGCGGAAGATGAACCGCCTTATTTGGGAGCTCTGGACATCCTATTCCCACTAAAATTTGGCTGACTTATCAACATTGACCAGATTAATTCGGAAATGCTTCAAAAATTTCTCAAGCCACGAGAACCAACCTGAGGTTGGGTGGTTAGGAGGATGGTTGTATCCCCAGCCCACCAGAGTTCAAACCCCAGGTTTGACATCTGTGTGTCTCATAAAGGCGGAATATTCATTCAGTGGGAGGCGACGTTCCCGTCGACAGCGAGGCGCCTGTGGTGACTTCGTCAATTTCAAGATCTAATCCGCCGGCTCAGTCTTCTGGAGGTGCTCATAGGGGTAGGGTGTGCGTGTGTGCGTTCATAGGGGTGAGTGTATGCGCGTGTATGTGAGCGTCTGCGTTTGTACTGTGTTCCTCAAAAAAAAAAAAAAAAAAAAAAAAAAAAAAATTTCTCAAGCCACCTTTCTTCACCTGGGATTTCCAGTCATTGTGGATCTTACAAATTGTTGAACTATCTGACCGTAAATATGTGTTTTTTTGTACATCCCAATGTAATAGTGCCGGTACTGAAGTAAAAAAGTTGTATTGGCAACAGAAACTTGTTCCAGTGCTCAAAGAAATACTGCATGTTTTTTTTGTTCTCTCCACGGTGTACATGAGCCTGCAGCAACATACAGTAAATATTTGCTTAGTTTTAATTGCTTCTCATGCTGTTTCATATTTTATTTCTATGTTTTATGCAACTCGCAAATGCAGGATTATCATTTGCTAGTTATGCTTCCGGTCTCATGGCATAGGACGTTGATCAGCTACTCATATTAATAATTTGGACTAAGTATGTATCTGCATTCTTACTTTGTTTCACATGAATACCTTTTCTTCTTAGAACAGGATGCATATACTGAAAGAGATGTTTGTATACAGTGATGAACTGATTAGTACTACTAGTAGTTACATGAAACTCGATAATCTCCATCACTTCCATCATTCGGATAGCTTATAACACGTCCACGATCCCTGTAATCTAGAATTTCGCTATTGTTCTTATCATCTCATGGACCGTCGATCATAAACGATCATTCATCATACTCACATATGCACTTTCCTAGACTCTCCGCGAAGACACCTTGCAGAAGGTGATCGAATCTTCTCCACCCTCGGTAACGTTCAGACGTGATCTTATTGGTCCCCGCTTTAACTCTTGGAACGAACTGCTTCAGCGGTTAGATTCAATATAGTTATCTACGGGGTCTGATGATTTCTGTTGGAGTCTTACCAAGAATGATGTATTCTCGGTAGCCTCAATGTATAAAGCCCTTTGCATTCCTATCCAACTGATTTTAAATAATAAATCCATCTGGAAGATGAAGTTACCATTAAAAACGAAGGTGTTTGCTTGGTATCTTTGTCGTTGTGTGATTCTTGCTAAAGATAACCTTGTAAAACGCAACTGGCATAGTTGCAAGAAATGTGTGTTCTATCACGAAGGAGACAATAGAACACCTTTTTTTCAACTGTCGGATTGCTCGGTCTATATGGTCAATCATTCAAATAGGTTCTACCCTGTATCCACCCTAGTATAACCAATATATTTGGTAATTGGTTAAATGGGGTGGACTCAAGGTATAAAACGATTATCCGAGTGAGAGCGATTGCAGTTGTATGGTCGCTTTGGCTGTGTAGAAACAATAAGATTTTTAATGACAAAAATTCCTCTATCATGCAGGTTATCTACAAGTGTACAGCTATGCTCCGTTCATGATCACTGCTTCAATGCTTCGAGGACCGAGATCTATTTATGGAGGTGTCTACACGTTTGAAGAATACGACCAAGGACTTTATTACCCAACATGGGTGGCACCATGGCGGACGCAGGAAAGAATTGGAGAGGGGGCACACCTCCAATTTTTTTTTTTTGCACCTCCTAAATTGTGAAGAACAGTTTGCGCCAAATAAAGAATATATAAGATAAATTGATTGTCAAAATTGAAGTTCAATACATATATCAAATGTGCACGATTGCAATACAAATAGTTCAAAAAGTAAAAAAGAGTCTTATACGATAGAATATAGCATGGGCTATTTCTCTTTATTTCTGCACAACTGAAACATTCAAACATATACTCCATCCGTCCCGCTGAGGTTGTCGGAGGCATAGTATTAATCCACTAGATTATCAGGTATAACTGTATTGTAGTAAAATAGAAAATGGCTTGTCACTTTTACAGAAGTACTCTAACTCAAATCATTATTCTAGAGGCTACAAAAATAGAAGGATATTTCGGTTGCACCAGGTCAACAAAATAGGTTGGATCGTCCAAAGAAAAAGATGGAATCGACTATACATAAGAATACGTGGGAGATGTGTCGATACATACCGAGTCTAGCATCTCCAGCGCCCACTTGCCGCTGACTGCACCAACAAAGTTCACTTAGCGCACACACATCGCAATACAACAGGGAGCATGGGCGCGGACGCGGACCTGCTAGAACTGGACACTGGACTGCTGGAGCGCAACGCTACGGCCGGCGGGAAGAGCCGGGGACTTCTGGAGCGCAACATTGGCGGCCGGCGCCGCGGTGGCCGAGCCCATGCCGGCAATTCAGCGTCGGCAAGCCTGCTTCTTCTTGAGCGCGTGCAGAGGGAGTCCGGGAAGGCGAGAAAGGGGGAAGCCGGCAGCGACGGGCGGACGGCGGCCACCGGACGGCAGAGAGCGACAGAGGGGCGGCGGGGAATCGCATCGCCGTCGATTGAGTCGTGTGTGTGACCTCGGTCTGTGACTCAACCAGATCGGGCCTTTTTTACAGAGGGTATCAAAAAAATTTCAGAAACTCTGGGTGGGCCACGCCCCCCCCCCCCCCCCCCGGCCCCCCCGCTGGGTACGCCCATGGCACCATAGCCGTAGGATGGAAGCCAATGAAGCTGTCAACTAGTTGGTTTTTTTCCTTTATCCTTTATGTACTAGTTTTTGTTTGGATACTGGATTCATAAATGACTGTGTGCATCTTAGCTATGCAGAAGCTAGATGTAATACTTCATACTTCGAGTAATAAGCCGTCCTTTATCGAAAAAATGCACTTACCTAGACGGGGATCAACAGATCTCGTGCCATAGATGTCAGTGCTTCATATTGTACCATATCTCAAACAAAAATGATTATCACTCGTACACGCTCTCAAAATTGCGTTTTCCGAAGACTGAAAATTGCATTTATTTGTGGTCTCCAACCTGTTTCTAGGCAGTCCGGCCACTGCAACATTCCTGAACAATCTTTGCCCCGCTCCAGACGGATATACCCACAAAACCTCCGAACTGGCAGGTCCTTTTCGTAAAATCGGAGCAGGATTAGGGTGGGGATAAAGCGGTGTGGGCTTTGGCTGTAGGTCTAGCACTTTCGCCGCTGCTCTCCGCTTTCATAGGGTTTATCTCTTCCTCCTCCCCTCTCGCGCACGGCAGCCGGATTCCCTACCGGAGGCGAGCTTTGAAGAGAAGGTAGTCACTGCTTCTTAGTATTCGATTCTCGCTCGCTAGGCGTTGGATTTGGTGGACCGGGAAGTTTGGGGTAATTTTGGGGGTAATCTGGTTAGCTGTATCTCCGATTTATTCTATTTCTAGGCTGTTTAGGTGCTAGGTTTCTGGATTTGGGGTGAGATTTAGTGCTCTTCCAGGGCTCAATTAAGGGATTGTGGCTGTGCGCGAACACGGTGAAGTATTGCCTTGTTCTACCGATGCCTTGGTGGAGTGGTTGACCTGCCCCGATTTACCACACTGAATCTCTCTACAGTTTCCACCCTCCATACTATTTTTGTTCTTGTGTGTTTGTGTTCATATTTGAACAGACTGAAATGGGATTGACTAATTCAGTTGGATGTGCCTGTTCACTAAATTTTGTCATCTCTAATTCAACAGATAGTTGGTCAGCAAACAGTCGAGAATGTCGTCGGTGCAGCTGTCCGGTGCCGGGGTCGCTGCGGTGGCCTTCAACAACAACAGTCTGCGCCTGTCTCAGACATCGGCACTCAGGGTGGGCTCGTCAAGGCGCTTGTCTGGTAGCCTTGTTGTCAAGGCTGCCACGGTCGTCACACCAAAGGTTAATAACTATGGCAGTGCAATGTAGTACGCTCACGGAGCGCTTATTTACAGTTTGCAACAGTTAGTTACGATTTTTGGCCACAACTGCAGTATACCTCACTCAAGCCTCTGGGAGACAGAGTGCTCGTAAAGCTCGGTGTAGCTGAGGAGAAGACCATGGGTGGGATCTTGCTTCCATCATCTGCGCAATCTAAGCCTCAGGGAGGCGAGATTGTTGCTGTTGGAGGGGGCAGAACTATTGGGGATAAGAAGGTGGAGGTCAGCATACCGGTAAGTCTTCTTCTCGCTTTGGATGGTGCATTTATTTGTACTTCTTAACAAATTTCTTACTCTGTTGTGTGTTGTTAATAGAAGTGGATATGGTGACATAGGTGCCATGGGCTTGTAGCCAACTAAGTTAAAAGCAAGGTGTATTGCGTGGCCAACAAGACCATAATCAAGTGTTATGTACTTGGCACTTGTACTAACATGTCACATTAGGACGTGGCTTGCTGATTTGGTTGAATCGGTCTGCACAATGAGTCTATTTATATTCACAATAACTATCCTATAGGGTAACAAGAGATATGTTTCCATGGTTCTGCAATTTTGAAGTATTTAATTTGTTTATGATGGCTGAAATGGCATTTATCTAAGTTCTCGAAGAAACTAAGATGCAGCCACTTCATGGTGACTAGGTGAAGAAATGTGTTAGTTTAGTCTATAGGTGTAGTTAAGGTTCAAGAAACCAACGATAACAGACCAGTTGGAAAAGCACGAAGTTAGAGGTAAACATTATGCAACCCATACTTCCAGGTTACATCAAGCCTATGAAATGGACTATAACTAGATTGCAATTTTTTGGCCCAAAAGCCAGGTCTTTATATCAGGAGCTCAGGACCTTTGGTTTTGATACCATACAGGACCTGTTCAGTTGAATACACCAGCTAGTTTATCCTAAAACTCAAGGCTAATGAAAATTTGAACAATGATTATTAAAAAAAATCAAGTTCATATTGCATTGTGAGTTAACTATTGCAATGGTAATGTTGGTGCTGCTTAGTACTATTGCTGTGTGCGATGCTTGTCCTTGGATTATGGAACCTTGCGCTGTGTCTGCGGTCCGCCTTAGTCTGTAATCTTGTAGAACTGGGTGAGATGCACAGAACACTAGTATTTGTTCTAATCAAAGGGCAATAAATGTTTTAGAATATACATTCCTGAGTAGTGGCATTTGTCCTCTCTCATCAGCTTCTCTGCTTGGAATGTGTGTAATGGAAGGCCAGGTTGGTGATATCAGGGCGGACCCATGATTATTTTTTTGTGGGGGCAAAAATGTGTTAAGTGGTGTAAATATCTTTGCCAAGTGGGGACAAATTATTCTTTATCTTAACTAACTACAAGATGAGTGAAAATTGAGTGGGGGCAGTTGCCCCCATTGACAATGCGCTGGATCTGCCCATGGGTGATATTGGTAGTGATATATACATAACCATGTTTTTTTGTTAGTTGGTAGTACTGGTTTCGACTCGACTTGAATTCCCGCATGAGGATATATTAGTATTTGGTTATTTCCTGATAGTATTTTCCCGCATGAGTCTATTTATATTCACACTAACTACTCTATAAGGTAACAAGAGGGCTGGTTCTATGGTTCTGCTATTTCAAAGCATATTTATTTGTTTATGATGGCTGAAATGACATTTATCTAACTTCTCGAAGAAACTAAGATGCAGCCACTTCATGGTGACTAGGTGAAGAAATGTGTTAGTTTAGTCTATAGGTGTAGTTAAGGTTCAAGAAACCAATGATAACAGACCAGATGGAAACGCAAGAAGTTTAGAGGTGCAGCATCCCCTACTTCCAGATTACATCAAGCCTATGAAATGGACTATAAACTGGACTGCAATTTTTTGTCCAAAAGCCAGGTCTTTATATCAGGAGTTCAGGACCTTTGGCTTTGATACCATACATTGCCTGTTCAGTTGACACCAGCTAGTTTATCTTATAACTCAAGGGTAATAAAAGTTTGAACCATGTTTATGGAAAAAAATCAAGTTCATATTGGACTGTGAGTTAACTATTGCAATTGTAATATTCGTGCTAGTTAGTAATATTGCTGTATGCATTATGCGTGGATTATGGAACCTTGCGTCGTGTCTGCCTTAGTCTGTAATCTTGTAGAACTGGGTGAGATGCACAGAACACTAGTATTTGTTCTAACTGAAGGGCAATAAATGTCTTAGAATGTACATTCCTGAGTAGTGGTATTTGTCCTCCCATCAGCTTCTTTGCTTGGAATGTGTGCAATGGAAGACCAGGTTGGTGATATTGATAGTGATGTATACGTAACCATGTTTTTCTGTTAATCCTAGTACTGGTTTCGACTCAACATGAATTCCCGCATCAGGATATATTAGTATTTGGTTATTTTCTGATAGTATTTTCATTCTTGTATATGGTTACTAAGTTGTAGCTCGTGTTTGATTTCCAGTTTGGTTTGCCTAGTGATAACCTAGCTCTAATCAAGTAATAAAGTAAAATTGTTGTAGCAGAGCCCAAGCTTGATGCAGGAATACAGCTTCAGCTCGTTGTACCATTCACATTTTATAAATTCTGCTGCTTTTTATTTTGGGGTTCAGTCTGATGAAGGTGTTGATGATCATTATCAATGCAAGTGTGCTGTTTCCTGTGGTTCGGTAGAAAATATAATAATATGTCTGTTTTGATGTAGACCGGATCTCAAGTTGTATATTCCAAGTATGCTGGGACTGAGGTCGAATATAATAACTCCAAGCATCTCATTATGAAAGAGGATGACATCATTGGTATTCTTGAGTCTGATGACGTCAAAGACATGAAGCCTCTCAACGACCGGGTTCTGATCAAGGTATTTATATTTGTCATCAAACAATAGTGGATGTAAGGAAATTTGATTCGGCCTTGGTCGTTAGTTAACAATTCTTATCGGCCTTGCGTCTGTGCTAGGTTGCTGAGGCTTCAGATAAGACTGATGGTGGCCTTATCCTCACCGAGACAACCAAGGAGAAGCCATCCATTGGAACAGTAAGTTTATTGCCTTTAGGCAGGAGGTGTGGGCTGAACTAACAGGCGTTTAAGAAAATTCACCTATAATTGCAGGTCGTAGCTGTTGGTCCGGGTCGTCTCGATGATGAAGGCACGAGGCAGCCACTGTTGGTGTCAGCGGGCAGCACCGTTCTGTACTCCAAGTATGCGGGTGGTGAGTTCAAGGGTGCTGACGGGACAAACTACATCGTCTTGAAAGCATCAGATGTGATTGCTGAGCTCTCGTAAGTGTGCGGTGTACTTCAGTTTTGAGCTTGCAATAGACGCCAGCACGAGTGGTAAGGTTGCTACGTGGCAACTGGCAATCACCAATCTGTGGTGATGCTACTTTGGATTATTATAGAATTATCATATGAGCAAAACGTTTTCGGGGGTTAAAGACATTCACTGAATTTGTTTACGAAGGCAGTTTCAGGGACGAATACATGTTTCCCCGGCCTTTTAAAGTCACGCATGTGGATTGCTGATTAACTGATTGTTGTGGCCATATGATATGGTTTTTTTGCATAGGGTCATGTTTTTGTGAAGGGTTCCTTACACTTGCACAAACCAGGTGGAAAACGTTCCGTGAATTAGAGACCTTTGCAGTAAGAAATTCATATGAATTTATAGAAGAATTAGAACTTTCTTGGTGAACCGAGGCATAGCCCGGATGGTTGCCGGGTGCTGATTCCTGTGCTACCCGTGAGTTCTTGAGTTCGAGTGCTAGTGCCCGCTCGCTCATTGCACACACTAAATTATTATCTATTGAATTGCTTGGAGGCTTCTTACCCCCCGAGTAGCAAAAAAATTAGAGACCTTTGCTCACCTCGGGCTACGCTACCTGCGGCACCTGCGCTGCTACAGCAGTTTCTCCCGAGTCAAGGAGCGACTATGCTGCCACGTTATTGCTAATGCACACAAACTTCCAGTCCTTGCCTTTCCATCCCAGCCAAGAAAGGAAAGATAGTCGCCATTCCCTTCATGCCAAGAAAGGAAAGAACACCGCTGTTCCTTGGGCTTGTGGGCACGATGGTCAAAGGAAGACAAGAAGCAGGGCACAGCAGCAGTCTAACCAAAGCAGAGCTAGAGGGAGAGCATAGCCTTGGTTCAATCTTAGTAGCACGTGTAGTAATTTCAGTGTTTTTCTTGTAATTCCTGGTGTCTTCTATGCCTACACCTATCAAATCCAAATACTAGTGTATGGCAAACAATGTGCAAAATGTGAGTACATAATTCGAAGACAGGGAAGTAAAACGAGGGCCGAGCCATTCATCATTTGTATGGGGAAGCCTTGCTCTTATAAGAAGTCTTAGGTGATA
The DNA here is from genome assembly GCF_019359855.2 of Lolium perenne. NCBI lineage: Eukaryota > Viridiplantae > Streptophyta > Magnoliopsida > Poales > Poaceae > Lolium > Lolium perenne. The sequence continues at coordinate 34,927,740 of NC_067250.2, forward strand.
CTCTGACATGAAGTCATTAGTCCAGTGGTAGATCAAACCATTTAGTGCGCTTGGTGCTGGAGTAGGTCAAAGGCTACGAGAGATTTACCGATTGTGCAAACAAATGGTAGATTTCATTGGCCTTTTTTTTGAACGGGAAAGGTCCCGAAGGACAAAGATGCTGCGTTAACTCCAGGAGGTGGTACAAATTACAAGAGGGGGCTCAAGAGAAGTAAAAAAATTACAAACATGCCCTTCCAGGAGGTGGTACAAATTACAAGAGGGGGCTCAAGAGAAGTAAAAAAATTATAAACATGCCCTTGAAACACACACAGGAGTCCTCATAAAGATTCCTGAAAAAGAAATCAAGTCCTTATGCCTCACTACCAAAGATCTGAGATGGCAGCCACCGTCGACAATCGTCTCCTCACCGGGGACTACACCACTTGAGAAGAAGAGGGCGAAGCCGTCACACCATCGAGTAGGGGCCACCGTTGTTGGAGGTTGAAAAGACGCTCACATGGAGTCTGTAGATGCCTTCCTTTGGCATCGAAGATCAATGGCCTGCTATGGACCACTGTGGTATAGCTTGTCGCCGTCGCAGCAGAAGCTTCCGTCCCTGCCAAGCATGAACTCCCGGAGCTCGCACACGGTTTCTTCTCCCCTCACCGCCATGGACGGCCAGAGAAGAAGACAAAGGCGAGGGAATCGCTGCTCCCGAGACCACATGCCTTATTTATGAAGCAGTTGGTAGAGGTCGTCAACGCCGCATCTAGCTCCACCCATTGGAAGGCCGCGACGAGGAAGAGCGCCATCAGCAAGCCATGGTGCACAACATATGATATCAAGAGAGAGAGAACTAACACACATTAATACTTAAAATCATAAATCATCTTAGATTCATCTCATATTCATGCTAGAGTTTGTCCATCTCCCCAAGAACTAAGAGAACTACTTACACATGGAAGCAATCAATAACATCATCATAATCTTATGGAGGGGATGAAAAGAGTGGAATGAATTCGAACACAAATCCACAATAGTAATAAATATGGTTGGAGGAGAATGGGACTAGTGATGCCGTAGTTGATGATCAAGGGGATGATGCCTTGTCCTCCGAGGATCCGCGTAGCAGCCCGGATGATGCTTTCTCCAAGATTTCTTCCCTATATCTGATTAGGGGCGGTGTTTCTCTATTCTGTGGAGTTGTGTGTCTCTGATCTCTGATCCTTCTGCGGGAGGCGAGAGTATTTGATGAGGCGGTCATCTTGACATACCGTACGGGCCTTCGGTATGGGCAAACCTCCCTGTACCAACGTCCGCTAAACCTTCTGGAGCTTGTCTCGCATCCTCCTTTCGCCCAGGTGCATAATTAAATGCTTAAATGTTTTTTATCACGTCAAAATACTGATACGTCCAATTTGCATCACTATTTTATATCATAATTTGCTGTTATTCATTGATATATTTCATATTTGAACATAATACTTATGTTATTTCATCTATTTTGCATGTTTCATGATTATTGGAGGATCGAGCACCGGAGCTGTGGATTCTCGCTGGAAAAAGCGCTCGCTTAATGCAATATTTCGGAAGATCAACAGTTGATGGAAATTATACCAAAAATCCTATTTTTCCAGATGACGAAGTGAGCCAGGAGGGGGAGCTAAGGGGACCCGAGGTGGGCCCACCCCATAGGTCGGCGCGGCCCAGGGCCTGGCCGCGCCGCCCTATGAGGAGGGGGCCCACAGCCCCCTCTCGCCTCCTTTTCTTCGCGTATGCCTTCGTCCCGAAAACCTAAGCTCCAGAGGGTACCTCGCGAAGAGTTACAGCCGCCTCTGCGGGGCGGAGAACACCAGAGAGAAAAGAGCTCTCCGGCGGGCTGAGATCCGCCGGGGAAATTCCCTCCGGGAGGGGGAAATCGACGCCATCGTCACCGCCATCAAGTTGGACATCATCTCCATCACCATCATCATCATCTTCATCATCATCACCGCCATCTCCACCGCTGCACATCGTCACCGATGTAGCAATTTGGGTTTGATCTTGATTGTTTGATAGGGGAAACTCTCCCGGTATTGATTTCTACTTGTTATTGATGCTATTGAGTGAAACCGTTGGACCAAGGTTTATGTTCAGATTGTTATTTATCATCATATCACCTCTGATAATGTTCCATATGATGTCTTGTGAGTAGTTCGTTTAGTTCTTGAGGACATGGGTGAAGTCTAAATGTTAGTAGTGAAGTATGGTTGAGTAATATTCAATGTTATGATATTTAAGTTGTGGTGTTATTCTTCTAGTGGTGTCGTGTGAACGTCGACTACACGACACTTCACCTTTATGGGCCTAGGGGAATGCATCTTGTACTCGTTTGCCAATTGCGGGGTTGCCGGAGTGACAGAAACCTAAGCCCCCGTTGGTATATCGATGCAGGAGGGATAGCAGGATCTCAGAGTTTAAGGCTGTGGTTAGATTTATCTTAATTACTTTCTTGTAGTTGCGGATGCTTGCAAGGGGTATAATCACAAGTATGTATTAGTTCTAGGAAGGGCGGTACATTAGCACAGGTTCACCCACACAACACTTATCAAAACAATGAAGATTAATTAGCCGTATGTAGCGAAAGCACTAGACTAAAATCCCGTGTGGCCTCGAGAACGTTTGGTCATTATAAGTAAACAAACCGGCTTGTCCTTTGTGCTAAAAAGGATTGGGCCACTCGCTGCAATTGTTACTCTCGCACTTTACTTACTCGTACTTTATTCATCTGTTACATCAAAACCCCCTGAATACTTATCTGTGAGCATTTACAGTGAATCCTTCATCGAAACTGCTTGTCAACACCTTCTGCTCCTCGTTGGGATCGACATTCTTACTTATCGAAGATACTACGATACACCCCCTATACTTGTGGGTCATCAAGACTATTTTCTGGCGCCGTTGCCGGGGAGTGAAGCGCTATTGGTAAGTGGAATTGGTAAGGGAAACTTCTCTTGTTTGTGCTGATTTTATTTCACTCGCTGCCATAATTCATTATGGAGAGATCATCTCTTGAGTTTTTATTTGGAAAATCTGCTACTACTGCAAAGGTAGTGGATGAGGCGCCAGGTGAGGAAGAGATACCATACAAAATACCTATGAAAATTATTGAACGTGTAGTGGATAACCGTTATACAGGGGATGGAACTGTCCACCCTGGAGATCATTTACTGTTTTTACATGAATTATGCGGTTTATTCAAGTGTGCAGGTATTGCTATGGATGAAGTGAGGAAGAAACTATTCTCTATATCGTTGTCTGGTAAAGCGGCGCATTGGTATAAATTACTGGATAATGGGGATTCTCTTGAATGGAATGATATTGTGCCCCGGTTTTATTCTAAGTTCTATCCTCCAAGTGAAATTCACAAGGATCGGAACCGCATATATAATTTTTGGCCTCATGATGGAGAGAGTATTGCCCAAGCTTGGGGGAGATTGAAGTCTTTAATGCTCAAATGCCCCATTCATGAGCTTCCTGGTAATATTATTGTTGATAATTTCTATGCAAGACTTTCTTTTGAAGACAAGACCTTGCTGGATACTTCTTGTTCTGGATCATTCACGCGCAACAAAGAAGAGTTTAAAAGGGACCTTCTCAATCGGATCCAGGAAAATACTGAAGGATGGGAGAACGACAAAGATAGAGAATCAGGTATAAATTATGATTATAAATGCATTGAAGCTTTTATGGATACTGATAAATTTCGTAATATGAGTGCTACTTATGGTCTTGATTCTCAAGTTGCTGCAAATCTTTATAAAGCTTTTGCCTCTCATTATGAATTGCCTAAGAAGAATTTTGATAAGTATCATGAACCGTATAAAGACAAAATTGATTCATCTATTAATAAATGCGTTGTAGTTGAAACTGTTGATCATGTTATTCCTGAAGCTTATATTGAAAAAACTCCTTTCCCTGCTAAAATGAAGGAGTACTCTGTTATAAATAGTGCGGTTCATAAAAGTGAAAAGAAACCTATAGAATCAAGAACAAATAAAAGTTGAACTTTCTTGTTGCAATAGTTAAAGATCTTGTGACTGAAAATGTGGAGGATGGTCATATTATTTTCTGTGAAGATGCTTCCAATATTGTTTCACATCCTAATAAATCCAAACAAGCTAGTGTTCCTATGCTATCTGTTAGAATTGGTGATCATTGTTATTATGGTTTATGTGATATGGGTGCAAGTATTAGTGCTATTCCTTATGAGCTTTACACGGAGATTATGCACGAAATTGGTTCTTGTGAACTTGAAGATATTGATGTGGTTATTCAGCTGGCTAATAGAGAAACTATTTCTCCAATTGGTATTGTTCGAGATGTGGAAGTTCTATGTGGTAAGATTAAATATCCTGCTGACTTTTTGGTACTTGGTTCTGCTGCTAGTGAATATTGTCCTATCATTTTTGGTAGACCTTTTCTAAATACTTGTGGAGCTATTATAGATTGCAAGAAAGAGAAAATTTTGACTAAATTTGCTGGTGAATCTTATGAGTTTAACTTCTCTAAATTTACCAAAACTCCTTATAAAGCTGATTTGCCTAATAATGATTTTAAAGTTGAACAGTGTGCATCTATTGTTCTTGCTCCTAATAATCCCTTGCAGCAACATTTGGAGAATAGCGAGAGTGAAGTTTTTAGGAAAGAACGAGATGAGCTTGATGAAATTTTTCTTTGCCAACCTATTCTTAAGCATGATTTACCGGTGGAAGATCTGGGTACAACACCGCCACCAAAGGAAGATCCTGTCTTTGATTTAAAACCATTGCCTGATAATCTTAAATATGCTCATATTGATGATAAGAAAATATATCCTGTTATTATTAGTTCTAAGCTTTCAGAGTTTGAAGAAGAAAGGTTATTGGAAATACTGAAGAAGCACCGAGGAGCTATTGGCTACACTCTTGATGACTTGAAGGGGATTTCTCCCTCTATTTGCCAACACGCCATTAATATGGAAGATGATGCGAAGCCTGTTGTTGAACCTCAGCGTCGTCTAATTCCTAAGATGAAGGATGTGGTAAGAAATGAGGTATTAAGACTTCTTGAAGCTGGTATTATATATCCTATTGCTGATAGTAGATGGGTTAGTCCTGTGCATTGTGTTCCTAAGAAAGGAGGAATGACTGTTGTGCCTAATGATAATGATGAGCTCATACCTCAAAGAGTAGTTGTAGGGTATAGAATGTGCATTGATTATCAAAAAGTTAATAAAGTTACTAAAAAAGATCATTACCCTTTGCCTTTTATTGATCAAATGTTAGAAAGGTTATCTAAAAATACTCATTTTTGTTTTCTTGATGCTTATTCTGGATTTTCACAAATTGCTGTTAAAACTAAGGATCAAGAGAAAACCACTTTCACTTGTCCTTATGGAACTTATGCTTATAGACGTATGCATTTTGGTTTATGTAATGCTCCTGCTACTTTTCAAAGATGCATGTCTGCTATTTTTCATGGCTTTTGTGAGAGTATTGTAGAGGTATTCATGGACGATTTTTCTGTCTATGGGAATTCTTTTGATAATTGCTTGCGGAACCTTGATAAAGTTTTGCAGAGATGTGAAGAAACTAACCTTGTTCTTAATTGGGAGAAATGCCACTTTATGGTTAATGAAGGAATTGTATTGGGGCATAAAATTTCCGAGAGAGGTATTGAAGTTGATAGAGCTAAAGTTGAAGCAATTGAGAAGATGCCCTATCCTAGGGATGTTAAAGGTATTCGTAGTGTTCTTGGTCATGCTGGGTTTTATAGGAGGTTTATTAAAGATTTCTCCAAGATTTCAAAGCCTCTTACTAATCTTCTTCAAAAAGATGTACCTTTTGTTTTTGATGACGATTGTAAGGAAGCTTTTGAAACTCTAAAGAAAGCCTTAACAACTGCTCCTATAGTTGAACCTCCTGATTGGAACTTACCATTTGAAATTATGTGTGATGCTAGTGATTTTGCTGTAGGCGCTGTTCTTGGACAGCGAGTAAACAAAAAATTGAATGTTATTCATTATGCTGGTAAAACTCTTGATGCCGCTCAAAGAAATTATGCTACTACTGAAAAGGAATTGTTAGCTGTAGTCTTTGCTTGTGATAAGTTTAGATCTTATATTGTTGATTCAAAAGTTACTATACATACTGATCATGCTGCAATCAGATACCTTATGCAAAAGAAAGATGCTAAGCCAAGGCTTATTAGATGGGTATACATTTGCAAGAATTTGATTTACATATTGTAGATAGGAAAGGTGCTTGATAATCCTGTTCTTGATAATTTGTCTAGATTGGAAAATATTGCTTATGATCCTGTTCCCATTAATGATAGTTTTCCAAATGAACAATTGGCTGTAATAAAGGTGAGCTCGCGAGACAGTCCTTGGTATGCTGATTATGCTAACTTTATTGTTTCCAAGTACTTGCCTCCAACCTTTTCAGCTCAGCAAAGGAGGAAATTCTTTTATGACTTGAGGCATTATTTTTGGGATGACCCACACTTATATAAAGAAGGAGTGGATGGTATTCTGCGAAGATGTGTTCCCGAATATGAACAACAAGAGATATTGAGTAAATGTCATGGTAGTGCTTATGGAGGACATCACGCCGGAGATAGAACCGCGCAAAAGGTTCTACAATCAGGTTTTTATTGGCCAACTCTCTTCAAGGATGCAAGGAAGTTTATCTTATCTTGTGATGAATGCCAAAGGGTTGGTAATATCTCCAGACGCAATGAAATGCCTATGAATTATACTCTTGTTATTGAACCGTTTGATTGTTGGGGATTTGACTTCATGGGACCTTTTCCCTCTTCAGAAGGTAACACTCATATACTTGTTGCTGTTGATTATGTTACTAAATGGGTGGAAGCCATACCTACAAAAAGTGATGATGGTGAGACCTCTTTAAGAATGCTTTTAGATATTATTTTTCCTAGATTTGGAGTTCCTAGATATATTATGACTGATGGAGGTTCTCATTTTATTCATGGTGGTTTTAGAAAAACTCTTGCTAAATATGGTATTAATCATAGAATTGCTTCCGCTTATCATCCTCAAACTAGTGGGCAAGTAGAATTATCAAATAGAGAAATTAAATCTATCTTGCAAAAGACTGTTAATAAAACTAGAAAGAATTGGGCTAGTAAATTGAAGGATGCACTATGGGCTTATAGAACTGCTTATAAAAACCCCATGGGAATGTCACCTTATAAAATGGTTTATGGGAAAGCTTGTCATTTACCTTTAGAACTAGAGCACAAAGCTTATTGGGCAGTTAGAGAATTAAATAAAGATCCTAAACTTGCCGGTAATAAGAGGTTGTTGCAATTGAGTTCTCTAGATGAATGGAGAAGTTCAGCTTATGAAAATGCTAAAATCTTTAAAGAGAAAGTTAAAAAATGGCATGATAGAAGGATTATCAAAAGAGAATTTAATATTGGGGATAAAGTCCTATTGTATCGGTCTCGTCTCAGATTCTTTGCAGGGAAATTACTCTCGAAATGGGAAGGACCATATGTTGTTGAGGAGGTGTATCGTTCAGGAGCAATTAAAATTAGCTCTCTCCAAGGCGATACCACACAAGTGGTGAATGGACAAAGACTCAAGCATTATATCTCAGGTGATTCTTACAATGTAGATGTTGATGTTATTCGAGTGGAAACACCGGAGGCCTTCATCAAAGGACAAATTGACAGTCCGCCAGAACTCGACTTTGAATAGGTAACAGTACTGGTAATAAAAAGTTCGCAATTTACTTTCCGAACAATATTTTTGCTGTTTTTTGGAAAATATGAAAAATTACGAGATCGAAACGGAGTGGAGGAGACGCACGAGGGCGTGCCCTCATAGGCCGGCGTGGGCCCCAGCCAGGCCGCGCCACCCTATGAGCTGGCCGCCTCGTCGCCCCTTTCTGACTCTGGTTCGACCTGGTACTTTCCTTTTGTCGTGAAAATTTTTGCTATATAATCCCCCGGACCCCTGGAGGTCCGTATATCGTTTTCTCGACGTGTTTTGTTTCGAGCTGTTTCTGCCAGGATCTGTTTTCAGTTTAGAAGCACCATGGTCTCCAAGAACAAGGGCAAGGAGCTTTCGGATGAAGATATTCAAGATCCCGAGTGGAAAGAGGAGGACAAGAACGTCAAGGAAGAGGATGAAGAAGAGGTGGAGGAAGACTCACGCGCACACCCGCGTGCTGCCATTGCAAGCATCAAGGTGGTGGACAACCCTTTTAGTGCAAACAAGAGCGCAAGAATTCGCACCGGGGGAGGAGTTCCACGTCATTACCTAGCTCAGAAGACATCTTCTTCAGGCACTCACCATCCCTTCCGCAATCTAATTTTCAATAGTCAAATTGAAAGGGTTCCCAGGGCAGCATTGCCTAGCAATTGGGATATAGATCGTTCTAACACTGCAGGAAGGATGAAGCCTGAGGGTGAAGAGTGGGGAAGTAACTCCAAGAGTTGGGACTCGCCGTCGGACATACTTCTTAACCGCGTCGAGCACAATTCGGAGATGATTCGCAACCTCACGTACAAGATTGATGAGCTTCAGGAGCTTGTTGAGAAGCTTGTCAGGAATTCATCACCACCATCGCTGAAGGAGTAATTCATCATCGGTATTGGCATCCCCTTGGTTTGTTCCAAGCTTGGGGGAGTGTCGCGGTATCACATCATCACTATCTTTTACTTTTTATTGTCAAGTAGTGTCATATCATGAGTAGGGAAGTTATCATATAAGATGGGTTGCAGTTTGGAAGTATCTCTCCTTTAGCTAGTTGTCTATGTATCCCTTGGTGTGAGTTATCGTTATGGAATATTAATGAGAAGTCTTATCATTTACATATTGCACATCTTATTTTAGTTTGCAATCTCTATTATATGATTGATCTTGATTTTAGTATTGGTATCACTTTGGGAGCATTGAATAAATCTATTTGGTTTTGGCAAACTTAGCATTGGTCAATAGCAACAACACTTTGAGGTTTAAGTAGAAAAGAGGAATACATGTAGTTGTTTCATTGTCTTTCTTTCTTGATTAGCTCATAGCTTATTATTCTGAAGTTAAAACTGTTTGTGCTTACAAGGAAGATGCATGATTATTTCTATCACATGTATATTTGTTTGTTTCCTTCGACTCTTATGCTTGCTAATTAACCTTGCTAGCCAAAGACCTGTACTGAGAGGGAATACTTCTCGTGCATCCAAACCTTAACCCAAACTTATGCCATTTGTGTCCACCATATCTACCTACTACATGGTATTTCCTGCCATTCCAAGTAAATACTTCGTGTGCTACCTTTAAACAATTCAAAATTTACTATCTCTTATTTGTGCCAATGTTTTATAGCTCATGAGGAAGTATGTGGTGTTTTATCTTTCAATCTTGTTGGGCAACTTTCACCAATGGACTAGTGGCTTCATCCGGTTATCCAATAATTTTGCAAAAAGAGCTGGCAATGGGATTCCCAGTCCCAAATTAATTAATCTAAATAGACACTCCTCCATGGTATGTGATTGATGGACGGCACCCGAAGGATTCGGTTAGCCATGGCTTGTGTAAGCAAAGGTTGGGGGGAGTGTCATCATAATAAAACTAAAATAAAAAGGCACTCCTTCATGGTATGAGATTGTTGGCAGGCACCCGAGGATTCGGTTAGCCATGGTTTGTGAAAGAAAGGTTGGAAGGAGTGCCATACAAAATAAAAATAAAATGGGAGCCGCTCTTTGAAGGTTTGTCTGGCAAGGGGGTTAGAGTACCCGCTACAAGTCGTTGACAACAACAAACACCTCTCAAAATATTACTTTTATTCTCTTTATATGATTTCAAAACTGAAAAAGCTCTAGCACATGATTTAATCCCTGCTTCCCTCTGCGAAGGGCCTGTATTTTACTTTATGTTGAGTCAGTAAACCTATTTCCCTCCATCTTAAGCAAGCATTTGATTAGTTGTGATCAAACCATTATATTGTGATTTGCTTCATCATGTCTTTTATTCTTCCTTGTTTAGTACAAGTTTTATCTAAATGAATATAGCTTTGCAAGTTATCAATGATCATGAGGAGACTATTATGATTGAGTATGCAAGTTGTGCCATATAAACTTTAACATGAGAGCGCTGCTCGATAGATAAGAATAACCTGTTAATTGTTCTCTGACCAAGAACGAAGTTTGCCATCACCAACTATGATTTCTTATGCACCTTTATTTGTGATTACCTTATACTTGTTTCAAGTTGAGTTATATGAGGAAGTTGTTTACTAGAATGTATTGTGTGAATGAATATGATGCTTCTTGTCCGTATTTTATTTATCGACTCTTCACTCCATAAACATGTGGTCCTGTTTACCGAGTTCAGTCTCGCTTGGGGACAAGCGAAGTCTAAGCTTGGGGGGAGTTGATACGTCCAATTTGCATCACTATTTTATATCATAATTTGCTGTTATTGTGTGATATATTTCATATTTGAACATAATACTTATGTTATTTCATCTATTTTGCATGTTTCATGATTATTGGAGGATCGAGCACCGGAGCCAGGATTCTGCTGGAAAAAGCGCCGTCAGAATGCAATATTTCGGAAGATCAACAGTTGATGGAAAATATACCAAAAATCCTATTTTTCCAGATGACGAAGTGAGCCAGGAGGGGGAGCTAAGGGGACCCGAGGTGGGCCCACCCCATAGGCCGGCGCGGCCCAGGGCCTGGCCGCGCCGCCCTATGAGGAGGGGGTCCACAGCCCCCTCTCGCCTCCTTTTCTTCGCGTATGCCTTCGTCCCGAAAACTTAAGCTCCAGAGGGTACCTCGCGAAGAGTTGCTGACCGCCTCGCGGGCGGAGAACACCAGAGAGAAAAGAGCTCTCCGGCGGGCTGAGATCCGCCGGGGAAATTCCCTCCGGGAGGGGGAAATCGACGCCATCGTCACCGCCATCAAGTTGGACATCATCTCCATCACCATCATCATCATCATCTTCATCATCATCACCGCCGTCTCCACCGCTGTAGCAATTTGGGTTTGATCTTGATTGTTTGTAGGGGAAACTCTCCCGGTATTGATTTCTACTTGTTATTGATGCTATTGAGTGAAACCGTTGGACCAAGGTTTATGTTCAGATTGTTATTTATCATCATATCACCTCTGATCATGTTCCATATGATGTCTCGTGAGTAGTTCGTTTAGTTCTTGAGGACATGGGTGAAGTCTAAATGTTAGTAGTGAAGTATGGTTGAGTAATATTCAATGTTATGATATTTAAGTTGTGGTGTTATTCTTTTAGTGGTGTCGTGTGAACGTCGACTACACGACACTTCACCTTTATGGGCCTAGGGGAATGCATCTTGTACTCGTTTGCCAATTGCGGGGTTGCCGGAGTGACAGAAACCTAAGCCCCCGTTGGTATATCGATGCAGGAGGGATAGAAGGATCTCAGAGTTTAAGGCTGTGGTTAGATTTATCTTAATTACTTTCTTGTAGTTGCGGATGCTTGCAAGGGGTATAATCACAAGTATGTATTAGTCCTAGGAAGGGCAGTACATTAGCACAGGTTCACCCACACAACACTTATCAAAACAATGAAGATTAATTAGCCGTATGTAGCGAAAGCACTAGACTAAAATCCCGTGTGTCCTCGAGAACGTTTGGTCATTATAAGTAAACAAACCGGCTTGTCCTTTGTGCTAAAAAGGATTGGGCCACTCGCTGCAATTGTTACTCTCGCACTTTACTTACTCGTACTTTATTCATCTGTTACATCAAAACCCCCTGAATACTTGTCTGTGAGCATTTAGAGTGAATCCTTCATCGAAACTGCTTGTCAACACCTTCTGCTCCTCGTTGGGATCGACATTCTTACTTATCGAAGATACTACGATACACCCCCTATACTTGTGGGTCATCAAATACCATAAATGGCAGTTTTTATTGATATTTCATCATTGCCTTATTATCTTAAAGATCTTGTGTAGACAAGCATAAAAGGGCGCGGTAGCACGGTAAAATACAAAAATCCTATTACTACTCAATGATAACTTAATGAAATAATGGTGTAAAAACATGCTAAGAATATACTCATCACCTTTGTACTAACAAAATGACACAATGTCACAGGAGACATCCATGATACAAACAAACTACAAAAAGAAAACGAAAAAAAAGAATGAAAAAGGGTCTAGCCGCATTGATCAAGGCAACATCCGAATACAAAAAAGTTCTCCAAAAGCGACTCCTCCAAGAAGAGAACAGTGTACAAGTGTCATTGTCACCTGATCCAAGATCTTAGGTTTTCATCGTGGCCTCTGCAATTCCTTCAGCAAAGCCGTTGCCAGTCACATGAACGCTAACAAGAACGCTTCCTCATAGTGTAGTGAATGCAGATATTACCAAACAAATGATTCCGCTTACAAGAAACATGATCCAACTAAGTTGGACTTCCACACAAAAATGGAGCAAGCATGATAGCAACATTAACATGGGAGAAAAACATTGCGGCCTCATCGCCTCGAAATACAGCTTTTGCAAAATGGGAGAAAAACATTGTACTCAACTTCTCGCACACTGCCTTTAGCTGATCTCAAAGCAGGTTTTGGTCCATAGAAGGACAAGGTATATCAAGGGTTTTACTTCAAACAAAATTACTTCAGAAAAGGTATATCTATGGTCATGCACCTAGAAGTTTGCTTTTGTGATGGGTAATTAAAACCGGGTATGCTTACATGAATCTCTTTCTTGCGAGCCCGAACTAAAAGCAAGAAAATCCTGAGTCCTCTAGTATTCACCAATCATGAACCGTAGGTGAACATGAAATACTAGACTGGTTGCCTATCGACCACCCCACTGTATGCCTTGAAGCGGTCAGCAGGAGCATGTTCCTGTGATGTTTAGGATGAGGAGAAGTCGGAGCCACAATAACAGCATCATCACGGTACTGTATACCAGAGAGCGCATGTAGCAATTCTAGACATTCATCAATAATTTCTGGTGCCTTCTATGCCTATATCTATCAAAATCAAATCAGTAGTGGAATTACTGGAATAAATCAGACTGTGTGATGGAGGTAAAATGAAAGGTATTTGTGTTTTCCTAGAGGATGTAACATGAGAAATGAGCTATTCATCTTATTGAAAGACTTGCCCCTTATAAAATATATAGTGTGTGGTAGGCAGTGTCATGAAGTTATAGTTAAGAATGCATTAATTATAAGATTTCTCCTCTGGTAGGTCATCTCCTATGAGAACGTTATCAACTTTTTAGACAAACAAAAATTTCCTCTAGTCTCTTCATTTTGAGACATGAATTTTCTATTGATCTTCCAATCTCTCAACATTAAAGATCGTGCGCCTAGCTAACACTAAATATATCATTATAAAGTCGTGAGAAACACTAAATATATCAATATAAAATCATGAGAAATAAAGCCCGAATTTTAACATTCTACGTCAAAACCAAGTAGAACCAACATCACCTAGCAACTTCATGCACAGATCGCACCAACACTTTTTATTTGGGTGTCACTAGAAAGTTCCATTTAAATTAGGTACTTCATGACTTCAAGCACTTCTGTTCATCGTTAAGAGCACCACCCACCGAACACGAAATGAACCACATATTACTAATGGATGACATTCGAAACAAGAGAAAATGATATGGTTGACCCCCGAGACCAGGATAAACCAAAACAATCATGAATCTACATGTGCTGATGGTGCCACCGAAAACCTCATCGGTAGGCCGAAGTGACCTCGCCTAAAGGCAGTAGCCATGACACACAAGAATTTTTATGGCTTTGAATGTTTATATGTGTCATAGCCCCCAAACTCACAAGTAACAACAGCATCATCAACCAGAACGGTAGGTAGCAACATCATCAACCGGCTCCGGTAAGGGAGCGGGAACAACGTCGCGTCGGCGGCTTGTCTAACGACACTAGTGGTCGTTAGGTGGTCCAAGGACCTTGATGTATTTTTATTACTTTTGGGTGCTTTGTACTTCTTGTGAACTTCTACAATATATCTGGATCCTTCTTGCAAAAGTAAATAAATTGCTGACTAGAGTCATATAAAAATATGGAAAACCATACAAAAAAATGTAAGAGGCAAGCATTTTGTTTTTCTTACGACATAAATCAGAGGATCCACCCCACGGTTTAAAACTAGCACTAACTGATGGATTTTGTGAACAACAGAAATTATGTCTGTTGAGAATTTCAATTCTACAAACTTGTTGAGGGGTTAGGAACTCCCATAAGAGGCAAGTCGTAAATGTAAATAAAAACAACAAGTCTGCTTGTATTTGATCTAGCAAGATGTCCGGGTTTCAAACATATAGCAAGGTTCTTCGTTGCTACATCTACATCAGCAGCGAAAATGGCCTTGTGCTTCTCATGCAAATGTTTGTAGCGATCTGGTACCTGATAATGACCAAATGAAAATAAATTAGCAACTTCATGAAACTAATGTAGCTCATATGGATAAACAATGCAGAAGTAAAAATTTGAAAAAAGTATATTGAGTTGCAGCAGAAACAGTTGGAAAAAGCTAAGATATAATAACATGTTGGACCAAAAATGTACAACTGAAGTAGCAACAAAGAATAATATAATGTAGCAGATGTGCAATAATATTGCAGCAACACATGCTAAAAAGGAGCAAAAATGGCATGGGATGTTGAATCAAAAAATAAAGTTCTGAAAAATGTAGCATTCTAGATATATGAAAACAGCAAAACAAAAGTCAATTGCAGCACAAAAAATACCTCAAGTTCCTGGCCTGCTAGGGAAAACAATCCATTCATTCAGAGAAGCTGATGGGTTAACTTCAGGGACATCGATAGGTTCTGATGCAACAACATTGTATGGTGTTTTCGCAAAATCAAGAAACTGCAACCACAAAAACAGATCCATATAGCAGCAGAAAATTATTCATATGTGCTACTGGATAGCAAAAGAAGAACTGCAAAAAAGAGACAAGAAAATATATGCTGCATGGTGGTAAAAAATCTTACCGGACGCCTCCCAAAAACTTTCTTGTTATTCAGACTCAACCTATCAAGGTCGTTTACAACTGCAAACTCAAAGTCACTGCATTTTACATGACAAACTCTTGGTAGGGAGTAGTCCATTACATGATTATTTGGAGGGAACTCGACATGATCCATGTACACAATATGCGACAAAACAGCAAACCAAAGAAAAAGTAAAAGTTAGACACCAAATACAAATAACTAAATAGAAAAGTACATAAAACCCAGTACTGCAAAAAAGGAACCATACCCCAAGAATAGCAAACGGTCCAGAAATTCCAGTACTCAAACTTTGACCCTTCTCCCTTGAAAGCCAAAGGCTTCACCCGCTTCTTGTGCATCTTATTCACTTCTTTCATAGACAAATCCAGGATGTATTCGTCCCACGCATACTCATGAGTTTTGGATGGATCAGACATGCTACCCAAGTAGTCCATGCTGACATGATTGCTGCTCGTTGGGTCGACAAGATTAGCCATGCAGAGAAGGTCCCAGGACCTAACTATACTTTCTTCATCTGTTATATCACATTCTCTAAGGATCTTTATGGTTGTGGGTATATCTGGTCTGGGATTGGAACCTCTGTAGACATCACGAAGATTGCTTTGCTCACTCCTCTTCAAAGGAACAACTGGTTTGCATCCCAAAACTATCCCAAACACCTTGGTGACCATATCTTTTGTAAACACAATCCGATTCTTCCCAACCTTGAACTCACGCAAAGCAGGGGATGTATGCTGGGCAACATAGTCAATTAACTCATTGGGTATGTTGAAAGGCGACACATTCAACAACATCTAAAGGCACTCTTCTGTTCAATGATTTCTCTCTTGTCTGAATCCATCTTGCCAGCAATAGCACGCAAACGCTTCGCAGTAAAACGATCCTTCGAAGTGGACTTCGAAGGCTGCTTCGAGCAAATAATACCCGGCACCTTGGTACCACCCCGCAGAAACCAAACCAAAAAAACATAGACAAGTAAAACACATATCTTAAAAACACAAATGCAGCATACAAAGGAAACCTATAATAGTTAATTTTTTCATAGAAACAATAAAAAATGCAGATAGTGCTAGACAAAAGCATCAAAAACATGGGGATGTATTGGACAGAAACAACATGAACATATATAGCAGCAGACATAGCAGCATAAGTATAAATTGAACAAAAATAGAAGCATATTTTGCTAAACTGTAGCACAACAAGCATAAGTAGAACATGAACAAACAAACAACACAAAATTCATGCAACTGAAAGCAGATTATCCTGCATTTGAAAGCAGGTGAGAACATTGCAACCAAGAAATGTAGCAGATATGTCGAAATTAGCAAACTCATTAGCACACAGTGTAGCAAAAATGTACAAAACGTCCACATAGTAGGCACCTGACAAGAAAATCGATCTCACCTCCATTTTGTTGAAGGCGAGGAAGCACTTATTCCACCGGAGATCGACCTTACAAGACGGTGGAGACAGCTGCTTGAGACCAAATCCTACGGAACACAGATGAACAGCGTCAAGTCTACACGAGAAGGGAGCACGGGAGCAAAATCTCACAGGAAGGGAGCACGGGATGTGAGGAAGGAAATCTCACCGGTATAGGCGTCGCCTAGAGAGGATCTCGTCGACCTGCTACTTACTCCGGCAAGCCTGCGGAGGTCCAGCGTAAGGTAGGGTTTCAAACGGATGGGGTTTACAACGGGAAGAGGAACCACTAAAAGCTGCGAAAAAACTGGGCAAACGACGGGGGACTAACCAGCGGTGGCGCGTACGGCGCGGCGGCGCCGTTCTCCGGCGTCGGCGTCGCCCCGAAATCGCCTCGCCATCGCCACGCGTTGCTCCGCAAGCGAGCAGGACAGGATAGACCCTGAAATAAATGCGAGGGTTCTGTGTCTGGAAACGTCTCCAACGAGGGATGTAGGGAGCGACGTGGAACGCTGTGGATCGCCGATGCAGATGCATCCAACGGCGCTCTAGCCGGAGGACGCGAGAGCGTTCCCCCGGGGGTAAGACAGCATTTTCCATAAAGAATAGTCGCTCAAGTGCGCCCACGCCCAGTCGTCTCCCTACACCCCAATTCTTCCCTCCACCTCTTTAAATTCCGACGATCAGTCTCCCCGCTCAGTTCCATCCCTCCCAAAACCTCACGCCAACTCGCTCAACCGCTCGCCCCTCCGAAATGCAGAACTCACCACTCCCGTCCCCGACTGTTGGGCCAGCGCCCGAGGCGTCGCCGCCGTCGCGGCTGCAGGGAAGGGTGCAGCACTACGAGTGGGGCCACCGCGGCGACGCCTCCCTCGTCGCGCGGCTCTCTGGCGCCGGCGTCGATCAGACCCTCCCCTACGCGGAGCTCTGGATAGGCACCCACCCCTCCGCGCCCTCCACGGTGCTCCCCGGCGGGATGCTTCTCCGCGACTGGCTCGCGCGGAATCCTGGCGCGCTCGGCCCCGACGTCGCAGCGCGCTGGGCCGGCGACCTCCCGTTCCTCTTCAAGGTACTCTCCGTCAGCTCTGCTCGCGCTCTTGCTCATTTCGTCCCGCGCTGAACGCTGTGATCAAGACGCCGTACGTGTCCCTGTTGCAGGTGCTGTCGGTGGCCAAGCCGCTGTCCATCCAGGCGCACCCGGACAAGGGCCTGGCGGAGCTGCTGCACGCGCTGCGCCCGGCCACATACAAGGACGCCAACCACAAGCCGGAGATGGCCATCGCCGTGACCGAGTTCCATGCGCTCTTCGGATTCGCCGGCATCGAGGTCCGTGTTGTTTAACGCTCGCAATGTCACCGGCTCGCACCCATCGTCTTGTCCCCTATCACATGGTTTTCTTTTTCCTTGTTGCACGTTTACATATGAGTATTATCCACGAATTAAAAGAGAGGATCCGGAATCTCGGTAGGAAGTACAGTTTACTTACTAAAACAAATACTACTACGAGTACTCCGATCTGCTACTGCTATGCTAAGAATGAGCCTCTTTAACTTCCACATTCGGAGTCAGCTGGATTAATTATTCTTTCCTTCTACCCAAATGGGGTAGCTGTTAAGACAAAGTAACATGATGAGTTAAAAGTTCGATCATTCATTTCAAGGTTCTATGCATAAATTAGTTAACACGAGGGATCGGATAGACTAGCTAAGATGATGGAAGCCCATCATAGGAAGTTTTTTCTATTGATAAATTAGTTAGCACGAGGGAGGTATAAGGTTTATTTTATTAGTGGCCTTTGCAAAAATTATATGCAGTGATAAATAAATAAATAATCATATGTAATGTTCTTGATGAACAGGTTGTGGAGTAGTTTGAGCTGTCCTAGTAGCGCAATGGTATTTCTAATACTATCAACAAGCGGAACACTAACATTGTTTTCTTTTTGTTTTATTGAGATGACACACTAAAAAAAGTTGCATTCTCCTTTCCTATGTCACTGTGTACTGGCATTCAGATAGTACTTGAGAAAACATTGAGGGCAGCACTATATGATCAGCTCAACTTGAAGCAGGCGAAGTCCTCCTCACTCGAACCCGAGACAGAAGCAAACGGCAGTAGCAGATCAACCAATCGACATTGAGGGCAGCACTATATGATCATCTCGCCAACTTAGGAAAGTCAACCCCCCCCCCCCCCCCCCCCCAACGGCCCCTGCCTTCTCGTCGTAGATCGAAGGGTGTTGTACCGCCAGACGAGACGAGGAGACATTCACCCTGGAACACGGGGAGGTGCCATCTAAGAGACCACTATGGAAGACTAGACCACATAGATCTCCTAGCTGGGAAGAGCACACTAGTGATGCTTACAACTTCAACCAATGACACCCAAGACGGAAAAAGGGGAAACTTGGGAGCATCAAGAGAACACGAAGTTGTAGCGTAGCCGAGTAGAGACGCTTCAACCACACAACCATCTGATCCCTCCAAGCATGGCAGCGCTCACCAACTAACATCGATGGTGCCTCCAATGAGGGAACGACACCCATGGCGCCGACGCCGTCCAATCCGACGGATTTTGAGATTTCACGCGGACGGAGGTAGAGGTGGGGAGATGGGACCTTCGCAGGGTTTCCAAGAAGGCAAACATCGCCCAAAGCGCCGCCGCCATCGTGGTCAGCGGCCAAGGATTTCTCCCGGGCCTGGTTCGCCCCACCGGCTCCCCATCTAGTTTTTGTGCCGAGGGAGGAGAGAACCAAAAGACAAGAACAAAGACTTGAGCGTTGCCATGTCACCCACACGGCCGTGGCACCTGTTAGCAACATCACTGGCTGCATGGTTGACGTCGCCTCTCCGCACATGACCACCGCCTCGTCATCTGAAACCCTCCGCATGCGGAGTAGGATATCCTCGCCGCCAACTTCACTTGCAGGCCGCCGGGCTTGCCCGGAGCCCTTCTGAGGCGGCGGTGAGGGAAGGGGAGCAGGAGGGGGGAGAGAACCCTAGTCGCCCCTATGTGTGCATGAACTCGACTACTTTAGTGAAATCCACCGGAATCTCTGTAGGAAGTGTACATGTCGTCAACTTGAAATATGCAAATCTTTTCTAATAGCACGTGTATCACACGTTCAGACTCGTGTTCGATAAAAAATGGGGGGCATTGCTAAGAGTTGGTTCCTTGATTAATTTAGTTTGGAGTGAGCATGATTCTTTAATTATATCTCTCCATGCTCTGGACAGTGGTTCAGACTCTTATTATGGAAGTCCCGTATCACTGGAAGATATTATGCATTCCCAAAATAATTGTAAGATATTATGGATATTTTCTTGAGCATGAAGACGTGCGCACATGCACCATAACATGCATGGCACAGTCACATCGAAATGTCAACTCATACACATTGGTCATTGTTTTGCCCTCTTATTGGCGAACACTGATTGTTTTCTTCCTGTTTCACTGTTTTTCTTTATAAAATGAAGGCAAAAGATTTGGCTTCTATTAACTAACAAAATAGTTGCCCACCTGTTGCACTGCACATATTTTATACGTATAACATTGGCAAAACATGCGTGCCTGAACCGTCGACTAATTTAGGCTGAAGTGCATTCGAATCTCAACAGGAGGTAGTATAATGTACTTCATTTATACTACCTCCATTTAATACAATAATAATATACACCTTACTATAGTTTTTTTCTTCTGGAGTAATTAAGATGAAGGCTCATCTTTGGGAGGTTTTATGGATAAATCAGACGGTCTATTTAATGACCTTTGCAGAAGTCAAAACAGGAAGTAAAAAATTAGTTTAAAAGTGCCTCAAATATAACCTTTTTTTGTCCGATTGATGTAGACTCAGACGTGGCTCAATCTTAAGGATGGCAATGGATCATGTAAAAAAATAGATGGTAATGGAGAGGGTTTGGACGGATATACCAAAACCAGATCTATACCCAAATCCACCATCCCCTCTCTGCCCGCCCACGAAAGTATCCATGGGCATGGCTCTCGCTCCAAATCCAAATCCGTCGGATATCCGGATATCCATGGGTATCCATGTGTTTACGAACTATGTACATGAACATAACATATTAGAGCATAACAACGATATTTATTAGCATTTCGACAAAATTTCCGTAGCATTTCCACAATAATTATGTGTGCAATGAATAGGACAAGGAGGAAGTGAGACGAGATGCGAGCAAGCCCACCGCCCACTGCCCGGTGCGTCTCCTAGGCGGAGGAGAGCCGGACTGCGTGTTACAATTAGCGGGCTTTTGGTGATTTTGTCCTCAAAAGAGGGCATCTAGGCTAGGTAAAATCCCATATCTCACTGACATGTGAGACCCGCATCCTAGCCGGATATCTATTGGATATCCATGGGGCAAAATCTCTATTCATGCCCGTTCCATGAGTTATTGGATATCCACCCCATAAAATTCGTGGGCATAATCAACCCACCATACCCATGCCTGTTGGGCCGGATATCCATGGATAAAATTCCCATTCTTACTCAATCTGATTCCTAGTTCCTATTCTGCTGAGACAAAAAAAACAATGATGCTTCCGTGATGCATGTGTGAGCCCATGTCGTATGGAAATCATAAGAAAAACGTCGTGTGTATAGCATTACTCTAGTAGTTGCATGTTTAAAGTTCTAAGTTTCAATAGTCTCCTTTACATCAAAGCATCGAGACAGAAAGTTTTAGCATTTTCTGGAAGAAAATTGCACTTTGAGCAATAATAAGTTGAATTGCTCTTAGACTAGTCACATTGCATAGTATCATATAGAAGTATCATGCGTATGATACTACTACATGTTATTATCTCCATAATGCATGGTATCATATAGTAGTATCATAGTCTCGATATATTAATTGTTTTATAGAATCTCAATGCAAATATATGTACAAGATTTACTTGACATTAAATTTTTCTAGTAGTATGTGCTATGATACGGTATCTACCTATGATACTAGTACCCTCGCTCTCATCCTTAATTACACTGCCACATCAGCATTTGGCATGCATGAAATGCATGATACTACCTATGATACTTTCATTGTGGATAGTCTTAAACTACTGTCCGAATGCTATTACAAGGTGGCGTAATTAAGGAGAAATCAGATTTGCTGCAAATTGTTTGTGGTCCCTGGAGCATCGTTATCCGTGTATGTTAACTATTATGTAGTGATCTTTTTTTCAAAAAAAAAAAAACAAAGTCAGACACTGCAATTTTTTAGCTCCGTGGTGATTTGCACTTTGTACTTTCAGATCGAGTGCAAGAGGAAAAGGTTGCACCTGTGGTGGGGCGAATCAAGTTTGCAAGTAGATAAGATATTGGTTATGTCTAAAGATAGGACTAGCATAGAGAACTAACTGAGGTTGGGTGGTTAGAAGGGTGGTTGTACCTTCAGCCTACCATAGTTTAAATACTAGGTTTGACATCTGCGTGCTCATAAAACCGGAATATTCATTCAGGGGGAGGCGGCGTTCCCGTCGACAGCGAGGCATCTGTGGTGACTTCGTCAATTTCAAGATCCAATCCGACAGCTCAGTCTTTCGAAGATGCTCATAGGGGTAGGGTATACGTGTGTGCATTCATATGGTTGAGTGTATGCGCGTATATGTAAGCGTCTGCGTTTGAACTGTGTTTCTCAAAAAACAAAGATAGGACTAGCATAGTCTATGTTGCCCATACCTGCCCATTTGCTCTTGATTTTTCGAAAATGAGACTATGCCCCAGCCTCTACATCGACACGAGGCATTTTGTTACCTCGTTCAAATTTTAAGTCTTATAGAAGATTATGAGTCGCAAAGGATTGATACATGTATCAAGTATCAACCATCCAAAACAAAACAAAACATGTCTACTCGCTCCTTAAATTAAGCTTCTATTTGTTACTACCAGGACCAACCGTGATAGGTTTTTGGACACTAATCATTCATTCCATTGCTAAATCAATGCGGATGTGGTACCTCGGGTGCTGCATTGGCTGCCTTGCCAAGTTGATAAAATACCTAATTGTACTCACTTTGTTGATCTTTATCCTCTAATTGAGAACTGCGGTGGTAGGCACACATGCTCGTGTAACCAGGAGCCCTAGTTCGAAGAATCTTGTTATTTTGATATCATGTTGCTAACTAATTGATGGATAAGCAAGATAGCCCTATCGTAATTTCAAATTCCTGCTACTTATTACTTATTAGAGTCACCCTTCCTTAGACTTGTTATTTTTCTAAGCTAGGGTTCGAAGTTATGAGAGCCCCAAAATAGTCCAGAGTCTACTATGGGTGCCAACCCAAGAAAAAGTTTTAGACTTTTGTGTGTGTGTGTGTGTGGGTGGGGGGGGGGGGGGGGGGGGTTGTCCAGACGATGATATGAGAGTCACGTGTAGCCAATCCCATGAATTGTGCCGTAGAAGCTGAGGCTGTCGAGCAAAGGCCACTGGAATTGTGGTTCTAGGATATCTCGGTCAGGGTTATGGGTATAAGATCAATGTATCGTGGCTTCCTCCAGAGGGTGATTGAGTTCATCAAGCTGGATAACAGAGATCTTCTCGAGGTGAAGGTCAAGCATCCAAGTTTCATGGTCTACGCTAGCGTCACTGTCTTGTTCTTGCAGAGGGAGGAGGCGTATAGCAGAGGCACCGATAACTACAGTGGTGTCTCCTTAAGCCAATGTGACTTCTAAAATTTTGAAGTGCATCCATATCCGATTGTGATTGTAGTGCAAGTGTCAAAGAGTTGATGGTCCATGTCGTCACAAGGTGTGGAGAGTCCCACTAGAGGCTTGTGCGGTGACTTCTGGTGGCGCCAAATTAAGCCAACTCAGCCGAAGCCCCCTCGAAAAAATGTCCATAATTTCTAGAACCCCCAGATTTTTGGAGAGATGGACGCGAGCCCGGTTGGCCTTGCATTTCACACCTGTAACATCTTCTTTACCTGCCCCGAAGGAAGATTTTGCACCTTTCATTGAAGGCCTAATGGAACTTATACTTACTCGGAGAGCCATAAACAGGTGGGTTTGGTATGATGGCTGTGTAGATTTGATAGGGTCGACCTCCCTGCCACAACGATGTATCACCCTTTATAAGCCGATACCTTGTTAGAAGTTTTTTTTTTCATATTAGCTTGAATACCCACCCTTTTGCCAATGGAGATCTGTAGGCCCAATTATTTGATTGGGAACTCGACTTTGGAAGCGTGAAAATCATGAAAAAATAAAGTCGATACATCAAGGTTCTCACACCTGATAGGCGTGATGAAGCTCGTGGGAATATTGGTGCATAATCCAGCAACCTGGCGAAAGGTGGATGACGTGGGCTAGGTTCTTGATGCCCTCCCTCATCGGCCAAAGGAAAATGATTGTGCCATCAACATACATGGATATTATGATGTTGTAGTATCTTGCCGGTAGTAGAATGAGGATGCTTGCCTCGGTAACTAGGTGAAGGAGCCGCTACAGGGGTCGATAGACAAGTCAAAGACAAAGGAAGACATCAAGTCTCCTTATGTTGAAGTCCTCTGCATGGATAATTAGGGGATTAGGGATGTCATTAAGGGAGTTGCTTTGGCAATATCAAGCCTGACCACAAGACGCGAATTATTGGGATGAATGCGTATTCTTACCCTTGATGTATATTGAGTTTCATGGAGGATCCTAGTTTTGATGATGGTACTCTGGCTTTCAGAGACAGGGCATTAATTCATTTCAGGGCGAAGCCTCATTGCTAAGGCTTTGGAGGATCTTGGTCACAACATGGATGAGGTTGGTGGGTTTGTAATCTTTCATGCCACCATCTTTTTGTGTGATACTTAAGGGCGACGACAGCAATTTTGATGATGAGAAAATTGTGTGTTTTCCTGTCGTGAAGGCAATCACCCCACACATAAGGTCATGGGAGATAATGTCCCAACAATATGAGAAGAAAACACTAGTGAAGCCCGTCTGAGCCTAAAGCCTTTTCTTTTTACAATTTTCCAATCTCCGCTTAGATCTCTACATTGGTGGCATGATCATGTAGGTGGGCCAGATTGGAGGCCCTACACACACTGAGCCTCTCAATGGAAGTCTAGGGCTTAGCCTACTGGTGTCCCATGAAGTCCGAAAACTGATTGACGATGGTTGTTTCTTTGGTTGCATCGCAGGCGACATAGACAAATGCAACCAATTACTTCGAGATGTGGTTCTAGCTCCTTCTAGCATTAGCACCGAGGTAAAAGTGGCACTACTTGGATCTTTGCAAAACCGCCAGAGTAATAACCCTTCTTTTGAATTTGAGACGAAGCTTGGTACAAGAGGGGAGAGAGCCCTAAGGTATTGAGCCATGTCGTTTTGCAAAATGATTTCGAGACCCAACGTGAGATGGAACTTTGCCACATAGAAAATGTTTTTTCGTTAGGCTCGCAACCACATGGATATGAGTAGTAGGCATGTCGATCCAGAAGTTCGCGAATCTAAAATACTTAGGCTTTGGAGGGCCTACTGGGTTGGAGTGCAAGAGTAGACACTGATCTGATAGAGATAATGAATGATAGAGGATTCATAGTGTGGTCATCGAAGGAGATAATGACAGAGTAGTCGGCGGGTGCGTGGCCTCAGGGCCCATGTGGGTGCTGGAGCGGCGGTTCACGTGTGGTACGGTGTCATCTATAGCCGCTTGCATTCTCTCGGGACCAACATATGTGTGTCGCTGATGTACCATTTTTGCTCGGTTTTCTGTACATAACCAGGCAACTATCTTCTTAATCAATGGAACGGGCAAATCTTTTGTCTCAAGTTTTTTTTAAACAGTGTGGTTATCGAAGGAGACATCCCAGGCATAGTTGTAGGAAACTATGTCCAGTCTAATAAAGGTGTGGTTTTCTTGGTCATTGCTCCTCGTGAATTTCCTCAAAGCTTTATTTTTGGTTTACATTTATTTTTTCTCTGCAATTTTTTTTCTAAAATGGGGAAGCCCCTGCTTTTGCATCAATTGATGCATACGACCCAGCAACCGTCGGCATAGGGGTGATATGGCGGTAAAATATGAGATTACTTGACGGGGTAATTTAGTATCACAAATGCATAACTAGGAGGTAAAAGGTGAGATTAATCTTTAATTGAAGTAATGGAGTTCTTTTGTTTGAAAAGGAATGGAGGTTTTATTTGCAGTTCTGTGTTTTAGATATCTTATACCTTTACTTGTAAAGTAACATGCTATTTATACCATTTTGAAGGAGCTCAAGGATGTTATAAGGACTGTACCTGAAGTTGTAGGGTTAATTGGACGTGAAGATGCAAAGAAGCTTATAAATTTTAAAGGATATCATGGGGGTAATGACGTAAGATCCCTTCTGCGATCGGCGTTCACTAAGCTAATGGCATCAAGTAAAGAAGCAGCTTCTGAAGCAATTAATAAATTGAAGTACCGCCTCAATGATTCGAGCAAGGTAAAATATTTATTAATTTAGAATTATGGGGGGCATTTATATTTTTGTGGCATTAACTTGTCAAAACTTTTCTTTAATTATCATGTGCACCTACGAAATACGGATAATTCTAGAGCTATTGTATCTATATCGGGTAGTGTGATATGGAATTGTCTTCAATATGTTCCCGATATGTAGGGATGACACCCATAGGGTTTGGTTACTAGTGGAGACACCCCATACCCTAACCCGTCGGTCCTGAGCTTACCCATGAACCGTACCCATATTTGTCGACGGGTATAACTTTTTTCCATACTCGTCACCGTCCAAGGTAAATGGGTAACCATGTGTTAGAATATCCATGCAGGTTTGCAACACATGTACTTGAGAAGCAAATAGTAAAAAACATCAACATATTATCATAATTTATAAGCGACATCATATTATAAACAACAACACATCAGGAAAATCATGCACTCTCATAAGTATCAACATATAGTCATAAACAACAACACAAGGTCGTGAAACAGAAACACACATAGTCATACCCTTTAAATTCTCAACCTCACAAAAACTATAGATGTAATTCAACCGACATGATGCCATAAAATAAGCATTATAAAAAAGGTTTGGCACTATAATCAGTACAAGTATATGGGTACGCGGATATGGGTTACATGGTTTCATACCTGTACTCACTCTACATGATGGGTTTAAAATTTCCCCAATTACGTACTCAGTATTTCCACAACCCCTTACCCTAATAGGGTTTTTACCTGCAGGGTACACGGGTCGTGGGAAACCGGTTCCATCCCTACCGATGCAAATCTGGTTTTGCCCGGATTTATATGGATGTGTGCATTAGTCGATGCAGATGCTTTGGGTTATCCTCCTTACAAATATATTAGTACAGATAATTTGAGCACCTAGATCAGTAGCTAAATACCCGTATGTTGCGATGGAATAAAGTAATGTACAAGAGAATTAATAATATGATGGATTCATACCATGTCATAACAAATGCTAGCGTTTAAGATGCATGTAACTCCCTTGACCACTCCTGGCTCTAATATATCTTCCTTTTCCACCATCACTTTGTAAGAAGATAAGGATGTTCTTCCTTCCTCTAGCTCAATAATTGCCTCTACATCTAGCTAAGTTGATACTCCGGCATCGCACACCACATATATGTCTTCTTAAAAACTCTAGTGAATCTTCATTATTGGATGTAGTGGATGGAGCCTCAAAAGTAAGGCTAGTGAACTTTGACAACATCTGGTTTCCTTCCTCGCCACACACATTCTCCATCATTTTGATGTGGTGCTTTAGTATTGATAAGGATAATGAGAGGGATGGGCTTGGGCGATATTTAACGGCAATGATGACAAGCTTCGCCTCTCGGTATCCCCAACAGCGAAGCCTACTGTTTCATTTTCTCCGTATACTCCATCCGAGCATAGTAACACATTTCCGTTGCTATGGAGTCGGAGCTTCCTTGTTCTTCGAGGTCTTCTATTGGGCGGCGTACGATGACCTGCAAGGGGCGCTCCAGGTGAAGTTCTCCTTCGGTGCGGGTCTTACGCATCCCCTCTCCGGAGCTCGTCATCCAAGTTGGAGCTGCTTTCCCCTACACGAGGAGCCATCTATTTGGCATAGGCCGGCTTGAGCCTCGCGGTGCCGCTTCGGCATGGTCTTTCAGATGCGGAGTGATGACGATGACGCTGATGAGCAACCTCGACGACGATCTTCGCCTCGGTGGTGTTTGTGCAGCTTCGGTGGGTTGTGTGTGCCCATGCGACAGTTGTGTTCCATGACGGCCGGCATTGGTGTTTGTGCCGGTTTTTCCATTAATTAACCGGCCACCTATTCTTCTCTATTAATGAAAATGGCAAGTCTTGCCTCGTTTTTAAAAAAAAAATAGTAGATTTATGGATGAAATTTTAAGAACTGTTAGGTGGAAGCATAGCAAGCAACTAGAAAAATCATACTTTAGTTTAAGATTCACATAGCTAGAGGAATACACTTTTTTGTATTATGCTTACTATATGAAATTATCCTTGACGAATAATCAATTAGCCAAAAAAAGGTTTTTTCTTCCTGCGAAGAATAGGTGCTTCACTATTATTAATATAATTTTGTACTTGAAAAATTATATTAATGGAACATGGCATTTGTTAAGTCTTGACAATATGCTTTTACTAATGATGATGTTCAGATTCGAACCTTAACAAAGAAAGAAGAACTGGTTTTATCTCTGGAGAGACAATATCCAGAAGATGTCGGTGTTCTAG
This sequence comes from Lolium perenne, assembly GCF_019359855.2. Taxonomy (NCBI): domain Eukaryota; kingdom Viridiplantae; phylum Streptophyta; class Magnoliopsida; order Poales; family Poaceae; genus Lolium; species Lolium perenne. The sequence continues at coordinate 34,955,885 of NC_067250.2, forward strand.
CAGCACTTTTCTTCAACTATGTGAAGCTCAGTCCTGGTGAAGCAATTTATATTGGTGCCAATGAACCACATGCATACTTGTCTGGGGAATGCATTGAATGTATGGCTACTTCAGACAATGTTGTCCGTGCTGGTTTGACACCTAAATATAGAGATGTGCAAACACTTTGCTCTATGCTAACATACAAACAGGTGAGTTGCACGGTTACTGGTCCTTATTTTGATATTTCAAATTTACCAGTAAGCATGTAATTATCCATCGGCTTTACTTTTGGTTTAAAATTGTGTCGGTCATTGACTGTGATCGTTGGAGCTTAATTAGATGAGCTACAACAATGATCTCCTTTATAACTTCTAATTATCTTGATTTGGGTCATAGGGTGCATGTTCAAGTATAAGAAGTTAAGATCCCAGTGTAGCCATGCTACTTACCAGTCTAATATATCGCTCGAGCTCTGATTCTCAAGCTTGCCGTGATCATTGAGCCTTCTGTATGCAGATTTTCCCTGAAATACTGCAAGGGGTACCCGTGCAGCCATACGTGCGACGCTACAGCCCCCCGTCTGATGAGTTTGAGGTTGACTGTTGCTTTGTACCTCCAGGTGAAGTCGTTGTTATATCCTCAGCACCGAGTTTGTCCATCTTCCTTGTCTTGACTGGGGAGGGTGACATTCAGGTAGACTCAATGTTACATGGAGAGAAGGCAAAGGAAGGTGATGTTTTCTTCGTACCCTCGAATACTGAAGTTAAGCTCTCTGCTTGTGTCCATGCATCCATGCAGCTTTACAGAGCTGGAGTGAGCAGCAATCCTTGTATGTCTGTAACTCTGATGTTGCAAGCGAAGAGGTCCCAGTTGGAAAGTATATATGAAATTACTAGTTAGTTAAAAGGGCTGTGATGTATATCGTACATGTCCACAAAAGAATAAACCGGTTCCTTGAATGAGGCCAGGTCTTGCACATGCACTCAGCAAAAATAATGGAGTTAGTGAGTAATAATACATATCAGACATTCTTTTACCTTGTAATTCAGAACTAAAATGTAATTTGTACAACATCCAGTTCAGAAGATAATACAAAGATACAAATCTAAGAATAATGCATCGTTTTGTTGGCTACTAGGCCTGGGCAAAAAAATTCTTCTGTCATCTTTGTTTACATCCTTTTCAGAGACAGGGTCATTAATTCATTTCAGGGCGAAGCCTCATTGCTAAGGCTTTGGAGATGATCTTGGTCACAACATGGATGAGGTTGGTGGGTTTGTAATCTTTCATGCCACCATCTTTTTGTGTGATACTTAAGGGCGACGACAGCAATTTTGATGATGAGGAAATTGTGTGTTTTCCTGTCGTGAAGGCAATCACCCCACACATAAGGTCATGGGAGATAATGTCCCAACAATATGAGAAGAAAACACTAGTGAAGCCCGTCTGAGCCTAAAGCCTTTTCTTTTTACAATTTTCCAATCTCCGCTTAGATCTCTACATTGGTGGCATGATCATGTAGGTGGGCCAGATTGGAGGCCCTACACACACTGAGCCTCTCAATGGAAGTCTAGGGCTTAGCCTACTGGTGTCCCATGAAGTCCGAAAACTGATTGACGATGGTTGTTTCTTTGGTTGCATCGCAGGCGACATAGACATTGGCAACCAATTACTTCGAGATGTGGTTCTAGCTCCTTCTAGCATTAGCACCGAGGTAAAAGTGGCACGACTTAGTGTGGATTGATGAAGCCGCCCTGTAAGAAATTTAGGTTTGCACTCTGTTAAACACAACATCGTTTTGATAATTTCATATTGCTCAAACTAAAGCACAAACTCCCTGGTGAATTTGAGCCTTCGTTTTCTTATGAACCACATTAAGCTAAATCCCAAACATATTTGCTACTTTAGCTGGAGGAGGGATATTATAAGTAAAGTGAACTACTCTGAGAAACTAGATGGACAAAAGAGCATAAAATAAATAGGAGGTCAATAGTTTCCTAAGAACCACAAAACACACGTTTAGTACACCCATTTCAACATCATTTTACAAGATTATATTTAATAAGAAGCACTTTTCTAATGAGGAACCAAATAAAAATCTTTATTTTCAGCGGTACCTTAATTCTCCACATGTATTTTTTAAGAAAGACTGTATGCACATTCATATAATCAGCATACATGGACTTGACCGAGAAAACACCAGTTATAGTCAAGCGCCACTAACACTATCTAGTTCATCTGTAAGAGGTACTCCCATTAGTCTTCGTACGAGGCCTATCCATATTTCCCATTTATCATCTGTTAGAACACGTGTGAATCCTATATTCAACGGCCTGTTACTTAAGACATCTCCAACTAAGATGTCTTTATGTCTAATAATATTATAGAGGGCCGGATATTGAGATGATAATGGTGAATCACCAAGCCAAGTATCTTCTAAAAAACGAGTTCTCATGTCATTACCCACAACAAACGATTCTCGCTAAAAGAAATCATCTTTAATCCCCGTAAGCCCCTTCCATAAGGGAGAATCGGTTGGTTTGGCTTGCACTTGCTAGAGAGTTTTGCCGCGTAGGTACTTGTTGTGTAGCAATTCTTGTCACACTCCTTCCTCGGGAAGAAGTTTAAATAGCCACTTGCTATGTAAACATCTATTTTTTATATCAAGTACCTCGATACCTAGATCCCGTTGGTCCTTTGGCCTACAAATAATGTTTCACTTTGTTGGTCTATACTTCCTTTTCAGATCATCACTTTGCCAGAAGAAGTGTGACCTATAGAAATCCGATTTTTTCTGTACCCCTTTGTGTATCTCAAAGAAATACAATAGGAACATTGGCATACTAGTTAGAACAGAATTTATTAAGACAAGACGGACTCCGTATGAGAGCATTTTGCCTAACCATGATGCAAGTTTTTGTACAAAACGATCCTCCACTGGCTTCCATTCCTTACTAAGTAGTTTCCTATAATGAATAGGGATCCCTAAATATTTGGAAGGTAAAGCACCAAATTCGCACCCAAAGATGCTTATGTAGTCATTCTCTACGTCCTTAGCCTTACCGAAACAAAATATCTCGCTCTTGTGAAAATTTATTTTCAAACCAGATAGTTGTTCAAAAAAGCATAAAATTAATTTCATGTTTACGGCCTTCGCTAAGTCATGTTCCATAAACAAGATACTAGCATCCGCATATTGCAGAATTGAAATGCCACCATTAACTAGGTGGGGCACTAAACCACCAACCCGACCATCTTCCTTTGCCCTTGCAATAAGGATGGCTAGCATATCAACGACGATATTATCGGAGATAGTGGATCCCCTTTCCAAAGACCCTTCAACGTTTAAAAATAATGTCCAATATCATCCTTAACTTTAATACATATGCTCCCACCCTGAATAAACCTAGCTACCCATTGACACCACTGAGGTGGAAATCCCTTCATACGCAAGGCTTGTTGAAGGAATGACCATTTAATTTTATTGTATGACTTTTTAAAAAGGACCCCATCCATTTTATTCCTTTCAATTTCATGGATAGTTTCATGGAGAATAACTACCCCCTCTAGGAAATTTCTTCCTGGTATGAAAGCTTATTGAATAGGTCGCACTACTTTATGCATAATCATAGTTGCTCTATTAGTTCCAACTTTAGTGAAAACTTTGAAACTAACATTCATAGACAAATGGGTCTATATTGTTCAATTCTACTCTCATATTTCTTCTTAGGTAATAATGTTATAACACCAAAATTCAACTTATATAATGGCAACTCCCCATTTGCAACTGCGTGAACAATGCCATCATATCATTTTTATTAACGTCCCAAAACTTTTGGTAAAACTCCGTAGCCTGGAGTTTTATTGTGTTCTATTTGAGAGATCGCTTCAAACACCTCATCTTCTGTAAAAGATGATGTGAGAATTACCCTCTCCTCCTCATTGAGTTGTGAGATATCATGAGTGACTTCTTCTCCCATGCTGATACAATTAGGTACCAGCGCACCAAATAATTGTTTGTAGTATTCAGTTATGAAGACTTTGAGGTTCTCTTGACCTACTATAGTCCCCTCGTTTTGATCAAGCTGAAAGATCTTTTTCTTTCGATGCTTTCCATAGCAATAAGTGAAAATAATTCGTATTATTCTCCCCTTTTTGAATATGTTTAACTTTAGCGATTGAGCCCACTTGGTCTCTTCATCTCGCCTTAGAGGTGTAAGTTCAGCTTTTAAATCAAGTTCATCTATTAGAAGAAGTTTGCACATCCTCTCCTGTCTTAGATTCCACTTAAATTTTTACAGACTCTCTTTCTCCTTCTTACAGACTCCACTTAAATTCTTTGCCCATCCTCTCCTGTCTTAGATGTCTTATCTTATTTTGCCATCTTTCAACAGGAGAATTTCCGGTATAACCATCTCATAAAAACCATCCTGGCGCATCTAGGATAGCTCAAATGAAAAGTGATTTTTATTACCATGGTGAGTTGGGTCTCCTAAAATAAGGGTGTATGATCAGACCCCGTATGAGTCAGAGCACGAACCATTACAAGAGGAAATTTTTGCTCCCATTCTACATTGATTAGAACACGATCCAACTTCTCAATAATTCCTGGTGTCTTCTATGCCTATATATCTATAAAATGCAAATCCCTAGTGCAAAGAAGATGAAACAAATAATGGACCAAATGGGACTCTGTGATGGAATTAATGAGAAATGAGCTAGTCGTCTTTGGTTCAGGGAAGCCTTGCTCCTTATAAAATAGTTTGTGTGGTAGGCAGTGGCATGAAGAAGACACTCGTCCTCTTGGAGTCTTGGTAGGTAAATAGCTAAGAATCCTCTGGTTATTGCTTTGTCCTTCTGTAGGTCATGCACTATGAAAACTTTACCAATCTTTTAACCTTCTTAGCCTCCTTTTGAAAAGGAAGAACTTTATTAATCTTTCAACGTCTATATCAAGATGACACAGCCAATACACGATTTATCATTACAAAATTCATGAAAAACAAAGCCCAATTGCTACCATTCGGTCATCAAATGAGAACACACAAGCCAATTAGAACCAACAACATCAGTTAGAAACTATCATCTGTGATCGCACCAACAGTAAAAAAAATGTAATTTGGATATCACTTGAAAGATTCCAATATTCTATTAAAATTTAGGTACGTAGTTGTTTATGGTTAAGAGCACCACCCACCACACACGAACTGAACCTAGTATTACTACTGGATTGTCTTTATTGTTCAGATGAAACACGAGCAAGACATACTAAAGTATAGCAACATGATTACATGAACATCAACTTCCATGCTAGACTACTCTCTAAAGTCAAATAGCTGGAAGTCATGCCATACATACAATTTTTTCAATAAACTAGCAGATAGATGTTATTCATAGCAAAGAACAAGCTACTTGCATCAGCAATTGCACTAAGACGGAACAAGGTAATTGATGAAAGCTTCTGCTTTAGCACCCAAAGTTTTCATGCCGTCGCGGGTGGCCATCTCATCGTCCTCGAACTGGTACGCTGGAGCGCAGGTCACTCCGACGAATGAATAGTGCAGGTCAGGGTTCCTTCCAGGTGTCTTGACGAAAACACTGCCGTCTTCGGTGAAGGACTCGATGTCGTGGGTCAGGAAGGCACCGAACCACACATTCGGAGGGACCGTGTACTGCGGCCTCTGCCCTTCCTGTAGATCGGAACCGACGACTGTCATTTTGACTTGCCCATCATCATGCACCTCAAATACCTGAAACAGATTATTGGTTAGACAGGAAGTATGCTTAGAGAAACAGAGAATGATCAGCAATTTTGTTTTGTGTTGAGTTTGCAGACCGTGAGAGGCTCCCCCATGTAGTAGTGCCATGTCTCAGCGCAAGGGATGCGGTGAAGCCGAGCAATCTCCCCAGCAGGAAGGAGGAAATAGATTGCACTACTCACAGCACGGTCCACCTTATCTACAAGAATTAAACACGAAGTAATAAATTAGAAAATAACTGTTGCTTAACACAAGCTTTCTTTCAGAAACCTCAGCACAACCAAGTGGACAACACACAAGTTTCCTTGTTACCTACTTTGGAAACTCATATATCAATGTGACCTTTAATTGCTATTATATTAGCCAAATATGAAGAAAAAAAAGTGCACGGTGCTTGAAAAGTATTTAATGGATATGCACAAGAGAGTGTCGCAGCTATTCAGGCTGTTGATTATCCATTTGTTGTAATATCTGAAAGTTAAGGTTGTGATGGCTCATGTGAGCTAACAGAGATAATTCAGTGTTTCGTTGTTCTGACAGGATGACTCACTGGCACAAGGATGCTAAATCCATTGTTTAGTGTGGCATAGCCTCTCAAACTAGCACAACAATGGCTGAGTAGAGCCGTATTACAGTAGAAAACTGTACAAAAATTATTGGATAAATATATTTGTTGGAGTTTCAAGAGAAGGTTTCAATCTACAAACCTGTTGAGGGGTTAGGAAATCCCATAAGAGGTAAGTCGAAACTCATAAATTATATATGCCAAGTAAGGGCCATGTTCATCTTATTTCTACAATCATATTAAAACATGGACTGCAAATAACAAGTCTGCTTCTACAGTTGTATTTGATCTAGCAAGAAGTCCCGGTTAATTAATACAGAGGCTCCAAAGCATGCTCGATTAAGATATATGAAATATGAAAATACTTTCTTATTTGTTCTCACCTTGAATATTTTTTAGGTGCAAGAACACACCAAAATCCAGAGAGTTGCAAGCACAATAAATTTGTAATTTTAGACTTTGATCATTGTTTGAAAATATCTTCAACGTGCATAGCTAGAAAATGATGGCATGCATGTTTTCCTGAACCATAGAACAGTACGTGTACGACAAAATATCTAAGCATGAGAAACAATAAATTTCTCCATGCATGATAATCGAAACAAGGGAGTATTTAGAAGCAATAGAAGTGATTAATGGAGAGTTTAATTTTTGGTCACAAGTATCGGATGGAGAATCATGAAGTTGAGTTAAACTTTTCGGACAGCTAAGATTTGAGAACTTGGAGCAACCATATAGCCAAAGAAGACACGGGCCTTCTCTATCTTCAGTGGATTGTAAAAATGGACGTTTTTATGTTGTCTTTATGTTGCCTGGAGGTAGAAGTTCTAGTCGTGTGCTGAGTCTTTCTTCAGAAAGTATAGTAGAGTGTTCCTAAGTGTGTGAATTGGAGGAACTGTAAATCTCAAACGAAGATGTTTATCTGGTTTCATTCCCAGCAATGAAATCGGGGGCTATGCCCCTTAATTCGAAAAAAAAAAACGATTTCGATGTTGCTAGAAACTATTGAGAGAACCCCCGACCGAATAGTCATGCACCACTCACAAGTCACAAGCATTGGCGTTGCTTCCTGATCTAAATCAAACTAATTACCATCACTCACAAACTCGGTTCACAAAATGGACTGCAGCTACTTGCAAGAACCGAAAAGCCACTAAACCTAGTGCTTCTAGAGTTCTCAAACTCGACTCAGGCCGGTCTAATCGAAGAGAGCACAATCCCAGCGCGAGATCAAGCAAACGATCCAAGGACGAAGGCGGGCTTACATTGGGGTGGGAGCGCGGACTTGGGGAGCGCGACGGAGGGGTCGCGGAAGGTCTCCAGGTAGAATCCGCCGTCGGGGTGGCGGTGCAGATCCAGCGCCGCGACCACCTCCGCGGCCGTCTTCTTCTCCGCGCTCGACAGCGCCATGGATTTCGCTTTTGCCTCCCCGGTCGGTGCTTCCGGCTCCTATCTGGTCTTTCCAAGCAATCTGGGCCGTCAACTGTGATAGATGGCCCAGCAACTAACGGCTCAGATTGCTCCACGCCGAGCACAAGGCACACCTACCTGGCTCGGTCGGGTGCTCGAACCACACGCCGCGCACAAGCCAGACCCAACCACGACGAACCCACCACCACCACCCAGACCCCCCACGCGCGGCGGCGGCGGCGGTGCCCCGCTCGACACCGGCGACCATGGCTCTGATGGCCATCTTCGTATTCCTCCTCGTCGCCGCGCTGCATGTGCTCGACAGCATGCTCGATCTCGCCAGGAAGGTCAGCCACATGGAACTTCTTCTCTCTTCTTTCTTCCCTAGATGAATTTGGCACCGATTCCCCCGTAGACTTTACTGGAAAACCAATTTCGGGGCTAATTGAGGCGGATGTGATTCCTTCTATCAATAAAAGATACTACTTTCTTGGATTAGTGGATCTGCTGCATTGTGCAATTTCGACTGCTAGACATGTTCCAACTAATCTTGTCCTGCCGGCTCCTGTTACAGAGGGGATCATTGAGCGACGCGCAGCTCAAATTACGGGTGGAAATTTCGGAGATCAACAAAGAGGCCAGCCTTCTGTCAACGTAGGCGGTTTCCTTACTGTCTCCCCCCTCCTCCCCGTTCTGATTTGGGGTTTCCGATAGAATTGTTCTTCTTTAAACCTTTATGTTGTCCCATCTCACCGATTATTTTCCCTCTTCATTCATTATTGCAGGCCCTCAACGTTTGCGCAGTGCGCAAAGCTCAAGCGGCTCGCTGTTGCTAAAGAGAAGGAACTTTCAAAGTGTAAGAGATGAACTCTTGTTGTCTTTGTAGTTGGTTCACCGTCTTGTTGCATCATGGGATGTGATCTTTCCTCCAGATTAGCTGATCACGTAATTGTTACCAATGTTATTTATGAACGTTTGAGATTCTAAAAGAACTCGCTGTTGTTACCCAAGCAATTCCCATCCATTAGCATACATTAATAAGCTGTGTATTTACAATCTGCACCGTCTACTTATCTTTTCCTTCTTTGTTCCAATTACAGTGCAACAGTCGGACATTAAGGGGAAGCAGTCTTTACATGACAAATATGGAAAAGTTTTGTTGGGTACCAAGGTGCTTCTTCATTGCAGTTCATATCTATTTTATTTGGCGTTTGTACTCTTAGGAGTGTCTCATTAAATTCATCTGGTTGTAGGTCCTAACCTATGGTCTGCTCGTTCTGTGGTTTTGGAGTGCACCTGTAACGACTGTACCCAAGCATCTTCTACAGCCCTTTGGTATGTCGCCACTTATCTCATATTCACATTTCAGTTTGTTCAAATGCCTGTTAGCTACAAATTGCATTCCCAGCTCAGTGTGTTGTGTTAGTATATTACTCCAATTTTCGTTTTTAGATGTTTTATATATAATGCATACAGTTGACGTTTTTGAAACATTGAGATACAGAGTTATAAAGTTCGTTATATAAACTTCTGTCTCGTTAATTTTTTAATAATGGTTATTACTTGTATCAAATGAGAAAGCTAGTCGTCAGAAGTGTAATCAGAGACAGGTTATGTTGAACTCAGTTTCTAAAACAACGAGTAAAACACAACTAAGTGCTAGCACACAAAGTAATGGAGAGCCTAGTGAACTCTAGAAACAAAGTTATGGTAAAAAAGATCAACCATATAATAATTTTTCAACCAAACTATATGGGTATTTTTCTCTGCAAATTGACAGAGCGTACCATATTATTCTGTTCATTTTCAGATCATCAATATGCACAATTGCTATAAGGCTGTTGGAGTAACATTTGTATTTGTATTTAGTATACTGTCTACTTGAATTTTGGATTGTGTGGAGTGTTGACATAGTTGCAACTTTTTTAAGGCAACAATACTATCGAGTTTCAGTTTGGATGTTATGTTCTTGCTTTACACTATCGGAACATAATTGCTTCATTTATTCCATTTTCTTCCCATGGCACATATTGTATAAATCAAAATTATGAAGAAGTTAGTAATTTTGAATGATTCACAGGAAGGATGTTCTCCTGGAAAGGTGTTGATGCTGCTACGGGCCATGTTGTGGTAAGCATAATCAAACTTCACATCAAGGACCTCCTTTGTGTATCACCTTGCTGAAGATATCACCCATGAACATGAAATTTTTATCTTTGGAATATCCTTTTCTGGAGGTTTACTAAAAGGATTGGCAAAATACAGCATGGGCTGTCTTATTTTGTTATACCCTCTATTTTTGTGCCCAATTATCTTAACACATTTTATTTTTGGAAAAGCTTTCCCAAATGAAAGCTACACTGAATAAGTTTCATGGAAATTGAAAGTTAATACATTTTTCTGTGTCTAATGTTTCCTTGTTGCTGATGCAGGTTGGAATTGTCCCATGGCTATTTTTGACTTCTCGCGTCAGCAAATTATTATCACAAAAACTTGCCCCCATTTTTCTGCATTAGTAGATCATTTTGATGAATTAGACGTGATTTGAGTTTTTTGTTCTCTCACTTTTTGTACATGACCTTTCTGCCTGATTTTGTACTTCTGCAACACCGTTCCTTGAGGTGCTCGCACTTATCTGTAAAATTCTGTGTGTGCTTACCTGGCCAGCTGAGCTGATACCTATGGGGGAGTTTGATGTATCATAAATGAAGCATCTGTGGTGCAAATAGGCCCCTTCCTTTTTGTTCTCAAGAATGTACCAGCCTTGAATTACTAGCACTGTAATCATATTTCGTTGATTTAATTGGACATGGAATGGCAGTGTAGTTTATAAAAATAAACCAAGAACATTCGATTTGTTTGGCATTTTATTTATCAGTTTGATTAGAAGCTTCATACTCCAGTGCAGGCTTGCTCTGCTCATGGATTTGCTCAAGGAGGAAATCATCTTTTAATTTACTTCATACTTAATGTATGACATTCTGAAGTAAATTCAAAGGAAGTTATATACTCCCTCCGTTCTAGTGAATAAGACTTTTTAAAAGTCAAGTCAACTAAGGTTTGACCAAAAATTTAGAAAAGTCTATCTACAAATATGATATTCTACAGATATCATATGGAAATATATTTTATGATGTATTAATGATATTGATTTTGTATTTTGCATGTTAATTTTTTGTCAAACTGTAAATGGTTTTCAAAAATATATTATAAGCCTTATTCATGGAAACGGGGGTAGTATATGCAAGAGAAAGATTGGAAGGAATCTGTCCTGAAATGATAGAATAGCATGGAATGCTAGAATGACATGTAAACAAAATGTGAATGCTAGAATGACATGTACAGATAACCTCCTTTGGATTTTACACGCTAGACTAGAATTTCCTGACTAGCAACAAGTAACTGGTCTTACAGATAAACCTCCGAGAAACTTTGTTGCCGATTTGAAAACCTTTGGTTTGCCAAATTTCTTGCAAGTAGAAGTTCAGCGAATTATGAAAAATTGCCATTCCAACAGTGCACGTACACTTCCAATCAGACGGGATTATCATGATCCACTGCGAGGCTTGCTAAGCCAACATAGCAGCCGCCGCAGTTGTCAATCGCAGCAGACAATCTGGGGCTGTCGTTGATCTAAAGGCACACTGGTAGAGGTAATTGCAGCAGAATTACAAACGTGCAAAAATTTCGTGCATTTGAGCTGGTGGAATCCCTGCCTCACGCGCGCGGATGCGCCTTGGCGCCATCCTCGGCCGCCCTGCTATTCCCGGCCAAGAAGCAGAGCCCCAAGAAACCAAAACTACCCCGGGAACCATCCTCAGGCAGGCGCGTCTCGCACGCCGGCCTCCCCGCCACCATGGGCCCTTCTCCCCACCACCTGCTCCTCTTCGCCGTCGCCGTGGTCCTCCCGTTGGTGGCCGCCGACGAGGGCATGACGGAGGCGGAGGCGCTGATCCACCTCAAGAAGTCCTTCTCCAACTCCTCCTCGGTCTCCTCCTGGCTCATCACCAACAACGACGGCGGCAAGTCCCCCTGCGCGCCCGGATCGCACGAGTGGCACGGCGTCGTGTGCAGCAACGGCAAGGTCACGGGCCTCCGCCTCAGCGGGCTCCAGCTCGGCGGCACCATCGACGTCGACGCGCTCTCCAGCTTCCCCGACCTCCGCTCCGTCTCCTTCGCCAGCAACAACTTCACCGGCCCGCTCCCCAGCTTCCACCGCCTCACCGCGCTCAAGTCCATGTACCTCTCCGACAACAAGTTCGACGGCCCCATCCACGACGAGTTCTTCCCCAACCTCAACCACCTCAAGAAGCTCTGGCTCGACGGCAACGATCTCTCGGGCCCCATCCCGGCGTCCGTCGTCCAGGCCGAGGCGCTCATCGAGCTTCACCTCGAGCGCAATAGCTTCTCCGGGGAGCTTCCTCCCGCGCCGCCCCCCGCGCTCAAGTCCTTCGACGTCTCCGACAACGACCTCGACGGCGTAGTTCCGGAGGCCTTCAAGCGGTTCGACGCCGCCGGGTTCCGCGGGAACCAGTACCTCTGCTTCGTGCCGAACCCCGGCCAGCAGTGCAAGCGACCGGATGTCGCGCCACCGCCCGGGTCGGCGTCCGGCCTCGGAGACATCTTGGTTCTCGCCGCGGTGATCGTCTCGGCCGTCGTGTTGGCGGTGGTCCTCTGCGCGTGCTGCTGCGGTGGCGGCGGTCGCGTCCACGACTACGACCACGCCAACAAGGGCGACACGGAGGACACGCCGCCGGTGTACATGGTGAAGCAGGGATCGTCGGCGACGCAGAGGAGGAGCACGTCGTGGCTGGGTAGGAGGACGGGGTCGTCGCAGGGCGGGCGGCACCGGAGGTCGTCATCGGCGGCGAAGGTGGACGACGGGAGCTCCGGGGGCGGCGTCGGCGACCTTGTCATCGTCAACGACTGCAAGGGTGTGTTCGGGCTGACGGACCTGATGAAGGCCTCCGCGTCGGTGATCGGCGGCGGCGGAGGTGGCGGGATCGGGTCGGCGTACAAGGCGGTGATGGCGAGCGGCGTGGCCGTGGCGGTGAAGCGCGCGCGCGACATGAACCGGGGCACCAGGGACGCCTTCGAGGCCGAGATGAAGCGCCTCGGCGCCATGCGCCACGCCAACCTGCTCCCTCCGCTGGCGTACCACTACCGCCGGGACGAGAAGCTGCTCGTCTCCGAGTACATCCCCAAGGGCAGCCTCCTCTACGTGCTCCACGGCGACCGTGGCATGGACTACGCCGCGCTCGACTGGCCGACGCGGCTCAAGGTGGCCGCGGGGGTAGCGCGCGGCGCGGCATTCCTCCACGCGGAGCTCGCCGGACACGAGGCTCCGCACGGGAACCTCAAGTCGTCCAACGTGCTCCTCGCGCCGGACTTCGAGCCGCTGCTCGTCGACTTCGGCTACTCCGGCCTCGTCAACTACACGCAGGACTCGACGACCATGTTCGCTCGCCGCGCGCCCGAGTGCGTGGCGGGACACCCGGTGACCGCCAAGGCGGACGTGTACTGCCTCGGCATCGTCCTCCTCGAGCTACTCACCGGCAAGTTCCCGTCGCAGTACCTCCAAAATGCCAAGGGCGGCACGGACCTCGTCATGTGGGCGACCACAGCGCTGGCCGACGGCTACGAGCAAGACCTGTTCGACCCGGCCATGGTCACGGCGAGCAAGTTCGCACTGCCGGACATGAAGCGGCTGATGCAGATCGCAATGGAGTGCGTCGAGGCGGACCAGGAGAGGCGGCCGGACATGAAACAGGCCGCGGCCAGGGTGGAGGAGGCGGTGGCCGCGGCGCTGGCTAGGGTGAGGGAGAGGCAGGGCGCCGGAGAGGGAGACGCCGACAGCAGAAGCTCGCACGCCTCGTTTGTAAGAGACGAGTCCATGCAGCGGGTCACAAGCGACGGCGAGCGGTCGTAGCGGCATCTCGTGAGTCAGTGAGCTGGCCGGAGTCAAATTTTGTAAGTCGATGTCATTGGTCCCTTTTCTGTATATCACTAGTCATCTCCTGTACATGTAAATGTAGCTCCAGAAATGAGCAATCAAAACATTTATTCTGTAAAAAGGGTAAATGTATGTACAGTAGCTCATGTAAATTGCACAATTTAGTTGATTGATTCCTCCTCACAGAACATATGTATTCTCGTTGTTGTCTACTCACAAATAATCTTCCTAAACACACTCACAAAATCCTCACAGAAGAAACATAGTACCGTATTCCTTTTTACCAAAAGCATTTGATCACATTGAAACCACTCAAAAATGGATGTTGCTAAACTTCTACTTTTCTAACTTGGCTTGTCTTCTCCTTGTCATACAGCCTGCTGAGCGAGGTTGTTCTGCAGCGAAAAATAGAACATACAGATATACATCAATACAGGAAGCACAAGAAAAGGTAGGAAGAGGATACATTGCAAAATGAGGAGAGAATGAGGCATTAACGGAAAATCTGTAGGATCCAACAGCTCTAACAGTTCCTTTGATCTTAACTGTACAGTATGTAATTGTGTATGTATGGATGGTTGTATTCTAACTCCATGTGTAGAATGGGATGCATATAATAAGGTCCTTAATTTGTTTACATGGCTTTGTTTGACCTTGGTAGATGACATTTTTCAGGATGCGTCTGCCACATGTTTTTAAGAAACCACGGGATAGGGTCATGACCTGACTTGTAAGCCCTTGTCTCTCAGCAAGTGTTTACGCCCTTAATTGGTCGCATGATCCATCGATTCCTGGTGCTTTTATCTTTGGGTGAATTCTTGAAGTTCAGTTCATCGTCCCCTCTGCATCCGCACCTTTTTCAGCAAACTTTTTTCTGCGAAACCACACCAGAGTGGCAGAACCACATGAAGTGCTCAGCTAGCTTCTGAAACTGAGAACCAGCTGTGACCGGCACCCTTCCTGACATTACTGCCATCAAGCCGCTCTCTCAACACCTCCTTTTCACGCCATTGACATTGTTCAGCATACATATTGGACAGCAAAACATAAGGGCCATAATTCCATGGCTCTAGCTCCATGACCTTCCCTGCTGACCTCTTCCCCAGCTCGACTTCTCCATGCAAGCCGCAAGCACCTAGGAGTGACTCCCATGCCAATGAATCCATTTCCAATCCCATTGCTGTAATCAATGTCTCTGCTTCTTTTAGCCTCCCAGCGTGTCCTAGAAGATCAACCAAGCATGCACAATGCTTCCTCTGTGGCTTAACATGGTGATCCTCAACCATGGAGCGGAAAACCGCAAGCCCTTCGTCCACAAGATCCCCTTGGCTACATGCAGAAAGGACTGCCAGGAATGTGACACCATCGGGCCTAAACCCGTCATGAACCATTTCTCTGAAGCACAAAACAGCTTTCCTGGCCTCGCCATGACGCCCAAAGCCGACGATCATAGTTGTCCACGACACCACATCATGCACCTGCATCGTGTGAAAAACAAGCCCAGCATCCGACGAGCTGCCACACTTGAAGTACATGTCAAGGAGGGCGTTCCCGACAATTGTGTCCGAGCAAAACACCGACTTCATGACACGAGAATGCGCCATCTTTCCATGCTCAAGGCTTGCAAGGGCGCCAAATGCCGAGAGCACCGAGGTGAAGCAGTAGTCATTCTCCCTTTCCCCAGCCTTCACCATCTCTTTGTAGAAGCTCACTGCTTCCACAGCAAGGCCGTTCTGAACGTACCCAGAAATCATAGACGTCCAAGTGATTATGTTGGGCTCGGATGTTCTTTGGAAGACTTGGGCAGCTGAATTAGTCTCTGCGCCACATTTCAGGTACATGGTGATAAGAGCATTGCAGATGGCCGTCTCTGAGTCAACCCCAATCTTACAGGCCCATGTATGGAGCTGCAAGCCGAGGCTGATATTGTCCTCACGCGAACAACACGCCTTCAAGAAGCTCGCCAGCGTGAACCCGTCGGTAACGCCTCCAGCCCTGCGCATCCTCGACAGCATCTCCACAGCACGCGGCAGGCTCCCGCGCCGCGTGCATGCATCGGTCATCACATTCCAGCACACGGCGTCTGGCTCGACAACCTCCTGAAACACGGCGGTGGTGGCGCCCGTGTCCCCCCGCTGCTCATATGCGCGCACCAGAGCTGTTCCCACGAACGCATTCGAGCAGAGCCCGAGCCGCACCGCGTGGGAGTGCACTTGCCGGACGAGGCCATGGCTCGCCCCAGCGCACGGCAGCGCGAGGAGAACTGAAAGGGTGGTACCGTCAGGCCGCACGCCGCCGTCCTCGCGTAGCATGCGCGAGTAGGCGCGGGCGCCCTCGGCGGCGGAGCCCGAGCGGGAGAGGCGCCCAATGTGGGTGTTGTAGGAGACGGTGTCCCGCTCGGGCATTGCGTCGAACAGCCTGCGGGCGAGGGCGGGCGGGCCATTGCGGGAGAAGAGGCCCAGCAGCCTGTTCCATAGGTAGGTGGTGGAGGAAGAGGAGGAGGCCTCTAGCCTTAGGACGCGCGCGGCGACAGCGAAGAGGTGGTGGTCGCGTGCACTGGAGGAGGCGCGCGGCGGCGAGCGGGTCACGAATCGGGAGCGGACGCCTTTCACCAGCGTCTGCGTCTGGCCTCCCATGCAGCACAGCGTGGGTCGTATAGCATCCAGACACAAGATTTATTCCTTTCTCCCTGTCAATTCGCGCCGGTCAATGGAGACATATTTAGCCAAATCTTTGGTGATGGCCCAAGACACGGAAGGAGGAAGAAGCAGTCTCAATCTAATCTGCACTTCAGCTGCCGCAAGTAGATCATCCGTACCTGAAAAACGAAGAGCACCAAAGCCACAAGTCCGAATTTCTGGAGAATCAAAATCATTGCCTGGTGGCTCAATTCATCCACAGATTACATGCAGTGCCCAACTCCCCCTGGGCTGGTTGGACTCAACAAGCTCATTAGTCATTACGACAGAGGACTTGGGGATGCTATCTCCACAGGAACCAATACCTGGACTCTGGAGACATTTGAATTGGAGATGAACTGCTACATCTGCTTGTACAGAGAGATAACCGCACAGTTCCTTGGCAGCACGAGAACTGTACCATCTTCTAGTTTGATGACTGGATGTTGGACCCCTATGAACGCACACACGCACACCCTACCCCTATGAGCACCTCCGAAAGACTGAGCCGGCAGATTGGATCTTGAAATTAACGAAGTCACCACAGGCGCCTCGCTGTCGACGGGAACGTCGCCTCCCACTGAATGAATATTCCGCCTTTATGAGACACACAGACGTCAAACCTGGGGTTTGAACTCTGGTGGGCTGGGGGTACAACCACCCTCCTAACCACCCAACCTCAGGTTGGTTCTCAGTAGTTGACGCTTCTGTGGTCTTTTACTTCAATCTTTCAAGACATCGAATGGTGTCATATCAGATTATTGGCGCACATACAGATCAAAGACTTTCTGCGTCAGAAACCTGTACCAAATGTCTAATTCTAGGGTTCCAAGACCTTGCTTCCTCTGCAGTTTGGAAGTGCGCGGCTCCCCAAAAAAAAACCTTCCTGTGGCTTTTGATTAAGCAGAGTTCTCGAGTTTGGGCGATGTTGCGTCGTCAGGGGTTGTCCACTCTGATGCCGGTCCGTCTGGCTGTAGCACCAGCGAAACAGCAAAACCGCTTGGTATTGTAGTGTCCTCATACTAGAGCTGTGTTGCAGAATTTCTGAACTAACACGCTGGAGCTACTAACACCGGAGGTCTTCTCATGTTATGAAAAGGAGCTGTTTCGCAGGTTAACCTTCATTGCTGGACTTGGTGGTGGTTGAAGCTCTATGGACAATCTGGTTGTCTCGCAATAGGAAGGTCTTCGACAACATCACAACCCCACCTCAGGTGGTTGTAATACAATGCACTGAAAACTTAAAGCTATGGCTGTCTCCGACAAGGCATTTGGAATAACGGGCTACTCTCTGCTTGATTGAAGATTGGCCCGATGAACAATCCTCTTCAGTTATTTGTTTCCCGCTTTTGTACTTTATTTTTCTTTTCACCTTCCCTTAGTGCCTTATGCTTTCTTGCCCTGTTATGTCCACATAAAAGGATAATTTTATGCATACAGTACTCTAAACACAAGACTACCACACATAAATAACGCAAAGTGATGTGTTCGACCAAAACATTCAGAACTACGGACAAATTTGCAACGCATTTTGTACCACTGGATATGGATCCACCAGTGCTGCGGAACAACCCCACATTCATAGCATTGAACTTCAATATCCACAACTTCAGTTACTTATGGCAAAGTTTACAATGGGTGAAACTGTATCAATTAAAGGTGCATTAAGACTAATTAGTTCAGTCATGTTCGGAAGATACAAACAGATAACTAGACAAATAGCTCCAGCTTCAGAAGAAATGTGCAGTGAATATTTAGTTATCTTTTGGTAGTAACGTTACCTCATCATGGTTTCAGATTTTTTTGGAAATGAAGCATTATCATATAGGTTCTGAAAGGGTCCTATGAATGTAACAGAACAATAAAGTTATGAACTTATGATAGTCAGGTTGTACTGTGAAGAGATAATTATGTCTTCGGTTCTTCATTTTACACATAGCACAAAGCCACAAATCAGGAAACTCAAAATGATGCAACCAAATGTGGATAACTAGATAGACATATCAGAATTATACAGCACTTCTACTCTCAGTTCACTGACCTGTCACCATGGCAACATATGCATGAGACTACAAAGTGATGAAATCAGCACAGTAAATGATATCAAGTTATCGACTTACTAACTAATCTATTTTAGCAAAATATGAAGAAAATAACAAGATTTATATAGAAAACAGCCGAGCAAGAGGAAGCTATGAAACAAACTACCCATATAAAGGTATAAATAAGAAGACTCACCAGAGAAATGGTTCATGGCTGTTCATGTAATAGGAGTGTGCAGCCATCAACCATGTACCTCATGTTCCTGACAAGATTTCAGTGTGCAACAAATGTGAGTACAATAAATTACAAACTGCTAGGGTGTATTCAGCCCACTGAAATGTAGATAGGTATCATAAATGTGATCAATTCCTAAGCTGGTGTTAACACTCGTTACTCACCCCTACGAGGCTGCTATAAATATTCTAATGATGAATATCATTGTGTTACCAGTTCACCACACTATCAAATGAAGCATGTGTTAGGCAAAAGAAAGCAGCCCCTTTCTAATTCTATGAGTTTGGGCCAATGCATCAAATGAAATTTAAGTTTGAGACCAATATAATTACCCTTTAAACAATTCAAAATCTTACTTACAATATGACATGAATAAGGCATTGTTTTGCATCATAATGTCGCATGACGATGTCACATTGAGTCAAAGATGCTATCTCTGTTGCTTGTTCGTCCTGCAAGGAAATGATACAAATACGAAAGTACTATGTAAAACCATAAAATTGTAGGCTACAAGTTACAGAAGAGACGATAACCATTACCAGTATGAACTTGCTACAACTGTGACAAACCTGGAACCAAATGCATCCCGTCTTTTCTTTGATCACACTCATACCTTGACCGATCAAATCGCAGTGATGTCACCATTCCTTCTCCCTTTTTCTCCCATTAAGAAACTTCATGTAAATGCCACAACGCCGCTTGAGAAAATGTCATGATGAAGCAAAATAAGCACTACTTCAGAACTGCCTGTGTGCTTTGTTCTCTAACAAATCTTGCTCTCCGTGTTCCTTTTTTAGATTTTCTTGATATGACAAGACCCTGTTTTTTCATTCTCTCCAGTTTTTCTTTCCTTCCTTGTATATCAGCCTTAATAACTTCGGCCCTGCTTTCTTCTGACAACAGAGCTAATCTAGAGAATTTCTTTGGCCATACTTCCCCAAGTTTGCCGTGTATATCTTTAAATGTGGATACAAGACCAGCTCTCATGAAGTACCCTTCAGTGAGCTTAATTGAGTTCATTTTTGGAAGAGCTGGGGCGTCTTTCAACTCAAGATCCATGCAGAAAGGAGAATCTTTCAGCCACATCTTAAGAGAGTAAGACTTTGCCACAAAGCGACCTGATCGATTTCTACATGGCAAGAAAGGGGAGCCCATTTCCAAAAGGTAAGCTCTTATGGTTTTACGCAAGGATACCATGTTATATTCCCCCTCCCCTGTGACCAGTACAATAGATTTGGGAGATTCTGGTGAACCTTGGAGTGAAGCATCCTACATTGCAAATGGAATTTATAGATGGCATGTTAACAATCAGATGGAGGAGTAAGATTTAAGGAATCAACAAAATTTTAAACCATTTAAACGGAAGTCTCTCCACATTAGGTATACAGGACTAAAGCAAACGGAGTAAGGGTAAATTTATATCAGGACGTTGAAACTGTAAGAACATTTTTTTCAGGGGAATATTCTGAGTTGTTTTGGTGCTTTCAATTAAATTAATGCCCTCAAGTAGAAATCATCTATACCTAGCTACTAAGAAATGCGATAAATAACCTGTATTTAAGCAATAAATATGTTCACTATGTTATAATTAGTTTATAAACTCCAGCATTAGGGCATAAAGTACATACATGCTAATTAGTGAATCTGTCAAGCTGGCATGATTCTCAGTGAAATGTACTGTAAAGAAATTTTGTTAGGAGCACCTACTTGCATGTGATCAAGCCATAGTGTTAGAGCGATAAGTGCAGCCCCAGCAGACAACTTCCGGACGTCAGCTCCCCAATCTTTTTCTATCACCCTGCAATCATTCACACAATAAATGTCAATGCCACTACCCTCTCCTTGAATTGTAACCTAGATGGTAACGGCTGAAAGGTGATAACAGCAGTGGAAACAATGAATAAGAATTTAACGGGAAAATGGTATTTTTACAATTAGCCAAAAAGCAGCGGCATCGTTAAAAATCCAACACAGGCTAGTGTCTCTTTGGGGTGAAGCCTGGGGACAGTAACTGTTTGCTCACATATATCTTTAACCAACTCCTAAATGTTCAGATGAAAGATTAAAAATATTACAGTATTACATTGTGCCTTTTTCTGCAATAGTTTTTTTTAAGGCTGTCAACCGAGTTACTATCTGTAATTATCTATGATTGCTTTCCTTTATCAGTTGCATTTGTCTGGACAGGAACTATCAGTGTGTGGCCCACTAATTTGGGTTAAAAATAATGCACATGAAATGCAGATTCGAAAGCACAAAGTTAAGTATAGCTTCTAACGAGAATATTCAGACTTCAGAGTTAAAGATTGCGGTATGTACCGAAAGACATTATGATGGTATATGCTTCTGTTCACCGCCAACTGGAAAATGTATGAAGCAGTTGATCGACGTTCAAATGCCCACAACAGGTCTTCTAGTGCATTTACAAAGTTCAGAGCAGCAGAATCTTCTAGAGCCTCGAGTTCTTTAAGAAAATTGTCAGCCTCAGTTAATAGAGATGAAGTCCTCTCAGTCAGGAGCCTGCAAAATGTGCAAGAAGTTATAACCAAATTTAGCATGTGAATTACTCCCTCCGTCCCGTTGAAAGTTGACGTAGATTTTTCTAAATTTGGATGTATCCACACAGTAGATAGTGTCTAGATACATTCAAATTTAGGCAAATCCAAGACAACTTTCATGGGACGGAGGGAGTATGTCCCATCATTTTAAACAAACTCAAAGAATGGTGTCAACCTAATGGGAAGATCAAATCCACAATCCCGTAAAGAGTTTAGGAGAAGAATGGCATCATCAGTTCGCTCGCACAAACTAGCGGCCCTAATGAAACATGTCCAAACTTGATGATCAGGTTGTATACCATCTGTTTTCATTTCCATTAGCTTTGTGATTCCAAGATTGTATTCACCATTTTTCAGGTAAGCATCAAAAACAGTACTGTATGGTAAAGTGCTGACTTCCAAACTGGAAGATTTCAAGCTGTTCAGTACTTTCTCAGCTTCGTCTGGGTGCCCTGCAGTCCCATAAGAAGTCATAAGGATGTGCATGGTGGCAATTGTTGGTTCGATGCTGTCCTCTTTCATAGCTGCTAGTAGTTGCTCGGCTTTGGAATGGTTGCAGGAATCCCTGTACATTTTCATCATCGTATGATACAAAGATCGATTTAATCGATAACCCTTTGATTTTATTTCTTCAAAAAGCTGTTCACCTTGCTCCCAGAGTTTTGCTTTTCCAGATGCCACAAGCAAGCTTTTATAGGATTCTAACCTGGGTGTCAAACCTCGTCTACCCATCTCATTCAAGAGAGTAAAACCTTCTTCAGGCCTCCGGTCTCTACTGTACATGACTATCAATGTGTTATATGTATCCTCATCAGGCTCTAAGCCAGCTTCCAGAATACTATGGTATAATTCTACTGTCTTGTCAAAGTCTCCATTCCCAGTATACATCAAAAGAAGGGTATTAAGTATGGCTAGATCTGGCTTGAATCCTGCTCCCTCCATCTCCTCAACCATCAATTCAACATCCCTGAATCGTTTATTACGGCAGAGCAAGGAAATCATACTTCTGTAGATGTGCATATTTGGCAGGTATCCTGCTTCCTTCATTCCATTATATATTTTCATTACCTCAAATACATCTCCGGCATTTGCAAAGGCTTCAAGCATAAGGATTACTGTGCTTTTGCTAATCTTGAAACCCATGTCTTGAAGCTCCTGAACAATCACATACAACTCATTCAGCCTGCCATCTATAATCAATGCTCTCATCATTCCATTAACTGAATCAACAGTTGGTAGAGGGCCCTTTTTAATCATACTGTCAAAGACTGCCCTCGCTTGCTCATAAAGGCCACTCTCGGCATAGGCATGTATCAACGCATTCCAAATCCGTCTGTCAACACCTGACTCTTGCTTCAGTCCTTTCATGAAATTTTCACCATGCTGCCAGAGTTTTGCCTTCCCATATGCTTCAATTATAGTTATTCTAGATGAAAGAGTGTTTAGCCAAATACCAGAATGTATAGCTTCATCCATCAATTGATGAGCTGTTTCTGGGAAGCCCAATTTACAGTATGTAGAGATCATACTCTCGTATATCTTCTGGGAAGGCTTTACACCGATAAACTGCATATCGCAGAACACCTGAGAAGATTCAGGAAAAAATTCAGCCTCCTCAAGGCATGTAATCAAGTGCTCGTACAAGTTACAATCTCGGCCAAAAGATCCACATTTTAATGTCTGCATACTGTTGTACTCTTGAATGGCAGCAGCAATCTTCTTCTTTTTGCACAGAAGCATGATGGAACATTCAGATATCAAGTTATGGGAGCTGGGGACATACTCCCGGATGCATTGAAGCAAAGAGAGACCTTCTTCATGCTTCCCCATCGTTTCATATGCATCCAAAATGGACAGTAAACTCTTACTGTCAGGCTCGTGTCCCTGTAGGCATGCCTTCTTTAACAGTGTAGCACCCTGAGAAATGCAATCTGCCTTGATGAGTATACTATATACCAGTTGCGGATTCATTTGACAAACAACCTCCATGTCTTGCATGACTCCTTCAATCTCCTCACATTCATTTCCTTTTGCAAGTGCAGAAAGCATGACCTGATACAAGGTGGCATCTGGTCTATAACCATCCTTCATCATTGCCCGATACATAAGCATCAGTTTTTTCGTCTCACCAGACCTTGCGATAATGTCCAGCATAACCAAATAGGCTAAACGATCAGGTTTGACACCTGATGCAACCATACGATCAAATGTCCGCTCCGCCTCGTCCTGCCTCCCACCTTTGGCATACGCACATATCAAGGCACTGAAAGTTACCAGCGTTGGTTTTAGTCCTGCATCAGCCATCTCCTCCAGCACCTTCCCTGCATCAGTAATCCTATCCATCTTCCCCAAGGAATCAATCAAGACAGTATAAGTAACAGCATCTGGAGTACAGCCTATAGCCCTCATCTCATCGTACAAACCAAGTGCCAAGTCCAGCCTGCCCATCTTTCCGTACATATGGATCATCGTATTGTAAGTTATCCCATCCTTGTTGAACCCAGCCTTGAGCAATTCCTCACAGACCCGCTCGACCGCGTCGACATCTCCTTCCTTGGCAAAAGCATGAAGGAGAGAATTATAAGTAACTGCATCCGGCTTAAAGCCCTTCTGTAGCAGCTCCACAAACATCCGCTCAGCCGCCTGTGCCGTCCCGCACCGGCCATGAACCGACACCATGGCATTGTACGTCCACAAATCAGGCCGGCACTGTGAATCCATCATATCCTGAAACACCGCCACCGCATCGTCCAGAACGGAACCTTGCGAGCAGGCACTGATGAGGGTGTTGTAAGTGATAACATCCGGCCTCAGCCCGGCCTGCCGGACCTGGAGCAGGAGATCAGCGGCTGCGCCGGGGGCGAAGCTCCCAGACTTGGCTCTGGCGTTGATCAGCGTGTTGAAGCTAACAAGGTCGGGCTCAATCCCCTGGCCGCGCATTGCGTCAAGCAGCTGCCGGACGTCGTCGAAGCGGCCAGAGCGGGCGTAGACGCCCATCATGGCGTTGAACACCTGCACGGTGGCGCCCTCGCCCACGAAGCGGAGGAAGACCCCCTCCGCGAGCTCGTCCTGGCGAGCGCGGCCGAGGACTCCGAGCACGACGGCGACCACGCGCGGGCCCGGGCCGGCGGCGCCGCTCGCCACGAGCCACTCGAAGGCGTCGAGCGCGCGGCGCCAGGAGGACGCGCCGACCGCGCGCACGACGTAGGCGAGCTCGTCGGGGGACACCCACGCGTCGTCGAGCGCCTCCGCGACGGGCGCGCCGGGGGGCAGCGCCAGGAGCCGGCCCGCCAGCTCGGAGACGCGCTCCCGCCAGTCCCGCGCCTGGCGCAGCGCGAGCTTGCTCAGCTTCTTCACCCTCGCGCGGTGCGCGCGCGCGTCCAGCGGCTCGACGGCGGAGGCGGCGGCGGGGGCGGAGGCGGAGGGCGCGGAGGAATCCTTGGCGGGCTCCCTCTCGCGGGATGGCCGCGCCGGGGTAGGAGGAGGAGCGGTGTCGGCGACGGGGAAGCGGGGCGCGGGGAGGTGCGGGAAGCGGAGGTTGGGCCAGCGGATGGAGGGGTCGGCGAGGGGGTAGTCGAAGTCGTCGCTGGCGGAGGACGCTGCGGCGGCGGTGGTTGCGCGACGGAGGTGGCGCGTTGAGGGGAAGGAGAAGGGTGGGGAGGAGACGGCCATGAGCGGCATCGGACGCAAGAGCGGGGGATCAAGCGCGCATGGAGGTGGCGGTGGAGTTGCGGGTGTGGGCAATGGCGGAGAGTAGAACGCCAACTACTAGGACACTGCCGAACTGGACGCGATAACGTTGGAAGTTTGAGCGGGCAATGGAGAAGAAGATACGGAGTATTTGGCACGACGCTCGAAAAAATCTGTTCAAGCTAAAAGGAGTCCACAGCATGTGAGCATCGGCCCAGCATTTTTCGGGTCGTTTTGTTTTCTGCCCTCACTCGCGTTATTGCAAAGCATTGGTTTTAAAGCATGCTGGGATAGGTCCTGGAGGAATGCCCAGTTTGACAGTTTCTCTAGGATCAGGCCCTGTCGAGACGAAAATCGACAACGTCGTTCGCGCGGGAGCTCCGCCTTAACATGGCGGGAGAAGCCAAAATCCCAGCGGCGTTGCGCGGCAAAGGTAGGGGTCGGTTACCCTCTCCATTAGCCCCCTCCCAAATTTTCCCTTCCTCCAAATTTCGCACCGGCGGCGACCAGATCTAGCAGCGTGCATCTCCCTTCGGTCTCCGACGCCGGACGAGGGTCCTCTTCTCCAACCGCGGCAGAGCCTGCGCACATCTGCGGTGGCTTTCGGCCGTGTCCTTCATCCGCCATGACGGCGGTAAGGGAAAACCCCTCTGCTCTACTGTAGTGTTAGATTCATGTTGGTAGAACTAGTTGGGTTCGATAAGACCGTTTGTAATGCATAGATCTTGTTTGAGTAGACCGACCAGCTCCATCTTGTGCATCACGCCGCAGCACTCATCATTTGCATACAAGCCTAGATCCTGATGGTGCATAAGAGAGCAGTTATGCATGCTGCTTTTTCTCGTGTGACTTACGGTCCTATGTTACAACGAGATCAGGAGAGGATTGCCAACCTAAACAACATCTACAACTGCAACGACGTAGAGGCTATCTAGATGCTACGGATGAGAAGAGTCCCTTTCTATGCACTTGTGAAAATGTTCAGGGGTATATGACTGTTGACTGATAGCATCCACACTACTCTGCAAGAACAAGTCGCAATGTTTCTTCATATCGTCAGTCATAACCAGAGGTTCAGAGTCATCCATAACACATTCAGGCGATCCACGGAGACTATCTCTCGGTACTTCCAGCAGGTGTTGTACGCAATTGGGGAGCTCAGAGGTAAAATGATCAAGCCAGCATCAATGAACACACCAACCAAGATCAACAACAGCTATAGGTGGTTCCCCTATTTCAGGGTGAGTACAAAATCATGTTACTTCTACCTATCAGATGTGTGGTACTGTCAGAAACATGATTGTGTGCTAAAAAATTTACAGGATTGCATTGGGACTATTGATGGTACTCATGTCACTACAAAGGTACTGAGATCAATGTCTGCAGCATTCCGCGGGAGGAAGCACTACACCAGCCAGAACGTGCTAGCAGCTGTGGATTTCGATATGAGGTTCACCTACGTGCTTGCTGGGTGTGAGGGTTTAGCTCATGATGCGAGCATCCTGTCCGACATCTTGTCAAGGCCTGATGGGTTACAAATCCCTGACGGTAAGTTCTACCTTGGAGATGCTGGATATGCATGCCGACCTGGAATTCTACCTCCCTTCAGGAAAACAAGGTATCACCTCAACGAGTTCTCTGCGAAGAATCGACCTCTGAATGCGAGAGAGTTGTTCAATGTCAGACACTCAAGCCTTAGAGTCACCATTGAAAGGGCCTTTGCTGCATTGAAGAACAGGTTCAAGGTCCTTGACCAGAAACCGTTCCACACGTTTGACAATCAGGTAAAGCTGGTCCTTGCTTGCTGCATTCTTCACAACTCGATCCTAGGTTGGGGCGAGGATGAATTATTCGAAAAGGTTGTTGATATGTCTCCGACGTATCGATAATTTCTTATGTTCCATGCCACATTATTGATGATATCTACATGTTTTATGCATACTTTACATTATATTTATGCATTTTCTGGAACTAACCTATTAACAAGATGCCGAAGAGCCAGTTGCTGTTTTCTGCTGTTTTTGGTTTCAGAAATCCTAGTAAGGAAATATTCACGGAATTGGACGAAATCAACGCCCAGTGGCCTATTTTCACACGAAGCTTCCAGAAGACCGAAGAGTCAACGAAGTGGGGCCACGAGGTGGCCAGGAGGTAGGGCGGCGCGGCCCAGGTCTTGGCAGCGCCGACCTGTCTCCTGGGCCCCTCGTGACGCCCCTTGACCTGCCCTTCCGCCTACAAATAGCCTTCGTCGCGAAACCCCCAGTACCGAGAGCACGATACGGAAAACCTTCCAGAGACGCCGCCGCCGCCAATCCCATCTCGGGGGATTCAGGAGATCGCCTCCGGCACCCTGCCGGAGAGGGGATTCATCTCCCGGAGTACTCTACGCTGCCATGGTCGCCTCCGGAGTGATGTGTGAGTAGTCTACCCCTGGACTATGGGTCCATAGCAGTAGCTAGATGGTTGTCTTCTCCTCATTGTGCTTAATTGTCGGGTCTTGTGAGCTTCCTAACATGATCAAGATCATCTATCTGTAATGCTATATGTTGTGTTTGTTGGGATCCGATGAATAGAGAATACTATGTTATGTTGATTATCAATTTATATCCATGTGTTGTTTATGATCTTGCATGCTCTCCGTTATTAGTAGAGGCTCTGGCCAAGTTTTTGCTAGTAACTCCAAGAGGGAGTATTTATGCTCGATAGTGGGTTCATGTCTCCGTGAATCTGGGGGAGTGACAGAAACCTCTAAGGTTATGGATGTGCTGTTGCCACTAGGGATAAAACATTGATGCTATGTCCGAGGATGTAGTTATTGATTACATTACGCGCAATACTTAATGCAATTGTCTGCTGTTAGCAACTTAATACTGGAGGGGGTTCAGATGATAACCTGAAGGTGGACTTTTTAGGCATAGATGCATGCTGGATAGCGGTCTATGTACTTTGTCGTAATGCCCAATTAAATCTCACTATACTCATCATAATATGTATGTGCATGGTCATGCCCTCTCTATTTGTCAATTGCCCAACTGTAATTTGTTCACCCAACATGCTATTTATCTTATGGGAGAGACACCACTAGTGAACTGTGGACCCCGGTCCAATTCTCTATACTGAAATACAATCTACTGCAATTGTTCTACTGTTTTCTGTAAACAATCATCATCCACACTATACATCTAATCCTTTGTTACAGCAAGCCGGTGAGATTGACAACCTCACTGTTTCGTTGGGGCAAAGTACTTGGTTTGTGTTGTGCAGGTTCCACGTTGGCGCCGGAATCCCTGGTGTTGCGCCGCACTACATCTCGCCGCCATCAACCTTCAACGTGCTTCTTGGCTCCTACTGGTTCGATTAAACCTTGGTTTCATACTGAGGGAAAACTTACCGCTGTACGCATCACACCTTCCTCTTGGGGTTCCCAACGGTCGCGTGTTGTACGCGTATCAAGACTATTTTCTGGCGCCGTTGCCGGGGACCTGAAGAAAAGTTACATCACAGGGATCTCTAACTCCCACGTCAACTTTGCGCCAGCAACTGTTTTCTGGCGCCGTTGCCGGGGAGATCAAGACACGCTGCAAGGGGAGTCTCCACATATCAATCTCTCTACTTTGTTTTTGTCTTGCTTTATTTTATTTACTACTTTGTTTGCTGCACTAAATCAAAATACAAAAAAATTAGTTGCTAGTTTTACTTTATTTGCTATCTTGTTTGCCATATTAAAAACACAAAAAAAAATTAGTTACTTGCATTTACTTCACTTATTTCAACATGTTTCCTTTTAATTTTACCGTAAAAGACATGCCGGTAGGACGTGAGTCTATAATTGGGAGAAATAATATAGAAGAATTTTTCAATCATGTTAGTACCGTTGAAGATTTTGAAGATAGACACTTGGTAGAACTCGCTCCTACTTATGAAATTGCTGCTGCTGCTTTAGTTCGCATGTTGGAAACTAAATTTGTTAATCTCAATCCTATAATCCAACACATGTTTTTTACACTTGGTGATATGGAAGAAGGGGAAAAGAAAGATTTTATTTTAGAAACCCTTCTTAGAGAATTTGGTGGTATAGCAAGAGAGGCTAGAAAGGTCTTTATTAAATATAAGATGCTTGGTTCTTATACCAATTTTGTTAGTCTCCTTGAAAAGATGGATATGGATAGAATTAAGTATACTGATAATGTTAATGATGGTGGAGAGATCAAAGCACCAATACCATGTAAGCTCCTAGCGATGAATGACGCACTAGAAAATAACTATGCTTGGCTTGTTCCTGAAAATTTGTTTGATGAGAGTAGCAAGCCCAAGACTAATGAAAAGGGAGCCGCTAAAACTTATGTATCCAATATACTATGCATGGTTGAGAAAACTCCAAACCCCGCTGTAGATGCACCATCTCTTGATAATACTTGATATACACTTTCTGCGCCTAGCTGAAAGGCGTTAAAGAAAAGCGCTTATGGGAGACAACCCATGTTTTTACTACAGTACCTTTGTTTTTATTTTGTGTCTTGGAAGTTGTTTACTACTGTAGCAACCTCTCCTTATCTTAGTTTTATGCTTTGTTGTGCCAAGTAAAGTCTTTGATAGTAAGGTTCATACTAGATTTGGATTACTGCGCGGAAACAGATTTCTTTGCTGTCACGAATCTGGGCCAAAATCTCTGTAGGTAACTCAGAAAATTATGCCAATTTACGTGAGTGATCCTCAGATATGTACGCAACTTTCATTAAATTTGAGAATTTTCATTTGAGCAAGTCTGATGCCTCAATAAAATTCGTCTTTACGAACTGTTCTGTTTTGACAGATTCTGCCTTTTATTTCGCATTGCCTGTTTTGATATGCTCGATGGATATTTTGATTCCATTGACTTTCAGTAGCTTTGTGCAATGTCCAGAAGTGTTAAGAATGATTATTTCACCTCTGAACATGTATATTTTGATTGTGCACTAACCCTCTAATGAGTTTGTTTCGAGTTTGGTGTGGAGGAAGTTTTCAAGGATCAAGAGAGGGAGATGATACAACATGATCAAGGAGAGTGAAAGCTCTAAGCTTGGGGATGCCCCGATGGTTCAACCTTGCATATATCAAGAAGACTCAAGCGTCTAAGCTTGGGGATGCCCAAGGCATCCCCTTTTTCATCGACAACATTATCAGGTTCCTCCCCTGAAACTATATTTTTATTTCGTCACATCTTATGTGCTTTGCTTGGAGCGTCGGTTTGTTTTTGTTTTTGTTTTGTTTGAATAAAATGGATCCTAGCATTATTTGTGTGGGAGATAGACACGCTCCGCTGTTGCATATGGACAAGTATGTCCTTAGGCTTTACTCATAATATTCATGGCGAAGTTTCTTCTTCGTTAAATTGTTGTATGGTTGGAATTGGAAAATGATACATGTAGTAATTGCTAAAATGTCTTGGATAATGTGATACTTGGAAATTGTTGTGCTCATGTTTAAGCTCTTGCATCATATACTTTGCACCCATTAATGAAGAAATACATAGAGCATGCTAAAATTTGATTTGCATATTTGGTCTCTCTAAAGTCTAGATAATTTCTAGTATTGAGTTTGAACAACAAGGAAGACGGTGTAGAGTCTTATAATGTTTACAATATGTCTTTTATGTGAGTTTTGCTGCACCGCTTCATCCTTGTGTTTGTTTCAAATAGCCTTGCTAGCCTAAGCCTTGTATCGAGAGGGAATACTTCTCATGCATCCAAAATACTTGAGCCAACCACTATGCCATTTGTGTCCACCATACCTACCTACTACATGGTATTTCTCCGCCATTCCAAAGTAAATTGCTTGAGTGCTACCTTTAAAATTTCTATCCTCTACCTTTACAATATATAGCTCATGGGACAAATAGCTTAAAAACTATTGTGCTATTGAATATGTACTTATGCACTTTATCTCTTATTAAGTTGCTTGTTGTGCGATAACCATATTCCTGGGGACGCCATCAACTACTCTTTGTTGAATATCATGTGAGTTGCTATGCATGTTCGTCTTGTCTGAAGTAAGGGAGATTTACCACCAAAATGGTTAGAGCATTGCATAATGTTAGAGAAGAACATTGGGCCGCTAACTAAAGCCATGATCCATGGTGGAAGTTTCAGTTTTGGACAAAAATCCTCAATCTCATATGAGAAAATTAATTGTTGCTACATGCTTATGCATAAAAGAGGAGTCCATTATCTGTTGTCTATGTTGTCCCGGTATGGATGTCTAAGTTGAGAATAATCAATAGCGAGAAATCCGATGCGAGCTTTCTTCTTAGACCTTTGTACAGGCGGCATAGAGGTACCCCTTTATGACACTTGGTTAAAACATATGCATTGCGATGATAATCCAGGTAATCCGAGCTAATTAGGACAAGGTGCGGGCACTATTAGTATATTATGCATGAGGCTTGCAACTTGTAAGATATAATTTACATAACACATTTGCTTTATTACTACCGTTGACAAAATTGTTTCTTGTTTTCAAAATCAAAGCTCTAGCACAAATATAGCAATCGATGCTTTCCTCTTTGAAGGACCTTTCTTTTACTTTTATGTTGAGTCAGTTCACCTATTTCTCTCCACCTCAAGAAGCAAACACTTGTGTGAACTGTGCATTGATTCCTACATACTTGCATATTGCACATGTTATATTACTCTATATTGACAACTATCCATGAGATATACATGTTATAAGTTGAAAGCAACCGCTGAAACTTCATCTTCCTTTGTGTTGCTTCAATACCTTTACTTTGAATTATTGCTTTACGAGTTAACTCTTATGCAAGACGTATTGATGCTTGTCTTGAAGTACTATTCATGAAAAGTCTTTGCTATATGATTCAGTTGTTTACTCATGTCATTTACATTGTTTTGATCGCTGCATTCATTACATATGCTTACAATAGTATGATCAAGGTTATGATGGCATGTCACTCCAGAAATTATCTTTTTTATCGTTTACCTGCTCGGGACGAGCAGAAACTAAGCTTGGGGATGCTGATACGTCCTCGACGTATCAATAATTTCTTATGTTCCATGCCACATTATTGATGATATCTACATGTTTTATGCATACTTTACATCATATTTATGCATTTTCTGGAACTAACCTATTAACAAGATGCCGAAGAGTCGATTCTTTGTTTCTGCTGTTTTTGGTTTCAGAAATCCTAGTAAGGAAATATTCTCGGAATTGGACGAAATCAACGCCCAGGGGCCTATTTTCACACGAAGCTTCCAGAAGACCGAAGAGTCAACGAAGTGGGGCCACGAGGTGGCCAGGAGGTAGGGCGGCGCGGCCCAGGTCTTGGCCACGCCGACCTGTCTCCTGGGCCCCTCGTGACGCCCCTTGACCTGCCCTTCCGCCTACAAATAGCCTTCGTCGCGAAACCCCCAGTACCGAGAGCACGATACGGAAAACCTTCCAGAGACGCCGCCGCCTCCAATCCCATCTCGGGGGATTCAGGAGATCGCCTCCGGCACCCTGCCGGAGAGGGGATTCATCTCCCGGAGGACTCTACGCCGCCATGGTCGCCTCCGGAGTGATGTGTGAGTAGTCTACCCCTGGACTATGGGTCCATAGCAGTAGCTAGATGGTTGTCTTCTCCTCATTGTGCTTAATTGTTGGGTCTTGTGAGCTGCCTAACATGATCAAGATCATCTATCTGTAATGCTATATGTTGTGTTTGTTGGGATCCGATGAATAGAGAATACTATGTTATGTTGATTATCAATTTATATCCATGTGTTGTTTATGATCTTGCATGCTCTCCGTTATTAGTAGAGGCTCTGGCCAAGTTTTTGCTAGTAACTCCAAGAGGGAGTATTTATGCTCGATAGTGGGTTCATGTCTCCGTGAATGCGGGAGTGTGAGAAACCTCTAAGGTTATGGATGTGCTGTTGCCACTAGGGATAAAACATTGATGCTATGTCCGAGGATGTAGTTATTGATTACATTACGCGCAATACTTAATGCAATTGTCTGTTGTTAGCAACTTAATACTGGAGGGGGTTCGGATGATAACCTGAAGGTGGACTTTTTAGGCATAGATGCATGCTGGATAGCGGTCTATGTACTTTGTCGTAATGCCCAATTAAATCTCACTATACTCATCATAATATGTATGTGCATGGTCATGCCCTCTCTATTTGTCAATTGCCCAACTGTAATTTGTTCACCCAACATGCTATTTATCTTATGGGAGAGACACCACTAGTGAACTGTGGACCCCGGTCCAATTCTCTATACTGAAATACAATCTACTGCAATTGTTCTCTTGTTTTACGCAAACAATCATCATCCACACTATACATCTAATCCTTTGTTACAGCAAGCCGGTGAGATTGACAACCTCACTGTTTCGTTGGGGCAAAGTACTTGGTTTGTGTTGTGCAGGTTCCACGTTGGCGCCGGAATCCCTGGTGTTGCGCCGCACTACATCTCGCCGCCATCAACCTTCAACGTGCTTCTTGGCTCCTACTGGTTCGATTAAACCTTGGTTTCATACTGAGGGAAAACTTGCCGCTGTACGCATCACACCTTCCTCTTGGGGTTCCCAACGGTCGCGTGTTGTACGCGTATCAAGACTGTTTTCTGGCGCCGTTGCCGGGGACCTGAAGAAAAGTTACATCACAGGGATCTCTAACTCCCACGTCAACTTTGCGCCAGCAGTTGTCACTTTTGATGAAGTAGAGACCGACCATGGCGTGGACGCAGGCGACAATAATGCCTGGAAGGTGAAGAGGCAAGAGTGGGCAGACGCAATGTGGGTAGCCAGAGGCAACACCACCATCTGAGAAGAAGTGAAGAAGTGAAAAAGAAGAAGAATCCCTTATGATCCCCTGTTTCTCGAACCCCTTTTCGATCCCCGTATGTTGAACGACCCGTTATGATAAACTGCAATTCGTAGTAGCTAGGGAGCATCGTGTTATGAACTACCATTCGTAGTAGCTAGGGATGATTTCGTGAACTGCTATGCTTCGTAAGTTTGCAACTATCATGAACTGTGATTTATGTGTGATGGGAGGTGAGAGCATGGTAAGGCTACCCGTCGTAGATAAGAGGTAACCTTAGGCATGCATGGATGGTACCAAACAGGCCTAATATCATCTCCATCGAGATTTGGTCTTGGCTGCAGGCAAACAAACAGAAAGTCCTTTTTGCCCAGCCGATGCAGCCCGACCTACCAAACAACATGCCAATATCGGGCCGTGACTCGTTCTGGATGCGCAAGTATGCTTGCACCGCTGCGCCAGTGAGCCACGAATCAAGCCAGGCTACTAAACGCGCCGTGATAGAGCACCACATGATATTTGTGATCATCATTAGGTATTTAGATCGTTAGGTTTTTCATTTTTCGAGAATGCAACCTCAAAGGAGGTAGTGTAGAAGAAAAAGTTGAAGCATCTTATAGTATTATTATGGTATTATCATGCATATGACTAGTATATCATACTATCTCAACACCGCGTAGTACTTCCTCCGTTTCCGACAATCTTTATGGGATGGAGCAGGAGTAGTACTGTCATGTAGTAGTATTATGGGCTAATCATATTTATTGATTTGTAGAATCTCGATACAAAATTATGTACAAAATTTGTTTATAAAATTAATTTTCTAGTTTTACGTGCTATGATACGACATCTACCTACGATATTATTATCATCTTTTTCATCATTAACTAATGTGTCCAGCTTTTTGCCATGCACGTGGTGCATGATACTAGTCAGCGAGTGACAAGGTATCAACTTGTCAATGCCTATGGATTGTAGGCTAGGGTTTAGTTGGAAGTAGAGGGTAGGTAGATCTCGAAGGTTTCAGCCGAAAAGTACTCGACGATTGTGAAGACTAGGGTTTGTAGACAATGATTCGATTATCTCTTCGTCCCTCGACTCCCCCTTTATATAGGAGGTGGAGCCGAGGGATTCGTGCTATACAAGTTACAGAGTTCGGGACGGTTTCTAACTCATCCCGCCAGATTACAAATAACACTTCCTACTACAACTCTTAACTTTCCTTAATATATCTTGGGCTCCCGAATCTTCTTATTCTTCGGGTAGTGGGCCTTCAGTAAACCCCGGGTACTATCTTCGGCAGGCCCATTTGGGATGCCTATGTCAGTAGCCCCCGAGATTTTGCTTGAATCGTAGAGTCAGGGAAAATCTCCACTGTTTATTTTTATTCGAAAGCTTTAACCTTTTTATACTTCTTCACATAAAATTCTATATTGTACAGGGATAATGGTAGTTGGGGCTAGTTCATCTGACGGATCAGGTACTAGTTAACTGCTCTAGTGGCAATCCGCAAAAACCTACTTCAAGATCACGTCCCTGGACATGATCTCGGGATCGGTGTAAACTTCGACGGGTGCCGCTTAAGGTCTTACCATTACTGTCGAGTCCCAGTCAAATTTATCGGGTACCTAACGCGTCCGTTACGATTTTCTTCGTATCTGTTGATACGGATAAAAATGTGAGCGCAGTCTTTGGCGATGCCACGCCCAGCAGAACGGATGCGGGGTCTTACCTTCGCAAATTTGCGGCATTCGAGAAATTGATCGCAACTTTGGCGTTACGAGAATATATTGTCGAGTGCTTTTCCGGCTGTTGGAATGGCACATTTTATCGAGTCAAATATGACTTATATTGCTTTCCCGATGGGAGTATATGTAGAGTTAATTATAACTCGAAATATACTCTCTTGCTTTTCTATCTTTTATTTTTGAACTTCATTGGGTACGCGAACGGCGTTCCCGATGGGAGTAGCCCCGAGGCTACAGCCAAGAACTTGTGCTTGGTTGTAGGCTCAACATTTTAGTCCACCTTGTCACTATAGTCATTATGTTCCAATATGATCTTCTTTTTATCTCTCGGGTGCGCGAACAGGCGCTCCCGATGGGAGTAACCCGAGGCTACAGCCAAGGTCTTGTGCTAGGGTCTAGGCACCCCCAATGTCTATCCTGCCATACGCGAAATTTTACTTTTTGTCGAAGTAGCCCCCGAGCATTTGGGCAAAAACTTGTATTTGATCAAAGGCTCCCGAAGTATTCAAATAACTCCTCCTGTCGCCAATCTTCTTTTATTTTCTTGTCGGCATGCTTCCCTTAATCAAATTTACTTCATCTCTGTTTAATAGTCGTGATTTTTCTGCCTGTGGGTCCATTGCTTCTACCACGTTGACACGTCGTGCAAGTGGGGGACACACGTCCTCCGCTTTTCTGGCGCACGTACGGTAACGCTTATCTCGATAAAAATACCTTTTTACCCTTTTATCTAGAAGATTTGTTGTCACCACACGATTTCTTCATCCAACGGTGCATTGCTTCACCCGATTCTTATATAAACCTTTCTTCAACCTCCGTTCACTCCCTCGCTTGCGCCGCACATCTCTGTTCCTCTTCGCAAAAGCTTCCCCTGCGCCCAACTCTCTCTCGATCTTCCGCACTCCACGAACATTGCTTTGCCCATTGCCGTTGATGCCACCGCGTACGCGACTCACTCGCCACGGCACTCGAGAATCCAAGATGGCCGCCGAAGATCTTGAGTGGGAGAGATCTAAAATCTCCAACCAGGACGTCAACACTACGAAGAGGCTTGGCCTCATGAAGAAGGAAGACGCCATCCGCTTTCCCGGCGAAGAAAGCTACCCCAACCCTCCAATGGAGTATCGGGTTAGTTTCGTTGATCACCTCATCCGCGGCCTTTCGGCCCCAATTCCACGATTTCCTCCGCGGCCTTCTTTTTGTTTACGGGATTCAACCGCACCAGTTGACCCCCAATTCCATCCTTCACATTTCCATTTTTATCACACTTTGCGAATGCTTCCTCGGAATCCCTCCTAATTGGGCTACGTGGAAACGCATTTTCCGCCTCCGCCGCAATGGCTCCCACAACGCCACCTATAACATAGGCGGCGTTGTTATCTGTGTCCGAACTGATGTCGATTATTTCGACGTCAAATTTCCTGATTCTGTCCAAGGATGGCGCAAAAGGTGGCTCTACATTCACGAAGAAAGCGCCAACTCTATTGAACACAACATATATCCTTTCGACGGAAGTGCCAAAATTCAGCGGCGCCGCTCCTGGGATGCCGAAGCTTCCGATGAAGAGAAAAAGGCGACAGAGGCACTCACGTCTCGTATTCATCAGCTTCAAAACACTCGAGGCAAAGAGCTGTCTGGTGTTCAAATCACTGCCTACTTTCTTAGGATTAGAGTGCGACCTCTTCGAGGCTCGCAAAAATCCCCTTTGGACGTATTACGGTGAAAACGACGCCAATAGAATCTCCGGTGATCTTTACGCAAAGGACTTGGAGAAATTGATTCGAAGAGTTTCCCGCTTTGGCCAAGAAGGATCCTATTCCCTCCTCTTGTCGCGTGGAACCATACGGCTCCGCCAATCCTCTCCCCGAGGTATTTTGTCTTCTCGAGTTTCTATCTTGTTCGAATTTTCCACTGCATCTCATTGTATTGGTATCGCTCTAATTTTTCGTTTGTCGCTATTTTCTTACAGAACCATCCTACTATGACTTCCCTTCCTCCTCTTCCCGAGGATGGAGAAGTCGAAGAACAAAGCTATCGTTGCCGAAGACATCCAAGGTTCTTCTATTCACGAAAGTGAAGTCGCGAGGTTCTCACAAATCTGCGGCTTCCCATGAAAAAGAAGTTGAATACGAAGCCGGTGAGTCGACGCAATCCCTTCCTCCTGCTTGTTTCCCCAAGGAACAAAAGGAAAAGGAATGATGCCGAGGATTACGGCACTTCTAAGGCTGAAAAAGTTGTTCCTTCTCATCCGAAGGCAGCTTATGATCCTTATATTGAATCCTTCGTCAGCTCGTAAGTCGTCTTTATTTCTTCCTATGTTTGTACTCGAAATATTTATCTTGTCTTGCTTTTTATGCTGCCGATTTTTTGATCAACAGTGATGACGAGGAAGAAGTACCAACTGTTGACGTAGCTCCTCGGACAAGCACGTCATATACTGTACTTGCCTCAGACACGCTAGTTGAAGGAGAAGAATCCTCGCCTCCTCAGCAAAACGTCGTCACCATAACTCCACCAGCAAGCCCCCTT
Source organism: Lolium perenne (assembly GCF_019359855.2). Lineage (NCBI taxonomy): Eukaryota > Viridiplantae > Streptophyta > Magnoliopsida > Poales > Poaceae > Lolium > Lolium perenne. The sequence goes on from NC_067250.2 coordinate 34,993,841, forward strand.
GCTCCTTCACCAAAAAGGACAAGGATTGAAACAAATCTTGAACCTGCCCTTCAATTGGGCAGCTCGTCGACTCTGCTCTTAGATGATGTAAGTTTGTCGATATCTATATTTCCGCTATTTTGCTTCTTCGCGCCTTCACTCTCTTTTTCATGCCTATGTTTCTCTTGCTGTGTTCTTCTTTAACAGCCCATGATCAAAGAGCTTCTCCGCATCGGATCCCAATTTATTGGGTACCGTGAGTATGCTAGCAGAGCCGAAGGTAACAACTTTTATACTTGCCGTTTTTCCTTGACTTTTTGCTCCTGTTGCTTGTCGCGATTTTTGATCTTTCTTCTCTCTCTCTTTTTATATCTCGACAGAGAAACTTGCAGAGGCCAACAAACGTGCCGACGCACTTGCTCAAAAACTTGAGCAAAGTGAGGCGGCTCGTAAGAAAGCCGAACTTGTTGCTAGCGAAGCCAAGGCCGAGGCTGATGAAGCCAAGGCAAAAGCTGCTAGTGTCGAGGAACCGAAAAAACTTGAGGATCTGCATCTACCTTAAACGAGCACAAAGCTGCACAAGCTTCTCGTGAACGGGGATTCTCAAGCGCTGAAAACACAAAGTCGCCGCACTTTCAGTAATATTATTGATTTCTTCTATTTTTATGAGAGCCGCTGTTTCTTATTGTTTGACCAATGCTTTGTTTTCTTGACAGATCAAACAAACCAAGATTTTGATCTGGCGAATCCTGTCGATGACCCTCTCCTTGACGCACTTTCCTATCTGGAGCTGCATGGGTCCGAAATTCGTGAAGGCGTGGCAAATGCTAATGCAGGATTGTCGGCGTTGTTCCCCTACTTCTTCCCGAAGAAAGAGGAGCCCTCGACTTTCCTTAACCTTGCCAAGATGTTCAATTCACCAGAAGACCTTGGACTGAAGATGCGCCAAGAAAATATGAAAATTGCCGTCGAAAGCACCGTTGCTTTGGTTCTTGACGATCAACGAGGCTATTGATTGGACGAAAGTTGGCGACACCGAAGCAGATAGAGCAATCAAGATGGAGGTCGCTGATTAAGGCAGCCAAGCCCAACACGAAGAAGATCTTGGCCTATCTCGGGATCAAACCAGCGTCGACTCCTAGCTCATCAAGGCCGGAGGTCTAGTTGCATGCCTCTTTATTTTTCTTTCTATGTTTCTTTTGCTCTTGTCGCCAAAGTAGTCATTTGGCGACACGTACTTCCTTAGCTCCTTTGTAATGCCTTTGTAATTATTCAGAGATTAATGAAAACTCTATCTTTGCTTGTTGTTTGATGTTGTCTTGTCTAAATTTCAGTTGATATTTGATAACTATACTCCGTCTTCCGCTCCTTCCAATATTTCGCCTTCTTCTTCTCGCTCGAGGAGAGCTTTTGTCGATATCGCACTGTCGAAGATACCTTGTCGCAAGAACTGGATGAACTTCGACAGCAACTTCCGATATGCGAAGAAACAAACACTTGTGATGATGGAGAAGTCTCATAAGTCATCTGAAGCCGAAAAAATTGCACTTCGACAAGCTCGCGAGGCCGTGGCTGCTAAGGAAATTGCTGCTTCCGAGGCTGAAAAGGCGACTACTCGAGAAAATTTCATGCTCGAGTTAATGAATGAAGCAGTCTGAGATATGTCGGGTATGCTTGTTTCATCCTCCGATATCTTTCATCTTCATGCTATATCTCTTAAAGGTTTCTACTTCGTTGTTTTGATAGGTTCCTTTATTGATCTTCTTCGAGGAAGAGAGGGTAAATACTAGGACTAACCTCCATGTTAACCGTTCCCGTGCCCTGGGTTCTCTGGTTTGGGCTAAACAGGAGTGGACCCGCCAAGGCGTCGGGTTTCGGGATCGCACCTCTCAAACTCGCGACTTCCTTGACTTACGTACCAAGACCTTGTCTATGGTTTATAACTCCATGTTTCCTCGGAACATTCAACCAAAAACTCTTCTGAGTTAATGGAGAAATTCAAAGAAGCTCACGGGATCCATGACTTCGTCAAAGCTCAATTGGTAGGCGGCACCAGATTTGCTCTTATCATGCTCAGATACGCCACTCAAATCTTGACCTTACCCAAGTTGTCGCGAAAGTTCATCAGAAGGTAAAACGTCGAAGAGTTGGTGTTGACCGAATTAACACGAAGGTTTCTCCTGTAGCCGAAGAAATGATTGAAGACCTTCTTCGGATGGACGCCGATTTTTTTGCCGATGGTCATTATGCTGATTTTCTTGGCGCTGCTCCTGAAGAGAACAGAGTTACCCTTGATGACATATTGAATCAAGGCTAGCTGTTTTCCCCTTGTAGATAATTCTTCTTTGTGACCCATGACTATGATTATATTGTGAAGCAATCATTATATTTCTATGTTTGTCTAGCCCCGAGTGTTTTGGTGACTCTTTCTTTGTATTTGTATATTGCGAGGTTTTGAACCAAGGCATTTATGTATTTATGGCGAATATGAGCCCCCGAGCTTCTTTATTGAGTACTATTTTGTGTTTTTATTGACTCACGAGGTATTTTAATACCAAGGCGAGGCTTTTCTTTTTCGATGAACTATATTGAAATTCGTCGGAGCAGAGACTTTAAGCATGTCGATAAAGAAAAGGTTATATTGACACTATCTTTATTATATTGCAGCACCGCGAGCCCGCCTCATTAAAAACCTTTCCCGGCCCCACTCGGTGCCCCGAAAAAGGAAAAGAGTGCGTCTGAAAACTCGCGGGCGTTTCAGTACATTGAAGTTTTACAAGGACTATATTTCAACTCTAGGCGTAGAACCGCACTTTGAGTTGCGCCACGTTCCAGGGGTTTGGCTCCTCCACCCACTGTCATCTTGTCCTTTATCTGTATGCTCCTCCTCCGATTACTTCCGTGACAATGTAAGGGCCAAGCCATGGTGACTCGAGTTTTTCATGACTTTTTGCGTGAGCCGAAGAACTAGGTCTCCCACCGAAAAGATCTTGGCATAAACGTCGACGTGGTAATTCTTCAAGTCTGTTGGTATTTGGTTACCCGAGACGGTACTTCATCTCGAGCTTCATCAAGTGCGTCGACATCATCTTCTAGCGCTTTTCTCGACACTTCTTCGTCATATCCGACGACGCGTGGAGAGTTGTGCTCTATCTCGATTAGTAATCTTTGCTCCATGAACCAAGAAAAACGGAGTTTCTGTGTTCTTTGTGTTTGGTGTTGTTCGGATGCTCCACAATACACTTGGTAGTTCTTACGGCCGGGTATGTCGAGCTTTTTCCAGTGGTCCTAACAAGCGTTTCTTGATGCCATTGCGAGATGATGCCATTGGCTTTCTCGACTTGCCCATTGGTTTGAGGATGTGCAGCGACGCAAAGTGCAACTTGATACCCACCTCTTCGCAATAATCTTTAAATTCGTGGGATGTGAAGATTCTTGCCGTTGTATGCGTGACGATCTTTGTGGGGCACTCCAAATCTGAAGACGAGGCCTTTTATGAATTTTACTTGCGGATGCTCCGTCTGGTGAATTTATCGGCTTCGCTTCTATCCACTTTGTAAATTTGTCGACGACTACTAGCATATACTCCTTTCCTCCTGGCCAGGATTTGTGTAACTTGCCCACCATATCAAGTCCCCATTGGGAAAGGGCCATGACCATGGTATTGGTGCTAGCTCTGCGGCTGGAGAGTGAGGTTTTGCGGCAAACCTTTGACTCGCGTCGCAAGTTCTTACTATGTCCTTGGCGTCCTCATTTGCTGTCAACCAGTAGAATCCTGCCCGAAAAACCTTGGCTGCAATAGCTCGACTACTTGCGTGGTGGCCACATATTCCTTCGTGTACATCCTTCGAATTATTCTTCCTTCTTCGGGTGTGACACATCTTTGCGGGACGCCTGAAATACTCCGCTTGTACAATTCCCCTTTGACTACCGTGAAAGCTTTGGAGCGTCGAATTACTCGCCTTGCCTCAAGCTGGATCATCGGGTATTTCTTTCACGAGGATGTACGATATGTACGTCTGCATCCATGGTATCTGTATCACCATGACCAGGTCTGATCTTCTTCTTCTTCCTCTTGCTTTTCCTTGGTAGCCCCCGAGGGTTTCTTCTCCTTCTTTTTTGATTTTGTCGATTTGGTGGATCTCTCTGTTATCTCTTCCCGAGAATACACAGGCGGGACTGCAAGGCATTGCGACCCGATGTTTGCAAGAACATCGGCTTCGTCGTTGCTCAACCTACTAATATGATTTACTTCGCATCCATCGAACAACTTCTCGAGCTCGTTGTACACCTCCTTGTATGCCATCATGCTATCATTGACTGCGTCACATTGGTTCATAACTTGCTGAGCCACCAATTGTGAGTCGCCAAAGATTTTTAGTCGAGTTGCACCGCAGCTTTCGCCATCTTCATCCCGTGTATGAGAGCCTCATATTGCAGCTTCATTGTTAGATGCGTAAGGGAACGTCATCCGCCGGATGTACTCCAACGTGTCGCCTTCAGGTGAGATGAGCACTACTCTGCGTCAGCCCCTTCTAGTCTTTTGGACCCATCAAAGTTCATGGTCCAGGTTCTCGACAAGTCTGGAGGTCTGTGTTTTGCAACTCCATCCACTCTGCGATGAAGTACGGCAAAACTTGCGACTTGATTGCTTTTCTTTTTTCATACGTGATGTCCCGAGGGAAAGTTCTATTCCCCAAAGGGAGACACGACCGTAACTTTCTGGATTGTTTAGTATATTTGACAAGGGAGCTTCATTGACCACTATGATCGGGTGTGCCGAAAAATAGTGGCGCAATTTTCGTGCTGTTGTGAACACTCCATATGCTAGCTTTTGGTACGAGGGTACCTTTGTTTTGAGGCGACAAAACTTCGCTCACGAAGTATCTTGGCCTCTGCACTCCATGGATTTTCCCTTCTTCTTCTCTTTCAACAACTAATACCGTGCTAACCACTTGGGGTGTGGCTGCAATATCTGACAGGAGAGGTTCATTTTCCTTTGGCGCCACCAAAATTGGTGGTGTCGAAATTGTGCGCTTCAAATCCTCGAAAGCTACGTCGGCCTCTTCGTTCCATTGGAATTTATCTCCTTGCTTTATCGGAGCGTAAAATGGTAACGCTTTTTCTCCCGATCTGCGACGAATCTGCTCAAAGCTGCGACTCGCCCAGTTAGCTGCTGTATCTCTTTCAACTTTGTTGGCTTCCTCATTGTTACTATAGCTTGTATTTTGTCGGGATTTGCTTCAATCCCTCTTGCTGAAACTAGGAACCCCAGAAGTTCTCCTATTTGGGACGCCAAAAGAACACTTCGTCGGGTTCAACTTGAGCGAGAATTTGTCGAGGTTGTCAAAAGTTTCTTTGAGGTCCTCGATCAGCGTTGCCCCCTTTTTGACGTTATGACGACATCATCGATGTATACTTGCACGTTTTTCCCGATCTGTGTCGCTAAACACTACGCATCATCCTACGATATGTTGCTCCCGCATTTTTTAGACCAAAGGGCATTGTCTTGTAGCAGAACACGCCGTAAGGTGTAATAAACGCTGTTTTGGCTTCATCATCTTCTTTTAATCTGATCTGGTTATAACCGAGTATGCATCCAAAAAGGAAAGACGTTCACGGCCTGCCGTGGAGTCGATGATTTGATCGATCCTTGGGAGGGAAAGTGATCCTTAGGACAATGTTTATTGAGACACGTAAAGTCGACACACATGCGAAGGACGTCGTGTGTTTCTTCGGCACCATCACTTTGGGTTAGCTACCCATGTGGCTTACGTAGATATCTCTTTGATAAAACCAGCCTCCTCAAGTCGATTTATTTACGATAGCATGGCTTTGCGGTTTGGTTCCGAAAAACGCCGCAAAGGTTGTTTGATTGGTCTCGCATCTTTGGATCCAAGTTTAGGTGGTGCTCGGCAAGTTCCACAGGTACTCCTGGCATGTCGGTGGACACCATGCGAAGATTTTCCAGTTCTCACGGAGGAACTTGACGAGCGCGCTTTCCTATGCGATATCCATGTCGTTTGCGATAGATGTCGTCTTTTTGGGTCTGTCGGGTGAATACGCACTTCTTTTGAATTTTTCTCGGTATTGAAAGTTGATTCTTTGTTTGGCCTTCCAACGTACGGCGGTACGTCGTAATCAGTCATGCTTTTTGACGCCAAGTACTCAGCTTGCATCCCGAAAGTTTCTGACAGCCGGTGAAAGTCCTTATCGCACTTATCGGCTAAGGCAAAGCTTCCTTTGACTGTGATTGGTCCCTTTGGTCCAGGCAACCTCCACAGCAGGTATGTATAGTGTGGTACCACCATAAACCTAGCATATGCTGGTCGTCCCAACAGAGCGTGGTATTGCGACGGAAAATCCACGACTTCAAATTCGAGCCTCTCGATTCTATAATTTTCTCGGGTCCCAAAGCGAACGTCAAGATTGATCTTCCCCAATGGATAACTTGGTTTCTCCGGTGTGATGCCGTGGAACCTTGTGTCTGTTGGTTTCAAGTTTGCTAAGGATATGTTCATCTTCCTCAATGTATCTGCATACATAAGGTTTAGGCTCTGCCGCCGTCTATGAACACTCGAGAGACATCAAATCCCGCGATAGCTTCTTTGGCGAGAATAAGTCTTGGCTGCCCTGGTCGAGGAACTTGCTGCGGATGATCTGCTATGGTGAAGCCAATATCTTGTCTGACCAATTAAGATACTCAAGCTGTTGGTGGAGGCATTTTTTCTGCCATAAACACTGTCGTGAGATTACTTTACGAGCTCTATTGGACGGCCTCCCTTACGAATCATCGACACCGCTCCGTTGGAGTTAGGATCAACATAAGGTGGTGGTGTAGGTGCTGCCGCTATTACGAGCTGATGCCGATTGTCGTCTGTAATCGCGGGAGGAGGCGGCAAGTGAATCTCGCTTACGGGTTCCCGAGGATTTCTCTGTGTTGCTCGCGCGTTAGCGTTTTACGCATACCGCAACATTGCACGAAAATTTCGACAGTCTTCTGCGGGTGCCCTGTTGTCTTTTACCGTTGCTATCAAGGAAAAAGTGCATCGACACGGTCCATTCATCATCTCTTCGGGGGACACAAAAGGCCTTGGGAATCTAGGCCCGCTATTTTACTGTTGCGTGAATCATCCCTGTTATCACCTCGCTGCTCATTGCTTCTCGATAATCATCTCTGTTGCTTCCTCCTGTGTTTGCCCGAAAGCTTTGCGAAATTTGCCCTGGAGCGTCATAGTTCGGATCTGCCGAGGAAATCGTCGCCTTGGTTGATAGTTTCGACCGCGGTCCTCCTCTCGTGACTGTGCCGTTTGTTGTGGACAGCATCTTCTCCATCTGCCCATCTGTTTGCTATCTCCATTAACGCGGATCTTGTCTTTGGATTGGTCCTTCCCAAGTCCTCGACAAAATCTCCACGCCTAATTCTGCGACAAACGCATCTATTGCTCTCTCGTCGGATATATTTTCTCGCCGAGTTTTTGATGATATTCCACCTTTGGATATACTTTCTCATTGGCTCGTACGGCTTTTGTCGACATGCTCTCAACTCCTCTAACGACGCAGGTTTTTGCACGTGGATCTGAAGTTCTTGACGAACACATCCTCGAAACTTTCCCAGTGTCGATGGATCTGGAGTGAGTTTCTTTATCCAAGATCGTGCGGCTCCACTCAAATGCACTGGATGCTTTGCATAGCTGTTGCCCTGGTTCCTCTGTGAGCTTCACCGTCTCCGGATAGTCGACTAGCCAATCCTCTGGATCTTGAAGGCCGTCGAACTTTTTGAAATTATCGGGTAACTTGAATCCGAGGGGACTCGAGTTTTTCGGACTCTCCTCGTGAAGCATGGTAAGCCGCACATATCTTCGTCGTTAAGCTACGGAGATTGCCGATGATCCCTTCGCTTTGCCGTGCTCTGTCGACCCTTGCTTGTGCTTCTTTGTGTCTCTTGCTCCACTTGGTCCTTCGAGTCTTTGCCATTCTTCTGCTGCTGCGGGTCGTGGACTATTTTGCCTTGCCGCTCCTTCGGGAGGCGTTGATACAAACGCATTTGTCCCCATAGCTCCAACTCCTGCTACCGCCATATTGTACAATGTTTCCCTTGGATCACACGGAGGTGGTTTAGATGCAAGGATAAAAGCATGTGTCGCCATATACCCAGCTTACGGTGTCTTAGGGATGATGTTTCCTCTTGTATCTATCGACATGAAGGACATGTCGAGGTTTTGGACCAAGTGTTCTCTTTACGCCGGGTATGTGTTGCAGCCTTGATCTTGCTCTGTTCGCGCCTCCTGTGGCTATCACCCGAAGTTCTAGATTGTCGACTTAGATCTGCCCTTCTCTGCTGGATGCGAAGCTGCCTCCTTTCTCTGTTCAATTCAATTGTCTGTTTTCCAATTCCCTGGCAGCTCGTGCGAGCCTATATTGATATGCTTGTAATTCCTCTGGTGTGGCCGTGGTAGACATTGGTTCTGTACCGTTCATAGATCTCGCGGCTCTGTCCCACGCTGCTTGTGAAAGTTGAACTCTATCTCGCGGCTACGGCCCGACGTATTTGTTGCCCGGCCTTGTCGCAGATTGGAGGGATCGACGTATGGATTTCCCGGATCGTCGAAAGCCTCGGATGTTTCCTCTTGATCTTCAATGGCATAAATCTGATATTACTTGGTTCTCAGTTCTATGTGAGGTTTGGTGACATCATCGTTGAGATTGATGAAGACCTTGCCCACTGTGATAGATTTGTCGATGCAGTCCTAACTGTCGTCATCACTTGTGCCATCGCTTATATATGAGTCCGCGAGATGACTCAAACGACATGGCGGTGAAGATCTTGGCGAGTTTCTCTCTTGCTCTGGTGCTGACGTAGCGTGTCGCCGAAGTTTCTTCTTCTCCTGACTCGGTTGATGATGCATAGCTTGAAAAATCGGAATCGACCGCCGACGATCCCGATGAATTCGGAATTTCGACACGATACGATCCCTCCTTCTCGACGCGAAAGTGAAACCTTCCGAACGTCATCTCCATGGGCTCCGCCAGATACGCATATGCATCCAAACGGGAGGGTGGGTGAGGAACAAAATCGACAAGACCAGCAGCGATCTGTTTACCTCGATCCATTGTGTTGCTTGCGGTTGACGATGTCGAAGATCTTGAACGTGCCATCGAGATCAGATCCTTACGCCTCTAGTTCCCACAGACGGCGCCAATTGACAAGGTATCAACTTGTCAATGCCTATGGATTGTAGGCTAGGGTTTAGTTGGAAGTAGAGGGTAAGTAGATCTCGAAGGTTTCAGCCGAAAAGTACTCGACGATTGTGAAGACTAGGGTTTGTAGACAATGATTCGATTATCTCTTCGTCCCTCGACTCCCCCTTTATATAGGAGGTGGAGCCGAGGGATTCGTGCTATACAAGTTACAGAGTTCGGGACGGTTTCTAACTCATCCCGCCAGATTACAAATAACACTTCCTATTACAACTCTTAACTTTCCTTAATATATCTTGGGCTCCCGAATCTTCTTATTCTTCGGGTAGTGGGCCTTCAGTAAACCCCGGGTACTATCTTCGGCAGGTCCATTTGGGATGCCTATGTCAGCGAGTTCATCGGTAAAAATGGCTACAACACACACCATATGACACATGGAAAGCCTCCTCGCAATAGCATGATGAAGGCTCCCCTTGCACCTTCACCCACCATGAAGGACGAGGGGAAGGGACATAGGGCCCCAAGACGGTGTCACCCCTGGAGATGGAGACCTCGGTAGAATTCCAAGGAGAAAGATGGCACCCTCCAGCATCGACGGATGCATGATTTCTTCCTAGCCCAACAATGATTCTAACGTCCAATCGAAACAATAGGTGGCCACACCATTGCCGAGAGACAAGTCGCAACACAACATCGTTGTAGGGGAGGCGCAGATCACCACCCACCATGTCCACCAACGACAGGACGAGACGGCGGGGATCTCGGCACCACAACACTGTAAGCAGTCAATGTCGACATGCACCGCCAAACCACATGCTATCCTAGGGTGGTTTATTAGGCTCGCTCGAGGCTAGATGGACCCGCAAGCAAGCCTGGAGGTCGATGATGCAACATCAAGTACTAGCCCATCAAAACCCTGCCAAACTCTACACGTCGCCGCCACCAAGAAACAAAACACAAAGTGACTTGGGGTTAAGAAGCCCTCCAAGCAATTCAATGAAAGATATTCAGGTGTGTAGGACGAGAGAGCATGCGCTAGCACTCGAACTCAAAATTGCTTCACCCGCTACCAAGAAACCCATTGCCACTACGCAAAGGAGAGGGCACCGTCCCCATCACACACACACACGCACACACGCCCCAAGATTTGCCCAACAACGACCCAGTGGCTATGAGAGCGCCATGATGGCCACTGCTCATGCCGCTTATACATGAACTCGATCAAAATTTGCCTGCAGTTGTTCCTGGCAGCGTAAGGAACAGAATTGGGATGGATGAATTTAAACATAAACAGCTCAAAGTGTCACATGTTTGTCCCAAATACTGCAAGTCCCCAAAATCGATTGAAACCACGCAAATCTCCCACGTTTCACATTCGACCTACTCCGTCAGTCCATCTCGCGTGCACTCCAGCGAACATCATGAATAGGCACGGCAGAAGGGGATGGAATGTGAATTGAATGGATCTATGTATAATTTTACACTGTATTCTGTTTGTCAGGCTATCTCCTGCTGGCTCCTTTAATATACAACTACCAAGAAATTACAGTGCTGCAACAGCGCTTTTTTGGTATTTTCTTCTTGCATCTCTTTCTCCTTTTTTTTGGGTTGCTTTTCTCTATCGTGCTTACCGCTTACCACCTAAGAGATGTTAGTACACAGCAACACGAAGCAGACCAGGCTGTGGTTGCGTGTAATGCAGGCCTTCGTCCAGAAGGAACTGCTCCACAGCAATAGGCAACCTTGCGGTGCGAGAACCCTTGGTATGGTGGCCTGTTCCGACGCATATCATGACCTGCATCCTCTCCCCCGAAGCCCTAGCAGCGCCCCTCAGGGAACCTAGCTCAACCTTCAGGATATGAATTGCTTCGCTTACATGGAGGCCATGCAAATCAATCAGACGGTCACTCCCCCGTTGCAAAGAACCAGGGTTCCTGAAAAGTAAAACAATGAATCAGCATGAAGTAGATGTGTTTGTAAATAGTTCGGGGCTGCTATTATTAGATATACAAGGAAAAAGTTATTAAGGAACCTCTGTCGATAAATAGCTTCTCTAGCTTTCTCATGAGCTGCTTTCATCTGTGAGTTATACGTCTGTCCTTTGATGCTTAGTTCCTTGGCCAGAGCTTTGTTGCCGACTAGGTAAGCTTGTCTGGCCTGTCAAGTACTCTTTCATAAATACTTCAACAACTAACAAAACTGGTAAGTACAAAGTACAATATGCAGCAGTTAGCAACTAGTGACATCCTTCATGAAATCGAGGTGATGGTAGATATATGTCGCACAAAACCACCAATTTATATGGCTTCTGAACTTGCAAAAAGTAGTAGAAACATATACAGAAACATGGATAGTCTCTGTCTTTTATTCAGAGAGGAAAGGAACAAGACACGCTATGCCATTGATGGGTCAACAGAAGATCAATTTTCATACACGCATAAATGGGAGATGTGATGATTTACAGTTTATTCTTAAGTGCAGTTACAAAAGGTAATCATAAGACACTGGTGCGAATCAACAATAAATAGATGAAAAACAATTTAAAATGTCAAATTCAGCCAAAACCAATTAGTGGATGTCACAGTCAATACGTAGGCGAAGTCCTCAACAAGTTCATGCTATGGTTCTCTCAGTGATTTTATTACAATATTCCCTTTGAACACGAAACATGTACAACCGAGCATCTGAGACCACAATAAAGATGCTTACCTGCTCAAAGCATGCATTTCGGACACGGGCAAAATCACGAGCTTCTTCCCTGGATTCTGAATACATATTTGCTGTTGGGCCACGTAAAAAGATACATTCATCAGTCTGTACTTGCACCTATCTCCAAAAAAATGAAAAAAACACTAGTACTCCCTTTGCCTTTAATTTTTTGTAATTTGGCAGTCAAGTTCACAGAAACAGTTCACTTAATACACTTCCAATTATGCACATCTAACTACAATTGTCTCCTGAGATCTATCCAGGATCCACATAGCCCTAGTTCAAATACATACATTGCAAAGTAGAAGGTACAAATGCTAAGTTGCCTATCATAAGATAACAACAATACAATATGCAAAATCATCAAAATACACAGGAAGAAGTTATAAGATTCAGATGAGTTTACCAACTGCATCACCAGTATCAAGCCATGGAGCTGCACGTGCACTGCTATAACTTTGATACTTGTTCCCAGAAGATGCTTTAGTGCCAAAATTGTACTGCTTGGGTACAGGAACGGTTGAAACACCATTGCTATAATCAGGACCTTTCTTAAACTTCCCATGGCCAGAATTCTGCGATGCAAGTTTACGAACAGCTGAAACAAAATCACTAGTACCACTAGGTATGGTATTTGAATTGCGTCCATTGAAGATGCCAAGGATATCCAAATTTCCCTTGGAGAAACCGTTTTGATCTTCAACTGTTGGCAGAGCAGGGAAGTCCCCTGTACTAAAGTTTGGTGCACTGGGGGCCATATTCATAGTCTGGTTGGAGATTGGATCCACTTGCATCTGTGAAAATAAAAAATAAAAAATTGAGATTCTACTGAATATTGCAATTGTAACAGTTACTCGAAGCGATGTACACTGTCAAGCAAATAGAAATGTAATTTTTCAAAGGTTACATGGTACTCCATCCAACCAGAAATAAGTGACTCGAATTTGTCTAGATTCGCATGTATCTAGACACATGTGAATCTGGACAAATCCGGGTCATTTATTTCCGGACGGAGGAAGTACATTTAATACTGGTGCCTTAACAAAAAAAAATCACAGTTAAGCTTATGGCAATATATGTCAAGAGATGCCTATGTTAAGCAATGCTCTAGGTGGATGCGTGGGAGAGTTCAGATGAATACTACAGACAGAAAGAGATTACCTCTAGCTGTGTAAGGATTTCAATAGTATGATTGAAATCACATCCATTTGCATAGTACAGCTCCCCAAGACTCTCTGCTGAAAATCCAGGAAACTGGGACGCTAAATACTCTAATGGGTCAAAGAGGCCATCTGATGCAGCAACATACTCACTAGCAAAACTGTCAGAATCATAATGAAGGTCCTGATTCTCATTAGCAAAATGGAGATCACCCACATAATTCTGCTCCCAGTTGCTCGAACCAACAGTTGAGAAGGTTGCCTGTGAATTATCGTCATAGAGCAAATTGGGATGCCCATGTTCCAGGATTTTGCTAGCTGAAGACAAGTCCTGGTGTTCTCTTGACAAGCGGCTAGCTTTTGTCCCATAGAACGGAGGTGCGTTCAAGGATAATCCAGCAAGGGACAGGTCCTCAGGTTCAGGTTCGATTTTCTCGAACGAAGTGAAGTCTGGAATGATATCATCTGGAAGCTGCTTACGCCAGAACTGGTGCGCCTCATCGTCCGAGTTGTTAGACTTGGACGACTCGGACCTATCTAGGACTGTTTTTCCAGAGGACCCCCGAACTTCAGACTTGGTTGCATCTGAATCTGAGTTACCACCAAATGATGATGGTCTAATAGCACATGAAGGGACAAATTCTGCTGCATTGGGATTTAATGCGGTGACCTTATTTGGTAACATTGCCCTTGCGTCTCCATTATTTGGAGCAACTTTATTCAGAGAAGTCATTTTTTTGACACAAAGTACATGTACAAGAAAACTCGTCTAACAAGATTTGCCCAAGCCCTGAAAAGGTAGCAAAGAGGAAGGTTAGTAATAGCATGGCTCGGCATGTTAACAAGAAGTAGTATATTATTAATGAGTAACTGAAACAGAAAAGGCATTGCTTCTGCAATGGTAGGAAACTAGGTAACTAGAGATAATAAATTAATGACAGAAGTTTCCAAATTAGGTTAGTAAGACATTTAGTGATTTACATAATATATGGATGAAAAAAAAAGAGCATGGATCAATAAGTTGAGAAGCGCCAAACTAGTCAGTTACTTTAGGTCGTACTGTTAGGTTTCCACGAAGTTTATTTTTGTTAGTATCAGGCAGACATGGGCACACCAGAAATAGCGGTTTCCAAATTTACCCAGTACCCATAGCCGGTAGGTATCTTTCCAAAAAAAAAAGGGCGTGTTACCCGTTTGCACACGTAATGGCGTGCCCTTTCTCAGCTCAAATAACTGCCTACCTTACCAGAAGATGTTCCCACGTCACAAAAGGCAGTTTTACCGGTTTGTATTCGCCAAATTCATCCGCTAAGACGTTAGAAAATCTGCTGGTTTATTGGTGTGCATGGGCTTTTAACAGCAAATTTTCGCACGCTCCTAAATTATTGAATTGGCGTGAGCGGTAAGCATAGCAGCAAGAGAGAGCAAAGGAGAAGAAGAAAATAAGCTTAGGAGAGCTAGGTGAATCGCCAGCAGCTCCGACTCTTAACAGAAACTTGCGAAAAAACATCAAGAAAAGAGATAGAGCAAACAGTTGCAGCACCTGGGCACGCGCTACGAAGAGAGAGAGAGAGAGAGGCGCTGGGAGGGAAGAGAAGACGCTAATAAATCAGAGCAGGACGCCGCGCGCGCGAGATCCAGGCCAGATCTACCGGCAGAGGCGAGGCGAGCGAGGCTATGTTGCAGATCTGGAGAGGTTCCGCCAGCGCGAGCCGATGCCCTTCCGCCGGTCGACGAGCTGGTAGTGGTATATGGCAGGCGAGCGGCCCATAGGGGGCGCGAAGGGGAAGCCTTGGCTGCCCTCCCCCACGCCGGCCGCGGGGCAGGGTTCGGTTTACCGCCCGCGAAACGGAGTCGGAGTCGGAGGCGCGGCGGGGCGGATGGGGAGACGAGGACGGCGCGGAGACGGAGTCGCCGGGATTTGTGGGTTGGTGGAGGTCGCCGTGGGAAGGGGAAGGGGAAGGGGAGGAGGAGGATGGGGGAGGGGAGGATAGGCGAGGGATGGTGGAGTTTGACCCGACGCGGCGGGTGGTGGGGCCGAACCCAAGGGGGCGGAGCGGTGGCGTGGAGGAGAAGGGATGGGTGTGTGGTGGTGGCCTTGGAATCGGTGACGGGATCGGGATGAGGACGCACCTGGCTGCACTGCGCTGCGACGCGAATATGCGACCCGCTGATTCGACCAAGGAAATCTCTGGTTGGTGCTTCGCTGGCAATCCCTAATGATAAGAGTATCTCCACTCGTCTCCCCGATGAGGCCCCCGAACGACGTTTTTTCCATCCGGACGACGTAATTTGGTTCAGTCGCGCCCCCGGTTCCTCGTTTTCGTCCGGATTTGGGCCTAAATTCATCCGGCGATCCCACGCCATCCCCGGCCCCCCGGGGAGCGCTCGGGGAGTCCGGACGAAACGAAAGCGCGGGAAACACCGAGGAAACTTCCCGCGCGTCTAGTGGCCCCAACTTGTCGGCGAGAGAAACCGATCGTCGTCCTCATCGCATCGTCTTCCGCGCGCTGTAAAAGCCTGCCGCCGGTCTGCATTCGCCGGCCACACGGCGAGTTAATGTCGTCGTCTTCCGCGCACGCATCGTCTTCCGCGCGCACTAAAGGCTGCCGCCGGTCAGCTCGCCGCGGACGCGTCGCATTCCACGCGTCATTAATCACCCGCGCCAGCCGCGCCTATATACGCCGGTCCGCTCGCCGCGAGGCGTACCCCGTGCTCCACTCTCCCTCCACTCTCCCTCTACTCTCCCGATGGCGTTCTACGACGACGACGGCGCAGCCAACAACGGCTTCCCCCGCCGGTCGCTCCACGCGTGGGAGGGGCACCTCCTCCACCAGGCGGGGTACCCCTGCCTGCCGGACACGAGGCCTCCCGGCGGCGGGTGGCGGCTTAGTGCTGGTGGCGTACCAATCCCGCCGCCGCCTCGTGGCCACGCCCTCGACGTCGCCATCGAGGAGGCGCGGATGACCTTGACGGACGAGGAGCGCGCCGAGCCACGCCACCACCCCGACAACTACACGGCGTGGAACTCGTACTTCCTGCGGCAGTGGGAGCGGGAGCTCGCCTCCTACGACGGCCCGCCGCCTCCGCCTCCGCGCAACAACTCCGCGGGCCGCCGACGTTGGTGGAGCGCGCCGGAAAGGACGGCGCGAACGTCCTCGCGCACATCGAGGGCGGAAACTTCCCGGTGCTCACAATGCCCCCTCCATCGAGGGCATCGGCGAGCCGCCGCCGGAAACGTCGGCAGCCACGGCGCATGGTCGCCGATTCGTCGTCTTCGGATCGGCGCCGAGGTCATCCTTCGCGCCGGTGAAGAGGGAGGAGGCGACGTCGCCTTCGACGCCGGTGCGCGTCAAGAAGGAGCGGCGTCTCCGCCGCCGACCGAAGGCGTAGCGGCGGCGCCCTCGTCATCCGCGACCAACCCTCCCGGTGCGGGCGGAAGAGGAAGGTGCCGAAAAAGGAGGACGCCGCGGCCGCCGCCGCAAACGGGCTCGCCGAGGAGGAGGCGAAGCGCGCGGAGGACGCCGCCGTGGCGGAGGCGATCGCCGGTCGCTCAACGACCCGGTGCCCGCCGACAACGCCCTCCCCGAGGACGCCGCCCTTGCGTGGTCCAGGCAAGGCGGGAGCGCGAGGAGGCGGAGCAGAGCGGCGAGCTGCTGGACACGGCCGCCGCACGCCGACTCGCCGCCCGCGCCGCTCCAACCGCCGCCGACGACGCCGCGCGCTACCGCCGTCCTGCGACACCTCCATCCGGCGTCGTTGTCCCCGTCGTCGACCTCGAGTCCTCGGACGACGAATGGTACAAGCCATCCCCGGGGTGGGGAGACGCCGGCCAGGGCAGCAGCCGCCAGGCCGTGTCGCCGAAGGTCGAGGACGACGGCTCCGACGACGGCGGCGACGACTACACGGTGTTCTACCGCCGTTTGGGCATGTAGAGCGCCGTGTTTTAAAATTAGCATTTGAATTCCCCTAGCCGAATTCGAAATATAGTCGAATTCGGCCTCTATGTATTAACTCCGCCCGTTTTAGTCTAAATATCATTAAATTTAGTCTATATTCGCCCGAATTTAGCCGAAGTTTATCAAGTTTCCGTTTTTCAAAATCGCATCGTCGTCTTCGCCTGGGCGCGCGGCTGGGAAACTACTCCTCCGCACGCCAAATCTTCCTCCAATCCGGACGAAAATTTCGCCGGATTTGGGCGTGGGGAGCGCCAACGAGTGGGGATGCTCTAACCTTCTCTTCTTCCCACGGTTGCTGGGCCGGCCCACTTCTCCCTCATGGGCTGCCCCAGAAGTGCCAACCACGGGTGGCGGCAACAGGGTAGGGGGATTTGACGGAGGAGAGGCGAGAACGCGGTGGAGGATAAGCTGGATGAGGAAGAAGAAGAAGACCCCGCACGACATGCTCCTATTCATGGGCCCCACCTGCGTCCTATCATTGCGGGTGTTGGTGTCCTAACAAGTGCGTCGATGGTCAACGAGGACACTCCTAGTACGCTGGTCCTAGGGTACCCCTGGAGATACTCTGGCGCTAGGCCTGTGGCTACCTTGGAAAACCCCAACTTCAAAAATCTGAACCAAACCACACGCTTGGCTTGATATAAATTTTGAAAATATAGACCCGAGCTCGGCCTCAAGTAAAAGAACGAAACTTCGGTCGGGCCAAGACGGGAACCTTTGTAGCACGCTTAGTGCGTGTAGGGTTGCAAGTCGCTCCAGTATGCAGACCAATAACATGTATTCCCTCCTATCTGAAATAAGTGTCAAGACGTTTTTGCAAACACACCATCGAGCTTTATTTGTTGTCAACCCGCACTCCCCTACGGGATAGACTAGAACAAGCATCATGGACTCCCCGCCCATCTCGCTACGCCTGCCTCCCACCTTCCGCCACCCAAACCCACGCCTCTCTCCTCAAAGCCATCTCCGCCCGTCCCCACCCACACCTCCCTCCTCCTCAAAGCCACCGCAGTCGCGCGTGGCCTAGATCCCAGGCCGGTCACCGGCCACCACCTGCTAACGGCCTGCCCGCTCTGGTTCATGTGGCCCGCACTCGTGAGGAGGCTCTACTCCTCGCCGCAACACTATGGCCGATGTGATATGACGGGACCATGACGAGGAGTTGGCTGCCGGATGAACGGATGGTGTTGAGGTTCCTCTCCTTTAATGTATGGGCATTGTTCAGTTCGTGGAGCTGATGGTTGTTGATCTTGGCTAGTTCTTCTTTTGATCAATTTGGAAGGTGTTTACTGTAAAATGTAATTATACTATGCCTTCCGGCAGTTTTTTCGAATTGGTGGGTGAAAGGACATGGAGCCCTCACGTGTGGTTTTGGTAATGATGACAATTCCTATGGACTAATGGTTGTATCGATGCCAATGGGGGAGAAGTTTGGAGGGTTTGAGGGAATTTCTTTTGTTCGGTTCTTAAGCATTTGCCTTTCATGCTTGCATTTGTTGCTTTGCATGGTTGAATATTTAGAGGATACTTTGCTAGGCTTTAATTGCCGATATATGCAATGAAATTCAAGTTCATTCACACATTCATATATTATGGGGGGTTTGTTCTATATATTCAACTTGAATTGTTCGCTAAATTCATTATTTAAACCCCCTCAAAGAGATTGTCATCAATTACCAAAATGGGGGAGATTGAAAGGACATGGAGCCCCCATGTGTGTTTTTGGTAATGATGACAATTCCTATGGACTAATGGTTGTATTGAGACTCTCTCTTAGGTCGTGCCCATAGGCAATGCTTGAGCCATATGTTGGTCTCAAGGTTGCAAGATGAAGAAGATCGAGTTCGATGAAGAAGACGGATGAAGACGGTGACGAAGAAGGACGAAGACGGTATAAAAGATGAAGAGGGATGAAGATGGCATAGAAGACGGATGACGGTGGCATGCATGTTGGAAGAAGATGGTGGCATGTACAATGATGAAGAGGATGAAGACGAAACTTGCCGATTCGGGTGGAACGCGCAAGGATAAGGTTTGTGCTCGATAGGATAGTGGGTCGCATCATCGGAGTGTAACATCTCAAATTTTAAAACAAAGAAGAAAATGAATTTCCTTTTTCCAAAAAGTGGACCAACAAAAACTTTATTTAAGTTCTATAATGTGCATAGTGCTCATGCCCAAGTGTTGTGAGTTTTGTTATGATGCTTGTGTGAAGTATTTTGAAATGTTTCTGAACCCTAGACCCTACCCTTTTCAAGTCCAAAGAGGAACAAATAAAAAGAAAACAAAATAAGGGTGAGGCATATGTGGGCTTATGGCCATTTCCACCAATAATGGCCTATGCCCTATTGACCCTACCAAAATGGTTTTGAACCATTACTAAACTTAACCTAACCCTCAATCAACACAAAACAAGGACTTTGGGCCAAAGAAAAATAAAATAAAATAAATTTTTGCATCACATATGAGGCTATGGCCATTTTTGCAAATCTTTAACCTAGGCCATTTTACTTTGTGCCAATGGTTTAGAAACATAACTAAACACGAAATAACACCTTTTGAATAAAAGAAACACAAATCAAATCAAAGGAAATATCAAAACCAAGTTACATGTGATAATGGTCACATGTGGCAATTTTAACATCTTACCCACTTTGAACCCCTGTAATAAGAGTTTCTTAAACCAAACTCTCCCAACTCTTTGTACATCATCCAATACCTCATAAAGTTGAACACTTTTGTTGTTGACCACTTTGACTAGTTCTTTCTCAATTGCTTAATAATCAAGCCAAGTGGCAACTTCAAATCAGATTCTAGATAATACCTATTTTGGATTTTCACAAAAACACTCAATATTGCAAACCAACACCACCAATAGGAGCCAAACATTATTTGAACAACACCCAAGAAATAGTTTGACAAAATTCAAAAATATTTCTCTTTCGGCCATTAACACAAACACCTTGTGTGCACCATTTCACCAACTCCACCCACTCTAATATTCTTTGGATTTTAACCTAAACCATCTGTGCCTATGTCTTCATCAGCCCTCTCTTACACCCAGTGAACAATGCCTTGCACCAGCGACATGGTCTATGCATGAGATCATCATGAACCATACCATGTCGAGCCACCATGTCACCCCACCATGCCCTCCTCCTCTCCTCTCACCTATGCCATGCATCAGCATGTCATTGAGCTTCTTCACATGTTGCTGAGCACGCATGTACCCTCCCTGGCCGAAGACGAGCACGACATCGCCTGGAACATGATGCGCCCGCGACGCCTAGACACGCCCAGACGCGCACGGGCATGACGCAGAGCGCGCCAGTACACGAACTTGCCCCATCGCGTCAGCCCTTCCCTCGCCCTCTCCTCTCGCCCGAGCACTCACCACACCACCAGCTACTCCCTAGACAAGCTCAACTGCCCGCGCGAGCCCTGTAGACGACGCCATCGTCGACGACCTCCGCCAGTACCCGACACAGACATTGACATCGCCTGCACTCCTCTGTCCATATCCTGCTGCACAACGACGCGCCCCAGGACCGCCATGACGTCGCCAACACTCCCGCGTCAGCGCCCAACTCCCTCCGCCATTGTAGCCTCGTTCACGACGATGACCTGCCATGCCGAGCCGCAGCACCCCTCGCCGCTATAAAAGGAGGACGCCCCAGCCTCCAATCCTCACACCACTCGCTTACCCTCTCCCTTCTGAGCCTCCTCGACTCCTTCCCCTCTCCAATTAAGCGCCCTCTCACTGGAATTTAGCCGGAGTACGCCGCGGCAGTAGCTCGGCGAAGCCGACGATCCCGAGCACCCCTGGAGCCGCCGCGACCCTCCTTCGACTCGCCGTCGTCGACAACGTCGATTGCCCGCCTCGCCGGACTCGCTGGACGCCGGTAAGGACCCTCCCTGGACCCCCCTGGCCGCCAGTAGGGTTTGGTCTCCGGCGAGTTCTGTTCGTGGACGGGGACGACCCAGAGCTGTCGATCCGTCTTTTAATCCAACGGCCCCCATTCACGCGTACCGCTTCGGTGATTAAGACCCACTGACAGGTGGAGCCCCCTGTCAGGCGGCCTGCTGCGCGCTGAAGCGTAGCTGGGCCGGCCCATTTTCGTTTCCCGCGCGAGCCCACGATTTCAAATTTGATTTATTCGTTTTAACTGAAATTGAATATTGATGCCATATTCAAAATTTAGTAGAATCAAATCTACTGAGACAAATTTTATGAACTTTATATATTTGGAAATCTTGTGAAAATATCTAACCAACTACACTGGTCTCAAACCCTAGTTCCTTGTAGAGCAATTGCAACAAAAATAACAAGGCAGTAACTTTTCAGAATTCAAACAATTTTAGAAAATCAACCATGATGAATTTTGAGGTGGTTCCACCTCTCATAATTCACATTTCAAATACCCTATTTTTTATGTAAAAACATAGCATAGTTGTTTACATGATCATGGGCTAGAGCAAAATAATGGCTATGTGGCCATTTCTAGTCCATTTAAATTACCTAAAATTATTTATTAAATAGTATGAGAGGTTTCCTCTTATTTAAATCATTGTCTCAAGTAATCCAATATGAAGAAATAGATTTGGTATAAAGAACCTCATATTTACTTACTTGGTGATATTAAATTGCTCCATAATAGTGTTTAAAATTGCATGAGGTGTAATACCTCATTTAAATCATTTTCCCAAATGATAAATGTGAAGTGTTGACCTGGGTCAACATAATCTCACACTTATTAATTGAGGAGATTAAATCTTAATAAGATTCAATGAGAGGAAATTATTTCTCCAAAAGAAATAAATAGAAACCCTAATCCATATTTCAATAAGAGGAAATTATTCTTCTTACAAGTTTTCTTAAAAGAAAAACCAAGCCAACCACCTTGTGATTAATGTGGTGATGATAGGATAGCTTGTGTGATCCATTTGAGTGTTAAGTCTAGCACTTAAGCATTGTTTGGTGATTGTATGCCTCGTATCCGTTTATAGACGCTAGTACCGAAGACTACCAGGAGGAGGAGGTCTTCTACCAAGAGGAGGAAGAGAGCTTTGATCACTGTACCAATCAAGGCAAGCTACACTTTTGCAAGTTACCCAAGTGCAATCTCATCTTGAGCAAGGCACTAATACCATACTACTTTGTGTTTACTTTCCAAGTCCCAGTTTTTATCTTACCAAGCTTTTACTTTGTTTATCAAGGTTTACTTTTATAGTTAACTTGAATCTAGATATGAAGTAGTATGATGGCGCGTGAAGCACACGTCCGTTGGGAACCCCAAGAGGAAGGTGTGATGCGCACAGCAGTAAGTTTTCCCTCAGAAAGAAACCAAGGTTATCGAACAAGTAGGAGATGAAGGACACGTGAAGGTTGTTGGTGAAGGAGTGTAGTGCGGCGCAACACCAGGGATTCCGGCGCCAACTGATACGTCTCAAACGTATCTATAATTTCTATGTTCCATGCTAGTTTTATGACAATACTCACATGTTTTATATACACTTTATATCATTATTATACATTTTCCGTCACTAACCTATTAACAAGATGTCGAAGCGCCAGTTCCTGTTTTCTGCTGTTTTTGGTTTCGGAAATCCTACACAGGAAATATTCTCGGAATTGGACGAAACAAAAGCCCAGGGTCTTATTTTCCACGGAGCTTTCCAGAAGTCTGAAGAGGAAACGAAGAAGAGCCGAGGTGGCCCCACACCACCTGGCGACGCGGCCAAGGAGGGGGCACGCCGCCCTAGGGTGTGGGCCCCTCGAGCCTCTCCCGACTCTGCCCCTTCGCCTATTTATTCTCTCCGTCGCGAAAACCCTATTACCGAGAGCCACGATACGAGAAAAGTTCCAGAGATGCCGCTGCCGCCAATCCCATCTCGGGGGATTCAGGAGATCGCCTCCGGCACCCTTCCGGAGAGGGGAATCATCACCCGGAGGACTCTACATCACCATGATCGCCTCCGGACTGATGTATGAGTAGTTCATCCTTGGACTATGGAGCCATAGCATTAACTAGATGGTTGTCTTCTCCTCTTGTGCTATCATGTTTAGATCTTGTGAGCTGCCTATCATGATCAAGATCATCTATTTGTAATGCTACATGTTGTGTTTGTTGGGATCCGATGAATATGGAATACTATGTCAAGTTGATTGTTGATCTATCATATATGTGTTGTTTATGATCTTGCATGCTCTCCGTTGTAGTAGAGGCTCTGGCCAAGTTGATATTTGTGACTCCAAGAGGGGGTATTTATGCTCGATAGTGGGTTCATGCCTCCATTGAATCTGGGGCAGTGACAGAAAGTTCTAAGGTTATGGATGTGTTGTTGCCACTAAGGATAAAACAACAATGCTTTGTCTAAGGATATTTGTATTGTTTACATTACGCACCGTACTTAATGCAATTGTCTGTTGTTTGTAACTTAATACTGGAAGGGGTGCGGATGCTAACCCGAAGGTGGACTTTTTAGGCAGTGAATAAGTATTCTGTGAAATATAGCCTAAGAGACCCACACGGTGCACACACTGTCACCTTTACACACGTGGGACAAGGAGTCTCCGGAGATCACATAAGTAAAATTCACTTGACTAGCATAACGACATCTAGATTACAAGCATCATCATATGAATCTCAATCATGTAAGGCAGCTCATGAGATTATTGTATTGAAGTACATAGGAGAGAGATTAACCACATAGCTACCGGTACAGCCCCGAGCCTCGATGGAGAACTACTCCCTCCTCATGGGAGACAGCAGCGGTGATGAAGATGGCGGTGGTGTCGATGGAGAAGCCTTCCGGGGGCACTTCCCCGTCCCGGCGGCGTGCCAGAACAGAGACTCCTGTCCCCCAGATCTTGGCTTCGCGATGGCGGCGGCTCTGGATGGTTTCTCGTACCGTGGCTTTTCCGTATCGAGGTTTTAGGTCTGGGACCTTTATATAGGCGAAGAGGCGGAGTCGGAGGGGCGACGAGGCGGTGAGGGGGTATGGCGGCGCGGCCAGGGCTTGGGCCGCGCCAGCCACCCTCCTGGGGCCCCTGTGGCCCAACTCTGGTCCTTCCCGGGTGTTCTGGAAGCTTCGTGTATTTCTAAGATGCTGGGCGTTGATTTCGTCCGATTCCGAGAATATTTCCTTACTAGGATTTCTGAAACCAAAAACAGCAGAAAATAGGAACCGGCCCTTCGGCATCTCGTCAATAGGTTAGTTCCGGAAAACGCATAAATATGACATAAAGTGCGCATAAAACATGTAGATATCATCAATAATGTGGCATGGAACATAAGAAATTATCGATACGTCGGAGACGTATCACTAACCCGAAGGTGGACTTTTTAGGCATAGATGCATGCTGGATAGCGGTCTATGTTCTTTGTCGTAATGCCCTAAGTAAATCTCATATTAGTCATCATGATATGTATGTGCATTGTTATGCCCTCTCTATTTGTCAATTGCCCAACTGTAATTTGTTCACCCAACATGCTATTTCTTATTGGAGAGACACCACTAGTGAACTGTGGACCCCGGTCCATTCTTTTACATCTCAATACAATCTACTGCAATCATTGTTCTCTGTTGTTCTTTGCAAACAAACATCATTCTCCACACCATACGTTTAATCCTTTGTTTACAGCAAGCCAGTGAGATTGACAGCCTCACTGTTAAGTTGGGGCAAAGTATTTTGATTGTGTTGTGCAGGTTCCACGTTGGCGCCGGAATCCCTGGTGTTGCGCCGCACTACACTCCTTCACCAACAACCTTCACGTGGCCTTCATCTGCTACTGGTTCAATAACCTTCACGTGGCCTTCATCTGCTACTGTTGTTCGATAACCTTGGCCCTCAGAAAGAAACCAAGGTTATCGAACCAGTAGCAGATGAAGGCCACATGAAGGTTGTTGGTGAAGGAGTGTAGTGCGGCGCAACACCAGGGATTCCGGCGCCAACGTGGAACCTGCACAACACAATCAAAATACTTTGCCCCAACTTAACAGTGAGGTTGTCAATCTCACCGGCTTGCTATAAACAAAGGATTAAACGTATGGTGTGGAAATGATGTTTGTTTGCAAAGAACAGCAGAGAACAATGATTGCAGTAGATTGTATTCAGATGTAAAAGAATGGACCGGGGTCCACAGTTCACTAGTGGTGTCTCTCCAATAAGAAATAGCATGTTGGGTGAACAAATTACAGTTGGGCAATTGACAAAAAGAGAGGGCATAACAATGCACATACATATCATGATGACTAATATGAGATTTACTTAGGGCATTACGACAAAGAACATAGACCGCTATCCAGCATGCATCTATGCCTAAAAAGTCCACCTTCGGGTTAGCATCCGCACCCCTTCCAGTATTAAGTTGCAAACAACAGACAATTGCATTAAGTACGGTGCGTAATGTAAACAATACAAATATCCTTAGACAAAGCATTGTTGTTTTATCCCTAGTGGCAACAGCACATCCATAACCTTAGAACTTTCTGTCACTGTCCCAGATTCAATGGAGGCATGAACCCACTATCGAGCATAAATACCCTCTCTTGGAGTCACAAGTATCAACTTGGCCAGAGCCTCTACTAGCAACGGAGAGCATGCAAGATCATAAACAACACATATATGATAGATCAATAATCAACTTGACATAGTATTCCATATTCATCGGATCCCAACAAACACAACATGTAGCATTACAAATAGATGATCTTGATCATGATAGGAAGCTCACAAGATCTAAACATGATAGCACAAGAGGAGAAGACAACCATCTAGCTACTGCTATGGACCCATAGTCCAAGGATGAACTACTCACACATCAGTCCGGAGGCGATCATGGTGATGTAGAGTCCTCCGGGTGATGATTCTTCTCTCCGGCAGGGTGCCGGAGGCGATCTCTTGAATCCCCCGAGATGGGATTGGCGGCGGCGGCGTCTCTGGAACTTTTCTCGTACCGTGGCTCTCGGTAATAGGGTTTTCACGACGGAGAGAATAAATAGGAGAAGGGGCAGAGTTGGGAGAGGCTCGAGGGGCCCACACCCTAGGGCGGTGCCCCCCCTCCTTGGCCGCGCCGCCAGGTGGTGTGGGGCCACCTCGGCTCTTCTTCGTTTCCTCTTCGGACTTCTGGAAAGCTCCGTGGAAAATAAGACCCTGGGCTTTTGTTTCGTCCAATTCCGAGAATATTTCCTGTGTAGGATTTCTGAAACCAAAAACAGCAGAAAACAGGAACTGGCGCTTCGACATCTTGTTAATAGGTTAGTGCCGGAAAATGCATAATAATGATATAAAGTGTATATAAAACATGTGAGTATTGTCATAAAACTAGCATTGAACATAAGAAATTATAGATACGTTTGAGACGTATCATAGTACAAGAACATCAAAGTTAGCCTAGAGAGCTACAAGCTAGTTAGCACCCCTCCTGACTAGTTGCTAGTGCTAAAACTAAAATTGACTACTCTAGATGTGAACTTGTGAAATTCTTGACTTTGAAAACTTTGGAATGGTGAGTGATACATCCAAAACGTATCTACTTTCCCGAACACTTTTGCTATTGTTTTTCCTCTAATTTGTGTATTTTGGATGCAACTAACGCGGACTAACGCTGTTTTCAGCAGAACTGTTCTGGTGTCTCGTTTTTGTGCAGAAATCCAACTTTCAGGAAAATCCTCGGAATTTATGCGAAAGGTCTTATTTTTCCAGAAGACTCACGGAGCCAGAAGGGCAAGCCTGGGGGAGGCCCAGGGCCCCCAGACACTAGGCCAGCGCGGCCCAGGAGGGGGGTGCGCCGCCCTAGCGTCTGGCCCCCTCGGCTGGCCTCCGACGCCCTCCTCTGGACTATTTAAGGTGTTTCGATCTAAAAATCGCGACCACGAAGTCAAAGTCGCCAGAAACCCTCCAGAACGCCGCCACATCGCGAAACTCCGTCTCGGGGGCCAGAAGTCTCCGTTCTGGCACTCCGCCGGGACGGGGAATTGGAGGAGATCATCGCCATCATCACCACCGACGCCTCTTCATCAACCAGCCATGTTCCCCCCATCCATGTGTGAGTAATTCCCCCGCTATAGGCTGAAGGGGATGGTAGGGATTGGATGATATTGGTCATGTAATAGCATAAGATTGTTAGGGCATAGTGCCTAGTGTCCGTAATTGGTACTTTGATGATATTGTTGCAACTTGTTATGCTTAATGCTTGTCACTAGGGCCCGAGTGCCATGATCTCAGATCTGAACATGTTATTGTTTCATCATGATATTCATTGTTTTATGATCTTACCTGCAAGTTGTATACACATGTCGCTGTCCGGAACCAATGGCCCTGAAGTGACAGAAATCGGGACAACCGGAGGGGATGGTAGTGATGTGAGGATCACATGTGTTCATGGAGTGTTAATGCTTTGCTCCGGTACTCTATTAAAAGGAGTACCTTAATATCCAGTAGATTCTCTTGAGGCCCGGCTGCCACCGGCTGGTAGGACAAAAGATGTTGTGCAAGTTTCTCATTGCGAGCACGTACGACTATAATTGGAACACATGCCTATTGATTGCTTTGTACTTGGACACCGTTTTATTATTATCTGCAAATGCCCTGCCATGATTGTTACATGAGTTTCTCTCATCCATGCAACGCCCGTTATCCGTCCCCGTGCCTACAGCTATAATCACTACTGCTGTCTCTGTTACTCTGTTGCTGTTATTTCACTACTGCTACTGCTATAAAACTGTTGCTACTGATAAACTCTTGCGAGCAAGTCTGTTTCCAGGTGCAGCTGAATTGACAACTCCGCTGTTAAGGCTTTCAAGTATTCTTTGTCTCCCCTTGTGTCGAATCAATAAATTGGGATTTACTTCCCGCGAAGACTGCTGCGATCCCCTATACTTGTGGGTCATCAAGACTGTTTTCTGGCGCCGTTGCCGTGGAGCATAGCTTTATTTGGAAGTTCACTTGGATTGATATTGTTCGCTGCAAATTCTCCATCATGGGTAAAACTCGCGATTCTAAAGTCGCCATATTACCATCCACTACAAGAAAAGGTACAACTCTGAGTACCTCTGCTGCTCTTGATTCACCATCTGTGATAAGTCAACTTGTTTCACCGCCGCAAGCTTCACTTGTCGGTACTTATTGAATCTGAAAACTCTCATAATATTGATAATGTTTCTGCTGTGCTTGATGATAGTGGTTCATTGGGATCCTTTCTAGATGCTACAATTGCTAGGTCTAGACAAATTGAAAATACTGAAACTCCTAATGCTACTACACCTGTTAATTCACCTGAACTTGATTATTCTAGTGATGATCCTGATGAAGATTATGTGGAGCTTAATGATGGTTTTATTAATAGATGCAATGCTACTGCTGATGCAAGAAAAATTAAAAAGTTTCTCACACAATATACTGTTAGACATAAGTTATCTCCCGATCCTAAATTTGCCACATCTCCTATATGCATTAAGGATAAAGATTATAATTTTTCTCTTGATCTATCTCATATAGCTATTGTAGAGAAAGCACCCTTTTGTGGTACTGAGAAAGAAAGTGCTGTAGAACACATGATTGAACTTTCTTCTATGAGTAGCTTGTTTTCTGATGATGTCAAGATGCGTACTTACTTTGTCGCTAAAATTTTTCCTTTCTCATTAAAGGATGATGCTAAAACTTGGTATAATAATTTGCCTCCTGGTTCTATTAAAAGTCCAACTGATTTGCGTGATGTTTTCTTTCGAAAATACTTTCCTGCTAGTGCTCAACATATTGCTTTACAGAAAATTTATAGGTTTGACCAGGGAGATGAAGAGAAATTGCCTGAGGCGTGGGCAAGATTTTGTTCTCTTATCAGAGCTCGACCTGGACATGATTTAGAAAAAAATGATCTACTTGATATATTTTATAGTGGACTAACCATTGAGTCTAGGGCATACTTGGATAGTTGTGCTGGTTGTGTTTTCACGAAAAAAACTCCAGACGAAGCTGGAGAATTATTGGCTAGAATAAGCCGGAATCATGATGATTGGAATACACCTGAACCAACTCCAACGCCAATATTGAAGAAGAGGGGTTTAATTGAATTGAATGATGAAGATATGAGGGAAGCTAAGAAGTCTCTCAAGGAGAAAGGTATTAAATCCGAAGATGTGAAGAATCTACCTCCTATAGAAGATATATGTGAGATAATTCCCCCTTCATCCATGATTGAGGTAAACTCCCTTCAACGCTTTACTAGGGAAGATATTCCGTATTCGAAACCTCCTGCTCAATGCTTAGATGAGTTTGATAATTATATTGTTAAGCAAGAAAATTTTAATATGAGAGTAGAGAATCATCTAATGGAAAATTCTCAAGCTATTAGCAATTTACATGATATTGTGGAGAGAACCTCCAATGATGTTAAGATGCTTGTTAAACATTTTCAAATGGTTCAAACTCAAATTGATCAACTCACTAAAGTTCAAAATGACTTGTTAAAAAATAATCCTAAAGAGAAACGTGCTTATGAAGTAACAACTAGAGGTGGTGTCTCTACCTAGGATCCTCTATATCCTGAAGGGCATCCCAAAAGAATTGAACAAGATTCTCAACGAATTGAAGCTAGTGCTCCTTCTAAGAAGAAAAAGAAGAAGAAACATAAAAATGTTGTACAATCCTCTGAACCTGTTAATGATCCTAATAGTATTTCTTTTTCCGATGCTGAAACTGAAAGTGGTAATGAACATGATAATGGTAATGATAATGATAAGAATGATGCTTCTGATAAAGAAGAGGTTGAAGATGAACCTGACAAGCATAATAAAAATAAAAAGTATACTAAAGAAGATTTTATTGCTAAGAAACATGGTAATGAAAGAGAACCTTGGGTGCAAAAGCAAATGCCTTTTCCTGCTAAGAAACTAAAATCAAAGGAAGAAGAACACTGTAATAAATTTTGTGATTGGATGAAACCTTTATTCTTGCAAATCCCTTTGACTGATGCTATTAAATTGCCTCCTTATTCAAAGTATATGAAAGATATTGTTACTAACAAAAGGAAAATCCCCAATGAGGAAATTTCCACTATGCTTGCTAATTACTCTTTCAATGGCAAAGTTCCAAAGAAGTTGGGCGACCCAGGTATACCTACTATTCCTTGTTCTATTAACAATAATTATGTTAAAACTGCTCTATGTGACTTGGGAGCCGGTGTTAGTGTTATGCCTTTTTCTCTTTACAAGAGACTTTATTTAGATAAGTTGATACCTACTGATATATCTTTGCAAATGGCTGATAAATCTACTGCTATTCCTGTTGGTATATGTGAGGATGTTCCTGTTCAAGTTACTAATAACTGCTTGATATTAACTGATTTTGTTGTGTTGGAAATGCCTGAAGATGATAATATGTCTATTATTCTTGGGAGACCTTTTCTTAACACTGCAGGGGCTGTTATTGATTGCAATAAAGGAAAGGTTACTTTCAATGTTGATGATAAGGAGCATACCGTCTATTTCCCCAAGAGGATTGATAAAGTATGCGGAGTCAATACTATCTCTAATGTGAGAACTATCAAAGTTGGAACTATCGATTGTCCTATATATGAGCCTAAAGAAGGCTATCAAAATCTTATGATTGGATCCATATCGATACAATTCAAGGTAACATGATTGATTTGAGGTTTATTTCTTCATATGCTATGTAAAATTTATTTGGTGGCAAGACTTGATCAACCTTGTTAACAAATACTTTTTATATGCATAGTGGAGGTAAACAACATCTGTTTCTTCCTCCACTTGCTTTACTTGATGTAGCACTTTTGATTCGCCAAGTTCCTTAGTTAATTAGAGATTTCAAATTTTTTCATGTCCAGTAATAATAAACTTAATACCCAGAAATGTGCATTTTTCAAAGTTTTCAAAAATTCACAAAAATTATACCGTTGGTCCTATTTTTCGAAAATACACCTGGGAGCACCTGGGGATGACCAGTGGGGCACCCCAGGGTGGCACCCCACAGGCTGGCGCGGCCAGCAAGGGGGGCACGCCACCCTGGCGTGTGGGCCCCCCTTTACCCCACTTCAGCATCTCTTCCTCCCACTCTCTTCTCCCTCCCGAAAAAATCGACACCAGCTTTCTCTCACTCGCGTTTTTGCTCAAGAGCTCAGGATTTTTCGATCTCTTTGCTCAGCCTAGATTTATGTCTGAAATTTGGCACATTTGCTCTCCGGTATGTGACTCCTCCGATTATCCAAGTAGAATTTTGTTTGGTTGAGTATATCTTGAATATTTTGCTGCTGTAGGTAACATGTTTAGTGAGCTTGCATGCTTGTTCTAAGTTGTATAAACTAGTTTTGATGCATGATTAGTACTCTAGCAAGTTCCTTTAGTAGTTCTAACATAGGCATCCCAAATGGGCCTGCCGAAGATAGTACCCGGGGTTTATTGAAGGCCCATTACCCGAAGAATAAGAAGATTCGGGAGCCCAAGATATTATTAAGGAAGACTAGAGTTGTAATAGGAAGTGTTATTTGTAATCTTACGGGATGAGTTAGAAACCTTCTCGGACTCTGTAACTTGTACGGCACGAATCCCTCGGCTCCGCCTCCTATATAAGGGGGAGTCGAGGGACACAGAAAACATCGAATCATTGTTTACAAACCCTAGTTTCATAATCGTCGAGTACTTTTCGGCTAAAACCTTCGAGATCTACTTGCCCTCTACTTCCAACTAAACCCTAGTCTACAATCCGTAGGCATTGACAAGTTAATACCTTGTCAATTGGCGCCGTCTGTGGGAATTAGAGGCGTCAAGGATCTGGTCTCGATGGCACGTTCAAGATCATCGACTTCATCAACCGCAAAATCATCGACTTCATCAATCGCAAGCAATGCAATGGATCGAGGTAAACAGATCGCTACTGGTCCTGTTGATTTTGTTCCTCACCCGCCCTCCCATTTGGATGCATATGCGTATCTGGAGGAGCCTATGGAGATGACGTTCGGAAGGTTTCACTTTCGCGTTGAGAAAGAGGGATCGTATCGTGTCGAAATTCCGATTTCGTCGGGATCGTCGGCGGTCGATTCCGATTTTTCAAGCTATACATCGTCAACCGAATCAGGAGATTAAGAAACTTCGTCGTCACGCTTCATCAGCGCCAGGGCGAGAGAAAAACTCGCCAAGATCTTCAGCGACATGTCGTTTGAGTCATCTGCGGACTCATATATAAGCGATGGCTCAAGCAGTGTCGACAGCTACAACTTCATCGACAAATCTACTACAGTGGGTGATGCTGTCCAGGACTGGCGCGTGGTTGACGAGGGAGGAAATTCCTGTTGTGTAGCTTTCTGGTCCCCGGCAACGGCGCCAGAAAATAGCTTGATGTCTACGTTCCCCCTCCTTTCCTGTAGACAGTGTTGGGCCTCCAAGAGCAGAGGTTTGTAGAACAGCAGCAAGTTTTCCCTTAAGTGGATCACCCAAGGTTTATCGAACTCAGGGAGGAAGAGGTCAAAGATATCCCTCTCATGCAACCCTGCAACCACAAAGCAAGAAGTCTCTTGTGTCCCCAACACACCTAATAGGTGCACTAGTTCGGCGAAGAGATAGTGAAATACAGGTGGTATGAATAAGTATGAGCAGTAGCAACGGTGCCAGAAAATAGCTTGCTGGCGTGTAGTTGATGGTGGTAGTATTGCAGCAGTAGTAACACAGTAAAACAGTAAACAAGCAGTAGTAACGCAGCAGTATTTAGGAACAAGGCCTAGGGATTAGACTTTCACTAGTGGACACTCTCAACATTGATCACATAACAGAACAGATAAATGCATACTCTACACTCTTGTTGGATGATGAACGCATTGCGTAGGATTACACGAACCCTCAATGCCGGAGTTAACAAGCTCCACAATTTGTTCATATTTAAGTAACCTTATAGTGTAAGATAGATCAAAAGACTAAACCAAGTACTAACATAGCATGCACACTGTCACCTTCATGCATATGTAGGAGGAATAGATCACATCAATATTATCATAGCAATAGTTAACTTTGCAATCTACAAGAGATCATGATCATAGCATAAACCAAGTACTAACACGGTGCACACACTGTCACCTTTACACACGTGCAGGAGGATTAGAACTACTTTAATAACTTTGCTAGAGTAGCACATAGATAAATTGTGATACAAACTCATATGAATCTCAATCATGTAAAGCAGCTCATGAGATTATTGTATTGAGGTACATGGGAGAGATGAACCACATAGCTACCGGTACAGCCCCGAGCCTCGATGGAGAACTACTCCCTCCTCATGGGAGCAGCAGCGGTGATGAAGATGGCGGTGGTGTTGATGGAGGAGCCTTCCGGGGGCACTTCCCCGCTCCGGCAGCGTGCCGGAACAGAGACTCCTGTCCCCCAGATCTTGGCGGCGCGATGGCGGCAGCTCTGGAAGGTTTCTGTGGGTTTCGTCGAACTTATCAGGGTTTTCGATCCGGGGGCTTTAAATAGGCGAAGAGGCGGCGCGGGAGGGTCGAAGGGCGACGACACCATAGGGCGGCGCGGCCGGGGCCTGGGCCGCGCCGGCCTATGGTCTGGGGGCCCAGTGCCCCCCCTCTGGTCCTTCCCGGGTGTTCTGGATGCTTCCGGTGAAAATAGGAACTTGGGCGTTGATTTCGTCCGATTCCGAGAATATTACGTTACTAGGATTTCTGAAACCAAAAACAGCAGAAAACAGCAACTGGCCTCTCGGCATCTCGTCAATAGGTTAGTTCCAGAAAATGCACGAATATGACATAAAGTGTGCATAAAACATGTAGATAACATCAATAATGTGGCATGAAACATAAGAAATTATCGATACGTCGGAGACGTATCAGCATCCCCAAGCTTAGTTCTGCTCGTCCCAGGCGAGGTAAAACGATAACACGATAATTTCTGAAGTGACATGCCATCATAACCTTGATCATACTATTTGTAAAGCATATGTAGTGAATGCAGCGATCAAAACAATGGTAATGACATGAGTAAACAAGTGAATCATAAAGCAAAGACTTTTCATGAATAGTACTTCAAGACAAGCATCAATAAGTCTTGCATAAGAGTTAACTCATAAAGCAATAATTCAAAGTAAAGGCATTGAAGCAACACAAAGGAAGATTAAGTTTCAGCGGTTGCTTTCAACTCATAACATTTATATCTCATGGATATTGTCAACATAGAGTAATATAATAAGTGCAATATGCAAATATGTAGGAGTCAATGCACAGTTCACAAGTGTTTGCTTCTTGAGGTGGAGAGAAATGGGTGAACTGACTCAATAATGAAAGTAAAAGAATGGTCCTCCATAGAGGAAAAGCATCGATTGCTATATTTGTGCTAGAGCTTTGATTTTGAAAACATAAAGAGAGCATAAAAATAAAGTTTTGAGAGGTGTATGTTGTTGTCAACGAATGGTAGCGGGTACTCTAACCCCTTGCGGACAAACCTTCAAAGAGCGGCTCCCATTTTATTTTATTTTTGGGTGGCACTCCTTCCAACCTTTCTTTCACAAACCATGGCTAACCGAATCCTCGGGTGCACCAACAATCTCATACCATGAAGGAGTGCCTTTTTATTTTAGTTTTATTATGATGACACTCCTCCCAACCTTTGCTTACACAAGCCATGGCTAACCGAATCCTTCGGGTGCCGTCCAACAATCACATACCATGGAGGAGTGTCTATTTTTGTTAATTAATTTGGGACTGGGAATCCCATTGCCAGCTCTTTTTGCAAAATTATTGGATAAGCGGATGAAGCCACTAGTCCATTGGTGAAAGTTGCCCAACAAGATTGAAAGATAAACACCACATACTTCCTCATGAGCTATAAAACATTGACACAGATCAGAGGTGATAAATTTTGAATTGTTTAAAGGTAGCACTCAAGCAATTTACTTTGGAATGGCAGGAAATACCATGTAGTAGGTAGGTATGGTGGACACAAATGGCATAGTGTTGTTTGGCTCAAGGATTTGGATGCATGAGAAGTATTCCCTCTCGATACAAGGTTTAAGCTAGCAAGGCTTATTTGAAACAAACACAAGGATGAACCGGTGCAGAAAAACTCACATAAAAGACATATTGTAAACATTATAAGACTATACATCGTCTTCCTTGTTGTTCAAACACCTCACTAGAAATTATCTAGACCTTAGAGAGACCAATTATGCAAACCAAATTTTAGCATGCTCTATGTATTTCTTCACTAATAGGTGCAAAGTATATGATGCAAGAGCTTAAACATGAGCACAACAATTGCCAAGTATCACATTACCCAAGACATTTATAGCAATTACTACATGTATCATTTTCCAATTCCAACCATATAACAATTTATCGAAGAAGAAACTTCGCCATGAATATTATGAGCTAAGAACACATGTGTTCATATGCAACAGCGGAGCGTGTCTCTCTCCCACACAAGCATGATGTAATCCAATTTATTCAAACACAAACAAAAATAAGAAACATACCGACGCTCCAAGAAAAGCACATAAGATGTGATGGAATAAAAATATAGTTTCAGGGGAGGAACCTGATAATGTTGTCGATGAAGAAGGGGATGCCTTGGGCATACCCAAGCTTAGACGCTTGAGTCTTCTTGATATATGCAGGGGTGAACCACCGGGGCATCCCCAAGCTTAGAGCTTTCACTCTTCTTGATCATAGTATATCATCCTCCTCTCTTGACCCTTGAAAACTTCCTCCACACCAAACTCGAAACAACTCATTAGAGGGTTAGTGCACAATAAAAATTAACATATTCAGAAGTGACACAATCATTCTTAACACTTCTGGACATTGCATAATGCTACTGGACATTAATGGATCAAAGAAATTCATCCAACATAGCAAAAGAGGCAATGCGAAATAAAAGGCAGAATCTGTCAAAACAGAACAGTTCGTATTGACGAATTTTAAAATGGCACCAGACTTGCTCAAATGAAAATGCCCAAATTGAATGAAAGTTGCGTACATATCTGAGGATCATGCACGTAAATTGGCTTAATTTTCTGAGCTACCTACAGGGAGGTAGACCCAGATTCGTGACAGCAAAGAAATCTGGAACTGCGCAGTAATCCAAATCTAGTACTTACTTTTCTATCAACGGCTTTACTTGGCACAACAAAACACAAAACTAAGATAAGGAGAGGTTGCTACAGTAGTAAACAACTTCCAAGACACAAATATAAAACAAAGTACTGTAGCAAAATAACACATGGGTTATCTCCCAAGAAGTTCTTTCTTTATAGCCATTAAGATGGGCTCAACAGTTTTAATGATGCACTCGCAAGAAATAGTATTTGAAGCAAAAGAGAGCATCAAGAGGCAAATTCAAAACACATTTAAGTCTAACATGCTTCCTATGAAAAGGAATCTTGTAAATAAACAAGTTCAAGAAGCATAATGCAACAAGCATAGAAAGATAAAACAAGTGTAGCTTCAAAAATTTCAGCACATAGAGAGGCATTTTAGTAACATGAAAATTTCTACAACCATATTTTCCTCTCTCATAATAACTTTCAGTAGCATCATGAGCAAACTCAACAATATAACTATCACATAAAGCATTCTTATCATGAGTCTCATGCATAAAATTATTACTCTCCACATAAGCATAATCAATTTTATTAGTTGTAGTGGGAGCAAATTCAACAAAGTAGGTATCATCAAATATAGGAGGCATATTGTAATCATAATCAAATTCACTCTCCATAGTAGGTGGTACCAAAAGACTAATATCATTATAATCATCATAAATAGGAGGCAAAGTATCATCAAAGTAAATTTTCTCCTCAATGCTTGGGGGACTAAAAATATCATGCTCATCAAAGCCAGCTTCCCCAAGCTTAGAATTTTCCATATCATTAGCAACAATGGTGTTCAAAGTATTCATGCTAACATGTTCCATGGGTTTTTTAATTTTCGGATCAAACCATCCATGTCTTAAATCAGGAAATAGAATAAAAAGCTCATTGTTGTCCATTATGCCAAACTAGTGTAAACAAGAAACAAAAAGATGCAATTGCAGGATCTAAAGGAAATAGCTTCGAGTACTTACAACAACGGAAAATAGCTTGGTAGCCAAGGTCCGGAGTGTGAGTACCTTTTACCTTTCCTCCCTGCAACGGCGCCTTAAAAATACTTGATGCTGTCCAGGATCGGCGCGTGGTTGACGAGGGAGGAAATTCCTGTTGTGTAGCTTTCTGGTCCCCGGCAACGGCGCCAGAAAATAGCTTGATGTCTACGTTCCCCCTCCTTTCCTGTAGACAGTGTTGGGCCTCCAAGAGCAGAGGTTTGTAGAACAGCAGCAAGTTTTCCCTTAAGTGGATCACCCAAGGTTTATCGAACTCAGGGAGGAAGAGGTCAAAGATATCCCTCTCATGCAACCCTGCAACCACAAAGCAAGAAGTCTCTTGTGTCCCCAACACACCTAATAGGTGCACTAGTTCGGCGAAGAGATAGTGAAATACAGGTGGTATGAATAAGTATGAGCAGTAGCAACGGTGCCGTAAAATAGCTTGTGGCGTGTAGTTGATGGTGGTAGTATTGCAGCAGTAGTAACACAAGAAACAAGAAACAAGCAAAGAGTAACGCAGCAATATTTAGGAACAAGGCCTAGGGATTAGACTTTCACTAGTGGACACTCTCAACATTGATCACATAACAGAACAGATAAATGCATACTCTACACTCTTGTTGGATGATGAACGCATTGCGTAGGATTACACGAACCCTCAATGCCGGAGTTAACAAGCTCCACAATTTGTTCATATTTAAGTAACCTTATAGTGTAAGATAGATCAAAAGACTAAACCAAGTACTAACATAGCATGCACACTGTCACCTTCATGCATATGTAGGAGGAATAGATCACATCAATATTATCATAGCAATAGTTAACTTTGCAATCTACAAGAGATCATGATCATAGCATAAACCAAGTACTAACACGGTGCACACACTGTCACCTTTACACACGTGCAGGAGGATTAGAACTACTTTAATAACTTTGCTAGAGTAGCACATAGATAAATTGTGATACAAACTCATATGAATCTCAATCATGTAAAGCAGCTCATGAGATTATTGTATTGAGGTACATGGGAGAGATGAACCACATAGCTACCGGTACAGCCCCGAGCCTCGATGGAGAACTACTCCCTCCTCATGGGAGCAGCAGCGGTGATGAAGATGGCGGTGGTGTTGATGGAGGAGCCTTCCGGGGGCACTTCCCCGCTCCGGCAGCGTGCCGGAACAGAGACTCCTGTCCCCCAGATCTTGGCGGCGCGATGGCGGCAGCTCTGGAAGGTTTCTGTGGGTTTCGTCGAACTTATCAGGGTTTTCGATCCAGGGGCTTTAAATAGGCGAAGAGGCGGCGCAGGAGGGTCGAAGGGGCGACGACACCATAGGGCGGCGCGGCCAGGGCCTGGGTCGCGCCGGCCTATGGTCTGGGGGCCCAGTGCCCCCCCCTCTGGTCCTTCCCGGGTGTTCTGGATGCTTCCGGTGAAAATAGGAACTTGGGCGTTGATTTCGTCCGATTCCGAGAATATTTCGTTACTAGGATTTCTGAAACCAAAAACAGCAGAAAACAGCAACTGGCCTCTCGGCATCTCGTCAATAGGTTAGTTCCAGAAAATGCACGAATATGACATAAAGTGTGCATAAAACATGTAGATAACATCAATAATGTGGCATGGAACATAAGAAATTATCGATACGTCTTCGCCAATCTTAACGATGGTGTCACCAAACCCAACATAGATCTGAATACAAAGTATCATCAGATTTATGTCATCGGAGAGCCAAGCCATGACCAAGAAGAAACATCTGAGGCTTTCGACGATTTGGGAAATCCATACGTTGATCCCTCTGATTTGCGACGAGGTCTAGGCAATAAATATATCGGGCCACAGCCGCGAGACAGAGTTCGACTCCCGCAAGCAGCATGGGATAGAGCCGCGAGAGCTATGGATGGCTCGGAACCAATGGCCACCACAGCCACGCCAGAGGAGTTACAAGCATATCAATATAGGCTCGCACGAGCTGCAAGGGAATTGGAAAAACAGACAGCTGAGTTAAACAGAAGAAAGGAGGCAGCTTCTGCATCCAGCAGGAGAAGGGCAGAGCTGAGTCGACAATCTAGAACTTCGGGTGATAGCCACAGGGAGGCTCGGAATAGAGCAAGATCGAGGTTACAACACGTACCCGAAGGAGAAACAGAGCACTTAGTCCAAAACCTCGACATGTCTTTTATGTCGATAGACACGAGAGGAAACATCATCCCTAAGACACCAGAGGCTGGGTATATGGCGACACAAGCTTTTATCCTCGCATCTAAACCACCTCCAGGAGATCCAAGGGAAACACTGTACAACATGGCGATAGCAGGAGTTGGAGCTATGGGGACGGCGTTTGTATCAACACCTCCCGAAGGGGCGGCAAGGCAAAATAGTCCACGACCTGCGGCGGCAGCAGCAGCAGCTCCCGAAGGAACAAGTGGAGCAAGGGACATGGCAGCACAAGCAAGAGTCGACAGAGCGCGACAAAGCAGAAGGGAACATCGGCAGTCCCCAGAGTTAAACGACGAGGATATGTGTGGCTTGCCGTGCTTCACGAGGAGAGTTCAAAAAACTCGAGTCCCTTCAGGATTCAAGTTACCTGATAACTTCAAGAAATTCGACGGCCTTCAAGATCCAGAGGATTGGCTAGTGGACTATCTCGAGACAGTGAAACTTACAGGAGGAACCAGAGCAACAGCTATGCAAAGCATCCAGGTGCATCTGAGTGGAGCCGCACGATCTTGGATAAAGAAACTTCCTCCAGGATCCATCGACAGCTGGGAAAGCTTCAAGGACGTGTTTGTCAAGAACTTCTGGTCCACGTGCAAGAAACCTGTGTCATTAGAGGAGTTGAGAGCATGCCGACAAAAGCCAGACGAGCCAATGAGAAAATATATCCAAAGGTGGAACATCATCAAAAACTCGGCAGAAAATATATCTGACGAGAGAGCGATAGATGCGTTTGTCGCAGGAATCAGGCGTGGAGATTTTGTCGAGGACTTGGGGAGGACCAACCCAAAGACAGTATCCGCGTTAATGGAAATAGCAAACAGATGGGCAGATGGAGAAGATGCTGTTCACAACAAACGGCACAGGTCGCCAGAGGAGGACCGCGGTCGAAATTATCAACCGAGGCGATGATTTCCTCGGCAGTACCCAAGCTATGATGCCCCAGGATAAATTTCGGCAGGCTTTCGAGCAAACACCGGTGGAAACAACAGAGATGATTATCAGAGAAGCAATGAGCAGCGAGGCGACAATAGAGATGACTCTCGAAACAACAGGCAAAATAGCGGGCCTAGGTTCCCGAGGCCTTTCGTGTCTCCTGAAGAGATGATGAATGGGCCGTGTCAGATGCACTTTTTCCTCGATAGCAACGGGAAAAGACAGTCAGGGCATCTGCAGAAAGATTGTCGCAATTTCCAGGCAATGTTAAGGTGGGCAGAGCATGCTAACGCTCGAGCAGCACAGAGAAATCCTCGAGAACCCAGGAGCGAGATTCACTTGCCACCCCCTCCCGCGATTACGGAAGACAATCGACATCAGCTCAGAATAGCGGCAGCACCTCCACCACCGCCTTACGTTGATCCTAACTCCAACGGAGCGGTGTCGATGATTCAGAAGGGAAGGCCATCCAACAGAGCTCAGAAAGTAATCTCGCGACAGGTGTTCATGGCAGAAAAAATGCCTCCACCAACAGTCGAGTATCTTAATTGGTCAGGGCAAGACATTGGCTTTACCATAGCAGATCACCCGCAGCAAGTTCCTCGACCAGGGCAGTCAACACTTATCCTACCAGCAGTTATTGCGGAATTCGATGTTTCTCGAGTGTTCATAGATGGCGGCAGCAGCTTAAACCTTATGTATGCAGATACATTGAGGAAGATGAACATATCCTTAGCAAACCTGAAGCCAACAGACACAAGGTTCCATGGTATCACACCAGAGAAACCAAGTTATCCACTGGGGAAGATTAATCTCGACGTTCAGTTCGGAACCCGAGAGAATTATAGAATTGAGAAGTTGGAGTTTGAAGTTGTGGATTTTCCGTCGCAGTATCATGCTCTGTTGGGACGACCAGCATATGCTAGATTTATGGCGGTACCACATTATACATACCTGTTGTGGAGGATGCCTGGACCCAAGGGACCAATCACAGTCAAAGGAAGCTTCGCCTTAGCCGATAAGTGCGATAAGGATTTTCATCGGATATCAGAAACTTTCGGGATGCAAGCTGAGTATTTGGCGTCAAGGAGTATGACTGACTACGACGTGCTGCCAGACGTTGGAAGGCCAAATAAAGAATCAACTTTCAATACTGAGAAAAATTCTAAGGAGGTGCAGATTCACCCGACAGACCCAAAAAAGACGACGTCCATCGCAAACGACATGGACCTCGCATAGGAAAGCGCGCTCATCGAGTTCCTCCGTGAGAACTGGAAAATCTTCGCATGGTGTCCAGCTGACATGCCAGGAGTACCCAGGGAACTTGCCGAGCACCACCTAAACTTGGATCCACTAGCAAGACCAATCAAACAACCTTTGCGGCGTTTTTCGGAACCAAACCGCAAGGCTATGCTGTCAGAAATCGATCGACTACGAGAAGCTGGTTTTATCAGGGAGCTGCACACAGAGGCCACATGGGTAGCAAATCCTGTGTTGGTGCCGAAGAAAAACACTAAGGTCCTTCGCATGTGCGTCGACTTTACGTGCCTCAATAAACATTGTCCAAAGGATCACTTTCCCCTCCCGAGGATCGATCAAATTATCGACTCCACGGCTGGATGTGAACGTCTTTCCTTCCTGGACGCATATTCTGGTTATAACCAGATCAGATTGAAAGAAAAAGATGAAGTAAAGACAGCGTTCATCACACCTTATGGCGTGTTTTGCTACAGAACAATGCCCTTTGGTCTGAAAAACGCGGGAGCAACATATCAGAGGATGATGCAGAAGTGTTTGGCGACACAGATTGGGAAAAACGTGCAAGTATACATCAACGATGTCGTCATAACGTCAAAAAAGGGGGCGACGCTGATCGAGGATCTCAAGGAAACCTTTGACAACCTCGACAAATTCTGCCTCAAGCTGAACCCGACGAAGTGTTCTTTCGGCGTCCCAGCAGGAGAACTTCTGGGGTTTCTAGTTTCAGCAAGAGGGATTGAAGCAAATCCCGACAAAATACAAGCTATCGTAACAATGAGGAAGCCAACGAAGTTGAAAGAAATACAGCAGCTAACTGGGCGAGTCGCAGCTTTGAGCAGATTCGTCGCCAGGCTGAGAGAAAAAGCGTTACCATTTTACGCTCTGATAAAGCAAGGAGAGAAATTCCAGTGGAACGAAGAGGCCGACAGAGCTTTCGAGGATCTGAAGCGCACAATCTCGACACCACCAATCTTGGTGGCGCCGAAGGAAAAGGAACCTCTCCTGCTGTACATTGCAGCCACACCCCAGGTGGTTAGCACGGTGCTAGTTGTTGAAAGAGAAGAAGAAGGAAAACTCCATGGAGTGCAAAGGCCGGTATATTTCATCAGTGAAGTTTTATCGCCTTCCAAACAGCGGTACCCGCATGCAGAAAA
This sequence comes from Lolium perenne, assembly GCF_019359855.2. Lineage (NCBI taxonomy): Eukaryota > Viridiplantae > Streptophyta > Magnoliopsida > Poales > Poaceae > Lolium > Lolium perenne. The sequence continues at coordinate 35,036,505 of NC_067250.2, forward strand.
CTAGCATATGGAGTAATTGCAACGGCAAGGAAGTTGCGCCACTATTTTTCGGCACACCCGATAATAGTAGTCAACGAAGCACCTCTTTCAAATATACTGAACAATCCAGAAGCTACAGGGCGTGTCTCCCTTTGGGGAATAGAACTTTCCCCTCGGGACATCACGTATGAAAAAAGAAAGGCAATCAAGTCGCAAGTTCTGCCAGATTTCATTGCAGAGTGGATGGAGCTGCAAAACACGGGACCCCCAGATTTGTCGAGAACTTGGACCATGAACTTCAATGGGTCCAAGAGAATAGAAGGAGCTGGCGCAGGAGTGGTACTTATATCACCTGAAGGCGACAAGTTAAAATACGTCCTCTGGATGACGTTCCCTAACGCATCCAACAATGAAGCAGAATATGAAGCCCTCATACACGGGATGAAGATGGCGAAAGCTTGCGGTGCAACTCGATTAAAAATCTTTGGCGACTCACAATTGGTGGCTCAGCAAGTTATGAACCAATGTGACGCAGTCAATGATAGCATGATGGCATACAAGGAGGTGTAAAATGAGCTCGAGAAGCTGTTTGATGGATGCGAGGTAAATCATATCAGTAGATTGAGCAATGATGAAGCCGACATTCTCGAAAACATCGGGTCGCAGTGCCTCCCAATCCCGCCAGGAGTATTTTGGGAAGAAATAGTGGAGAGATCCACGAAGCCGAAAAAGGTGCAGAAAAAAGCAAAGGAAGAAAAAACTTCGGCGCCCCTCAAAGAAACCACGGAGGACGAAGAGGACCAAGAGCTTGTGATGATGGTAGAAGTTCCTTGGATGCAAGCATATATATCATATATCCTCAGGAAAGAAATACCCGACGATCCAGTTGAGGCAAGGCGAGTTATTCGATGATCCAAAGCTTTCACAGTGGTCAAAGGGGAGTTATACAAGCGAAGTATTTCAGGCGTCTTGCAAAGGTGTGTCACACCCGAAGAAGGAAGAATAATTCTGAAGGATGTACACGAAGGAATATGTGGCCACCACGCAAGTAGTCGAGCCATTGCAGCCAAGGTTTTTCGGGCAGGATTTTATTGGTTGACAGCAATCGAGGATGCCAAAGAAATAGTATGAACCTGCGACGCGTGCCAAAGATTTGCCGCAAAACCTCACTCTCCAGCGGCAGAATTAACACCAATACCATTGTCGTGGCCCTTTGCCCAATGGGGACTTGATATGGTGGGCAAGTTGCACAAAGCTTCGCCAGGAGGATATGAGTACCTGCTGGTCGCTGTCGACAAATTCACCAAGTGGGTAGAAGCGAAGCCAATAAATTCACCAGATGCAGCGTCGGCAATAAAGTTTGTGAAAGGCCTCGTTTTTCAGTTTGGAGTGCCTCATAGCATTATTACAGATAACGGTTCAAACTTTACGTCCAAGGAATTCAAGGAGTACTGCGCAGAAGTAGGCATTAAATTGCACTTTGCGTCAGTTGGGCACCCGCAAACCAATGGCCAAGTCGAGAAAGCCAATGGTATCATTTGCAACGGCATCAAAAAGCGCCTGCTAGGACCACTTGAAAAAGCTCGACATACCTGGCCAGAGGAATTGCCAAGTGTTTTGTGGAGCATCCGAACAACACCAAATACGGTGACACAAGAAACTCCGTTTTTTCTCGTCCACGGAGCCGAAGCCGTATTACCAATTGAAATAGAGCATGATTCTCCAAGAGTAACAGAGTATGACGAAGAAACATCACAAAAACTCGGGAGGATGATATGGATGCACTCGACGAAGCTCGAGATGAAGTACTTTCACGAGTCACCAAATACCAACAGGACCTCAAAAACTACCACAGTCGACGGCTAAGGCCCAGATCTTTCCAGGTCAGGGATTTGGTCTTGCGGTTAAATCAAAAAAGTACTGAAAAGCTCAAATCACCATGGCTAGGCCCTTACGTCGTCACGGAAGTCATCGACGGAGGAGCATACAGGATCAAGGACAAGAAGACAGGGGCTCCCGAGAAAAACCCCTGGAACGTGGCGCAGCTCAGGCGGTTCTACGCTTAGAGTCGAAATATAGTCCTCCTCTGTAAAAATACAATGTACTGAAACGCCCGCGAGTTTTCAGACGCACTCTTTTCCTTTTCGGGGCACCGAGTGGGGCCGAAAAGGTTTTTAATGAGGCGGGCTCGCGGTGCTGCAATATAATAAAGATAGTGGAGATATACTTCTTATTCTTCGATATGCTCGGGGGCTCAACGCCTTCAAGTTACAAAATACGTACAATATAAACTAGTCTTACCGAAATATTTCGCCTTGGTACACTAATACCTCGCCAAATATAAACATCGGAAGCTAACAATTATAAATATAGTGTACTCGTCAAAATCTTATTGCTTTGGTCTAAAAACCTCGCAACAAAAATATAGAACTTCGACACTAAGATACTCGGGGGCTTGCAACCCATCAATGGAAATATAAAGACATCTTCTTATGACAAGAGGAAAAATCTTCGAGATAGCAAAACAGTACAAACTCTAGCCAGAGGCTCGGGGGCTCCAACAATATAGACCACTTTACAATATACAACAAATTTCTTCGGAACAAAAAAGAGATAAAAAAAACATACAGACACAATGTCTCGCAATATAGTACAGTTCAATCAAGGCCTAAAATACTATCTATGGACAAGCCTCTGGTTGTTTTGTGTTCAGCATAGGTCCCCTTGACGAAGAATTCTGAATCCATCCGAAGAAGTTCATCCATCATCGACTCGGCCACAGGAGTTACCATCTCATTGATTGTGTCAATATCATTTTTTCGCCGCGATTTCTTGGCCGACATACAAGAACAATCTTCGTCAGGTCCAACTTTGGATGGCAAATGTTTATCATAATCATGGCGAACCTTGCTCCAGCAGTCAATTGAGCTCGCACAAAATTATGAATGCGAGGGGCATCTCTAAATTTCTCCAGTAATAGAGGAAGAGTTTTGGGAGCCTCATCTCGAGGAAATAAAGTCTTGTAAACCAGGGTCAAGGTTCTCGTGCAAAAATTGTGAAATTCGCGCGCCTGGCAAGCACGATCTTGGAACCTGACAATTTGCTGGGTTCGTTCAGGGGTGGCCTAGAATAGACAACCATGGTTAAGAGAAAGATTGATGAGAAGATTCGTTCTCTCGTTTACTCTTTGGTCTTCGGCGGCAGCATCAAGAATCGAGCCTATTAAGCGACAAAGCAAGAAATTTAAGGGGAGGCACAGTAAAACAAAGAAGAGGGAGTGTGAGGTTGGGAAAAGCATACCTAGCATATTTGTGCTAGCTTCAGACATCAGCTCGAGCATGCTATTTTCTCGAGTAGTGGCTTTCTCAGCTTCCAACATAGCAGCATCCTTGGCAGCCATAGCCTCTTTGGCTTGTTGGAGATTAATTTTCTCTCTCTCAGATGCTTTTCGAGATTGTTCCATCATCGCCAAAGTTTGTTTCTTCATGGATTGAAGCTGTTGTCGAAGTTCTTGCAAATCTTGCGACAAAGGTTCACTTGAAGAATCTTCGATAAGGGTTTTCTTCGAGAACGAAGAAGCAGGTGAAGCATCGGCAGAGCAAGGATTGGTCGAGTAGTTATCAAATATTAACTGGCAAAGAAAATCCCAGGATCAATGATAGTGCCAGGAAGAATTTCATTGATTTCCAGAAAATTTACATGGATATTACAGAAGTGCTCCAAAAGGACTACTAGGATAATTGTCGCCAAAGCTAAAATGGCGACAAGGGCAAAAGAAACAGAAAGCAAAGAAAAGAAAAAAAAGAGGCATGCAACTAGACCTCCGGCCTTGATGAGCTAGGAGTTGCAGATGGTTTGATCCCAAGATAGGCCAAGATTTTCTTCGTGTTGGGCTTGGCTGCCTTGATCAACGACTGCCATTTTGTTTGTTCTATTTGCTCGGTGTCGCCAACCTTTATCCAGTCAACAGTCTGCTGGCTGTTAGCGACCAAGGCAACAGTGTTCTCGACAGCAATCTTCATGTTCTCCTGGCGCATCTTCAGTCCAAGATCCTCCGGTGGATTGAAGTCCTTGGCAAGGGCAAGGAAAGTCTTGGGCTCCTCTTTCTTCGGGAAGAAGTAGGGGAACAGCTTTGACAATCCTGCGTCAGCATTCACCACGCCTTCGCGAACTTCTTGGCCATGAAATTCCAGATAAGAGAGTGCGTCAAGGAGAGGATCATTGGTGGGATTCTCAAGATCAAACTCTTGGTTTGTTTGACCTGCCACAGAAAATATATGTTGGTCGACAGCAAATAAAAAGAAGAAAAAAAGCAAGTCCTAAGAAAAATAGAAGGGATCGACAAAGTTACCGAGGAAGCGCCGATTTTGCGTGTTCAAGCGCTTGAGGATCCCCTTTTCACGAGTAGCCTGCGCGGCCTTGTGCTCGTTTAAAGCAGTTTCGGCATCCTCAAGTCTCTTTTGCAGATTTTCGACACCAGCAGCTTTTGCCTTGGCTTCATCAGCCTCTGTTTTGGCTTGGCTAGCGTCAAGTTCAGCCTTCTTGCGAGCCGTTTCACTTTGCTCCCGTTTCTGAGCAAGAGTGTCGACAAGCTTGTTGGCCTCTGCAAGTTTCTCCGCCAAAATAGAAAGGAATCGTCAAAATTGCGACAAAAGCAGAAGCAAGATGTTATAAATAAGGGGTAGCAAAAAAGTTATTACCTTCAGTCTTGCTGGCATACTCACGGTACCCAATAAATTGGGACCCGATGTGAACAAGCTCTTTGATCATAGGCTATCAAAGAAGAACAAAGAAAGAAAACATCGGTACGGGAAAAATATGAAGGCATAAAGAAGCAAACAGAGGAAGTATAGAAACGGGCAAGAAAATAAAAAACTTATATCCTCTAAGAGAGGATTAGAGGAGCTACCCAATTGAGGGGTAGGCTCCACGATCGTTTCCACCCTTGTCCTTTTTGGTGAAGGAGCAAGAGGGCTTGAAGGAGGAGTGGTGGCGCCAACATTCTGTTGAGGAGGCGAGGATTCTTCTCCCTCAACTGGCGTCTCCGAAACAATTAAAGTATGTGACGTGCTCGTTCGAGGAGCCACGTCAAGAGTTGGTATTTCTTCCTCATCATCACTGTGGTTAAAGATCGACAGAATAAAAAGCAAGATATGACAAAAATCTTCGAGTACAGAAATAAGGGGAAATCAAAGTGACTTACGAGCTGATGAGGGATTCAAGATAGGGATCATAAGTTGCCTTCTGACGTGAAGGATCAACTTCTTCGGCTTTGGAGGTGCCGGAATCTTCGACATCATTCCTCTTCCTTTTGTTCCTTGGAGAAACAGCAGGAGGAGGAGACAGTGCCGACGCAGTGCCTTCGGAGGCAGCATCTTTCTCAGAAGATCCCGCAGATTTTAGAGAATCCACGGGTTCATTCACAAAGGAGGGGGCCTCTTGGTTGTCATCAGTGACAACGGCCCTTTCTTCGACTTCTCCACCTTCAGGAAGAGGAGGAAGCGAGACAAGGTCTGGATGGTTCTGTACAAAATAAAAATAAAATAGGGGAAGATATCAGAAAAGGAGTTACAACAAAGATAGCAAAGCAGTAACGAGATAATCGACAAAGATTACCTTGGGAAGTGGATTGGCGGCGCTGAATGGTTTTACACGACAAGAAGAAGCGACAGGATCTTTTTTGCTGAGAGACGAGATTTTTCGGACAAGTTTTTCTAAGTCCTTGACCTCCAAATCCACCGACAGCCGATCTGCGTACTTGTCGCCAGCATATTTCCAGAGAGGGTATTTGCGAGCCTGAAGCGGCTGCACTCTAGTCCTAAGAAAATAAGCCGTGATTTGGATACCCGATAGCTCTTTGCCGCGAGTATTTTGCAACTCGTGGATGCGAGCCATCAAGGTTTCTGTCGACGCCTTTTCTTCCTCGGTAGCCTCTGCGTCCCAGGAGCGGCGGCGAAGGATTTTTTCGGCGCCATCGAAAGGAGGGATGTTGTCTTCAGCACATCAGTGGTTCTCCTCCTGAATGTACAACCACTTCTTGTGCCACCCTTGAACTGAGTCAGGGAGTTTGACATCGAAGTAGTCGACAGTGGGCCGAACAGAAATTACAACACCGCCTATATTATAGGCGACATTGGGCGAGCCATTACGGCGGCAGAAGAAAATGCGCTTCCATAGCGCCCAGTTAGGCTGGACGCCAAGGAAGGCCTCGCAAAGGGTGATGAAAATGGAGATATGGAGGATTGAATTTGGCGTGAGGTGGTGGAGTTGCAGACCATAAATAAAGAGCAGTCCGCGGAGAAAAGGATGAATGGGGGCGGAAAGACCACGGATGAGGTGGTCGACAAAACTTACCCGGTACCCCATTGGAGGGGTTGGGTAGCTCTCCTCACTGGGGAAGCACAGCGCTTTGGGATTCTTGCTGATCCCCAGTTTCTTCAGCATGTTGATGTCCTGAGTGGAAATCTTCGATCTTTCCCACTCCGCCGTCCCCAGATCCACGGCGGCCATGGAGGACTCCGGCGTGCTGTGCCTTGTCAAACGACGCGGTGGCATCAACAATGGCGCAGGGTTTGCAGCTTGGAGACGAGGAGCTTAGGTGGCTGTGGGTCGCAGGAGGAAATTTGCAGATGAGAGCAGGAGAACGGCGCGAGCGGAAGTGCTCGAGGAGGAAGAAGAAGATCTTATATAGAGGTGCGGTGAAGCGGTGGACCGTTGGATAAGAAAAATGTGTGGCAGATGATAACCACGTGGACACGAGGGTAAAAAAGTAATTCAACAGTGGAGAAGTTATGGTACGTGCGCCAGAAAAAGCGGAGGACGTGTGTCCCCCACTTGCACGACGTGTCAAGATAGTGGATCAATTGGGCCCGCAAGGCAGTGGGAGAAGGATTTTCGCGATTTTTGACTCGCAATCGTGGCTATCGTCAGCAGTAACGTCACCTTGGCAGAAGAAAAAATTCGACTCCACAGTTTCATAGAAGGCGACATGGAAAAATAATGCAGAGCTTTTGATCAAATACAAGTTTTTGATCAAATGCTCGGGGGCTACTTTGGAAAAAAGAAAAAAGATCCAGAAAGACAAAATAGAAATGGCGTGAGCCTATGACCAAATACAAATATTTGTTCATAGCCTCGGGGGCTACTCCCATCGGGAGCGCTGTTCGCGCACCCGAGAAATTATAAAACTTCGGGAGATAAAAAGAAAATATAGCGGCATAAGGCGTGGAGCCTACAACCAAGTACAAGTCCTTGGCTGTAGCCTCGGGGGCTACTCCCATCGGGAACGCTGCTCGCGTGCCGATGAAATCATGAAAAAAGAAAGAGAAGAAAGAAAGATAGCAGAGCAAAAGAGTATATTTCGAGTTATAAATAACTCTGCATATACTCCCATCGGGAGAGCAATACAAGTCATCTTTGACTCGATAAAATGTGCCATTCCAACATCCGAATAAGCACTCGACAATATATTCTCAGAACGCCAAAGTTGCGATCAATTTCTGAATGCCGCAAAATTTGCGAAGGTAAGACCCCAGATCCGTTCTGCTGGGCGTGGCATCGCCGAAGACTGCGCTCTGCTACTTTTATCCGTATCAGCAGATACGAAGAAAAATCCTAACGGACGCGTTAGGTACCCGATAAATTTTACTGGGACTCGACAGAATTTTAAGACCTTAAGCGGCACCTGTCGAAGTTTACACCAGTATCCCGAGATCATGTCCAGGGACGTGATCTTGAAGTAGGTTTTTGCGGATTGCCACTAGAGCAGTTAACTAGTACCTGATCCGTCAGATGAACTAGCCCCAACTACCATTATCCCTGTACAATATAGAAGTTTATGAGAAGAAATATAGAAAAGTTAAAGTTGTCGAATAAAAATAAACAGTGGAGATTTTCCTTGACTCTACGATTCAAGCAAAATCTCGGGGGCTACTGACATAGGCATCCCAAATGGGCCTGCCGAAGATAGTACCCGGGGTTTACTGAAGGCCCATTACCCGAAGAATAAGAAGATTCGGGAGCCCAAGATATTATTAAGGAAGACTAGAGTTGTAATAGGAAGTGTTATTTGTAATCTTACGGGAGGAGTTAGAAACCTTCCCGGACTCTGTAACTTGTACGGCACGAATCCCTCGGCTCCGCCTCCTATATAAGGGGGAGTCGAGGGACACAGAAAACATCGAATCATTGTTTACAAACCCTAGTTTCATAATCGTCGAGTACTTTTCGGCTAAAACCTTCGAGATCTACTTGCCCTCTACTTCCAACTAAACCCTAGTCTACAATCCGTAGGCATTGACAAGTTAATACCTTGTCAAGTTCCCCTTGATTATATGTCACCAAATCAAATTTTATATTGTTTGTTGAAAAATTTCAGAAAATGGAGTGGAATAGATATCAACTAAACCAACAAGAATTGGAGGTGCAACAGGTCATGAGAGTGAACCGCGAAAAGGGAGTATACCCCTCTTACCACCCGTGTACAGATTTCATGAGAAGTGCAGGAATATTGGAAGATGTTCAGAATCTAATTTCTCGTGCAGGGTTGAATGATTTTGTTGATGGAGAACCATGCCAATATGCAAAATTGACTATGTCTATTGTGCAGGATTTTAAGTTCAATTGGTCGCAATCTAACCCCATGGTTCAGTATAAGATTTATAATAAAACTGTCAACTTGCCATTCAATGATTTTTGTACAGCAATAAGAGTACCGCAATGGGGATCATGCGAGAAGATAAGGGGATCGCCGCGAGAGCTCTTAAGCCTCTTCGAGATGATTTGTCATGGAAGGAGTTTCTCAGAGGATGGTGGTAAAATCAGTAGCATTCAACTCCCAGCTATCCGCTACTTTGCTTATTTCATTACTAAATGCGTTCTTGCTAGGAAGAATGGTAGTAAATTATCTGTTCAGGATTTAGCTTTTCTAGCTGCTGCACTGCAAGGCAATAGGGCTTATAATCTGGGTGCATTGATAGCTTATAGACTTGCTACTAACCGTGAGAAGGGCGGAATTTGTGGAGGTCTCATCGCCTCTCGTTTATTAGCTTTGCATAGAGTAGAACCTCACCATCTTGATATTCAACTTTCCATAGAAAAACTTGACATAGTCTCCATGATTAAACATGAATTTGTTTCTGATTCATCTAATTTGGGTAACCTGTTCTACAAGTTGACATTTTATAAGAAAGCTTGGAGAATAACTAAGAAAACTGAAAAATTAGTAAGATTGCCTGCGCCTGTTCTATTTAACCTTGATTGCAGGGAGGATTGATCAGTCACAGAAGGTGCACTGAATGCACACATAGAGGGAGGAGGCCATCATGCAAGAGACAACACGGAGGCCGAGGAACAACTCGACTCATCATCCGATGCAGCAAGTTCCTCGCATCAACATTTTGGGTATGTGGAGCCTCCACGCTCTTCTTCTGCACAGGGACCTTACTATGACTACGCCATGCATTATCCACCGGCGAGGAACAGCGACCCTCGCAGGGGTTGAACTCCACTTAGGCCAAAAGCCTAAGCTTGGGGGGAGGTATACCGGCATCACTCATTCTTTGCATATTATGATTGCTGGATACTTGTATATACTTGTTTAGTTTGTTTGAGTGGTTTTCTAATGAGAGGAAGATGATATTTGGGGAAGTGCTGCCTGAAAACAGATTCTGGACTGTTACCGAAACAATTCTCAAAAATAGCCAGAAAATTATTTTGCGAAGCCAATTTTTGTGCATGTTCCCCAGGTTGTTATATAACTTTCATTAGTTGAACACTTTTCGATTTGAGCAGTGGAAGAATTTCTTAAAAATCGAGTACTATACTGCTGTCAAGTTTGACGAATTTCTGCTGCTTTGTGTTTATGTGACTTTTCTAGTTTCCATTTTCTTGTTTTTTTGCTTTGTTTCCTTTCCAAAACACAAAAAGAGCAAAAATATTTCTGTTGTTTCTCTTCATCATTTGTTTGCTTTGGTTTCTTGCATTTGTTTCGCTTTATTTGCTATTGCTAGTTTGCTATAAAAAAATCCAAAAAGATTTTGCTTTGTTTGCTTGTTTCCTTTTGTTCTTGTTTCCAATTCGAAAATACCAAAAATATTTGCTGTTCTTATTTGGTTTGTAAAGTTCATTATGAGTTCAATGGTCTTCGGTGGCTGGAGCGTGGTTTTCATTTCATATTATCCAAGCTACACAAGTGAAAGGCAATAATGACGATCTACGACAATTGGATTGTGGTGAGAGGCTGGTATGAACTCTATTTGTTTTCATTTTTGTACATATACTCATCCATGTGAGCATGCTTAGTTGGTTCATGTGAGGTATATGTCATTTAAGAAAGTCTAGTAGTTCATGATCTCTCATGTTTAGCTCCAATTTATTAATATGAGTAGCATGTCATGGATATCTGCTTGCATTGTTTTATTCATAAGTAGGTATGGCATTGTGGTATCCTCCTCTGAATAATTCATTTATATCGACTTGGCACATGCTCACGCATGCATAAGACTGAACAAAATTCAATTAAGCCTCGATGATTTACATTGCTTCAGAGTTCTTGTATCACTTTTATGCCTCTGTTAATTTATTTTGCCGCAAGCATGATTATGACAGTGACTGCTCTCTTGATTTTTTGCTCTCCAGTCTATTGCTAGCCTTCACTTGTACTGAGCGGGAACGCTGCTCGTGCTTCCAAACACCTGAAAACCAAGTTGTTCCAAAGTGTCCACCATAAATACCTATGCATGGCATTTCAAACCATCCCAAGTAAATTCTCATGCGCTACCTTTAAAACCTTCAAAATGCTTCTCAATTTGTGTTAATGTTTCATAGCTCATGAGGAAGTATGTGGTGTTTAACTTTCAACCTTGTCATTTACTTTTGACGGACTTTCATTATGGACTAGTGGCACATCTGCTTATCCAATAATTTTGCAAAAAGAGCTGGCAATGGGATTCCCAGTCCCAAATTAATTAACCTAAATAGACACTCCTCCATGGTATGTGATTGTTGGACGGCACCCGAAGGATTCGGTTAGCCATGGCTTGTGTAAGCAAAGGTTGGGGGGAGTTGCATCATAATAAAACTAAAATAAAAAGGCACTCCTTCATGGTATGAGATTGTTGGCAGGCACCCGAGGATTCGGTTAGCCATGGTTTGTGAAAGAAAGGTTGGAAGGAGTGCCACATAAACATAAAAATAATTCATGGGAGCCGCTCTTGGGAGTCCGGTTGGCGAGGTAGTTGGTGTACCCATTACCATTCGTTGACAACAACAAACACCTCTCAAAATAATTTTACTCCTGTTTTAAAAATGAAAAGCTCTAGCGCATGTTAATCCCTGCTTCCCTCTGCGAAGGGTCAATCTTTTACTTTTATGTTGTGTCTCCATTCTTTCTTTGAGCACTATCTTGAGAGCACAACTGTCATTCTTAGTATAATATGCTTGTCTCAAAATATGATTGATTGTGGTATAACTTTGATGCTTTTATCTTTGACAATCACTACTTCTAGTCTTTCTATGAACTTCAGAGGTGCCTGAGCATTTATGTTTTGCCGATCAAATATGGGCAAGCGAGATACCACTTTATCATACTCTCTTATGAACATTGCTATCCTGCTTATATACATGATTCATGATGCTTATTATTAATTGTTGGTACCTCTCCATGATTGACATAACTGTTAGATGATCTTATTTGCATGTATCTCATTATGAACTGCCTATGTGTTAGCCATATTATGAGAATATATACATCATATGAACAAATGTGTTCGTGAAAGTTCTTTTATCGCTCAGTTGTTAACTGAATTGCTTGAGGACAAGCAATAAGCTAAGCTTGGGGGGAGTTGATACGTCCAAAACGTATCTACTTTCCCGAACACTTTTGCTATTGTTTTGTCTCTAATTTGTGTATTTTGGATGCAACTAACGCGGACTAACGTTGTTTTCAGCAGAACTGTTCTGGTGTCTCGTTTTTGTGCAGAAATCCAACTTTCAGGAAAATCCTCGGAATTTATGCGAAAGGTCTTATTTTTCCAGAAGACTCACGGAGCCAGAAGGGCAAGCCTGGGGGAGGCCCAGGGCCCCCAGACACTAGGCCGGCGCGGCCCAGGAGGGGGGCGCGCCGCCCTAGCGTCTGGCCCCCTCGGCTGGCCTCCGACGCCCTCCTCTGGACTATTTAAGGTGTTTCGATCTAAAAATCGCGACCACGAAGTCGAAGTCGCCAGAAACCCTCCAGAACGCCGCCACATCGTGAAACTCCGTCTCGGGGGCCAGAAGTCTCCGTTCTGGCACTCCGCCGGGACGGGGAATTGGAGGAGATCATCGCCATCATCACCACCGACGCCTCTTCATCAACCAGCCATGTTCCCCCCATCCATGTGTGAGTAATTCCCCCGCTGTAGGCTGAAGGGGATGGTAGGGATTGGATGAGATTGGTCATGTAATAGCATAAGATTGTTAGGGCATAGTGCCTAGTGTCCGTAATTGGTACTTTGATGATATTGTTGCAACTTGTTATGCTTAATGCTTGTCACTAGGGCCCGAGTGCCATGATCTCAGATCTGAACATGTTATTGTTTCATCATGATATTCATTGTTTTATGATCTTACCTGCAAGTTGTATACACATGTCGCTGTCCGGAACCAATGGCCCCGAAGTGACAGAAATCGGGACAACCGGAGGGGATGGTAGTGATGTGAGGATCACATGTGTTCACGGAGTGTTAATGCTTTGCTCCGGTACTCTATTAAAAGGAGTACCTTAATATCCAGTAGATTCCCTTGAGGCCCGGCTGCCACCGGCTGGTAGGACAAAAGATGTTGTGCAAGTTTCTCATTGCGAGCACGTACGACTATAATTGGAACACATGCCTATTGATTGCTTTGTACTTGGACACCGTTTTATTATTATCTGCAAATGCCCTGCCATGATTGTTACATGAGTTTCTCTCATCCATGCAACGCCCGTTATCCGTCCCCGTGCCTACAGTATTTTAATCCTGCTGTTTACTATAATCACTACTGCTGTCTCTGTTACTCTGCTGCTGTTATTTCACTACTGCTACTGCTATAAAACTGTTGCTACTGATAAACTCTTGCGAGCAAGTCTGTTTCCAGGTGCAGCTGAATTGACAACTCTGTTGTTAAGGCTTTCAAGTATTCTTTGTCTCCCCTTGTGTCGAATCAATAAATTGGGATTTACTTCCCGCGAAGACTGCTGCGATCCCCTATACTTGTGGGTCATCAGTGAGTCATTCTATTGAAAGATTTTGAAGGTGAAGATGACTTGAATGACATGGTGATTTTGACAAAAACTGATGATTGGGTTCGGATGCGATACCATTCCAATTTTAGAGTGCCCCCACAATACCTGATTATGGGTAAGCTGGAAATTTATGAACCTTAGTATGGGTTCCCTCTGAACAAGCGTCATAGGGTTATGCCGAGGCTGCCTCCGTTGAAAGTGAAATGACGTGAAATGAGGTGAATGTCCTACCCAAGCCCTGTGCAGTTCCCAGGTTGGCGGTTTGCTATCACTGGGAGGCCAAGCTCATGGGGAGAGGTGCCTATACTAGGGTATGTAAGTGAAAGGTTAATGGTTGATGATCCGCATACTGAGTTATGATTATTCAGGGCTATCCCTGACGGATGTAATCAAATATTGCGGCACAAGTGTGCAACCTCTGCAGAGTGTAAAACTATTCGAATAGCCGCGTCCGGGTCATTGACCATTGGAAAGGCCATACTGTTCCGTCATCAGAACTTTTCAAAAAGGTGACATGTGACTGGTGTGATGGGTTCGATGCATGGAAAACAAAAAATTTCCTACCGCATAGACGAATAAATCCAAGATCTAATCTATGGAAAAGCCAAGATCTAATCTACAAGATTGAAGCAACGAGATGGAGATGAGACTAACCCTCGAAGATTCCAAAGCCTACGAGATTAATCTCGTTGTTGGTGTAGACGATCGTCCCCCGGTGCTGCAATCCGGCAGCACTTCCGTACTCGGTCGCGCGTACGGTGTCGATGAAGCCTTTCCTCTCCCCGTTCCAGCGGGAAGCGGAGGTGTGGTAGATCCCCTCGGAATCCCAGCAGCACGACGGCGTGGTGGTGGAGGTGGAGGAGAAATTCCTGTAGGGCTTCGCCAAGCCTGCGCAGGAAGAAGGAGGAGGGAGAGAGGGGCGGCTAGGGCTTGGGGGGATGATGTGCTGCGCCCCAGCCCTCCCCTCCCTCTTATATAGGCGTGGGGGGCTGCCTTGGCCCCTCCTCGAAGCCCAAGGGTCGGCCAATACAAGGGGGGGAACTTCCCCCCAAGTTAAGTCCCTATTTTCAAGGGATTTGATCTTATCCACTTGGTACAGCCACAAGGGCCTTGGGGGGCTGGTGTGCATGGCCCATGTGGGCCTATGCGATCCCTCCGGTCCATGTTGGTCGTCCGGGATAGGTGGGCCCTACTATGGTACCCTCCGGAACCTTCTGGAACCTCCGATACAATACCGAAAAATCCTGAACTTTTCCGGTAACCCTGAAAATGACTTCCCATATATGAATCTTATTCTCCGGACCATTCCGGACCTCCTCGTGATGTCCTGGATCCCATCCGAGACTCCGAACAAACTTCGGTCTCCATCTCATATTCCGAATCTACTTATGCGACATCGAACCTTAAGCGCGTCACCCTACGGTTCGCGAACTATGTAGACATGGTCGAGACTCATCTCCGAGCAATAACCAATAGCGGGATCTGGAGATCCATAATGGCTCCCACATATTCAACGATAACTTAGTGATCGATTGAACCATTTACATACGATACCGATTCCCTTTGTCACGTGATACTTTACTTGTCCAAGGTTCGATCATCGGTATCTCCATACCTTGTTCAACCTCGTTACCGACAAGTACTCTTTACTCGTACCGTGGTATGTCATCTCTTGTGATTTTAATCACATGCTTGCAAGCTAATCAGACGACGTGCCACCGAGAGGGCCCAGAGTGTATCTATCCGTCATCAGGATGGACAAATCCCACTATTGATCCATATGCCTCAACTCACACTTTCCGAATACTTAATCCCATCTTTATAACCACCCATTTACGCAATGGCGTTTGATGTAATAAAAGTACCCTTCCGATGTAAGTGATTGACATGATCTCATGGTCGAAGGACTTAGGCAACTATGTATCGAAAGCTTATAGCAAATGAACTTAATGACTTGATCTTATGCTACTCTTATTTGGGTGTGTGTCCATTATATCATTCAACTAATGACATAACCTTGTTATTAATAACATCAAATGTTCATGATCACGAAACCATGATCATCTATTAATCAATAAGCTAGTTATACAAGAGGCTTACTAGGGACTTCTTGTTGTTTACATAACACACATGTATCAATGTTTCGGTTAATACAATTATAGCATGGTATGCAAACATTTATCATAAACATAAAGATATTATAATAACCACTTTATTATTGCCTCTTGGGCATATCTCCAACAGTCTCCCACTTGCACTAGAGTCAATAATCTAGATTACATTGTAAGGTACCTAACACCCATAGCATTCTGGTGTTGGTCATGCTTTGCCCTAGGGAGAGCTTTAGTCAACGGATCTGCAACATTCAGATCTGTGTGTACTTTGCAAATCTCTACTTCACCATCTTCGATGTACTCGCGAATCGAATGAAAACGCAGCTTGATATGCTTCAGCTTCTTGTGTGACCTTGGTTCCTTTGCATTGGCGATGGCACCCGTGTTGTCACAATAAATGACTAACGGGTCCAATGCACTAGGAACCACACCAAGCTCAACAATGAACCTCTTCATCCATACCGCTTCCGATGAAGCCTCTGAAACCGCTATATATTCAGACTCTGTTGAAGATTTCGCCACCGTGCACTGCTTGGAACTGCTCCAGCTTACTGCCGCACCATTCAATATAAACACGTACTCAGACTGAGACTTAGAGTCATCAGGATCGGTGTTCCAACTTGCATCGGTGTAACTGGTTACAACGAGCTCTTGGTCACCGCCATAACAAAGAAACGTATCCTTAGTCCTTTTCAAGTACTTCAGGATATTCTTGACCGATGTCCAGTGTTCCATTCCTGGATCACTTTGATATCTGCTAGTCAAACTAACGGCATGTGCGATATCCGGTCTAGTACACAACATGGCATACATGAGAGAGCCTACTGCCTCAGCATAGGGGATCTTGCTCATCCTCTCTCTTTCATCTGCCGTAGCTGGACCTTGAGTCTTACTCAAGACCTTACCTGGCAACATAGGCAAGAACCCTTTCTTGGTTTCATCCATTCTAAACTTCTTTAGAATCTTGTCCAGGTATGTACTCTGTGAAAGGCCTATTAGGCGTCTTGATCTATCTCTATAAATCTTGATGCCTAAAATGTATGCTGCTTCACCAAGGTCTTTCATTGAAAAACACTTATTCAAATAACCTTTAACACTGCTTAATAGTTCTATATCATTCCCAACCAATAATATGTCATCTACATATAATATCAGGAACGCTACAGAGCTCCCACTCACTTTCTTGTAAATACAGGCCTCACCATGGGTCCGTATAAAACCGAAGTCTTTGATCACTCTGATGACCCACAAGTATAGGGGGTGTATCGTAGTATCTTCGATAAGTAAGAATGTCGATCCCAACGAGGAGCAGAAGGTGTTGACAAGCAGTTTCGATGAAGGATTCACCGTAAATGCTCACAGACAAGTATTCAGGGGGTTTTGATGTAGCAGATGAATAAAGTACGAGTAAGTAAAGTGCGAGAGTAATAATTGCAGCGAGTGGCCCAATCCTTTTTAGCACAAAGGACAAGCTGGTTTGTTTACTTATAATGACCAAACGTTCTCGAGGACACACGGGATTTTAGTCTAGTGCTTTCGCTACATACAGCTAATTAATCTTCATTGTTTTGATAAGTGTTGTGTGGGTGAACCTGTGCTAATGTACCGCCCTTCCTAGGACTAATACATACTTGTGATTATACCCCTTGCAAGCATCCGCAACTACAAGAAAGTAATTAAGATAATCTAACCACAGCCTTAAACTCTGAGATCCTCCTATCCCTCCTGCATCGATATACCAACGGGGGTTTAGGTTTCTGTCACTCCGGCAACCCCGTAATTGGCAAACGAGTACAAGATGCATTCCCCTAGGCCCATAAAGGTGAAGTGTCGTGTAGTCAACGTTCACACGACACCACTAGAAGAATAACACCACAACTTAAATATCATAACATTGAATATTACTCAACCATACTTCACTACTAACATTTAGACTTCACCCATGTCCTCAAGAACTAAACGAACTACTCACGAGACATCATATGGAACATGATCAGAGGTGATATGATGATGAATAACAATCTGAACATAAACCTTGGTCCAACGGTTTCACTCAATAGCATCAATAACAAGTAGAAATCAACACCGGGAGAGTTTCCCCTATCAAACAATCAAGATCAAACCCAAATTGTTACAGCGGTGACGATGTGCAGCGGTGGAGACGGCGGTGATGATGATGGAGATGATGGTGATGGTGATGGAGATGATGTCTAGCTCGATTGCGATGACGATGGTGTCGATTTCCCCCTCCGGGAGGGAATTTCCCCGGCGGATCTCAGCCTTCCGGAGAGCTCTTTTCTCTCTGGTGTTCTCCGCCCCGCAGAGGCGGCTGTGACTCTTCGCGACTTACTTCTTGGAGCTTAGGTTTTCGGGACGAAGAAATACGCGAAGGAGAGGAGGCCAGAGGGGGCTGTGGGCCCCCTCCCCACAAGGCGGCGCGGCCAGGGCAGGGCCCGCGCCGGCCTGTGAGGGGGGCCCATGGTGGCCCTCCTCGGCTCCTCCTTCTGGCTCTCGTCATCTTCTGGAAAAATAGGATTTTTCATATAACTTTCGTCAATTGTTGATCTTCCGAAATATTGCATTCTGATGGCGCTTTTTCCAGCAGAATCCTGACTCCGGTGCGCGATCCTCCAATAATCATGAATCATGCAAAATAGATGAAACAACATAAGTATCATCTCCAAATATGAAATATATCAATGAATAACAGCAAATTATGATATAAAATAGTGATGCAAATTGGACGTATCAACTCCCCCCAAGGTTAGACTTCGCTTGTCCCCAAGCGAAACTGAACTCGGTAAACAGGACCACATGTTTATGGAGTGAAGAGTCGATAAATAAAATATGGACAAGAAGCATCATATTCATTCACACAAGACATTCTAGTAAACAACTTCCTCATATAATCGAACTTGAAACAAGTATAGGGTAATCACAAATAAAGGTGCATAAGAAATCATAGTTGGTGATGGCAAAGTTCGTTCTTGGTCAGAGAACAATTAACAGGTTATACTTATCTATCGAGCAGCGCTCTCATGTTAAAGTTTATATGGCACAACTTGCATACTCAATCATAATAATCTCCTCATGATCATTGATAACTTTCAAAGCTATATTCATTCGGATAAAACTTGTACTAAACGAGGAAAAGTAAAAGACATGATGAAGTAAATCATAGTATAATGGTTTGATCACAACAACTCGAATGCTTGCTTGAGATGGAGGGAAATAGGTTTACTGACTCAACATAAATAAAAGACAGGCCTTTCGCAGAGGGAAGCAGGGATTAAATCATGTGCTAGAGCTTTTTCAATTTTGAAATCATATAAAGAGAATAAAAGTAACATTTTGAGAGGTGTTTGTTGTTGTCAACGACTGGTAGCGGGTACTGATGTCTACGCCCCCCTCCTTTTCCTGTAGACAGTGTTGGGCCTCCAAGAGCAGAGGTTTGTAGAACAGCAGCAAGTTTTCCCTTAAGTGGATCACCCAAGGTTTATCGAACTCAGGGAGGAAGAGGTCAAAGATATCCCTCTCATGCAACCCTGCAACCACAAAGCAAGAAGTCTCTTGTGTCCCCAACACACCTAATAGGTGCACTAGTTCGGCAAAGAGATAGTGAAATACAGGTGGTATGAATGTATATAAGCAAAGAGCAACGGCACCTTAAAAGTGCTTTGCCCGGGACGATAAACAAGCGGTAGAGTAACGCAGCAGTAGTAACGCAGTAAAACAGTAAACAAGCAGCAATAGCAGTATTTAGGGACAAGGCCTAGGGATCAGACTTTCACTAGTGGACACTCTCAACATTGATCACATAACAGAATAGATAAATGCATACTCTACACTCTTTTGTTGGATGATGAACATCATTGCGTAGGATTACACGAACCCTCAATGCCGGAGTTAACAAGCTCCACAATTCAATGTTCATATTTAAATAACCTTAGAGTGTAAGATAGATCAATACAACTAAACCAAGTACTACCATAGCATGCACACTGTCACCTTCATGCTAAGAAAGGAGGCATAGATCAATCAATACTATCATAGCAATAGTTAACTTCATAATCTACAAGAGATTACAATCATAGCATACGCCAAGTACTAACACGGATGCACACACTGTCACCATTACACCGTGCAGGAGGAATAAAACTACTTTAATAACATCACTAGAGTAGCACATAGATAAATAGTGATACAAAACTCATATGAATCTCAATCATGTAAAGCAGCTCATGAGATTATTGTATTGAGGTACATGGGAGAGAGATGAACCACATAGCTACAGCGGAGCCCTCAGCCTCAGGGGTGGATTACTCCCTCCTCATCATGGAGGCAGCGATGGCGGTGAAGATGGCGGTGAAGACGGCGGTGGAGATGGCTTCGGGGGCAATTCCCCGTCCCGGCAGGGTGCCGGAACAGCGACTTCTGTCCCCCGAATTGGACTTTCGCGATGGCGGCGGCTCTGGATGGTTTTCTCTGTTTCCGTCCAACTGGGCGATGTTTTTAGGTCAGGGACGAATATATAGGCGGAGAGGCGGCGCAAGGAGGCGGCTGGGGCCCCCACACCATAGGCTGGCGTGGCCAGGGGGCCACCCGCGCCGCCTTATGGTCTGGGCCCCCTGCTGCCCGCCTCCGACTCTCCTTCGGTGTTCCGGAAGCTTCCGGGAATTCTAAGACTTTCGGTGTTGATTTCGTCTGATTCCGAAAATATTTCCTTACTAGGATTTCTGAAACCAAAAACAGCAGAAAATGACAAGCGGCCTTTCGGCATCTCGTCAATAGGTTAGTTCCGGAAAACGCATAAAAATGATATAAAGTGTGAACAAAACATGTTGGTATTGTCATAAAACAAGCATGGAACATCAGAAATTATAGATACGTTGGAGACGTATCAGCATCCCCAAGCTTAGTTCCTACTCGTCCTCGAGTAGGTAAACGATAAAAGATAATTTCTGAGGTGACATGCTACCAACATAATCTTAATCATACCATTGTAAAGCTTATGAGATGAATGCAGCGATTCGAAACAATGTAAATGCAATGAGTAAACAATTGAATCATATAGCAAAGACTTTTCATGAATAGTACTTGAAGACAAGCATCAATAAGTCTTGCATAAGAGTTACTCATAAAGCAATAAATTCTTAGTAAAAGGTATTGAAGCAACACAATGGAAGATTAAGTTTCAGCGGTTGCTTTCAACTTGTAACATGTATATCTTATGGATAGTTGTCAATGCAAAGCAATATAACAAGTGCAATAAGCAAGTATGTAAGAATCAATGCACAGTTAACACAAGTGTTTGCTTCTAAGATAGAGAGAAATGGGTAAACTGACTCAACATAAAAGTAAAAGAAAAGGCCCTTCGCAGAGGGAAGCATTGATTGCTATATTTGTGCTAGAGCTTTGGTTTCGAAAGCAAGAAACAATTTTGTCAACGGTAGTAATAAAGCATATGTATCATGTAAATTATATCCTACAAGTTGCAAGCCTCATGCATAGTATACTAATAGTGCCCGCACCTTGTCCTAATTAGTTTGGATTACCAGGATTATCGCAATGCACATGTTTTAACCAAGTGTCACAAAGGGGTACCTCTATGCCGCCTGTACAAAGGTCTAAGGAGAAAGCTCACATTGGATTTCTCGCTATTGATTATTCTCAACTTAGACATCCATACCGGGACAACATAGACAACAGATAATGGACTCCTCTTTTATGCATAAGCATGTAGCAACAATTAATTTTCTCATATGAGATTGAGGATATATGTCCAAAACTGAAACTTTCACCATGGATCATGGCTTTAGTTAGCGGCCCAATGTTCTTCTCTAACAATATGCACGCTCTAACCATAAGGTGGTAAATCGCCCTTACTTCAGACAAGACGAACATGCATAGCAACTCACATGATATTCAACAAAGGGTAGTTGATGGCGTCCCCAGGAACATGGTTATCGCACAACAAGCAACTTATAAGAAATAAAACGCATAAGTACATATTCAATACCACAATAGTTTTTAAGCTATTTGTCCCATGAGCTATATATTGCAAAGGTAGAGGATAGAAATTTAAAGGTAGCACTTCAAGCAATTTACTTTGGAATGGTGGAGAAATACCATGTAGTAGGTAGGTATGGTGGACTCGAATGGCATAGTGGTTGGCTCAAGGGTTTCGGATGCACGAGAAGTAATCCTTCTCGATACAAGGCTTAGGCTAGCAAGGTTGTTTGAAGCAAACATAAGCATAAACTGGTACATCAAAACTTACATAAAAGACATATTACAAGCATTATAAGACTATACATCGTCTTCCTTGTTGTTCAAACACCTCACTAGAAAATATCTAGACTCTAGAGAAACCACTCATGCAAACCAAATTTTAACAAGCTCTATGTATTTCTTCACTAATAGGTGCAAAGTATATGATGCAAGAGCTTAAACAAGAGCACAACAATTGCCAAGTATCAAGTTATTCAAGACATCATACCAATTACTACATGTAGCATTTTCCAATTCCAACCATATAATAATTAACGAAGCAGTTTCAACCTTCGCCATGAAAATTAAAGGCTAAGAATACATGTGTTCCTATGAACCAGCGGAGCGTGTCTCTCTCCCACACAAGTATTTATTCAAACAAAAACAAAAACAAGAGCATACAGACGCTCCAAGTAAAGTACATAAGATGTGACTGAATAAAAATATAGTTTCAAGAGAAAGAACCTGATAATTTGTCGATGAAGAAGGGGATGCCTTGGGCATCCCCAAGCTTAGATGCTTGAGTCTTCTTGAAATATGCAGGGATGAACCACCGGGGCATCCCCAAGCTTAGACTTTTCACTCTTCTTGATCGTAGTATATCATCCTCCTCTCTTGACCCTTGAAAACTTCCTCCACACCAAACTCGAAACAAACTCATTAGAGGGTTAGTGCATAATCAAAATATACATGTTTAGAGGTGACATAATCATTCTTAACACTTCTGGACATTGCACAAAGCTACTGAAAGTCAATGGAATCGAAATATCCATCGAACATAACAAAACTGGCAATGCGAAATAAAAGGCAGAATCTGTCAAAAATAGAACAGTTCGTATTGACGAATTTTATTGGGGCACCAGACTTGCTCAAATGAAAATGCTCAAATTGAATGAAAGTTGCGTACATATCTGAGGATCACTCACATAAATTGGCTTAATTTTCTGAGTTACCTACAGAGAATTTAGCCCAGATTCGTGACAGCAAAGAAATCTATTTCTGCG
This sequence comes from Lolium perenne, assembly GCF_019359855.2. Taxonomy (NCBI): domain Eukaryota; kingdom Viridiplantae; phylum Streptophyta; class Magnoliopsida; order Poales; family Poaceae; genus Lolium; species Lolium perenne. The sequence goes on from NC_067250.2 coordinate 35,059,136, forward strand.
CAGTAATCCAAATCTAGTATGAACTTTTCTATCAACGACTTTACTTGGCACAACAAAACACAAAACTAAGATAAGGAGAGGTTGCTACAGTAGTAAACAACTTCCAAGACACAAATATAAAACAAAGTACTGTAGCAAAATAATACATGGGTTATCTCCCAAGAAGTTCTTTCTTTATAGCCATTAAGATGGGCTTAGCAGTTTTGGTGATGCACCCGCAAGAAATAGTATTTGAAGCAAAAGAGAGCTTCAAGAGGCAAATTCAAAACACATTTAAGCCTAACATGCTTCCTATGCAGAGGAATCTTGTACACAAATGAATTCATGAAGAACAAAGTGACAAGCATAAGAGGATAAAACACGAGTAACTTCAAGATTCTCAACATAAAGAGGGGAAACTTAATATTATTAAGATGCATATAACCATATTTCCCTCTCTCATAATAACTTTCAGTAGCATCATTGATGAAATCCACAATATACCCATCACTTAAAACATTCTTATCATGGTTCATATGCATAGAAGTATCATTAATTTTGGCATAAGGAGAGTTCTTTTCATTAATAGTAATTGGAGCAGGATTATTATCAAGAATTTGAACATGGTAAACAAGTTGCATATTAAGGGAATTATTTTTGGTAACCCAATCATGACTATGAAAAGTTTCATAAGGGTAGTTATAACCTATATCATAGCATTCTTTATAATAATCATCAAAGATCGGAGGCACAGTGTCATCATAAGAAATAGAATAGTTATCTTTCACAGTCGGTTTATCTATGACCATACCATCGTTGTTATTAGAAAGAGATGTATCAAACACATAATGATCAGTAGCAAAAGGATTTTCAAACACCTCTTCCCCAAGCTTAGAGCTTTCTATATCATTATGGGAGGAAGCATGGATAGCACTAACACTATGGCAATTATTATCATCATCATTTTCAGAATTAGTTTCCCAGAGATTTACAATATCAAAAGTAGTGTGCTCATTCAAATCATGATCTCTAATGTATGTAAAGGGCATAGGAAGATCATCATATTTAGATTCATTATCACAATAATCATTAGGAGCAACATACTTACGGTTACTTAGCGTTATCTCATTCACGCGGGGATACGCCGTTACCTCTTTCTTTTTATTCTCCTTCTTCTTCTTCTTCTTCTTCTTCTTCTTCTTCTTCGTTCCCTTCTTCTTCTTCTTCTCTTCCTTCTCCTCATTTCCTTGTTTAGGAGGAAGAGGCTTGAAGGGTGGCTTGTCCGCATAACCTGATTTACTTTTAGAAACAATAGAAGAAACTTGGGAGGATTCCTCCTTTTCATTAATTAGTTCAAAACACATGGCGGTCCTATCATATTTTGGCAAGGTGTCGTCTTCTAAAATATTTTGTATGTAAGTATTTGTATGGCTATTATCAATGCAATAAGAAAAACACCCATGCAGGACATCATCAATATCAAGATCACTCATATGTAACAAAGAGATTTTTCTCGACAGCTCTTCACACCCCAAAAATAAAGTAAGTTCATCATGCTGATTAGGAGTAATTTCATCATCACAATACAAATTTGCAGCACTCATTGGGTTCAAATTATCATTGGAGGAGCATTGAAAATTAAAATGACCCACTTCATGGCAAACTTCACAAATAAAAGGATAGAGGACACAAATATTTTTTTACCAAGATCATCTAGCGCCCTAGACCACTTTCTAGTTTTTTCATTAGTATGATGGATACAATATTCATCTTTGATTTGATTAATTCCACAAGGTCTATGTATTCCACAAAAATTAACATGCTAATAGGAAATAGCATTCTTAGGAGTTTGAGCATGCTTATTGCAATAATTAACAACAATTTCATTCTTCATGCAAGCCTCTTTAAAAGGTTCATGATACTTATCAAAATTCTTTTTAGGCAATTCAAAATGAGAAGCAAAGGCTTTATAAAGATTTGCAGCAACTTGAGAGTCAAGACCATAAGTAGCACTCATATTTCGAAATTTATCGGTATCCATAAAAGCTTCAATGCATTCATAATCATAATTTATACCTGACCCTTTACCTTCATTGTTCTCCCATCCTTCAGCGTTCTCCTTAATCCGATCAAGAAGATCCCACCTAGCTTCAACCTCCTTGCTTGTGAAAGATCCCTCCGAACACGCGTCCAGATAGTCCTTGTGTTGTCCTGAAATCCTCACATAAAAATTATTAACAATAACATTACGGGGGAGCTCATGAATGGGACATTTGAGCATTAGTGACTTCAGTCTCCCCCACGCTTGAGAAATACTCTCTCCATCACGAGGATAAAAGTTATAAATATAATTCCTATCAATATGCACTTCATGAGGAGGATAAAATTTAGAATAAAAGAGAGATGCAATTTCCTCCCAACCAAGAGAATGTCTATTCTCCAACAATTTATACCAATGCGCCGCTTTACCAGACAGCGAAACAGAGAATAGCTTCTTCCTCACTTCATCCATAGAGATACCTGCACACTTGAATAACCTGCATAATTCGTGCAAAAACAGTAAATGATCTCTAGGATGGACAGTTCCATCCCCTTTATAGTGGTTGTCCATAACACGTTCAATAATTTTCATAGGTATTTTATACGGAATACTTTCAGCAGGTGGATTTAAAATATCAGAAGCATCATTAGAGTTATCGCATATGGGAGATAAAGTATTATCAGAACAAATTTTCTCCCCTAAAGATGGGAAGCTAAAAAGATCACAAAAACTAGCTTCCCCAAGCTTAGACTTCTCCATAGCATTAGCAGTAATTGCATTCATACTAATAACATCGCTACTAGCATGCAAATAAGGTTCCATAGGTTTTTTAATTTTCGCATCAAACAATTCTAAATCAGGAAAAAGACTAAAAAGCTCACCAATTTTTTTGTTGTTTTCCATTATGCCTAACTAGTGTAAACAAGAAACAAAAAGTTGCAATTGCAGGATCTAAAGGAAATAGCTTCGAGTACTTACAACGGCGCCAGAAAATAGCTTAGTAGCCGGGATCCGGAGTGTGAGTACCTTTTACCTTTCCTCCCCGGCAACGGCGCCAGAAAATAGCTTGATGTCTACGCCCCCCTCCTTTTCCTGTAGACAGTGTTGGGCCTCCAAGAGCAGAGGTTTGTAGAACAGCAGCAAGTTTTCCCTTAAGTGGATCACCCAAGGTTTATCGAACTCAGGGAGGAAGAGGTCAAAGATATCCCTCTCATGCAACCCTGCAACCACAAAGCAAAAAGTCTCTTGTGTCCCCAACACACCTAATAGGTGCACTAGTTCGGCAAAGAGATAGTGAAATACAGGTGGTATGAATGTATATAAGCAGTAGCAACGGCACCAGAAAAGTGCTTTGCCCAGGACAGTAAACAAGCAGTAGTAACGCAGCAGTAGTAACGCAGTAAAACAGTAAACAAGCAGCAATAGCAGTATTTAGGGACAAGGCCTAGGGATCAGACTTTCACTAGTGGACACTCTCAACATTGATCACATAACAGAATAGATAAATGCATACTCTACACTCTTTTGTTGGATGATGAACATCATTGCGTAGGATTACACGAACCCTCAATGCCGGAGTTAACAAGCTCCACAATTCAATGTTCATATTTAAATAACCTTAGAGTGTAAGATAGATCAATACAACTAAACCAAGTACTACCATAGCATGCACACTGTCACCTTCATGCTAAGAAAGGAGGCATAGATCAATCAATACTATCATAGCAATAGTTAACTTCATAATCTACAAGAGATTACAATCATAGCATACGCCAAGTACTAACACGGATGCACACACTGTCACCATTACACCGTGCAGGAGGAATAAAACTACTTTAATAACATCACTAGAGTAGCACATAGATAAATAGTGATACAAAACTCATATGAATCTCAATCATGTAAAGCAGCTCATGAGATTATTGTATTGAGGTACATGGGAGAGAGATGAACCACATAGCTACAGCGGAGCCCTCAGCCTCAGGGGTGGATTACTCCCTCCTCATCATGGAGGCAGCGATGGCGGTGAAGATGGCGGTGAAGACGGCGGTGGAGATGGCTCCGGGGGCAATTCCCCGTCCCGGCAGGGTGCCGGAACAGCGACTTCTGTCCCCCGAATTGAACTTTCGCGATGGCGGCGGCTCTGGATGGTTTTCTCTGTTTCCGTCCAACTGGGCGATGTTTTTAGGTCAGGGACGAATATATAGGCGGAGAGGCGGCGCAAGGAGGTGGCTGGGGCCCCCACACCATAGGCTGGCGCGGCCAGGGGGCCACCCGCGCTGCCTTATGGTGTGGGCCCCCTGCTGCCCGCCTCCGACTCTCCGTCGGTGTTCCGAAAGCTTCCGGGAATTCTAAGACTTTCGGTGTTGATTTCATCCGATTCCGAAAATATTTCCTTACTAGGATTTCTGAAACCAAAAACAGCAGAAAACAGCAACTGGCCTTTCGGCATCTCGTCAATAGGTTAGTTCCGGAAAACGCATAAAAATGATATAAAGTGTGAACAAAACATGTTGGTATTGTCATAAAACAAGCATGGAACATCAGAAATTATAGATACGTTGGAGACGTATCAGGTACTCTAACCCCCTTGCCAGACAAACTCTCGAAGAGCGGCTCCCATAAAGTTTTATTTTGGGTTGGCACTCCTTCCAACCTTTGCTTTCACAAACCATGGCTAACCGAATCCTCGGGTGCCTGCCAACAATCTCATACCATGAAGGAGTGCCTTTTTATTTAAGTTTTATTATGATGACACTCCTCCCCACCTTTGCTTTCTCAAGCCATGGCTAACCGAATCCTTCGGGTGCCGTCCAACAATCACATACCATGGAGGAGTGTCTATTTAGGTTAATTAATTTGGGACTGGGAACCCCATTGCCAGCTCTTTTTGCAAAGTTATTGGATAAGTGGATGAAGCCTCTAGTCCATTGATGAAAGTTGCCCAACAAGATTGAAAGATAAAACACCACATACTTCCTCATGAGCTATAAAACATTGACACAAATAAGAGATAGTAAATTTTGAATCATTTAAAGGTAGCACACGAAGTATTTACTTGGAATGGCCAGAAATACCATGTAGTGGGTAGTTATGGTGGACACAAATGGCATAGGTTTGGGTCAAGGTTTGGATGCACGAGAAGCATTCCCTCTCGGTACAGGTTTTTGGCTAGCAAGGTTAATTAGCAAGCACAAGAGTTGAGGGAAAACAAACAAATATACATGTGATAGAAACAATCATGCATCTTCCTTGTAAGCACAAACAATTTTAACTTCAGAATAATAAGCTATGAGCTAACAAGAAAAGAAGACAATGAAACAACTACATGTATTTCTCTTTTCTACTTAAACCTCAAAGTGTTATTGCTATTGACCAATGCTAAGTTTGCCAAAACCAAATAGATTTATTCAATGCTCCCAAAGTGATACCAATACTAATAACAAGATCAATCATATAATAAGGATTGCAAACTAAAATAAGATGTGCAATATGTAAATGATAAGACTTCTCATTAATATTACATAACGATAACTCACACCAAGGGATACATAGACAACCAACTAAAGGAGAGATACTTCCACACTGCAACCCATCTTATATGATAACTTCCCTACTCATGATATGACACTACTTGATAGTAAAAAGTAAGGTAGTGATGATGTGATACCGCGGCACTCCCCCAAGCTTGGAACAAACCAAGGGGATGTCAATACCGATGATGAATTACTCCTTCGGCGGTGGTGATGATGAATTCTCGACAAGCTTCTCAACAAGCTCCTGAAGCTCATCAATCTTGTACATGAGGTTGCGGATCATCTCCGAATTGTGCTCGACGCGATTAAGAAGTATGTCCAACGGCGAGTCCCAATTCTTGGAGTTATTTCCCCACCCTTCAGCTTCAGGCTTCATCCTTCCTGCAGAGTTAGAATGATCTATATCCCAATTGCTAGGCAATGCTGCCTTGGGAGTCTTTTCAATTTGACTATTGTAAATTAGATTGCGGAAGGGGTGGTGAGTGCCTGAAGAAGATGTCTTTGGAGCTAGGTAATGACGTGGAACCCTTCCTCTGGTGCGAATTCTTGCGCTCCTGTTTGCACTAAAAGGGTTATCCACCACCTCGATGCTTGCGAGGGTGGCACGCGGGTATGCGCGCGAGTCTTCCTCCACTTCTTCTTCATCCTCTTCCTTGATGCTCTCGTCCATCTCTTTCCACTCGGGATCTTGAATATCTTCATCCGAAAGCCCCTTGCCCTTGTTCTTGGAGACCATGGTGCTTCTAGATTGAAAACAGATCCTGGCAGAAACAGCTCGAAACAAAACACGTCGAGAAAACGATATACGGACCTCCAGGGGTCCGGGGGATTATATAGCAGGAATTTGTATGTCATAAGGAAAGTACCAGGTCGAACCAGAGTCGGAGAGGGGCGACGAGGTAGCCAGCTCATAGGGCGGCGCGGCCAGGCTGGGGCCCGCGCCGGCCTATGGGTGCACGCCCTCGTGCGTCTCCTCCACTCCGTTTCGATCTCGTAATTTTTCATATTTTCCAAAAATACCAAAAATATTGTTCGGAAAGTAAATTGCGAACTTTTTATTACCAGTACTGTTACCTATTCAAAGTCGAGTTCTGGCGAACTGTCAATTTGACCTTTAATGAAAGCCTCCGGTGTTTCTACTCGAATAACATCAACATCTACATTGTAAGAATCACCTGAGATATAATGCTTGAGTCTTTGTCCATTCACCACTTGTGTGGCATTGCCTTGGAGAGAGATAATTTTAATTGCTCCTGAACGATACACCTCCTCAACAACATATGGTCCTTCCCATTTCGAGAGTAATTTCCCTGCAAAGAATCTGAGACGAGACCGATACAATAGGACTTTATCTCCAATATTAAATTCTCTTTTGATAATCCTTTTATCATGCCATTTTTTAACTTTCTCTTTAAAGAGTTTAGCATTTTCATAAGCTTCACTTCTCCATTCATCTAGAGAACTCAATTGCAGCAACCTCTTCTTACCGGCTAGTTTAGGATCTTTATTTAGTTCTCTTACAGCCCAATAAGCTTTGTGCTCTAGTTCTAAAGGTAAATGACAAGCTTTTCCATAAACCATTTTATAAGGTGACATTCCCATGGGATTTTTATAAGTAGTTCTATAAGCCCATAGTGCTTCCTTCAATTTACTAGCCCAATTCTTTCTAGTTTTATTAACAGTCTTTTGCAAGATAGATTTAATTTCTCTATTTGATAGTTCTACTTGCCCACTAGTTTGAGGATGATAAGCGGAAGCAATTCTATGATTAATACCATATTTAGCAAGAGTTTTTCTAAAACCACCATGAATAAAATGAGAACCTCCATCAGTCATAATATATCTAGGAACTCCAAATCTAGGAAAAATAATATCTAAAAGCATTCTTAAAGAGGTCTCACCATCAGCACTTTTTGTATGTATGGCTTCCACCCATTTAGTAACATAATCAACAGCAACAAGTATATGAGTGTTACCTTCTGAAGAGGGAAAAGGTCCCATGAAGTCAAATCCCCAACAATCGAACGGTTCAATAAGAAGAGTATAATTCATAGGCATTTCATTGCGCCTGGAGATATTACCAACCCTTTGACATTCATCACAAGATAAAATAAACTTCCTTGCATCTTTGAAGAGAGTTGGCCAATAAAAACCTGATTGTAGAACCTTTTGCATGGTTCTTTCTCCAGCGTGATGTCTGATACGTCTCCGACGTATCGATAATTTCTTATGTTCCATGCCACATTATTGATGATATCTACATGTTTTATGCATACTTTATGTCGTATTTATGCATTTTCCGGCACTAACCTATTAACGAGAGTCCGAAGAGCCAGTTGCTGTTTTCTGCTGTTTTTGGTTTCAGAAATCCTAGTAAGGAAATATTCTCGGAATTGGACGAAATCAACGCCCAGGGGCCTATTTTGCCACGAAGCTTCCAGAAGACCAAAGGGAAGACGAAGTGGGGCCACGGGGCGCCGCCACACTAGGGCGGCGCGGCCCAGGGGGGCCCCGCGTGGCCCTAGCGTGTGGGGCCCCCGTGTGGCCCCCTGACCTGCCCTTCCGCCTACATATAGTCTTCGTCGCGAAACCCCCAGTACCGAGAGCCACGATACGGAAAACCTTCCAGAGACGCCGCTGCCGCCAATCCCATCTCGGGGGATTCAGGGGATCGCCTCCGGCACCCTGCCGGAGAGGGGAATCATCTCCCGGAGGACTCTTCACCGCCATGGCCGCCTCCGGAGTGATGAGTGAGTAGTTCACCCCTGGACTATGGGTCCATAGCAGTAGCTAGATGGTTGTCTTCTCCTAATTGTGCTTCATTGTCGGGTCTTGTGAGCTGCCTAACATGATCAAGATTATCTATCTGTAATGCTATATGTTGTGTTTGTTGGGATCCGATGGATAGAGAATACTATGTTATGTTGATTATCAATCTATTACCTATGTGTTGTTTATGATCTTGCATGCTCTCCGTTATTAGTAGAGGCTCTGGCCAAGTTTTTACTCTTAACTCCAAGAGGGAGTATTTATGCTCGATAGTGGGTTCATGACTCCATTAAATCCGGGACAGTGACAGAAAGTTCTAAGGTTGTGGATGTGCTGTTGCCACTAGGGATAAAACATTGATGCTATGTCCGAGGATGTAGTTATTGATTACATTACGCACCATACTTAATGCAATTGTCTGTTGTTTTCAACTTAATACTGGAAGGGGTTCGGATGATAACCTGAAGGTGGACTTTTTAGGCATAGATGCATGCTGGATAGCGGTCTATGTACTTTGTCGTAATGCCCAATTAAATCTCACAATACTCATCATATCATGTATGTGCATCGTCATGCCCTCTCTATTTGTCAATTGCCCAACTGTAATTTGTTCACCCAACATGCTATTTATCTTATGGGAGAGACACCTCTAGTGAACTGTGGACCCCGGTCCATTCTTTTAATCGAATACAATCTACTGCAATACTTGTTCTACTGTTTTCTGCAAACAATCATCATCCACACTATACATCTAATCCTTTGTTACAGCAAGCCGGTGAGATTGACAACCTCACTGTTTCATTGGGGCAAAGTACTTTGGTTGTGTTGTGCAGGTTCCACATTGGCGCCAGAATCCCTGGTGTTGTGCCGCACTACATCTCGCCGCCATCAACCTTCAACGTGCTTCTTGGCTCCTACTGGTTTGATAAACCTTGGTTTCTTACTGAGGGAAAACTTGCCGCTGTACGCATCACACCTTCCTCTTGGGGTTCCCAACGGACGCGTGCTGTACGCGTATCAAGCTCTTTTTCTGGCGCCGTTGCCGGGGAGATCAAGACACGCTGCAAGGGGAGTCTCCACATCCCAATCTCTTTACTTTGTTTTTGTCATGCTTTGTTTTATTTACTACTTTGTTTGCTGCACTAAAACAAAACACAAAAAAATTAGTTGCTAGTTTTACTTTACTTGCTATCTTGTTTGCCATATTAAAAACACTAAAAAATTAGTTACTTGCATTTGCTTTACTTATTTCAACATGTTTCCTTTTAATTTCACTGTAAAAGATATACCTGTGGGACAAAGGTCTATAATTGAAAGAGATAATATAGAAGAATTTTTCACCCACGTTAGTATGCATGAAGAACTTAAAGATATACCTCTTGCAAAAGCTGACCCTACTTATGAAGATGCCTCTGTTTGTTTGGTACGCATGATGGAAGCTAGATTTATTAGTCTCAACCCCATGATACAACACATGTTTCTTACACTTTCTGATATGGAGAGGGGAGAGAAGAGAGATTTTGTTCTAAAGGTCTTAGTGCGAGAATTTGCGGATATAGCTAAAGAAGCTAGAAAAGTTTTTAATAAGCATGATAGGCTTGGCATGATCACCGATTTTAAAAGAACACTTGAAAAGATGGATATGGATAGAATTAAGTATACTAATAATGTTAATAATGGTGGGGAGATTAAAGCACCAATACCATGTAAGCTCCTAGCAATGCATGAGGCACTAGAAAATAACTATGTTTGGCTTGTTCCTGAAAATTTGTTTGATGAGAGTAGCAAGCCCAAGACTAATGAAAAGGGAGCCGCTGAAACTTATGTATCCAAAATACTATGCATGGTTGAGAAAACTCCACACCCCGCTGTAGATGCACCATCTCTTGATAACACTTGATATACACTTTCTGCGCCTAGCTGAAAGGCGTTAAAGAAAAGCGCTTATGGGAGACAACCCATGTTTTTACTACAGTACTTTTATTTTATATTTGAGTCTTGGAAGTTGTTACTACTGTAGCAACCTCTCCTTATCTTAGTTTTGTGCATTGTTGTGCCAAGTAAAGTCGTTGATAGTAAGGTTCATACTAGATTTGGATTACTGCGCAGAAACAGATTTCTTTGCTGTAACGAATCTGGGTCTAATTTTCTGTAGGTAACTCATAAAATTATGCCAATTTACGTGAGTGATCCTCAGATATGTACGCAACTTTCATTCAATTTTAGCATTTTCATTTGAGCAAGTCTGGTGCCTCAATAAAATTCGTCTTTACGAACTGTTCTGTTTTGACAGATTCTGCCTTTTATTTCGCATTGCCTGTTTTGCTATGCTTGATGGATTTTTCGATTCCATTGACTTTCAGTAGCTTTGTGCAATGTCCAGAAGTGTTAAGAATGATTATATCACCTCTGAACATGTAAATTTTAATTATGCACTTACCCTCTAATGAGTTGTTTTGAGTTTGGTGTGGAGGAAGTTTTCAAGGATCAAGAGAGGGAGATGATACAATATGATCAAGGAGAGTGAAAGCTCTAAGCTTGGGATGCCCCGGTGGTTCACCCCTGCATATATCAAGAAGAATCAAGCGTCTAAGCTTGGGGATGCCCAAGGCATCCCCTTCTTCACCGACAACATTATCAGGTTCCTCTAGTGAAACTATATTTTTATTCCATCACATCATATGCACTTTGCTTGGAGTGTCGGTTTGTTTTTTGTTTTTGTTTTTGTTTGAATAAAATGGATCCTAGCATTCTTTGTGTGGGAGAGAGACACGCTCCGCTGTTGCATATGGACAAATATGTCCTTAGGCTTTACTCATAATATTCATGGCGAAGGTTGAATCTTCTTCGTTAAATTGTTATATGGTTGGAATTGGGAAATGATACATGTAGTAATTGCTAAAATGTCTTGGATAATGTGATACTTCGCAATTTTTGTGCTCATGTTTAAGCTCTTGCATCATATACTTTGCACCTATTAATGAAGAAATACATAGAGCTTGCTAAAATTTGGTTTGCATAATTGGTCTCTCTAAGGTCTAGATAATTTCTAGTATTGAATTTGAACAACAAGGAAGACGGTGTAGAGTCTTATAATGTTTACAATATGTCTTTTATGTGAGTTTTGCTGCACCGGTTCATCCTTGTGTTTGTTTCAAATAAACCTTGCTAGCCTAAGCCTTGTATCGAGAGGGAATACTTCTCATGCATCCAAAATCCTTGAGCCAACCACTATGCCATTTGTGTCCACCATACCTACCTACTACATGGTATTTCTCCGCCATTCCAAAGTAAATTGCTTGAGTGCTACCTTTAAAATTTCTATCCTTTACCTTTGCAATATATAGCTCATGGGACAAATAGCCTAAAAACTATTGTGGTATTGAATATGTACTTATGCACTTTATCTCTTATTAAGTTGCTTGTTGTGCGATAACCATGTTCCTGGGGACGCCATCAACTACTCTTTGTTGAATATCATGTGAGTTGCTATGCATGTTCGTCTTGCCTGAAGTAAGGGAGATTTACCACTAAAATGGTTAGAGCATGCATAATGTTAGAGAAGAACATTGGGCCGCTAACTAAAGCCATGATCCATGGTGGAAGTTTCAGTTTTGGACAAATATCCTCAATCTCATATGAGAAAATTAATTGTTGCTACATGCTTATGCATAAAAGAGGAGTCCATTATCTGTTGTCTATGTTGTCCCGGTATGGATGTCTAAGTTGAGAATAATCAATAGCGAGAAATCCGATGCAAGCTTTCTCCTTAGACCTTTGTACAGGCGGCATAGAGGTACCCCTTTGTGACACTTGGTTAAAACATATGCATTGCGATGATAATCCAGGTAATCCGAGCTAATTAGGACAAGGTGCGGGCACTATTAGTATACTATGCATGAGGCTTGCAACTTGTAAGATATAATTTACATAACACATATGCTTTATTACTACCGTTGACAAAATTGTTTCTTGTTTTCAAAACCAAAGCTCTAGCACAAATATAGCAATCAATGCTTCCCTCTGCGAAGGGCCATTCTTTTACTTTTATGTTGAGTCAGTTCACCTATTTCTCTCCACCTCGAGAAGCAAACACTTGTGTGAACTGTGCATTGATTACTACATACTTGGATATTGCACTTGTTATATTACTTTACATTGACAACTATCCATGAGATATACATGTTACAAGTTGAAAGCAACCACTGAAACTTAATCTTCCTTTATGTTGCTTCAATACCTTTACTTTGAATTATTGCTTTATGAGTTAACTCTTATGCAAGACTTATTGATGCTTGTCTTGAAGTACTATTCATGAAAAGTCTTTGCTTTATGATTCATTTGTTTATTCATGTCATTTACATTGTTTTGATCGTTGCATTCACTACATATGCTTACAATAGTATGATCAAGGTTATGATGGCATGTCACTCTAGAAATTATCTTTGTTATCGTTTACCTGCTCGGGACGAGCAGAAACTAAGCTTGGGGATGCTGATACGTCTCTGACGTATCGATAATTTCTTATGTTCCATGCCACATTATTGATGATATCTACATGTTTTATGCATACTTTATGTCATATTTATGCATTTTCCGGCACTAACCTATTAACGAGATGCCGAAGAGCATGTTGATTTTTTCTGCTATTTTTGGTTTCAGAAATCCTAGTAAGGAAATATTCTCGGAATTGGACGAAATCAACGCCCAGGGGCCTATTTTGCCACGAAGCTTCCAGAAGACCGAAGGGAAGACGAAGTGGGGCCATGGGGCGCCGCCACACTAGGGCGGCGCAGCCCAGGGGGGCCCGCGCGGCCGTGTGGTGCCCCCGTGTGGCCCCCTGACCTCCCCTTCCGCCTACATATAGTCTTCGTCGCGAAACCCCCAGTACCGAGAGCCACGATACGGAAAACCTTCCAGAGACACCGCCGCCGCCAATCCCATCTCGGGGGATTCAGGAGATCGCCTCCGGCACCCTGCCGGAGAGGGGAATCATCTCCCGGAGGACTCTTCACCGCCATGGCCGCCTCCGGAGTGATGTGTGAGTAGTTCACCCCTGGACTATGGGTCCATAGCAGTAGCTAGATGGTTGTCTTCTCCTAATTGTGCTTCATTGTCAGGTCTTGTGAGCTGCCTAACATGATCAAGATCATCTATCTGTAATGCTATATGTTGTGTTTGTTGGGATCCGATGGATAGAGAATACTATGTTATGTTGATTATCAATCTATTACCTATGTGTTGTTTATGATCTTGCATGCTCTCCGTTATTAGTGGAGGCTCTGGCCAAGTTTTTACTCTTAACTCCAAGAGGGAGTATTTATGCTCGATAGTGGGTTCATGCCTCCATTAAATGCAGGACGATGACGAAAAGTTCTAAGGTTGTGGATGTGCTGTTGCCACTAGGGATAAAACATTGATGCTATGTCCGAGGATGTAGTTATTGATTACATTACGCACCATACTTAATGCAATTGTCTATTGTTTTCAACTTAATACTGGAAGGGGTTCGGATGATAACCTGAAGGTGGACTTTTTAGGCATAGATGCATGCTGGATAGCGGTCTATGTACTTTGTCGTAATGCCCAATTAAATCTCACAATACTCATCATATCATGTATGTGCATTGTCATGCCCTCTCTATTTGTCAATTGCCCAACTGTAATTTGTTCACCCAACATGCTATTTATCTTATGGGAGAGACACCTCTAGTGAACTGTGGACCCCAGTCCATTCTTTTAATCGAATACAATCTACTGCAATATTTGTTCTACTGTTTTCTGCAAACAATCATCATCCACACTATACATCTAATCCTTTGTTACAGCAAGCCGGTGAGATTGACAACCTCATTGTTTCGTTGGGGCAAAGTACTTTGGTTGTGTTGTGCAGGTTCCACGTTGGCGCCGGAATCCCTGGTGTTGCGCCGCACTACATCTCGCCGCCATCAACCTTCAACGTGCTTCTTGGCTCCTACTGGTTCGATAAACCTTGGTTTCTTACTGAGGGAAAACTTGCCGCTGTACGCATCACACCTTCCTCTTGGGGTTCCCAACGGACGCGTGCTGTACGCGTATCAATGTCCTCCATAAGCACTACCATGACATTTACTCAATATCTCTTGCTGTTCATATTCGGGAACACATCTTCGCAGAATACCATCCACTCCTTCTTTATATAAGTGTGGGTCATCCCAGAAATAATACCTCAAGTCATAAAAGAATTTCCTCCTTTGCTGAGCTGAAAAGGTTGGAGGCAAGTACTTGGAAACAATAAAGTTAGCATAATCAGCATACCAAGGACTGTCTCGCGAGCTCACCTTTATTACAGCCAATTGTTCATTCGGAAAACTATCATTAACAGGAACAGTATCATAAGCAATATTTTCCAATCTAGACAAATTATCAGCAACAGGATTATCAGCACCTTTCCTATCTACAATATGTAAATCAAATTCTTGCAACAGAAGTACCCATCTAATAAGCCTTGGCTTAGCATCTTTCTTTTGCATAAGGTATCTGATTGCAGCATGATCAGTATGAATAGTAACTTTTGAATCAACAATATAAGATCTAAACTTATCACAAGCAAAGACTACAACTAACAATTCTTTTTCAGTAGTAGCATAATTTCTTTGAGCAGCATCAAGGGTTTTACTAGCATGATGAATAACATTCAATTTTTTATTTACTCGCTGTCCAAGAACAACGCCTACAGCAAAATCACTAGCATCACACATAATTTCAAATGGTAAGTTCCAATCAGGAGGTTCAACTATAGGAGCAGTTGTTAAGGCTTTCTTTAGAGTTTCAAAAGCTTCCTTACAATCATCATCAAAAACAAAAGGTACATCTTTTTGAAGAAGATTAGTAAGAGGCTTTGAAATCTTGGAGAAGTCTTTAATAAACCTCCTATAAAACCCAGCATGACCAAGAACACTACGAATACCTTTAACATCCCTAGGATAGGGCATCTTCTCAATTGCTTCAACTTTAGCTCTATCAACTTCAATACCTCTCTCGGAAATTTTATGTCCCAATACAATTCCTTCATTAACCATAAAGTGGCATTTCTCCCAATTAAGAACAAGGTTAGTTTCTTCACATCTCTGCAAAACTTTATCAAGGTTCCGCAAGCAATTATCAAAAGAATTCCCATAGACAGAAAAATCATCCATGAATACCTCTACAATACTCTCGCAAAAGCCATGAAAAATAGCAGATATGCATCTTTCAAAAGTAGCAGGCGCATTACATAAACCAAAAGGCATACGTCTATAAGCATAAGTTCCATAGGGACAAGTGAAAGTGGTTTTCTCTTGATCCTTAGTTTTAACAGCAATTTGTGAAAACCTAGAATAACCATCAAGAAAGCAAAAGTGAGTATTCTTAGATAACCTTTCTAACATTTGATCAATAAAAGGTAAAGGGTAATGATCTTTCTTAGTAACTTTATTAACTTTTCGATAATCAATACACATTCTATACCCTACAACTACTCTTTGAGGTATGAGCTCATCATTATCATTAGGCACAACAGTCATTCCTCCTTTCTTAGGAACACAATGCACAGGACTAACCCATCTACTATCAGCAATAGGATATATAATACCAGCTTCAAGAAGTCTTAATACCTCATTTCTTACCACATCCTTCATCTTAGGAATTAGACGACGCTGAGATTCAACAACAGGCTTCGCATCATCTTCCATATTAATGGCATGTTGGCAAATAGAGGGAGAAATCCCCTTCAAGTCATCAAGAGTGTAGCCAATAGCACCTCGGTGTTTCTTCAATATTTCCAATAACCTTTCTTCTTCAAACTCTGAAAGCTTAGAACTAATAATAACAGGATATATTTTCTTATCATCAATATGAGCATATTTAAGATTATCAGGCAATGGTTTTAAATCAAAGACAGGATCTTCCTTTGGTGGTGGTGTTATACCCAGATCTTCTACCGGTAAATCATGCTTAAGAATAGGTTGACGAAGGAAAATTTCATCAAGCTCATCTCTTTCTTCCCTAAAAACTTCACTCTCACTATTCTCCAAATGCTGCTGCAAAGGATTATTAGGAGCAAGAGCAATAGATGCACACTGTTCAACTCTAAAATCATTATTAGGCGAATCAGCTTTATAAGGAGTTTTGGCAAATTTAGAGAAGTTAAACTCATAAGATTCACCAGCAAATTTAGTCAAAACTTTCTCTTTCTTGCAATCTATAACAGCTCCACAAGTATTTAGAAAAGGTCTACCAAAAATGATAGGACAATATTTACTAGCAGCAGAACCAAGTACCAAAAAGTCAGCAGGATATTTAATCTTACCACATAGAACTTCCACATCTCAAACAATACCAATTGGAGAGATAGTTTCTCTATTAGCCAGCCGAATAACCACATCAATATCTTCAAGTTCACAAGAACCAATTTCGTGCATAATCTCCGTGTAAAGCTCATAAGGAATAGCACTAATACTTGCACCAATATCACATAAACCATAATAACAATGATCTCCAATTCTAACAGATAACATAGGAACACTAGCTTTCCTAGACTTATTAGGATGTGAAACAATATTAGAGGCATCTTCACAGAAAATAATATGACCATCCTCCACACTTTCAGTCACAAGATCTTCAACTATTGCAACAGCAGGTTCAACTTTTATTTGTTCTTCAGGTTCTATAGGTTTCTTTTCACTTTTATGAACCGCACTATTTATAACAGAGTACTCCTTCATTTTAGCAGGGAAAGGAGTTTTTTCAATATAAGCTTCAGGAATAACATGATCAACAGTTTCAACTACAACACATTTATTTATAGATGAATCAATTTTATCTTTATACGGTTCATGATACTTATCAAAGTTCTTCTTAGGCAATTCATAATGAGAGGCAAAAGCTTTATAAAGATTTGCAGCAACTTGAGAATTAAGACCATAAGTAGCACTCATATTACGAAATTTATCAGTATCCATAAAAGCTTCAATGCATTTGTAATCATAATTTATACCTGATTCTCTATCTTTGTCGTTCTCCCATCCTTCAGTATTTTCCTGGATCCGATTAAGAAGGTCCCTTTTAAACTCTTCTTTGTTGCGCGTAAATGATCCAGAACAAGAAGTATCCAGCAAGGTCTTGTCTTGAAAAGAAAGTCTTGCATAGAAATTATCAATAATAACATTACCAGGAAGCTCATGAATGGGGCATTTGAGCATTAAAGACTTCAATCTCCCCCACGCTTGGGCAATACTCTCTCCATCATGAGGCCAAAAATTATATATGCGGTTCCGATCTTTGTGAATTTCACTTGGAGGATAGAACTTAGAATAAAACCGGGGCACAATATCATTACATTCAAGAGAATCCCCATTATCCAGTAATTTATACCAATGCGCCGCTTTACCAGACAGCGATATAGAGAATAGTTTCTTCCTCACTTCATCCATAGCAATACCTGCACACTTGAATAAACCGCATAATTCATGTAAGAACAGTAAATGATCTCCAGGGTGGTGTTGGCGTCCGAAACCCACCGGCGAGCTACGGCTGGCAACACGAAGAGCCGGGAACAACCTTAGGGCTGCGGCTGGCCCTGGTCCCTCCGAGCGACGGCCCGCAAAGCTCCTGGTACACACGTCCCGATGCTGGTGCAAGGGCGTGCCACCTGATCTATACGATCGGAAGGTGATGGATTTGCTTCGCTTAGTTTCCTGCATGGCATACACGTAAACATTAAATACGAGCCTCGATCGGCTCTCAGGTTGTCCTGTGAATCGGCTCAAGGAGCCGATCCACCCATGGTTCGTATGAGGTCTACGATCACATGGTGGTCCTGCTTGATCAATATGTAGCTAAAATGACCTACGACGATTTAGGGTTTTCACCACATAATCGGAACATCCTACGCGTGATTGAGCCTGGCAGCCACGCACGGTGATAATAAACCGACCCTAGACAAGGCCTAAAAACCAACATTAAGTTGATCCCCGGAACATCTTGTCTAGGGTTAGCAAACCACACCCTACGTGCTACTGGATCATTCAACCCGTTTGTAAGGCCTAACTATGCAGATATTAAACTAATCCTTGATGAATCAAGGAGCAATCATAACGGATCGGATCTACTAAACAATGGTCAAGCAAGGTGCCGCCCTTACACCTAAGAAAGGTGTAAGGATGGCTAGACGTCTAAGGGTTGCATGGACGAAAACATGTAGCACGGTAAAGCAATGCTAACCCTAACACATCTATGATAACTACGTTGCTCGCCATCAAAAAGGCTTCAGTACGAGCAATGCATGAACAACGAATAAACGTATACTGATGCGATCTAGGCAGCATGATGCTTACCCGGAAGAAACCCTCGAAACAAGGGGTCGGCGATGCGCCAAGATTGGTTTGTGATGAACATGATTGTTGTCTTCCTTGATAACCCTAGATACATATTTATAGTCCGTAGACTTTCTAACGTGGGAATAATCCCAACCGTGCACGAGCCAAACTCTAACTAACCGACACGTATCCTATTATATTTACAGATACAAGGGCAAACTGCCCAAACTTCGTGTACAAGGCTGGTTCACGTATTTCTTCCATGTATATTCTTCAAGCCCAATCTTGATCGCGGCCCACCTCTGACTCGGTCAAATTCTGGTGATAACACATGCCCCCCTGGTTTTGGAATTGATAATTCCAAAATCACTCTGCTTTTTCTTCGTCGGGTCATGTCGTGGCAGAACAGGACCGTCGCAGTATTCCTCATCATGATGCCTTGCCTTCTCAACTTCTCTGCAAGATTTGACAGCCTTAGCATCACTTCCTCGGAAACGGTAATGGCATTAAATTTCCACTATGCTCCCCTTATTTAACTGTGCCGAACGATTCGCCTCTTCATCCCCTTGCTCTGTTCTAGCCATCGGCACCCAAAAATTCCCAATCCAGAGCAATGACTTCCTCCTCTTCCTCCTCCGCCTCATCGGATCTCTCCTCCCAGTCCTTCTCCTCTTCTTCCTCCTCCAGCTCGTCGGTGTTCTTCGATTCTTCCTCATCTCGTGAGCCGACGCCGGAGTGGGACCCGGTGGCTGCTCAGATGACGGCGCACAACAAGCGCGCCCCAGAAGAGTGGGACCAGGAGGACCACGCCTCCTCCGTTTGGTCCGAGGACGACAAGTCCTTGACCAGCGGAGACGAAGAGCTCCAGTTCCTCACCGATGGGGAACTGGAATCGGAGAGCGAGGATGACTCGTTCTCCTGGGACGGGTACACCTTCTCCGAGGAAGAGGAGGAGGAAGACGACGACACCGACTCCCTCGAGGATTACCCGCCGGCGAAGCGGTTCCGCGCCGGGTCAGATGATGATGACGACGACGACGACGTCGACGATGAGGATGACGAGGCCCCCCCTGGGGGCCGCTGGAGCAGTGACGAGGAGCCCGCCGGCAGCATCACCGACGAGAGCTCCGACGACGACGAGGGCAGCAACGGCCCGTAGACTAGGATCCACTAGTATAGGCCTAGTAGTAGTAGATTGGCCAATAGGCCCTTCTTTTGTTCTCCCTTCCTTGAGCAATCGGTTCTTTCTCTGTAAGAAATCCTTTATTAATGAAGAAATATTCCCCAATTAATTTGGCTTCTTTGTCGATTTTGCCGATTGTCAAATGAAGTCAATGCACAAAGAACCGATGGCAGGGCATCGGCTTATGCCATAAACATGCTCTAAAGCCATAAAAGTTGCCTGTTCACACGGTCAACAGATCCAATTTGTGTCCACGCCAACCTCAAATTCCAAACGCACAGATTCAGCAAATCCAATCGAGAAAATCATCTCAAATGCCATGGGCTCTGGCTTGAACTTGACCTGTTAACCTGCTCAACTGAGCTTGTTCTGTCTAGAGTCGATGGTAATGCATCGGCTTTTTCATTCTTCTAAAGTCGATGTCCATGCATCGGCTGTACTGATATCTATATTTCTCAAGTCGATGTCTGCGCATCGGCTATGATTTGTATATAAAAAAGTTTTTTACTGGCCGATTTCATGAATCGGCCTCCATATTTCATTGTCCATCATCCCACATGCTTGGGAAATATTTCTTGAGGTGCTGACCATTGACAGCTGCTGGGAACTTGGCGCCGTCCAGCTGCTCCAACATGTATGCATTACCCTTCAAAACCTGGACAACTTTGTATGGACCGTGCCAATTAGGAGACCATTTGCCATATGCTTTATCCTTGGTTCCTAATGGCAACACTGCTTCCCATACTAGATCACCAACTTGGAACTCCTTTGGTCTCACCTTCTTATTGTATGCACGAGCTACCCTGGCTTTGTTCTCTTTAATCTTTTCCAACGACCAAAGTCTAAGTTCCGTTGCATCCTCAATAGTGTCACTCATCAAAGCTGCATATTCTTCAGCTGTTAGGTCATTCTGAAACGTGACACGTCTCGATCCAGCCGTAATTTC
Organism: Lolium perenne; assembly: GCF_019359855.2. NCBI lineage: Eukaryota > Viridiplantae > Streptophyta > Magnoliopsida > Poales > Poaceae > Lolium > Lolium perenne. The sequence goes on from NC_067250.2 coordinate 35,079,927, forward strand.
CCAAGGCAATACGGCTTCCTGCCCATAGACAAGCTGGTAAGGCGAAGTCTTTATGGCTCCATGGCATGACATGCGGTAGGCCCACAAAGCTTCTGACAGTGTTTCATGCCAAACCCTAGGGTTCTCGTCAATCTTCCTCTTGATCAGCTTGATCAGGCTCTGATTAGACGCTTCAGCTTGCCCGTTGGCTTGAGCATAGTATGGAGATGATCGGATCAGCTTAATCCCCATGTCATCGCAGAATTTTCTGAATTCTTTAGAAATAAAGACCGAACCTCCATCGGTCGTGATTGTTTGGGGAATCCTGAACCTATGAATGACGTGTTCTTTGACAAATTTGATAACATCTTCTGATTTTACCTTCTTCATAGGGACGGCCTCCACCCATTTGGTGAAGTAATCTGTAATGGCCAGGATCCACTCGTGGCCTTTGCTCGACACAGGATGGATTTTGCCGATCATATCCATGCCCCAACCTCGGAATGGCCAAGGCTTGATGATGGGATTCATTGCTGATGCGGGTACCATCTGAATTTTCCCGAAAATCTGACACGCTTGGCATCCCTTGTAATACTTGAAGCAATCTTCAAGCATAGTGGGCCAATAAAACCCTGATCGCCTAATCAGCCACTTCATCTTATGAGCCGATTGGTGAGTTCCACAGGCGCCTTCATGCACCTCATGTAAGAGCCGATTAGACTCAGTTGGTCCTAGGCACTTGAGCAGTAACCCTTCCAACGTCCTGTAGAACATGTCATCTCCTATAAGGACATATTTCATGGCCTTGTATCTTATCCGTTTAGGTGCCCCCCGAGCCGAATCCTTCAAGTAATTGAAGATATCGGCTCTCCAATCATCCTGTTCTAGGAACTGCACCTGAACTTCTGACCCATCTGGTATGTCCTTGTACCCTGACGCCATTTGCGCGAGATCATTGGCGTCAGTATTCTGAGATCTTGGGACCCAATTGAAATTGATGTACTGAAAATGTGTCATCAGCTCACGACATTCCATCCAATATGGGAAGAGCGACTCACGCTCGCACTTGTATTCGTCCGTGAGCTGGGAAATCACCAACTTTGAGTCTCCAAAAAGCTCCACCGCTTCTGCCCCGGCTTCCAGCAGCAACTCCAGTCCCTTGCGTACTGCCTCATACTCAGCGACATTGTTTGTGCAAGGGGTAGATAATCTGATGGAGAAGGAGTATGTTGCCCCCCGAGGAGACACGAGCAGAATGCCGATGCCACAACCATCGTCACAAGCCGATCCATCGAAGAACATAGCCCATGCACGTATAGATAGTGCTGCTATATTAGTATTGATCCGTTCAGCTATGAGATCGGCTAACGCTTGTCCCTTGACTACTTTTGCAGGCTGTTACCGGAGATCAAACTCCGATAACGCAAACATCCACTTACCAAGTCGGCCTTTCAAAACAGGAGCCGACAGCATGTGCTTAACGACGTCTGACTTGCATATGACGATGATCTCTGCCGTCAAAAGGATGTGATGGAGCTTGGTGCAGGTGAAGAACAGGTAGAGGCATAACTTCTCGACCTCAGGATACCTTGTCTCTACATCCAACATCCTCCTGCTGAGGTAGAACACAACCTTTTCAACGCCCTCATAGAGTTGCACCACCACTGAAGCAATGGACATGTCAGCTACTGATAGGTAAATGTAGAACGGCCTGTCCTGCTGAGGCGGAACTAGCACAGGCGGTGTTGTTAGATACCGCTTAATCTCATCAAACGCCTACTGCTGTTCTGCCCCCCAGTGAAACTCGTCATCAGATTTAATCTTGACCAATGCCATGAACGGCTCAATTCGTCCTGAGAGATTAGAGATGAATCGCCGAACGAAATTGATCTTGCCGATCAGACGTTGGAGCTCCTTCTTCGTGGTAGGCGGCTGCATGGTACGTACTGCCTCCTGACTTTTCAGGCCGATCTCAATCCCTCGTTCATGAACAAGAAAACCTAGGAACTGACCGGCCGTCACACCAAAAGCACACTTCTTTGGATTCATTCTGAGTCTGAACTTCCGAGTTCGGTCTAGGATGCGTCGCAAATCATCCAAGTGTCCTTCCATGGAGACAGACTTGACCACCACGTCATCGATGTAGATTTCCACCAACTTTCCGATCAGATCATGAAAAATATAATTCATGGCTCATTGGTACGTTGCACCGGCATTCTTCAAACCAAAAGTCATGACCACATATTCGAACAAGCCTACTGATCCTGGTACTCGGAATGCAGTCTTGTGTATATCTTCTGGGGCCATGAAAATCTGGTTGTAGCCGGCATTGCCATCCATGAAACTCAACACCTTGTGGCTAGCAGCTGCGTTGATCAATGTTTCTGCCACAGGCATTGGATATTCATCCTTTGGAGTGGCTCTGTTGAGATCTCGGAAATCTATAGCCACACGCCATCGGCCATCCTTTTTCTCCACAGGTACAATACTGGAGATCCATTCCGCATACCTGCATGGCCGGATGAACCCGGCGGCTAACATTTTCTCGATCTCTTTCTTGACTTCTTCGAGAATTTCGGCCTTCATCTGACGTGCTCGTTGTTGGAATGGCCGAAATCCTTTCTTGAGAGGGAGCCGATGCTCAATGATGCTCCTGTCTAACCCAGGCATCTCTGTGTAATCCCATGCAAAGCAATCTGGGTACTCTTTTAACAGAGCTATCATCTGGCTCCTGAGATGTGGATCTAACTTCTTGCTGATGAAGGTTGGTCGTGGCTTATCCCCAGGACCAATGTCGACTTCTTCTAGCTCATCAGCCGATGTAAACCCATACCCTAGCTTTCCGTCACCTGTTAGATCGACACTGAACACAGGGAAAACGTGTGGCAAGGATAATATGGGCCGATTGCTGGAATCGGCCCCCATCTTGATTGCATTGCTCAAAAGAGGTTTACATCTTGTTCGTGCTTCACTATGACTACGTGACATGCTTGAGACAAGATCATTACTTTTTATTTTTTGGGGCCGATCACAAGGATCGGCCTTCCCATGTACGTTCATAGACTTTGCTCTTGTTATACGGTCAGGCCAGTGGATAAGACCAGCCTCACCCCGTTTTTTGACACGTCGATGTACTCGCAGTCGTCCAAAGTGATGCCTGAGAGTGGCTCTTGGCCTTCCGTCTCCCAAACGTTCATGCCAGCCGTTGAAACCTCGGCTGTATCGTCTGCATGGACGACTTCTACTTCATCTCCATCCCACTGTATTAAGCATTGGTGCATCGTAGATGGAATGCAACAGTTGGCGTGGATCCAATCTCTCCCTAGCAGGACAGCGTAGGTGCTCTTGCTATCGACAATGAAGAACGTCGTAGGGATGGTTTTCCTCCCTACTGTTAGATCCACGTTCAGAACACCTTGTGCATCAGATGCTTGGCCGTTGAAATCGCTCAGTGTAATGTTGGTCTTGATCAGATCCGAGCTAGAGCGTCCCAACCGACGTAGCATGGAGTATGGCATGATGTTGACTGCCGCTCCGGTGTCCACCAGCATCCTATTGACAGGCTGCCCATTGATATAACCTCGTAAGTACAGAGCCTTCAGGTGTCTGTAACTTCTTTCACGTGGCTTCTCAAAAATAACCGGCCGTGGGCCGCAGTCAAGTTGTGCCACAGGTGCTTCATCTAATCCTGGAGCACAAAACTCCGCTGGAAGGATGAACACCATGTTTGTACTAGCCGATGTCTCATCATCGGCTTTCCTTTGCTTGGGGCGCCACTCCATCTTTTGTGGTCGACCCTCTTCGTCCAGGGTTCGTTGAATTTTCGCGGCCAGATCAGGCCGCGCCTTCCTTAGCGTGTGCAGGTATAACCTTTCGGCTTCCTCTAAGCCACGCAGTCGTTGAACCCTACGCTTTTGGGAACGGCTGAGTCCATCAGGGCACCACCTTGGCCGGTGGTACTTGTCCTCTTCTTCTTCGTAGTCATCTTCTAACTCCTCGAGGTCTTCTTCCCGAGAGGACTCAGTTTGCTTGTTCCTAGATGGGAGAGGCCCTAGACGTTTGAACACTAACACGTCTGTTGCACCCTTCTTCTTCTGTCTACATTCTGGGCAGTTGCCGATTGTAGGCAATCGGCTCATTCCTGAATCCCAGCAGTGTTTGAAGAAAGGACAGTCCCAGTGCTTGTCCACGTCGTCTTGTTCCCTTGACCTTTCCTTGGCACAGCGCTCGTATCTCTCCTCATCGCGATCATGCCGACGATGTCTCCTGGCGTCCCTGCTAGCCAGACGATCTCTTTCATCGTCGTTGTTGTACCGCCGGCGCTGGTCGTACTGACTTACATATTTATTGAGGAGATGATCAGAGAGAGGTCATTGATATCGCACATTCTTCACTTCTCCCTCTGTGATGTAGCGTTTGCCATCGTGCCGGAGCCGATCTCGTGGAGCGGCTTCCTCTTTGTCCTTGCTACGAGAGCGGCTACCCTCGCCTTTGTCCTTACCAGAGTGGTGCCCAGGCTCGACCATGTTAATGCTCAACGAGAAACCTGGCTGGCACCCCTCGGGGTAAGCGTATTCCACCGTGTTAACGGCGGGAAAGGGGTGTGTGTCGACTTTCATGGCGTACTGGTTGAAAATTAGACGTCCTTGTTCTATCGCCATTTGGATCTGCTGACGCCACACCCTGCAGTCGCTGGTGGTATGGGAGAACGTGTTATGCCATTTGCAGTATGGCTTTCCGTTCAGCTCCTGTACCGTGGGGATTTTAAGGCCTTCGGGTAACTTCAGCTGCTTCTCCTTAAGTAAGAGGTCGAAAATTTGCTCAGCTTTAGTTATGTCAAAATCAAACCCTCTGGGCGGACCTTGTGGCTTAACCCATTTGCAGGACACGGGGGTTGCCCCCCGAGTCCATTCAGCCACTGCTACCTCTTGATCTCCCGCAGACCCTTCATCTTCCTCTGTCTCAACCAGGACTATTGCACGCTTGAATTTGTCCTGGTACAGCTCTGGGTGGCGCTGTTCATATAATGATAGTTTCTGAACCATGTGCGCCAGTGAAGGATAGTCTGCTTGGGAAGCTATATCCTTGATCGGTGATGCGAGACCCACCACCGCCAACTCGACTGCTTCTTTTTCAGTCAAACGAGCCGAATAGCATCGGTTCCTCACAGTCCTGAAGCGCTGGATGTACTCTGACACTGTTTCTCCGCGCTTCTGACGTACTTGTGCTAGATCGGCAATGCCAGCCTCGGAAGCTTCTGAGTGATACTGCATGTGGAACTGTTCTTCCAACTGCTTCCAAGTTCGGATTGAATCTGGTGGCAGTGAAGTGTACCACCCAAAAGACGATCCTGTGAGGGACTGTGCGAAGAACCTCACACGTAGTGCATCTGCAGCTGAGATCGTGCCCAGCTGCGCCAAATATCGGCTTACATGCTCGATAGAGCTAGAGCCATCTGACCCACTAAACTTGAAGAATTCAGGGAGCCGATATTTGGGTGGTAGTGGGATCAAATCATAGTCGTTGGGGTACGGCTTGGAATAGCCGATTGCCCTTCTTTTCGGCACCATGCCGAATTGGTCTCTCAAGATCGTGCTGATCTGATCCGCGGTGCTAGCTGCAGGAGTGGAGCTCTGAAGATTCGCTGGCGTGGCATATTTAGCTAGCCACACTTGCTTCTCAAGATCTGAGCTAGCTACAGGAGTTGAGCTCTGGACGTTCATCGGAGTGGCGTATTTAGCTAGCCACGTCTGCTTCTCAAGATCTGATCCAGAGGCTCCTCCTGCTGTTCCGGAAGTCCCTGCTGTTGCAGCCTGGTTCGTGAGTGCCCGATTCGCCATGCGGCACGTATGTGCACGTGTATCCGTGAGGGATCTCCTTAGGCGCCTCATACAAGAACTGGTAATCGCTAGGATCGCCACCAATCTTGTAGACAACGAATGACGGTGAACTCGGCACCTCTGGTGCTGCCAGCGCGAACGGCAGCGGTGGTCGGCTCTGGAGTGGTAGCTCTCCTTGGTGAGTCCCTAGAGCAGGTCCTGACGGAGAGTACTGATGCCTCAAGATTTCATGGAGCACCCGAAGGGCGACACGCTCCAAAGTGTTCACCAGGCTCTCAGAATGGCGGTGTAGCGAATGAGCTACCATGAAATTGATCTCCTGACGCAAGGACCTGGTGCGTTCTTCTGAAGGGGTGGACAGGTCCACTCCATCGAGCGCGCCTTCAGGTGTGAACCCTCTCCACCTGATGCCGTGTGAGCGGGTCCTGTGGAAAGAGCCGATGAGGTCGGCTTCGAGGATAGCTTTGACGTCGTCATACTTCTTCTTGAGCTCCTCGGGCAGATCCTCGTACGTGACTGGAGTACCTTCCGCCATCTCAGATGTAGATGGCGATGCAGTTGATGTCGAAGACTGTCCCACCGGGCGTGCCAGAATGTGTTGGCGTCCGAAACCCACCGGCGAGCTACGGCTGGCAACACGAAGAGCCGGGAACAACCTTAGGGCTGCGGCTGGCCCTGGTCCCTCCGAGCGACGGCCCGCAAAGCTCCTGGTACGCACGTCCCGATGCTGGTGCAAGGGCGTGCCACCTGATCTATACCTGATCAGGAAGGTGATGGATTTGCTTCGCTTAGTTTCCTGCATGGCATACACGTAAACATTAAATACGAGCCTCGATCGGCTCTCAGGTTGTCCTGTGAATCGGCTCAAGGAGCCGATCCACCCATGGTTCGTATGAGGTCTACGATCACATGGTGGTCCTGCTTGATCAATATGTTGCTAAAACGACCTACGACGATTTAGGGTTTTCACCACATAATCGGAACATCCTACGCGTGATTGAGCCTGGCAGCCACGCACGGTGATAATAAACCGACCCTAGACAAGGCCTAAAAACCAACATTAAGTTGATCCCCGGAACATGTTGTCTAGGGTTAGCAAACCACACCCTACGTGCTACTGGATCATTCAACCCGTTTGTAAGGCCTAACTATGCAGATATTAAACTAATCCTTGATGAATCAAGGAGCAATCATAACGGATCGGATCTACTAAACAATGGTCAAGCAAGGTGCCGCCCTTACACCTAAGAAAGGTGTAAGGACGGCTAGACGTCTAAGGGTTGCATGGACGAAAACATGTAGCACGGTAAAGCAATGCTAACCCTAACACATCTATGATAACTACGTTGCTCGCCATCAAAAAGGCTTCAGTACGAGCAATGCATGAACAACGAATAAACGTATACTGCCTAGATCGCAAGATGCGATCTAGGCAGCATGATGCTTACCCGGAAGAAACCCTCGAAACAAGGGGTCGGCGATGCGCCAAGATTGGTTTGTGATGAACGTGATTGTTGTCTTTCTTGATAACCCTAGATACATATTTATAGTCCGTAGACTTTCTAACGTGGGAATAATCCCAACCGTGCACGAGCCAAACTCTAACTAACCGACACGTATCCTATTATATTTATAGATACAAGGGCAAACTGCCCAAACTTCGTGTACAAGGCCGGTTCACGTATTTCTTCCATGTATATTCTTCAAGCCCAATCTTGATCGCGGCCCACCTCTGACTCGGTCAAATTCTGGTGATAACAGGTGGATAGTTCCATCCCCTGTATAACGGTTATCCACTACACGTTCAATAATTTTCATAGGTATTTTGTATGGTATTTCTTCCTCACCTGGCGCCTCATCCACTACCTTTGCAGTAGTAGTAGATTTTCCAAATAAAAACTCAAGAGAAGATCTCTCCATAATGAATTATGGCAGCAGGCAAAAATAAAATCAGCACAAACAGTAGAAATTTCCCTTACCAATTCCACTTACCAATAGCGCTTCACTCCCCGGCAACGGCGCCAGAAAATAGTCTTGATGACCCACAAGTATAGGGGGTGTATCGTAATATCTTCGATAAGTAAGAATGTCGATCCGAACGAGGAGCAGAAGGTGTTGACAAGCAGTTTCGATGAAGGATTCACTGTAAATGCTCACAGACAAGTATTCAGGGGGTTTTGATGTAGCAGATGAATAAAGTACGAGTAAGTAAAGTGTGAGAGTAATAATTGCAGCGAGTGGCCCAATCCTTTTTAGCACAAAGGACAAGCCGGTTTGTTTACTTATAATGACCAGACGTTTTCGAGGACACACGTGATTTTAGTCTAGTGCTTTCGCTACATACGGCTAATTAATCTTCATTGTTTTGATAAGTGTTGTGTGGGTGAACCTATGCTAATGTACCGCCCTTCCTAGGACTAATACATACTTGTGATTATACCCCTTGCAAGCATCCGCAACTACAAGAAAGTAATTAAGATAAATCTAACCACAGCCTTAAACTCTGAGATCCTGCTATCCCTCCTGCATCGATATACCAATGGGGGTTTAGGTTTCTGTCACTCCGGCAACCCCGCAATTGGCAAACGAGTACAAGATGCATTCCCCTAGGCCCATAAAGGTGAAGTGTCGTGTAGTCGATGTTCACACGACACCACTAGAAGAATAACACCACAACTTAAATATCATAACATTGAATATTACTCAACCATACTTCACTACTAACATTTAGACTTCACCCATGTCCTCAAGAACTAAACGAACTACTCACGAGACATCATATGGAACATGATCAGAGGTGATATGATGATGAATAACAATCTGAACATAAACCTTAGTCCGACGGTTTCACTCAATAGCATCAATAACAAGTAGAAATCAACACCGGGAGAGTTTCCCCTATCAAACAATCAAGATCAAACCCAAATTGTTATAGAAGTGACAATGTGCAGCGGTGGAGACGGCGGTGATGATGATGGAGATGATGGTGATGGTGATGGAGATGATGTCCAGCTCGATGGCGATGACGATGGCGTCGATTTCCCCCTTCGGGAGGGAATTTCCCCGGCTGATCTCAGCCTGCCGGAGAGCTCTTTTCTCTCTGGTGTTCTCCGCCCCGCAGAGGCGGCTGTGACTCTTCGCGACTTACTTCCTGGAGCTTAGGTTTTCGGGACAAAGAAATACGTGAAGGAGAGGAGGCCAGAGGGGGCTGTGGGCCCCCTCCCCACAAGTCGGCGCGGCCAGGGCAGGGCCCGCGCCGGCCTGTGAGGGGGGCCCATGGTGGCCCTCCTTGGCTCCTCCTTCTGGCTCTCGTCATCTTCTGGAAAAATAGGATTTTTCATATAACTTTCGTCAATTGTTGATCTTCCGAAATATTGCATTCTGATGGCGCTTTTTCCAGCAGAATCCTGACTCCGGTGCGCGATCCTCCAATAATCATGAATCATGCAAAATAGATGAAACAACATAAGTATCATCTCCAAATATGAAATATATCAATGAATAACAGCAAATTATGATATAAAATAGTGATGCAAATTGGACGTATCATACTCTATCAAAGCGTAGGTTCCAACTCCGGGATGCTTGCTTCAGTCCATAAATGGAGCGCTGAAGTTTGCATACCTTGTCAGCATTTTCAGGATCGACAAAACCTTTGGGTTGTACCATATACAACTCTTCCTCAATATCACCATTAAGGAACGCCGTTTTGACATCCATCTGCCAAATTTCATAATCAAAAAATGCAGCTATTGCTAACAAAATCCTCACAGACTTTAGCTTCGCTACAGGTGAGAAAGTCTCATCGTAGTCAACTGATACGTCTCCGACGTATCGATAATTTCTTATGTTCCATGCCACATTATTGATGATGTCTACATGTTTTATACATACTTTATGTCATATTTATGCATTTTTCGGCACTAACCTATTAACGAGATGCCGAAGAGCCAGTTGCTGTTTTCTGCTGTTTTTGGTTTCAGAAATCCTAGTAAGGAAATATTCTCGGAATTGAACGAAATCAACGCCCAGGGGCCTATTTTCACACGAAGCTTCCAGAAGACCGAAGATGATACGAAGTGGGGCCACGAGCTGGCGACACAATACGGCGGCGCGGCCCAGCCCTTGGCCGTGCCGACCTAGTGTGTGGGGCCCTCGTGTGGCCCCCTGACCTATCTCCTCCGCCTACTTATAGCCTTCGTCGTGAAACCCCCAGTACCGAGAGCCACGATACGGAAAACCTTCCAGAGATGCCGCCGCCGCCAATCCCATCTCGGGGGATTCAGGAGATCGCCTCCGACACCCTGCCGGAGAGGGGAATCATCTCCCGGAGGACTCTTCACCGCCATGGTCGCCTCCGGAGTGATGTGTGAGTAGTTCACCCCTGGACTATGGGTCCATAGCAGTAGCTAGATGGTCGTCTTCTCCTAATTGTGCTTCATTGTCGGATCTTGTGAGCTGCCTAACATGATCAAGATCATCTATCTGTAATGCTATATGTTGTGTTTGTTGGGATCCGATGGATAGAGAATACTATGCTATGTTGATTATCAATCTATTACCTATGTGTTGTTTATGATCTCGCATGCTCTCCGTTATTAGTAGAGGCTCTGGCCAAGTTTTTGCTAGTAACTCCAAGAGGGAGTATTTATGCTCGATAGTGGGTTCATGCCTCCATTAAATCTGGGACAGTGACAGAAAGTTCTAAGGTTGTGGATGTGCTGTTGCCACTAGGGATAAAACATCGATGCTATGTCCGAGGATGTAGTTATTGATTACATTATGCACCATACTTAATGCAATTGTCTGTTGTTTTCAACTTAATACTGGAAGGGGTTCGGATGATAACCTGAAGGTGGACTTTTTAGGCATAGATGCATGCTGGATAGCGGTCTATGTACTTTGTCGTAATGCCCAATTAAATCTCATAATATTCATCATATCATGTATGTGCATTGTCATGCCGTCTCTATTTGTCAATTGCCCAACTGTAATTTGTTCACCCAACATGCTTATTCTTATGGGAGAGACACCTCTAGTGAACTGTGGACCCCGGTCCATTCTTAACATCGAATACAATCTACTGCAATACTTGTTCTACTGTTTTCTGCAAACAATCATCATCCACACTATACATCTAATCCTTTGTTATATCAAGCCGGTGAGATTGACAACCTCACTGTTTCGTTGGGGCAAAGTACTCTGGTTGTGTTGTGCAGGTTCCACGTTGGCGCCGGAATCCCTGGTGTTGCGCCGCACTACATCTCGCCGCCATCAACCTTCAATGTGCTTCTTGGCTCCTACTGGTTCGATAAACCTTGGTTTCTTCGAGGAAAACTTGCCGCTGTACGCATCACACCTTCCTCTTGGGGTTCCCAACGGTCGTGTGCTGTACGCGTATCAAGACTGTTTTCTGGCGCCGTTGCCGGGGAGATCAAGACACGCTGCAAGGGGAGTCTCCACTTCCAATCTCTTTACTTTGTTTTTGTCTTACTTTATTTTATTTACTACTTTGTTTGCTGCATTATATCAAAACACAAAAAAATTAGTTGCTAGTTTTACTTTATTTACTATCTTGTTTGCATTCTCCATATTAAAAACACAAAAAAATTAGTTACTTGCATTTACTTTATCTAGTTTGCTTTATTTACTATCGCTAAAATGAGTAATCCTTAAGTTGAAGTTCGTTCGTTTAAGCAACAAGGGGGAGAATGTTTAAAAGATGCTTGGTATAGAATTAGTAATGCCCATAATAGGTGTACTAAGAAACACTCCAGCACTATCCTACTCAGGAATTTTTATGTTGGTATGTCTAGCTGGAATAGGTATGTTCTTGATTGTCTCGCGGGAGGTAACTTCCTAGGTACTCCTGTTTTAGAAGCTAGTTGCATTATTGAAAGTCTATTTGGAATACCACCTGTTAACGAAGTTAAAATTGAAACCTCTCTTGAAGATGTCATGAAAAAGTTGGAAATCATAGAGCAAAACCTTCCAAGTATTGATACTACTTTAGGAGCATTACTTGATAGCACTGATAAACTTGATAAATCTCTAGGTGGAATTAATGAGAGAATCGACATCTTAGAATCTTGTGCTATTCATGATAATCAAACCCAGAGGATTAGCAAACTTGAAGAGGCTATGGGAACATTGGGTTCAACCTTTTCATCTATAAAGTTTAGAGAGAAAGCTTATGTGGGTAAGGAGCAAAAGTTCATGTATGTCTCTAAGGTGCCTAAACCAAAAAAGCTATTATAGGCCAAAAATTGATAAAGCTCTTAAAACCACTATAGATAAGAGAGCATCTAAGATCCCCAATGGGACAAATTGTGAAAATTATGATGTTGATGCTTCGTCTCTTGATAATACTTGATACACACTTTCTGCGCCTAGCTGAAAGGCGTTAAAGAAAAGCGCTTATGGGAGACAACCCATGTTTTTTACTTCTGCACTTTTATTTTATATTTGAGTCTTGGAAGTTGTTACTACTGTAGCAACCTCTCCTTATCTTAGTTTTGTGCATTGTTGTGCCAAGTAAAGTCGTTGATAGTAAGGTTCATACTAGATTTGGATTACTGCACAGAAACAGATTTCTTTGCTGTCACGAATCTGGGCCTAATTCTCTGTAGGTAACTCAGAAAATTATGCCAATTTACGTGAGTGATCCTCAGATATGTACGCAACTTTCATTCAATTTGAGCATTTTCATTTGAGCAAGTCTGGTGCCTCTTAGAAATTCGTCTTTACGAACTGTTCTGTTTTGACAGATTCTGCCTTTTATTTCGCATTGCCTGTTTTGCTATGCTTGATGGATTTTTCGATTCCATTAACTTTAAGTAGCTTTGTGCAATGTCCAAAAGTGTTAAGAATGATTGTGTCACCTCTGAACATGTAAATTTTGATTGTGCACTAACCCTCTAATGAGTTGTTTTGAGTTTGGTGTGGAGGAAGTTTTCAAGGATCAAGAGAGGGAGATGATACAATACGATCAAGGAGAGTGAAAGCTCTAAGCTTGGGGATTCCCCGGTGGTTCACCCCTGCATATTTCAAGAAGACTCAAGTGTCTAAGCTTGGGGATGCCCAAGGCATCCCCTTCTTCATCGACAACATTATCAGGTTCCTCTAGTGAAACTATATTTTTATTCCATCACATCTTATGCACTTTGCTTGGAGCGTCGGTTTGTTTTTGTTTTTGTTTTGTTTGAATAAAATGGATCCTAAGCATTCATTGTGTGGGAGAGAGACACGCTCCGCTGTTGCATATGGACAAATATGTCCTTAGGCTTTACTCATAATATTCATGGCGAAGGTTGAATCTTCTTCGTTAAATTGTTATATGGTTGGAAACAGGAAATGCTACATGTATTAATTGGTAAAATGTCTTGAATAATTTGATACTTGGCAATTGTCGTGCTCATGTTTAAGCTCTTGCATCATATACTTTGCACCTATTAATGAATAAATACATAGAGCTTGCTAAATTTGGTTTGCATAATCGGTCTCTCTAAGGTCTAGATAATTTCTAGTAAGAGTTTGAACAACAAGGAAGACGGTGTAGAGTCTTATAATGTTTACAATATGTCTTTTATGTGAGTTTTGCTGCACCGGTTCATCCTTGTGTTTGTTTCAAATAGCCTTGCTAGCCTAAAACCTTGTATCGAGAGGGAATACTTCTCATGCATCCAAAATCCTTGAGCCAACCACTATGCCATTTGTGTCCACCATACCTACCTACTACATGGTATTTCTCTGCCATTCCAAAGTAAATTGCTTGAGTGCTACCTTTAAATTTCTATCCTCTACCTTTGCAATATATAGCTCATGGGACAAATAGCCTAAAAACTATTGTGGTATTGAATATGTACTTATGCACTTTATCTCTTATTAAGTTGCTTGTTGTGCGATAACCATGTTCTTGGGGACGCCATCAACTACTCTTTGTTGAATATCATGTGAGTTGCTATGCATGTCTGTCTTGTCTGAAGTAAGGGAGATTTACCGCTAGAATGGTTAGAGCATGCATAATGTTAGAGAAGAACATTGGGCCGCTAACTAAAGCCATGATCCATGGTGGAAGTTTCAGTTTTGGACAAATATCCTCAATCTCATATGATAAAATTAACTGTTGTTAAATGCTTAAGCATTAAAGAGGAGTCCATTATCTGTTGTCTATGTTGTCCCGGTATGGATGTCTAAGTTGAGAATAATCAATAGCGAGAAATCCGATGCGAGCTTTCTCCTTAGACCTTTGTACAGGCGGCATAGAGGTACCCCTTTGTGACACTTGGTTAAAACATATGCATTGCAATGATAATCCAGGTAATCCGAGCTAATTAGGACAAGGTGCGGGCACTATTAGTATATTATGCATGAGGCTTGCAACTTGTAGGATATAATTTACATAACACATATGCTTTATTACTACCATTGACGAAATTGTTTCTTGTTTTCAAAACCAAAGCTCTAGCACAAATATAGCAATCGATGCTTCCCTCTGTGAAGGGCCCTTCTTTTACTTTTATGTTGAGTCATTTCACCTATCTCTCTCCACCTCAAGAAGCAAACACTTGTGTGAACTGTGCATTGATTCCTACATACTTGCATATTGCACTTGTTATATTACTTTGCATTGACAACTATCCATGAGATATACATGTTACAAGTTGAAAGCAACCGCTGAAACTTAATCTTCCTTTGTGTTGCTTCGATACCTTTACTTTGAATTATTGCTTTATGAGTTAACTCTTATGCAAGACTTATTGATGCTTGTCTTGAAGTACTATTCATGAAAAGTCTTTGCTATATGATTCATTTGTTTACTCATGTCATTTACCATTGTTTGGATCGCTGCATTCATTACATATGCTTACAATAGTATGATCAAAGTTATGATGGCATGTCACTCCAGAAATTATCTTTGTTATCGTTTACCTGCTCGGGACGAGCAGAAACTAAGCTTGGGGATGCTGATACGTCTCCGACGTATCGATAATTTCTTATGTTCCATGCCACATTATTGATGATATCTACATGTTTTATACATACTTTATGTCATATTTATGCATTTTCCGGCACTAACCTATTAACGAGATGCCGAAGAGCCGATTCTTGTTTCTGCTGTTTTTGGTTTCAGAAATCCTAGTAAGGAAATATTCTCGGAATTGGACGAAATCAACGCCCAGGGGCCTATTTTCACACGAAGCTTCCAGAAGACCGAAGATGATACGAAGTGGGGCCACGAGCTGGCGACACAATACGGCGGCGCGGCCCATCCCTTGGCCGCGCCGACCTAGTGTGTGGGGCCCTCGTGTGGCCCCCTGACCTATCTCCTCCGCCTACTTATAACCTTCGTTGCGAAACCCCCAGTACCGAGAGCCACGATACGGAAAACCTTCCAGAGACGCCGCCGCCGCCAATCCCATCTCGGGCGATTCAGGAGATCGCCTCCGGCACCCTGCCGGAGAGGGGAATCATCTCCCGGAGGACTCTTCACTGCCATGGTCGCCTCCGGAGTGATGTGTGAGTAGTTCACCCCTGGACTATGGGTCCATAGCAGTAGCTAGATTGTCGTCTTCTCCTAATTGTGCTTCATTGTCGGATCTTGTGAGCTGCCTAACATGATCAAGATCATCTATCTGTAATGCTATATGTTGTGTTTGTTGGGATCCGATGGATAGAGAATACTATGCTATGTTGATTATCAATCTATTACCTATGTGTTGTTTATGATCATGCATGCTCTCCGTTATTAGTAGAGGCTCTGGCCAAGTTTTTGCTAGTAACTCCAAGAGGGAGTATTTATGCTCGATCGTGGGTTCATGCCTCCATTAAATCTGGGACAGTGACAAAAAGTTCTAAGGTTGTGGATGTGCTATTGCCACTAGGGATAAAACATCGATGCTATGTCCGAGGATGTAGTTATTGATTACATTACGCACCATACTTAATGCAATTGTCTGTTGTTTTCAACTTAATACTGGAAGGGGTTCGGATGATAACCTGAAGGTGGACTTTTTAGGCATAGATGCATGCTGGATAGCGGTCTATGTACTTTGTCGTAATGCCCAATTAAATCTCACAATATTCATCATATCATGTATGTGCATTGTCATGCCCTCTCTATTTGTCAATTGCCCAACTGTAATTTGTTCACCCAACATGCTTATTCTTATGGGAGAGACACCTCTAGTGAACTGTGGACCCCGGTCCATTCTTAACATCGAATACAATCTACTGCAATACTTGTTCTACTGTTTTCTGCAAACAATCATCATCCACACTATACATCTAATCATTTGTTACAGCAAGCCGGTGAGATTGACAACCTCACTGTTTCGTTGGGGCAAAGTACTTTGGTTGTGTTGTGCAGGTTCCACGTTGGCGCCGGAATCCCTGGTGTTGTGCCGCACTACATCTCGCCGCCATCAACCTTCAACGTGCTTCTTGGCTCCTACTGGTTCGATAAACCTTGGTTTCTTACTGAGGGAAAACTTGCCGCTGTACGCATCACACCTTCCTCTTGGGGTTCCCAACGGTCGCGTGCTGTACGCGTATCATCAACTCCTTGAATTTGTCGGAAACCCTGTGCGACAAGTCGATCTTTATAGACAGTAGTATTACCATCAGCATCTGTTTTTCTCTTGAAGATCCATTTATTCTCGACAGCCTTGCGGCTATCAGGTAAGTCTACCAAAGTCCATACTTTGTTATCATACATGGATCCCATTTCGGATTTCATGGCTTCTTGCCATTTGTTGGAATCTGGGCTCATCATTGCTTCTTCATACGTCGCAGGGTCCTCATCATTGTTGTCCGCAATCATGACATTCAGACAGGGATCATACCAATCTGGAGTGGTACGTTCCCTCGTCGATCTGCGAGGTTCAGTAGCTTCCTCGTTCGAAGTTTCATGATCATCATCATTCGCTTCCTCTCCTATCGGTGCAGGCTGTGCAGGAACTTCTTCCGGCACTGCGCTACTCTGATCTATGAGAGAAGGTTCATTAACCTCGTCGAGTTCTACTTTCCTTCCAGTCACTTCTTTAGTGAGAAACTCCTTCTCAAGAAAGGATCCGTTCTTGGCAACAAAGATTTTGCCTTCAGATCTGTGATAGAAAGTGTACCCAATTGTTTCTTTAGGTATCCTATGAAGACGCATTTCTCCGCTTTGGGTTCTAGCTTGTCAGGCTGTAACTTCTTTACATAAGCTTCGCAACCCCAAACTTTAAGGAACGATAGCTTAGGTTTCTTTCCAAACCATAGTTCATACGGTGTCGTTTCAACGGATTTAGATGGTGCCCTATTTAAAGTGAATGCGGCTGTCTCTAATGCATAACCCCAAAACGATAACGGCAAATCGGTAAGAGACATCATAGATCGAACCATATCTAAGAGAGTTTGATTACGACGTTCGGACACACCATTGCGCTGTGGTGTTCCTGACGGTGTCAACTGTGAAAGTATTCCACATTTCTTTAAATGCATGTCAAACTCATAACTCAGATATTCACCTCCGTGATCAGAACGCAGAAACTTAATCTTCTTGTTACGTTGATTTTCTACTTCACTTTGGAATTCCTTGAACTTCTCAAAAGTCTCGGACTTATGTTTCATAAAGTAAATATATCCATATCTACTCAGATCATCCGTGAAGGTTAGAACATAACAATAACCACCGCGCGATGCTACACTCATTGGTCCGCACACATCGGTATGTATGATTTCCAATAAGTCTGTAGCTCGCTCCATTGTACCAGAAAATGGAGTCTTAGTCATTTTTCCCATTAGACATGCCTCGCATCTGTCAAGTGACTCAAAGTCAAGTGACTCAAGAAGTCCATCGGAATGAAGTTTCTTCATGCGCTTCACTCCAATATGACCAAGACGACAGTGCCACATATAAGTAGAATTATCATTCAATTTAATTCGCTTAGCATTAATGTTATGAACATGTGTATCACTACTATCGAGATTTAATAAGAATAAACCATTCATCTCAGGTGCATGGCCATAAAAGACATTACTCATGTAAATCGAACAACCATTATTCTCAGACTTAAACGAATAACCGTCTTGCATTAAACAAGATCCAGATATAATGTTCATGCTCAACGAAGGTACCAAATAACAATTATTAAGGTTTAAAACTAATCCCGAAGGTAGATGTAGAGGGAGCATGCCGACGGCGATCACATCGACTTTGGATCCATTTCCAACGCGCATCGTCACCTCGTCTCTTGCCAGGCTTCGTCTATTCTCAGCCTCTGTTTCGAGTTACAAATGTGAGCAACCGAACCAGTATCAAATACCCAGGCACTACTACGAGAACCAGTAAGATAGACATCAATAACATGTATATCAAATATACCTTTCTTTTTTACGTGGCCGCTCTTCAGATCGGCCAAGTATTTGGAGCAATTGCGCTTCCAGTGCCCCTTCCCCTGGCAGTAATAGCACACAGTCTCAGGTTTAGGACCAGCCTTAGGCTTCTCAGGATGCGATGCAACTTTCTTGCCGCCCTTCTTGAAGTTACCCTTGTTAGGCTTGCCCTGCTTTTTGAAACCGGTGGTCTTGTTGACCATCAACACTTGGTTCTCCTTCTTAATCTCTACTTCAGCAGATTTCAGCATGGAAAAGAGTTCAGGCAAATCTTTATTCATGTTCTGCATGTTTTAGTTCATTGATACGCGTACAGCACGCGTCCGTTGGGAACCCCAAGAGGAAGGTGTGATGCGTACATCGGCAAGTTTTCCCTCAGTATGAAACCAAGGTTTATCAAACCAGTAGGAGCCAAGAAGCACGTTGAAGGTTGATGGCGGCGAGATGTAGTGCGGCGCAACACCAGGGATTCCGGCGCCAACGTGGAACCTGCACAACACAAACCAAGTACTTTGCCCCAACGAAACAGCGAGGTTGTCAATCTCACCGGCTTGCTGTAACAAAGGATTAGATGTATAGTGTGGATGATGATTGTTTGCAGAAAAACAAAGAGAACAAAGATTGCAGTAGATTGTATTTCAGTAAAAAGAATTGGACCGGGGTCCACAGTTCACTAGAGGTGTCTCTCCCATAAGATAAACAGCATGTTGGGTGAACAAATTACAGTTGGGCAATTGACAAATAAAGAGGGCATGACCATGCACATACATATTATGATGAGTATTGTGAGATTTAATTGGGCATTACGACAAAGTACATAGACCGCTATCCAGCATGCATCTATGCCTAAAAAGTCCACCTTCAGGTTATCATCCGAACCCCCTCCAGTATTAAGTTGCTAACAACAGACAATTGCATTAAGTATTGCGCGCAATGTAATCAGTGACTACATCCTCGAACATAGCACCAATGTTTTATCCCTAGTGGCAACAGCACATCCATAATCTTAGAGATTTCTGTCACTTCCCCAGATTCACGGAGACATGAACCCACTATCGAGCATAAATACTCCCTCTTAGAGTTACAAGCATCTACTTGGCCAGAGCATCTACTAGTAACGGAGAGCATGCAAGATCATAAACAACACATAGATATAAATTGATAATCAACATAACATGGTATTCTCTATTCATCGGATCCCAACAAACACAACATATAGAATTACAGATAGATGATCTTGATCATGTTCGGCAGCTCACAAGACCCGACAATTAAGCACAATGGGGAGAAGACAACCATCTAGCTACTGCTATGGACCCATAGTCCAGGGGTAGACTACTCACACATCACTCCGGAGGCGACCATGGCGGCGTAGAGTCCTCCGGGAGATGATTCCCCTCTCCGGCAGGGTGCCGGAGGCGATCTCTGAATCCCCGAGATGGGATTGGCGGCGGCGGCGTCTCTGGAAGGTTTTCCGTATCGTGGCTCTCTTGCATCGGGGGTTTCGCGACGAAGGCTATTTGTAGGCGGAAGGGCAGGTCAAGGGGCGTCACGAGGGGCCCACACCATAGGTCGGCGCGACCAGGGCTTGGGCCGCGCCGCCCTATGGTGTCGCCACCTCGTGGCCCCACTTCGTCTCCTCTTCGGTCTTCTGGAAGCTTCGTGGCAAAATAGGACCCTGGGCGTTGATTTCGTCCAATTCCGAGAATATTTCCTTACTAGGATTTCTGAAACCAAAAACAGCAGAAAACAGCAACTAGCACTTCGGCATCTTGTTAATAGGTTAGTTCCAGAAAATGCACGAATATGACATAAAGTGTGCATAAAACATGTAGATATCATCAGTAATGTGGCATGGAACATAAGAAATTATCGATACGTCGGAGACATATCAGCATCCCCAAGCTTAGTTCCTGCTCGTCCCGAGCAGGTAAACGATAAACAAAGATAATTTCTGGAGTGACATGCCATCATAACCTTGATCATACTATTTGTAAAGCATATGAGCTGAGATCAAATCATTCAAAGCAAGTATCTATATTGACATAAGAGATGATAATGCAAGAGTTAGACAAGCTAAAAGTTTTCATGAACTATTGCTTTAAAGACATGCAACCGTACAAAGTTCATTAAAGATGTATTAAGTATTCAGCATAGAAGTTCTATCCTTCATTCCAAGCATCAAGTAAATTTTCACAACATAAGAAGGATTCAGTCAAGTAAACATAAACATGAACGTCATGAATCAACTGTTTCGAAGTCTACTCAACCGGTGAGCGCAAGCATTTGGTATTAGCACCAGGATGTTATGGCATAAAGAACGTTAATGGGGGTTTGGAAGGCCAAATGGAAGAAAGGCTTGCAAAGCTGTAAATGACCATTAGACAAGAGGAAGCCTTATGATCGAAGCTATGCAAGGAGTAGTGATTGCCATGCAACGGATGCACATAGAGTGTGGTGACCCTGCATACCACTGCATGTTGTAGTATGCCAGTCGTTGATATAACATTCACGAAGTACCATTCCGCAAATATTACATCCCTCAGAGTAGTACAACAGAACATAGCAGGTCCATAACTCATTCATTTATTATTACAACTATCATACACATGTCATCTCGGAGCTCCTCTTGGGTCCTAAGAGGAATACTCCTGGGTTCGAGGCGAACCCAACATAGCTTACAATATAAGAGTCTCATTAAGTTATACATTTATTTCCTCGAGCAGCTAAATACTATGAGTTCGGGCTGCTCGGTTACTACTACTGGATATCTCTAGGCTTGATCTCCTCCGGAAGCCTCCCCGGATCCGTAGACGATGAGGTAGTCTACGCCTTCTATACCTCCCGAGAGGTCTGGTTCTTCATAGCCGATGATCTCGGCTCCTTCATTGTTGTCGTAGTCCTCCTCCAGATGATTCAGACAATCTAAGCATGGGATTTAAGAGTGGTATGAGTACGAGCGTACTCAACAAGTTCATTATAGATAAGAGGTGTTTAATGCACTAGCTACGATATTAGACCAGAAAGTCTAATATCAATGCAAGTTTTGATAAACATTTCTTCAAGAGATTGCTTTTATTCCAAAGAGCTATGTCCGTCAGCCTTCACCGGTTTACTAGAACTTCATGGAGCTCCTTTCCGGCCGCGTCAGCGATTCCTTATCCCGAACGAGGAGTGACAGTCACGCTTCTTTACACTCTGCAGAGGTGTGTTGCTTTACCCATAAGAGATCTTAACCTTGGTGCCAACCGGGCAGCTTTCCCGTTCACACTTCCTTCGGTGTGAGGCCCGGTATAAGGTCATAGCCAATCATATTCCTCCGCTACCTCGCACACCCACCCGTTGTTGCAAACCCCGACCCTGGGTCCTCGTCGGTCCACTTACACCATTTAAGGACGGACCCCGACCACGACAACAGTCTGGGATCGAACCAAACTCCTTCGCCGGTAGCTGCAACCCATCATAGACCACATTACCGTGGGGAATTAGAGTGGGATCCCCACCCTCAAGTTGTTTCGCAAGCCGCAACCGCTACGGTATGCACAGCATAACCGTGGGGACTTAGAATGGGTTCCCCACCCACAAGTTGCTCCGCAAGATACAACTGCTACGGTAAGCGCATCCGTTGATGTACAAGAGGTGGAAATACGATTGACTAGTCCGTCCCATTTCAGATCTTATGGTTAACACGGTTATTACGGGACAAGAATCACTGGCGACATTTGTTGTTTAATCCTAGATGGATATAAACCCTTGCAATGGAACCTCCACCATATCAACACAATCCATGGTTCCATTGCCCACCACTTAGTCATATTCATAGTTATGAAAATAGTGGTTTTGGTTTTTATGCAATAGTGATAATCATAGTACTTTGCAAGTAATTTGATAAAAGTACTCAAATGACATGAGCAAGTGATGAACTTGCCTGAACACTGCAAAGTTTTGCAGTTGTATGGTGTGGACTGACCCTTGTCCTCTGGTTCTGAAAAATAGCATCATTGTCCGATAAGGGCAATGGTTAAAGAAGCAATTATGCATGGTTCCAGTTTTAGGGTTTGTCCCCCCCTTCCGATGTCGTTATTATTTCATGTAGGAGGTTATTACTAAGAATAATTTGGGGACACTTGATTTAAAGTATTATACAACCTTGAAATGTTGTCAAGGTGTTTTTAAAGTCCAAATACATTAATGGACTTATTTTTATTATTGAAATTATATGTGTGATTTAAATGATTATTTAAATCATCAAATGAAGACTTATTCTTAATTGTCTTCAAAAATTCCCCTTTGTATTTTATTATGATAGAGAATTTTATGCTGATCTATTTTCATATTTTTAATTATTTTTTTAGAGCTGTTAAGTATTTATTGTGCCTTTCCAAAGTTTATGCATTTTAATTGAATTGTGAAATGGCAAAAATGCCCCTGGGCCCACCTGTCGGTGCAACCTAGTGGGTTAGGTCGAACCGACCGGCCTGGTCCGGCTCGACCAGCCCCGCTTCTCTCTCCCTCTCACGCGCGACCGAACCCTAACCCTAATCCCTCTCTGGCGATTCGCGTCGCCTCCGCCGTCGCCGCTCGATTCCGGCGAGCTCCGCCGGAACTGGTCCCCGCCATGATGCGCGATGGATGCGCCTCACGACGGCGGTCATCTTCATCCGCGTCGATCTGGAGCGGGTGCTGCTCCAGCTCGTCTTCGACCTCCCTCGCGGCGGCTAGGGTTACGGGATCGTGGTGATCCCGCTGCTCACTGGGCTCCAGGCGCGGTGGCGCCGCCGTGGGCCTCGCCACGGTGGTGTGGGGCGCTACGACGCTTGTCGGCGCATGGCCTGGCCTGGCCAGGTGCTACCGAGCACTCGGCGCGCGCCGCCGTGGCCGCCATGGCCGCATCTGCTCGTCTGCTTGCCCCGGGTATGTGCGCCTCCTCCTGCTCTCTCTCCTTTGCCTGTTCTACTCCTTCTCCTCCTCGTCTCCGTCTAGCTTGATCACTGGCTTGCCCTTCCTCGTAGAGGTGCGGCCATGCCGTGATGCTGCTGTTCTCTGGAGCTGCTATCTTTGTTGTCTTCTTGCTATGCTACTTGTCTTTGTTCAGATCGGCTCTACTGGCCTTGGCCATTGTTGCCCTGGCCATGCCAGTGCTTGCCATTCTTGCTAGATTCTTGCTCTGTGCTTTTGTTCATGTTATTATGCTTCCCTGGCTCACTACTGTGAGTGATTCTTGCTGTTTAGCAAGTACCAGTGCTGCTTGGTTGGTGATTAGAGATTGTTGGCTCATGGTAGGCTCAGCCTTGCTTAATTGTGGTCCATATACATCAATTCCTTGATAATATGCTTCTGGATACAATCATAAAAATGGTTTATATCATTAACTGTGATTCAATTATTGCTTAGCTGTGGCTGTTTAACTTATATGATTCATGTGTTGATGCCAGTGATGCCCTAGCATGCCCTGGCATTCTCTAGCAAGCTTCTGATGATCATATGATCATCAGTTGCTTGTAAAAGCTACTGTGTTTCTTCAGTGCTTCAATTCTGTTCAATCTATGATGTATGTGTATTACACAGGCTGGTCCTGGTGTGTCTTTGGTGCTTACTTAAGCAAAGAGTTGTTGCTTGCAATGATCCATTGGATCATCAGCAAAGCCCTGGTGCTTTGATTTATTTGTTTTGTTCACTTATCTGTATTGCCTGAAGTTTACTGAAGTGGATAAGTGATGTGAGCTGCTTTGCAGTTGTGATCATCCTATTAAATGTGCTAGGGCTAGATGGATGTCAACACTCAGTTGTGTACCCTAGCCCTTTACTGAATCCAAATGGATAATGATGTGTAGGTTCTTGAGCTGGCTCAGGGTTGAGGTGGCCCTGGCAGCACTTGTGATGCTGTCATGGTTGCTCCCCTCTCTGTGACTTACTATGATTTATGATTGCTTGCTGGATTGGGATAACTGTTCACTGGCTTGATCCAATATTGGACTTCCAGTGACCCTTTGATGTTGACAAAGTATATAGACAAGAATTTGTCTATAGTCTGATGGCATAAATAGCTGTAGGTGCTAAGTGTGTGGCTAGGCTAGCTGTGACTTCATCTTTTGCTGGATTTCTTCAGTTATGCATTGATTTGCATAACTGCTGTTCCCATAGGATGATTGCCTAGTGGTCTATGCCCAAATTTGCTTGCACCAAATGGCTTTACAGCCAAATGATGATACAAACAGGGTATCCTACCCTTCGTAGCTACGTGATGCATTGGATGCTTATTTATGAGCAAAGCATGTGTTTGCTCAGGTTCTTTTGTGTATACCTCACTCCAGCTCCTAGAAAATGGGTGTTGGTGTAGAGGATTTCTTCAGTGTGGTGATGATGCTTGCCCTGCTCCTCCTTGCAATCTTGTGGTGTTTGATTCAGTGCTGTGGTGAGTTAGGCAGGTTGAACAGCAGTGGCTGTTCTTCCTGTTCTTGATGTGCTTGTGTTCTTACCCTGGAGATTCTGTCGATGAATAGCTAGGGTTTGGCTCTGAAAAGTTTATATTTGGTGCTCCCTTGCTCTCCCTGGTCGACAGCTTGGTCTGGCACACTATGTGACTCACTGCTGGTGTGTGTGTGTGTTGTGCTACATGCACACTCAATGGCTTGGTGTTGAGCATGCACACAGGCTGTGTGAGCTGCTTGTGTGTGTGTATATACCAGATACTTGGTATCTGGCATGTGCTTGGCTGTGAGATGATCAGCTCGGCAGAGCTGATCTATATCTTCTCATTTTCATTATTCTACTAACCTGCCAATTGGCATTGCCACTTGGCACAATGTTCTTTTTGTGTGATTTCTATGCAGGGATCATGAAATTGATCAAGATGAAGATCTTCAAGCTCAAGATTAACTTGTAGCTTAGGATATATTTTTCTTACTTGTAATTTTCTTTTTTCTTTTTCTATTTAAGCAATTCTTGTAATGTGTTGTATTATTCATTTATTTTCTTAATGAATATTGTAATGACAATGTAAATTGTGTGATGATCAATAAAGCTCAAAGTTTTCTCTAATGAGCTTTACTTTATTTTAATTGTTCAAATTGTTTATTATTTATAATTTACTTAATGAATTTCCTCACAATTGAATTTATGAGATGTTTATTTGATGTTTGAATTTGAAATTCAAATTCAACTTAGGTTTGAATTCAATCATGCAACTTAAGTTGTGATGCAAACTCTCCCCTCTCTTCTCAAAACCCTAGTTTAGTTAGATGAGAAACAAGTTTGTCGCACTCTCGAAACCCTAACCCTGTAAGGTGTCGAGAGAGAAACTTGTCCCCCTCCGATGCAGTTTTTGTTTAAAAGCGCGAAATTTCCCCAGAATTTACCATGCAATGCACATCCCTTTCTAAAATCTACCCCTCGATCGTCTCTAAACCTGGGACATTACAGCCTTTCCCCCTTAAAGAAAACTTCGTCCCGAAGTTGAGGTTGTAATACCTGAACAGCTCGGGGTATGTTTTCCTCAGGTCTTCTTCTTTTTCCCAGGTGGCTTCCCTCTCGGGGTGATGCTTCCATTGTATCTTGCAGTACTTGATAGCTTTATTTCTGAGTTGTTTCCAGCTCTCCTCGAGAATCTTGGCTGGCTTCTCGATGTAAGTCAAGTCTGGTTGTAACTCGAGCTCTTCATGTGATACTGGTTCATCAGGGGTTTTCAGACACTTTCGGAGTTGCGACACATGGAATACATTGTGAACTTGAGCTAGCCTTCCCGGTAGATCCAATTCAAAGGCTAAACCTTGGTTCTGACTCAGTATCTTGAAAGGTCCTATGTATCTAGGACTGAGCTTTCCTTTTACTCCAAACCTCTGGAGTCCTTTCATCGGGCTTACCTTAAGATATACCATGTCTCCAACTCGTGGCTCCCATGTTCTTCTCTTCTGATCGGCATAACTCTTTTGCCGACTTTGGGCTATCTTGAGCCTATCTCTGATAATGTCAATGATTTGTTGTTTTTCCTTTACATAATCAGGATTGAACTCTTTGCTTGCTCCGGCTTCATACCAACATATCGGTGATCTACACTTCCTTCCATACAGAGCTTCAAATGGTGCCATCTTGATGCTGCTTTGATAGCTATTATTGTATGAAAACTCTGCTAGTGGTAAGTGCTCCTCCCATGATCCTCCGAAGTCTAGGGCACAAGCCCTAAGCATATCCTCTAAGATCTGGTTGGTTCTCTCGGTTTGTCCACCTGTCTGGGGATGGTAAGCGGTACTATAGTCCAACTTGGATCCTAAGGCTTCGTGTAGTTGCTTCCAGAATGCTAATGTGAACACGGATCCTCGATCCGACACTATCTTCTTAGGCACTCCATGCTTAATCATGATCTCTTTGATGTAAAGATCGATGAGTTTCTCTCCTTTATCCTGCTGATTTACCGCTAAGAAGTGGGCGCTCTTCGTCAACCGGTCCACGATTACCCATATCATGTCCTTCTTTTTATTGGTCATGGGTAGTCCGGTGATGAAATCCATCCCTATTTCCTCCCATTTCCACTCTGGAATAGGTAAAGGTTGTAACTTTCCTGCCGGACTCTGGTGTTCAGCCTTCACTCTCTGGCAGGTATGGCATTCCGCCACATATTGTGCTATCTCTCTCTTCATGTTATTCCACCAGAATAGTTCCTTTAGATCCATGTACATCTTTGTACTTCCCGGATGTATGGAATATGGTGTTTGATGAGCTTCCCGGAGTATTACTTCCTTAATTTCAGCAATATCCGGAACGCAAATTCTCTTCTGGAACCATAATGATCCAGATTCTCCGCGGTGAAATTCTGATGGTCTTCCTTCATCTATTCTCCTCATCTCCTCAACGATAAATGGATCGTCCAGCTGACCCATCATTATCTCATTCTTCAGGTTAACATTTAGCTCATCGGCTACTTGCAACGCCGATAATCCTTCATGAGCTTCCTTCTCCCAAAGTTGTATTTGGGCTTGACTTATTTCCTTCCTCAACTCCGGTGATATCTCTTGTTCCACTCCGCCGGTACTCTTCCTGCTCAAGGCATCTGCTACAACATTGGCCTTCCCTGGAGTGTAATTGATTGTCAGATCATAATCCTTGATTAGTTCAAGCCATCTTTTCTGCCTCATGTTGAGTTCCTTCTGAGTGAAGAAATATTTGAGACTCTTGTGATCTGTATAGAGCTCACACTTGGCTCCATAGAGAAAATGTCTCCAAGTTTTGAGTGCAAATATGACTGCTGCTAGCTCTAAATCATGTGTTGGATAATTCACTTCATGAGGTCTGAGTTGCCTCGATCCATAAGATATCACTTTCCGATCTTGCATGAGTACGCAACCCAATCCATGCTTGGATGTGTCACAGTACACGGTGTAATCCTTGCCAACTTTCGGAACTGCTAACACCGGTGCCGTGGTGAGTTTCTCTTTTAGAGTTTGAAAACTCTTCTCACACTCCTCTGACCACACGAATGGTGTGTTCTTTCTTAACAGCTTGGTCATTGGTCCTGCTATCTTAGAGAATCCTTCAATGAATCTCCGATAATATCCTACCATTCCTAGGAATCCTCGGATTTCCTTGACAGTCTTGGGTGCTTCCCATTCTAGAACTGCTGCTACCTTACTCGGGTTAACAGCTATTCCATCTTTACTAATAACATGACCAAGGAATTCCACTTAATCTAGCCAAAATTCACACTTGCTAAATTTGGCATAGAGTTGATGTTCCCTTAGTGTTTGCAACACTAACCTCAAATGTTCAGCATGTTCGGCCTTGTTCTTGGAATATATCAAGATATCATCGATGAATACGATGACAAACTTGTCTAGATATGGCATGAAGATCTTGTTCATGAGATTCATGAATATTGCTGGGGCATTGGTTAATCCAAAAGGCACTACAAGGTATTCATGATGTCCATACCTTGAGACAAAGGCAGTTTTCGGAACGTCTTCCTTCTTGATCTTTATCTGGTGATAACCGGATCTTAAATCAATCTTGGAAAAGACTCCCGCGCCTCTAACTTGATCAAATAGATCTTGTATTCTTGGAAGTGGATACTTGTTCTTGATTGTGACGTTGTTCAGATTCCTGTAGTCTCCGCACATCCTTCTTCCTCCATCTCTTTTATCCACGAAGATCACAGGTGATCCCCATGGTGAAACACTTTCTTGTATGAATCCCTTTTGTTCTAAATCATCCAGTTGCTCCTTAAGTTCTTTCAACTCCTTGGGCCCCATCTTATATGGTGCCTTAGCAATCGGAGCTGTTCCTGGAATTAGGTCGATAGTGAATTCTATCTCCCTATCTGGTGGCATACCAGGTAATTCCGCAGGAAATACATCCTGGAATTCATTTACTACCGGTATATCCTCTAATTTCACCTCCTTCATGCTGTTCAGCTGTAGCTCCACTTCAATCTGTGTATGTTTGTCGCCTTGGTAGATCATTCTGCTTCCATCGGGACTTTTCAAGGATACTGTCTTGTTCACACAGTCGATCAATGCTCCATTAGCTTCCAACCAGTTCATACCAAGAATGACATCAATGTCCTTCATCGGTAAAATGAACAGGTCCGCGTCAAACGCGCACTTATTGATCATGATGACTTGTTTTTGTTTGGCATGGGTTACTACTATCATTCCCCCTGCAGAAAGTATGGTTATGGGTGTATCTAACTTAGTGCAACTAATCCCATGTTTGGTGATGAATTGTTGAGAAATGAATGATGTAGTTGCACCAGTATCAAAAAGTACTTTGCCAGGATGAGTGAGTATCTGGAGCGTACCTATCACCGCCTGATCGGAGTTGACCACCTCCTCCAGACTGGTACAGTTCAGCTTGCCGAAGGGCTTCTTATTCTTCCAGTTCCCTCCGGTGTTTCCTCCTCGGCTTCCACCTCCTCCAGACTGACCTCCTCCATTCTTCTTATTAGGGCAGTCTTTCATCATGTGCCCCTCCTGACGACACCCGAAGCAAATGATTCTGGATTTACGACAATCCTTTGAAGCATGTCCTTTAAACCCGCAGATGCGACAAACTATTTGGTTAGCAGTTTGAAACGCTTGGTTCTTCCTGCTACCATAGTAATTGCTGTTGTTGTTGTTGTTGTTGTTGTTGTTGTTGTTGTTGTTGTATCTTGGCTTGAAATTCAAGCTGGTGTTGGGCTTGTTATTGGAAAATCTTTTAGGCTCAAACTTGGCCTTCTTCCTCTTTTCCTCCTGCAGTTGTTTGAAATCATCTTCCAGAGTGATGGCAGCATCCACCAACTCTTGAAACTCCGTTGCTCTCATCATACGGAGCTGTACCTTGAACTGGGGACTTAACCCCCTCAGAAACCTCTTCTTCTTCTTGTCCTCGGTGTTGACTTCTTCAACCGCATACCGGGACAGCTTGGAAAATTCCCTGACATAAGTCAGGATGGCCTTGTCCTTCTGCTCGAGACTTTCAAATTCTCGCCGCTTCAGCTCCACAATACTTTCAGGGACTGGATTCCCTGAACTTCCTCGTGAACTCCTCCCAGGTAAATACCTTTCCAGCCGGATAAACGGCTACGATATTGTCCCACCATGATGCGGCAGGTCCACACAGCAGATGAGTAGCATAACGAACCTTCTCTTGGTCGTTACATCCAACGGTATTGAGCTTTCGCTCAGTATCCATAAGCCAATCTTCCGCGTCCATTGGCTCGGGCGCGTATGCGAAAGATATAGGCTTGGTGTTCTGGAAGTCTGCTAAGGTGACTCCCGGATTCTCGGGTCTCTCCACCCGGTTCTGTTGCAGCAGCTCTTGAAAGAATTTGTTCTGCTGCTCCAACGTAACACGTTGTCTTTCCTCCACCAACTGCATGTACTGGATGAAATTCTGCTGCGTCATGGGTGGTGGTGGTGGTGGAAACTGATCTCTGGCTGCTCCCTCAGCCTCTTCCTTTTGTTTTGCTTCGCGCTCCATGCGCTGCGCTTCGGTCTCCTCTCCTAACGCTCCCGACATAACCCCCTAGTTCTGCAACACAAGATGATACTCATAATTACTCCATGCGCAAGTTTTCTGAGCTCAACTTTGTGCACAGAACTAGTCACGCAATGGAAATCAAGAAGCAAATCCAAATCATACAAAACATATACCATGTATATACATACTTAAGTGGTCTTATTACAATACTCAAGTCGATGTGAGTATGCAAACTCACTTATTAAAGTATATGTACAAATTTATACAAATATTACATACTATAATACACGTGGTACTTGTGTATTATAGCCTCGCCTCCCTTGGTGGACTCTAGTCGATCTTCACTCCCGGTACATCCCAGGCTTCCATCCGGTCGAACGTGTCGTCCTCCTGATAGACCCTGGAACATAAGGTCTCCCCGTTGGCTGGTAGTCCGAATCAGATGATGATCCTAGGGAGAAATCAGTGTTCACAAACTGATCGTTAAGTGCATCATAATCCACCCATCGAGTGTACTCCCCTGTAGCTCCACCATAGGTGTTTCCAACACTCATACCCGACTCAACCTGTGTCGGATACCCTCCATCAACTCCTTCATTACTAGGATAACTCTGGTTCTGGGTTGTGGCGTCATCATTCATCTCTCCGTCATAATACACTGAAGTACTATGGGTTCCAGTATCAGATCCCCAACGCCAACCCGTGGAATTTTCGATAGGAGTCTCGGAACGCTGATTGTTTCCGGATTCCTCTCCACCCTCGTATCCCCCATAGGAACTACCCAGATAGTTCCCAGGTGTAACAGGTGTAGGTTCACGCTCAAGAGGATCAATACTAATATAGTCACCAGCTGAATAAAATGGTGTGTGCACCACATTCTCCATAGGTTCTTTCCCCCTAATCTCCTCCTTGGGTTCAGTAAACTCCTCTAGCATCGTATCAATTGCTCCCGTCAGATGATGGTTCAACTGAAAGAGTAATGATATGAAGTTGCGGCTATTATCCATATATTTTGCAGCTGCTATGGGTTTGCGTTTTGCATATTTGTAGTGGTTAATCATGGGATCTTCTTCCTCCTGATTATGAGGAATATGGGAGAATTCGGAACCCATAAGCTCTTTCGTCTTATGTTCCCGAATGTCGGTTATGGCTCTCATAACAGCTATATGGTAGGCTGTGTTGATTGTCCTGGCTTCCCCTGCTGGCATGACTACGCTCATTCCCAGAGATTCGGGAAGTCGCAGTCCTACCCTACACTTGGCCAATACAGTACCATCATAGTACATGTATTTCTTTACTTGGATCTGGGGATCACACCCAAATTCAAGTAACATGGCTCGTAGAATATCTGCAAGTCCTCCTTCGTATTCACTCAATGTGGAATCCATCACTTTCACGTTTTGTCCGGGACGTGAACTTGCCATGTTGGCTGTAGAAATAGAAAGATTATAAGATTAGTAACAATGCATCATAATAGAGATAATAAAGAATTATCGCACAAAAAGATATGATTGTTGTATTCTCAATTGAATATACACCATATTTTTAGAGAATTCTTTACTAGTCCTATTTGACTCCTAACGTTTGGTCCCATTTACTAGGTTCCAACCTAAGGTCAAAGCTTTTGCTCTGATACCAACTGTGGTGACCCTGCATACCACTGCATGTTGTAGTATGCCAGTCGTTGATATAACATTCACGAAGTACCATTCCGCAAATATTACATCCCTCAGAGTAGTACAACAGAACATAGCAGGTCCATAACTCATTTATTTATTATTACAACTATCATACACATGTCATCTCGGAGCTCCTCTTGGGTCCTAAGAGGAATACTCCTGGGTTCGAGGCGAACCCAACATAGCTTACAATATAAGAGTCTCATTAAGTTATACATTTATTTACTCGAGCAGCTAAATACTAAGAGTTCGGGCTACTCGGTTACTACTACTACTGGATATCTCTAGGCTTGATCTCCTCCGGAAGCCTCCCCGGATCCGTAGACGATGAGGTAGTCTACGCCTTCTATACCTCCCGAGAGGTCTGGTTCTTCATAGCCGATGATCTCGGCTCCTTCATTGTTGTCGTAGTCCTCCTCCAGATGATTCAGACAATCTAAGCATGGGATTTAAGAGTGGTATGAGTACGAGCGTACTCAACAAGTTCATTATAGATAAGAGGTGTTTAATGCACTAGCTACGATATTAGACCAGAAAGTCTAATATCAATGCAAGTTTTGATAAACATTTCTTCAAGAGATTGCTTTTATTCCAAAGAGCTATGTCCGTCAGCCTTCACCGGTTTACTAGAACTTCATGGAGCTCCTTTCCGGCCGCGTTCGCAGTTCCTTATCCCGGAACAGGGAGTGACAGTCACGATTCTTTACACTCTGCAGAGGTGTGTTGCTTTACCCATAAGAGATCTTAACCTTGGTGCCAACCGGGCAGCTTTCCCGTTCACACTTCCTTCGGTGTGAGGCCCGGTATAAGGTCATAGCCAATCATATTCCTCCGCTACCTCGCACACCCACCCGTTGTTGCAAACCCCGACCCTGGGTCCTCGTCGGTCCACTTACACCATTTAAGGACGGACCCCGACCACGACAACAGTCTGGGATCGAACCAAACTCCTTCGCCGGTAGCTGCAACCCATCATAGACCACATTACCGTGGGGAATTAGAGTGGGATCCCCACCCTCAAGTTGTTCCGCAAGCCGCAACCGCTACGGTATGCACAGCTAACCGTGGGGACTTAGAATGGGTTCCCCACCCACAAGTTGCTCCGCAAGATACAACTGCTACGGTAAGCGCATCCGTTGATGTACAAGAGGTGGAAATATGATTGACTAGTCCGTCCCATTTCAGATCTTATGGTTAACACGGTTATTACGGCACAAGAATCACTGGCGACATTTGTTGTTTAATCCTAGATGGATATAAACCCTTGCAATGGAACCTCCACCATATCAACACAATCCATGGTTCCATTGCCCACCACTTAGTCATATTCATAGTTATGAAAATAGTGGTTTTGGTTTTTATGCAATAGAGATAATCATAGTACTTTGCAAGTAATTTGATAAAAGTACTCAAATGACATGAGCAAGTGATGAACTTGCCTGAACACTGCAAAGTTTTGCAGTTGTATGGTGTGGACTGACCCTTGTCCTCTGGTTCTGAAAAATAGCATCATTGTCCGATAAGGGCAATGGTTAAAGAAGCAATTATGCATGGTTCCAGTTTTAGGGTTTGTCCCCCCCTTCCGATGTCGTTATTATTTCATGTAGGAGGTTATTACTAAGAATAATTTGGGGATACTTGATTTAAAGTATTATACAACCTTGAAATGTTGTCAAGGTGTTTTTAAAGTCCAAATACATTAATGGACTTATTTTTATTATTGAAATTATATGTGTGATTTAAATGATTATTTAAATCATCAAATGAAGACTTATTCTTAATTGTCTTCAAAAATTCCCCTTTGTATTTTATTATGATAGAGAATTTTATGCTGATCTATTTTCATATTTTTAATTATTTTTTTAGAGCTGTTAAGTATTTATTGTGCCTTTCCAAAGTTTATGCATTTTAATTGAATTGTGAAATGGCAAAAATGCCCCTGGGCCCACCTGTCGGTGCAACCCAGTGGGTTAGGTCGAACCGACCGGCCTGGTCCGGCTCGACCAGCCCCGCTTCTCTCTCTCCCTCTCACGCGCGACCGAACCCTAACCCTAATCCCTCTCTGGCGATTCGCGTCGCCTCCGCCGTCGCCGCTCGATTCCGGCGAGCTCCGCCGGAACTGGTCCCCGCCATGATGCGCGATGGACGCGCCTCACGACGGCGGTCATCTTCATCCGCGTCGATCTGGAGCGGGTGCTTCTCCAGCTCGTCTTCGACCTCCCTCGCGGCGGCTAGGGTTACGGGATCGTGGTGATCCCGCTGCTCACTGGGCTCCAGGCGCGGTGGCGCCGCCGTGGGCCTCGCCACGGTGGTGTGGGGCGCTACGACGCTTGTCGGCGCATGGCATGGCCTGGCCAGGTGCTACCGAGCACTCGGCGCGCGCCGCCGTGGCCGCCATGGCCGCATCTGCTTGTCTGCTTGCCCCGGGTATGT
This sequence comes from Lolium perenne, assembly GCF_019359855.2. Lineage (NCBI taxonomy): Eukaryota > Viridiplantae > Streptophyta > Magnoliopsida > Poales > Poaceae > Lolium > Lolium perenne. Next base: position 35,114,188 of record NC_067250.2, read on the forward strand.
GCGCCTCCTCCTGCTCTCTCTCCTTTGCCTGTTCTACTCCTTCTCCTCCTCGTCTCCGTCTAGCTTGATCACTGGCTTGCCCTTCCTCGTAGAGGTGCGGCCATGCCGTGATGCTGCTGCTGTTCTGCTGGAGCTGCTATGCTGTTGTGCTGCTGCTATGCTACTTGTGCTGTTCAGGTTACTGGCTCTACTGGCCTTGGCCATTGTTGCCCTGGCCATGCCAGTGCTTGCCATTCTTGCTAGATTCTTGCTCTGTGCTTTTGTTCATGTTATTATGCTTCCCTGGCTCACTACTGTGAGTGATTCTTGCTGTTTAGCAAGTACCAGTGCTGCTTGGTTGGTGATTAGAGATTGTTGGCTCATGGTAGGCTCAGCCTTGCTTAATTGTGGTCCATATACATCAATTCCTTGATGATATGCTTCTGGATACAATCATAAAAATGGTTTATATCATTAACTGTGATTCAATTATTGCTTAGCTGTGGCTGTTTAACTTATATGATTCATGTGTTGATGCCAGTGATGCCCAAGCATGCCCTGGCATGCTCTAGCAAGCTTCTGATGATCATATGATCATCAGTTGCTTGTAAAAGCTACTGTGTTTCTTCAGTGCTTCAATTCTGTTCAATCTATGATGTATGTGTATTACACAGGCTGGTCCTGGTGTGTGCTGGTGCTTACTTAAGCAGTAGCTGTTGCTTGCAATGATCCATTGGATCATCAGCAAAGCCCTGGTGCTTTGATTTATTTGTTTTGTTCACTTATCTGTATTGCCTGAATTTTACTGAAGTGGATAAGTGATGTGAGCTGCTTTGCAGTTGTGATCATCCTATTAAATGTGCTAGGGCTAGATGGATGTCAACACTCAGTTGTATACCCTAGCCCTTTACTGAATCCAAATGGATAATGATGTGTAGGTTCTTGTGCTGGCCCAGGGTTGAGGTGGCCCTGGCAGCACTTGTGATGCTGTCATGGTTGCTCCCCTCTCTGTGACTTACTATGATTTATGATTGCTTGCTGGATTGGGATAACTGTTCACTGGCTTGATCCAATATTGGACTTCCAGTGACCCTTTGATGTTGACAAAGTATATAGACAAGAATTTGTCTATAGTCTGATGGCATAAATAGCTGTAGGTGCTAAGTGTGTGGCTAGGCTAGCTGTGACTTCATCTTTTGCTGGATTTCTTCAGTTATGCATTGATTTGCATAACTGTTGTTCCCATAGGATGATTGCCTAGTGGTCTATGCCCAAATTTGCTTGCACCAAATGGCTTTACAGCCAAATGATGATACAAACAGGGTATCCTACCCTTCTGTGCTTCTGTGATGCATTGGATGCTTATTTATGAGCAAAGCATGTGTTTGCTCAGGTTCTTTTGTGTATACCTCACTCCAGCTCCTAGAAAATGGGTGTTGGTGTAGAGGATTTCTTCAGTGTGGTGATGATGCTTGCCCTGCTCCTCCTTGCAATCTTGTGGTGTTTGATTCAGTGCTGTGGTGAGTTAGGCAGGTTGAACAGCAGTGGCTGTTCTTCCTGTTCTTGATGTGCTTGTGTTCTTACCCTGGAGATTCTGTCGATGAATAGCTAGGGTTTGGCTCTGAAAAGTTTATATTTGGTGCTCCCTTGCTCTCCCTGGTCGACAGCTTGGTCTGGCACACTATGTGACTCACTGCTGGTGTGTGTGTGTGTGTTGTGCTACATGCACACTCAATGGCTTGGTGTTGAGCATGCACACAGGCTGTGTGAGCTGCTTGTGTGTGTGTATATACCAGATACTTGGTATCTGGCATGTGCTTGGCTGTGAGATGATCAGCTCGGCAGAGCTGATCTATATCTTCTCATTTTCATTATTCTACTAACCTGCCAATTGGCATTGCCACTTGGCACAATGTTCTTTTTGTGTGATTTCTATGCAGGGATCATGAAATTGATCAAGATGAAGATCTTCAAGCTCAAGATTAACTTGTAGCTTAGGATATATTTTTCTTACTTGTAATTTTCTTTTTTCTTTTTCTATTTAAGCAATTCTTGTAATGTGTTGTATTATTCATTTATTTTCTTAATGAATATTGTAATGACAATGTAAATTGTGTGATGATCAATAAAGCTCAAAGTTTTCTCTAATGAGTTTTACTTTATTTTAATTGTTCAAATTGTTTATTATTTATAATTTACTTAATGAATTTCCTCACAATTGAATTTATGAGATGTTTATTTGATGTTTGAATTTGAAATTCAAATTCAACTTAGGTTTGAATTCAATCATGCAACTTAAGTTGTGATGCAAACTCTCCCCTCTCTTCTCAAAACCCTAGTTTAGTTAGATGAGAAACAAGTTTGTCGCACTCTCGAAACCCTAACCCTGTAAGGTGTCGAGAGAGAAACTTGTCCCCCTCCGATGCAGTTTTTGTTTAAAAGCGCGAAATTTCCCCAGAATTTACCATGCAATGCACATCCCTTTCTAAAATCTACCCCTCAATCGTCTCTAAACCTGGGACATTATAGCCTTTCCCCCTTAAAGAAAACTTCGTCCCGAAGTTGAGGCTGTAATACCTGAACAGCTCGGGGTATGTTTTCCTCAGGTCTTCTTCTTTTTCCCAGGTGGCTTCCCTCTCGGGGTGATGCTTCCATTGTATCTTGCAGTACTTGATAGCTTTATTTCTGAGTTGTTTCCAGCTCTCCTCGAGAATCTTGGCTGGCTTCTCGATGTAAGTCAAGTCTGGTTGTAACTCGAGCTCTTCATGTGATACTGGTTCATCAGGGGTTTTCAGACACTTTCGGAGTTGCGACACATGGAATACATTGTGAACTTGAGCTAGCCTTCCCGGTAGATCCAATTCAAAGGCTAAACCTCGGTTCTGACTCAGTATCTTGAAAGGTCCTATGTATCTAGGACTGAGCTTTCCTTTTACTCCAAACCTCTGGAGTCCTTTCATCGGGCTTACCTTAAGATATACCATGTCTCCAACTCGTGGCTCCCATGTTCTTCTCTTCTGATCGGCATAACTCTTTTGCCGACTTTGGGCTATCTTGAGCCTATCTCTGATAATGTCAATGATTTGTTGTTTTTCCTTTACATAATCAGGATTGAACTCTTTGCTTGCTCCGGCTTCATACCAACATATCGGTGATCTACACTTCCTTCCATACAGAGCTTCAAATGGTGCCATCTTGATGCTGCTTTGATAGCTATTATTGTATGAAAACTCTGCTAGTGGTAAGTGCTCCTCCCATGATCCTCCGAAGTCTAGGGCACAAGCCCTAAGCATATCCTCTAAGATCTGGTTGGTTCTCTCGGTTTGTCCACCTGTCTGGGGATGGTAAGCGGTACTATAGTCCAACTTGGATCCTAAGGCTTCGTGTAGTTGCTTCCAGAATGCTGATGTGAACATGGATCCTCGATCCGACACTATCTTCTTAGGCACTCCATGCTTACTCACGATCTCTTTGATGTAAAGATCGATGAGTTTCTCTCCTTTATCCTGCTGATTTACCGCTAAGAAGTGGGCGCTCTTCGTCAACCGGTCCACGATTACCCATATCATGTCCTTCTTTTTATTGGTCATGGGTAGTCCGGTGATGAAATCCATCCCTATTTCCTCCCATTTCCACTCACGGAATAGGTAAAGGTTGTAACTTTCTGCCGGACTCTCGGTGTTCAGCCTTCACTCTGGCAGGTATGGCATTCCGCCACATATTGTGCTATCTCTCTCTTCATGTTATTCCACCAGAATAGTTCCTTTAGATCCATGTACATCTTTGTACTTCCCGGATGTATGGAATATGGTGTTTGATGAGCTTCCCGGAGTATTACTTCCTTAATTTCAGCAATATCCGGAACGCAAATTCTCTTCTGGAACCATAATGATCCAGATTCTCCGCGGTGAAATTCTGATGGTCTTCCTTCATCTATTCTTCTCATCTCCTCAACGATAAATGGATCGTCCAGCTGACCCATCATTATCTCATTCTTCAGGTTAACATTTAGCTCATCGGCTACTTGCAACGCCGATAATCCTTCATGAGCTTCCTTCTCCCAAAGTTGTATTTGGGCTTGACTTATTTCCTTCCTCAACTCCGGTGATATCTCTTGTTCCACTCCGCCGGTACTCTTCCTGCTCAAGGCATCTGCTACAACATTGGCCTTCCCTGGAGTGTAATTGATTGTCAGATCATAATCCTTGATTAGTTCAAGCCATCTTTTCTGCCTCATGTTGAGTTCCTTCTGAGTGAAGAAATATTTGAGACTCTTGTGATCTGTATAGAGCTCACACTTGGCTCCATAGAGAAAATGTCTCCAAGTTTTGAGTGCAAATACGACTGCTGCTAGCTCTAAATCATGTGTTGGATAATTCACTTCATGAGGTCTGAGTTGCCTCGATCCATAAGATATCACTTTCCGATCTTGCATGAGTACGCAACCCAATCCATGCTTGGATGCGTCACAGTACACGGTGTAATCCTTGCCAACTTCCGGAACTGCTAACACCGGTGCCGTGGTGAGTTTCTCTTTTAGAGTTTGAAAACTCTTCTCACACTCCTCTGACCACACAAATGGTGTGTTCTTTCTTAACAGCTTGGTCATTGGTCCTGCTATCTTAGAGAATCCTTCAATGAATCTCCGATAATATCCTGCCATTCCTAGGAATCCTCGGATTTCCTTGACAGTCTTGGGTGCTTCCCATTCTAGAACTGCTGCTACCTTACTCGGGTTAACAGCTATTCCATCTTTACTAATAACATGACCAAGGAATTCCACTTGATCTAGCCAAAATTCACACTTGCTAAATTTGGCATAGAGTTGATGTTCCCTTAGTGTTTGCAACACTAACCTCAAATGTTCAGCATGTTCGGCCTTGTTCTTGGAATATATCAAGATATCATCGATGAATACGATGACAAACTTGTCTAGATATGGCATGAAGATCTTGTTCATGAGATTCATGAATATTGCTGGGGCATTGGTTAATCCAAAAGGCACTACAAGGTATTCATGATGTCCATACCTTGAGACAAAGGCAGTTTTCGGAACGTCTTCCTTCTTGATCTTTATCTGGTGATAACCGGATCTTAAATCAATCTTGGAAAAGACTCCCGCGCCTCTAACTTGATCAAATAGATCTTGTATTCTTGGAAGTGGATACTTGTTCTTGATTGTGACGTTGTTCAGATTCCTGTAGTCTCCGCACATCCTTCTTCCTCCATCTCTTTTATCCACGAAGATCACAGGTGATCCCAATGGTGAAACACTTTCTTGTATGAATCCCTTTTGTTCTAAATCATCCAGTTGCTCCTTAAGTTCTTTCAACTCCTTGGGCCCCATCTTATATGGTGCTTTAGCAATCGGAGCTGTTCCTGGAATTAGGTCGATAGTGAATTTTATCTCCCTATCTGGTGGCATACCAGGTAATTCCGCAGGAAATACATCCTGGAATTCATTTACTACCGGTATATCCTCTAATTTCACCTCCTTCATGCTGTTCAGCTTGTTGACTGCCAAAACCCACCGGCGGGCAGCGGCCTGTCAACACAGGTAGAGCCGGGAAGAGCCTAGAGCTGCGGCTGGCTGAGACCCCTCCGAGCGACGGCCCGCAATGCTCTTCTGGTCACACGCGGCGATGCGAAGTGCAAGGGCGTGCCACCTGACCTATACCTGGTCAGGAAGGTGATAGGGATGCCTCGCTTAGTTCCTGCATGGCATACACGTAAACATTAAATAAGAGGCTCGATCGGCTCTCAGGTTATCCTGTGAATCGGCTCAAAGAGCCGATCCACCCATGATTCGTACGGGGTGCACGAATACTTGGTGATCCTGCTTGATCAAGATAAAGCTAATGAGATCTACGACGATTTAGGGTTTTCACCGCATAATCGGATCATCCTACTCCAGGTTGGGCCTCGCGGCCACGCACGGTGCTCGTAAGCCGACCCTAAACAAGGCCAAAAAAACCAACATGGCGTTGATCCTCGGAACATCCTGTTTAGGACTTGCGAACGCCACCCTACGTGCCGCTGGATCCTCCCCCCCTTTGTAAGGCCTAACTATTGCAGATATTAAACTAATCCTTGCAGAGCAAGGAGCAATCGTAACGGATCAGATCTACTAAATAATGAACAAGCAGGGTGCCGCCCCCACACCTGAGATAGGTGTGAGGGCGGCTAGACATGCAAGGGTTGCACTACGTAAGCATGTTATACGGAGAACTATGCTAACCCTAACACATCTATGATAACTACGTTGCCCGCCATCAAAGACGCTTCAGTACGGGCAACGCATGAACAACGTGGAGCTTGTGCTGCCTAGATCGCAAGATGCGATCTAGGCAGCATGTCGCTACTCCGATTGAAACCCTCGAGACGAAGGAGTTGGCGATGCGCCGAGATTGGTTTGTTTTGGGGTGAACGTTGTGTTGTTGTTTATTCCATAAACCCTAGATACATATTTATAGTCCAGGGGACTTTCTAATTCGGACGTGCACCTAACCGTGCACGGGTAAAACTCTAACTTCTAACTTAAGATACGATCTAATAAATTACAGATAAATGGGCAATCTAGCCCAACTTTGCATATAAGGCCGATCTTCGTATTCTCTCCATATATAACCTTCAAGCTTATCTTGATCGTGGCCCACCTCCGACGTGGTCAAATTCTGGTGATAACACATGCCCCCCTGGTTTTGGAAATGACATTTCCAAAATCATTATGCTTTGTCCGTCGGGTCATGTCGTGGCAGAGCAGAACCATTGCAGTATTTTTCGTCATGATGCCCTGTCTTCTCGACTGCTTCGCGTGATTTGACCGTTGTATTTGGGCACTGCCTCCTCGAAACCTGCTGTGGCATTGAATTTTTTTTCACCGTAGCCCCCTTTTATTTAACCGCTCTGAGCAACTCGCCACTTCACCATCCTGCTCTGTTCTGGCCATCGGCACCAAAAAAACCCCAATCTCCCACAACCATGTCTTCCTCTTCTTCCTCTTCGTCGTCGGCCTTCCACGACTCCTCCTCCGAGCTTTCCTACGGGTCCTCCTCCTCCCGTGAGACGCCGCCGGACATCCGTGCCCCAGAAGCATGGGACCTGGAAGACCACGCCTCCTCGGTTTGGTCCGAAGACGACCAGTCCCTGACCAGCGGGGACGAAGATCTTCAGTTCCTTGCCGTCGGGGAACTGGAGTCGGAGAGCGAGGACGATCACCCCTGGGACGGCTGCCCCACCTCTGAAGAAGAGGAAGAGGAAGACGACGATGACGACGACGACTCCCTCGAGGGCTACCTGCCAGTGAAGCGCCTCCGCATGTGGTGGGACGACGACAGCAGCGACGATGAAGACGAAGATGAAGCTCCCGTAGAGGGCTATGGGAGCAGCGACGAGGAACCCATCGGCAGCAGTGCCGATGAGAGTTCCGAGGATGACGACGAAGGAAGCGACGGCCCATAGATTAGGATCTACTAGTGTAGGCCTAGCAGTAGTAGATTGGTCAATAGACCCTTCTTTTGTTCTTCCTTCCTAAGAAATCGGCTCTTTCTTTATAAGAAATCCTCTTATCAATGAAGAAAATCCCTTAATTAATTTCGCTCCCTTGCCGATTGTCGAATGGAGTCGTCGTACAGGGAGCCGATAGCAGAACATCGGCTCATATCGCTGCCTGAGGCCAAGCTGTTGTATAAACTTATTTCGCTAAAGTCGATATCAGCGTATCGGCTTTGTTTTCTGAAGTCGATGCCCGCGCATCGGCTGTACTTGCATACTGTTAATCTCCATATGTCTTCTCAAGTCGATGTCTGTGCGTCGGCTGTGATTTTTCTTATTTTTTTTTTTACTGGCCGATTCTGAAATCGGCCCCCACATCTTACTGTCCATCATCCCACATGCTTGGGAAATATTTCTTGAGGTGTTGACCATTTACAGCCACTGGGAATTTTTCGCCGCTCAACTCTTCCAGCATGTATGCATTACCCTTCAAGGCCTGGACAACTTTGTACGGACCGTGCCAATTAGGAGACCATTTGCCATATGCCTTATCCCTGGTTCCCAATGGCAACACAGCTTCCCACACAAGATCACCAACTTGGAACTCCTTTGGCCTAACCTTTTTGTTGTAAGCACGAGCCACCCTGGCTTTGTTCTCCTTAATCTTCTCCAACGACCAAAGCCTGAGTTCTGTTGCGTCTTCAATAGTGTCGCTCATCAAAGCTGCATATTCTTCAGCTGTCAGATCATTCTGAAACGTGACACGTCTTGATCCAGCCGTAATTTCCCAAGGCAATACAGCTTCCTGTCCATAGACAAGCTGGTACGGCGAAGTCTTTATGGCTCCATGGCACGACATGCGGTAGGCCCATAATGCTTCTGATAACTTCTCATGCCAATCCCGAGGGTTCTCGTCGATTTTTCTCTTGATCAACTTGATCAGACTCTGATTGGACGCCTCAGCCTGCCCGTTAGCTTGAGCATAGTACGGGGATGATCGGATCAATTTAATCCCTAAGTCATCACAGAACTTCCTGAATTCTTTAGAAGTAAAGACCGAACCTCCATCGGTCGTGATAGTTTGGGGAATCCCAAATCTATGAATGACGTGTTCTTTCACAAACTTGATCACATCTTCTGATTTCACCTTTTTCATAGGGACGGCTTCCACCCACTTAGTGAAGTAATCTGTGATAACCAAAATCCATTCATGTTTTTTACCTGACGCCGGATGGATTTTGCCGATCATATCCATGCCCCACCCCCGAAACGGCCAAGGTTTGATGATTGGGTTCATCGCTGATGCTGGCACCATCTGAATCTTTCCAAACATCTGACACGCTTGGCACCCCTTGTAATAATTGAAGCAATCTTCAAGCATAGTGGGCCAATAAAACCCTGATCGCCTGATCAACCACTTCATCTTATGAGCCGACTGATGCGTTCCATGTGCGCCTTCATGCACCTCATGTAAAAGCCGATTAGATTCAGTCGGTCCTAGGCACTTGAGTAGCAACCCCTCCAATGTCCTGTAAAACATGTCGTCTCCTATAAGGACATACTTCATGGCTTTGTATCTAACCCGTTTAGGTGCCCCCCGAGCCGAATCTTTTAAATAATCGAAGATCTCGGCTCTCCAATCATTCTGTTCCAGGAATTGTATCTGAACTTCCGGTCCGTCGGCTATATCTATGTAGCCTGACGCCATTTGTGCGAGATTGTTGGCATCGGTATTCTGGGATCTTGGGATCCAATTAAAGTTGATGTACCGAAACTGTGTCATCAACTCACGGCATTCCATCCAATATGGGAAAAGCGATTCACTTTCGCAATTATATTCATCCGTGAGCTGGTTAATCACCAACTTTGAGTCTCCAAAGAGCTCCACAGCTTCCGCTCCAGCTTCCAATAACAATTCCATTCCCTTGCGTATTGCCTCATATTCTGCTACGTTGTTGGTGCAAGGGGTAGATAATCTGATGGAGAAGGAGTATTCTGCCCCCCGAGGCGACACAAGCAGAATGCCGATGCCACAACCACCGTCACAAACCGATCCATCGAAGAACATAGCCCATGCTCGTATAGATAGTGCTGCTATATTGGTACTGATTCGTTCAGCGATGAGATCGGCCAACGCTTGGCCCTTGACTGCCTTCGCCGGCTGGTACCGGAGATCAAATTACGACAGCGCCAACATCCACTTACCGAGTCGGCCTTTCAAAACAGGAGCCGACAACATGTGCTTGACAACGTCCGATTTGAGATGACGATGATTTCTCGCCGTCGAAGGATGTGATGAAGCTTGGTGCGGGTAAAGAACAGGCAGAGGCAAAGTTTCTCGACCTCAGGATATCTTGTCTCCGCGTCCAGCATCCTTCTGAGGTAGAAAACGACTCTCTCAACGCCCTCGTAGAGTTGCACCACTACCGAAGCAATGGACGTGTCAGCTAATGACAGGTAGATGTAGAATGGCCTGTCTTGTCGGGGCGGAACTAATACAGGCGGTGTTGTCAGATATCGCTTAATTTCATCAAACGCCTGTTGCTGTTCTGCCCCCCAGTGAAACTCGTCGTCAGATTTAGTCTTCACCAACGCCATGAACGGCTCGATTCGTCCTGACAAATTAGAGATGAACCGCCGGACGAAATTGATCTTGCCGATGAGGCGTTGGAGCTCCTTTTTCGTGGTGGGCGGCTGCATGGTACGCACCGCCTCGACTTTTCAGGCCGATCTCAATTCCCGCTCATGAACCAGAAAACCTAGGAATTGACCAGCCGTCATGCCAAAGGCGCACTTCTTCGGATTCATTCTCAGCCCGAATTTCCGAGTTCGGTCTAGGACGCGCCGTAGATCGTCCAAATGCCCCTCCATGGAGACCGATTTGACCACCACGTCGTCGATATAGATCTCCACCAACTTGCCGATCAGATCATGAAATATATAATTCATGGCTCGTTGGTATGTCGCACCAGCATTCTTCAGTCCAAAGGTCATGACCACGTATTCGAACAAGCCTATCGCCCCCTGGTACTCTGAATGAGGTCTTGTGTATATCTTCCTTAGCCATGAAAATCTGGTTATAACCGGCGTTGCCATCCATGAAGCTCAACACCTTGTGGCCAGCAGCAGCGTTTATCAATGTTTCTGCCACGGGCATTGGATATTCGTCCTTTGGGGTGGCTCTGTTAAGATCTCGGAAATCGATGGCCACGCGCCATCGGCCGTCCTTCTTTTCCACCGGAACGATCGGAGATCCACTCAGCATACCTGCATGGCCTGATGAATCCAGCGGCCAACATTTTCTCGATCTCCTTCTTGACTTCTTCCAGGATCTCGGCCTTCATCTGACGTGCTCGCTGTTGGAACGGCCGAAATCCTTTCTTAAGGGGGAGCCGATGCTCAATGATGCTCCTGTCCAACCCAGGCATCTCCGTGTAATCCCATGCAAAGCAATCTGGGTATTCCTTCAACAGGGCTATCATCTGTCCCCTGAGCTGTGGATCTAACTTCTTGCTGATAAAAGTAGGTCGAGGCTTATCCCCAGGACCGATGTCGACTTCTTCTAGCTCATCAGCTGATGTAAACCCGTACCCTAGCTTTCCGTCACCTGTGAGGTCGACGCCACATACCGGGAGAGCATGTGATACGGATACTACGGGCCGATCGCTAGCATCGGCTTCTACCTTGATCATCACCAAGATGTTTTGGCGGTGTTGGGGCCGATCGCATGGAGCAGCCTCTTCCTTATCTTTGCCACGAGAGCAGCTGCCCTCGCCTTTATCTCCATCAAGGGGGTGTCCCAGTTCTATCATGTTGACGTTGAACGAGTGTCCTGGTTGGCACCTCCCAGGGTAAGTACCGTTGGTCCTGCCAACGGTGCGCGACGGTGAATGAGGCACTCCCGGTGCCGCCGATGTGCACGACAACGGCAGACGGGGCTGGAGTGGCACTTTTCCTCGGTAGGTCCTGAGAGCTGGCTCTAATAGAGAGTGCTGATTCTTCATGACCTCCTTGACCATCCGAACGGCGACGTGCTCCAAAGTATTCACCAGGCTCTCAGAATGGAGACGCAACGAGTGAGCCACCATGCCACCAATCTCCTGGCGCACGGCCCTGGTACGTTCCTCTGACGGGACAGATAGATCCACTTCATCGAGTGTGCCTTCCGGTGAGAACCCCTTCCGCCTGACGCCATGTGAACGAGTTCTGTGATATGAGCCGATGAGGTCGGCTTCGAGGGTGGCCTTGGTTTCGTCATATCGCTTCTTGAGCTCGTCAGGCAGTTCCTCGTAGGTGACTGGCGTGCCGTCCGCCGCCATCTCAGATGTAGATGGCGATGTGGTTGATGTAGACGATTGTCCCACCGGGCGTGCCAGAATGTGTTGACTGCCAAAACCCACCGGCGGGCAGCGGCCTGTCAACACAGGTAGAGCCGGGAAGAGCCTAGAGCTGCGGCTGGCTGAGACCCCTCCGAGCGACGGCCCGCAATGCTCTTACGGTCACACGCGGCGATGCGAAGTGCAGGGCGTGCCACCTGACCTATACCTGGTCGGGAAGGTGATAGGGATGCCTCGCTTAGTTCTGCATGGCATACACGTAAACATTAAATAAGAGCCTCGATCGGCTCTCAGGTTATCCTGTGAATCGGCTCAAAGAGCCGATCCACCCATGATTCGTACGGGGTGCACGAATACTTGGTGATCCTGCTTGATCAAGATAAAGCTAATGAGATCTACGACGATTTAGGGTTTTCACCGCATAATCGGATCATCCTACTCCAGGTTGGGCCTCGCGGCCACGCACGGTGCTCGTAGTTTCCACCCTAAACAAGGCCAAAAAAACCAACATGGCGTTGATCCTCGGAACATCCTGTTTAGGACTTGCGAACGCCACCCTACGTGCCGCTGGATCCTCCCCCCCTTTGTAAGGCCTAACTATTGCAGATATTAAACTAATCCTTGCAGAGCAAGGAGCAATCGTAACGGATCAGATCTACTAAATAATGAACAAGCAGGGTGCCGCCCCCACACCTGAGATAGGTGTGAGGGCGGCTAGACATGCAAGGGTTGCACTACGTAAGCATGTTATACGGAGAACTATGCTAACCCTAACACATCTATGATAACTACGTTGCCCGCCATCAAAGACGCTTCAGTACGGGCAACGCATGAACAACGTGGAGCTTGTGCTGCCTAGATCGCAAGATGCGATCTAGGCAGCATGTCGCTTACCTGATTGAAACCCTCGAGACGAAGGAGTTGGCGATGCGCCGAGATTGGTTTGTTTTGGGGTGAACGTTGTGTTGTTGTTTATTCCATAAACCCTAGATACATATTTATAGTCCAGGGGACTTTCTAATTCGGACGTGCACCTAACCGTGCACGGGTAAAACTCTAACTTCTAACTTAAGATACGATCTAATAAATTACAGATAAATGGGCAATCTAGCCCAACTTTGCATATAAGGCCGATCTTCGTATTCTCTCCATATATAACCTTCAAGCTTATCTTGATCGTGGCCCACCTCCGACGTGGTCAAATTCTGGTGATAACACAGCTGTAGCTCCACTTCAATCTGTGTATGTTTGTCGCCTTGGTAGATCATTCTGCTTCCATCGGGACTTTTCAAGGATACTGTCTTGTTCACACAGTCGATCAATGCTCCATTAGCTTCCAACCAGTTCATACCAAGAATGACATCAATGTCCTTCATCGGTAAAATGAACAGGTCCGCGTCAAACGCGCACTTATTGATCATGATGACTTGTTTTTGTTTGGCATGGGTTACTACTATCGTCCCCCCCGCAGAAAGTATGGTTATGGGTGTATCTAACTTAGTGCAACTAATCCCATGTTTGGTGATGAATTGTTGAGAAATGAATGATGTAGTTGCACCAGTATCAAAAAGTACTTTGCCAGGATGAGTGAGTATCTGGAGCGTACCTATCACCGCCTGATCGGAGTTGACCACCTCCTCCAGACTGGTACAGTTCAGCTTGCCGAAGGGCTTCTTATTCTTCCAGTTCCCTCCGGTGTTTCCTCCTCGGCTTCCACCTCCTCCAGACTGACCTCCTCCATTCTTCTTATTAGGGCAGTCTTTCATCATGTGCCCCTCCTGACGACACCCGAAGCAAATGATTCTGGATTTACGACAATCCTTTGAAGCATGTCCTTTAAACCCGCAGATGCGACAAACTATTTGGTTAGCAGTTTGAAACGCTTGGTTCTTCCTGCTACCATAGTAATTGCTGTTGTTGTTGTTGTTGTTGTTGTTGTTGTTGTATCTTGGCTTGAAATTCAAGCTGGTGTTGGGCTTGTTATTGGAAAATCTTTTAGGCTCAAACTTGGCCTTCTTCCTCTTTTCCTCCTGCAGTTGTTTGAAATCATCTTCCAGAGTGATGGCAGCATCCACCAACTCTTGAAACTCCGTTGCTCTCATCATACGGAGTTGTATCTTGAACTGGGGACTTAACCCCCTCAGAAATCTCTTCTTCTTCTTGTCCTCGGTGTTGACTTCTTCAACCGCATACCGGGACAGCTTGGAAAATTCCCTGACATAAGTCAGGATGGCCTTGTCCTTCTGCTCGAGACTTTCAAATTCTTGCCGCTTCAGCTCCACAATACTTTCAGGGACATTGGATTCCCTGAACTTCCTCGTGAACTCCTCCCAGGTAAATACCTTTCCAGCCGGATAAACGGCTACGATATTGTCCCACCATGATGCGGCAGGTCCACACAGCAGATGAGTAGCATAACGAACCTTCTCTTGGTCGTTACATCCAACGGTATTGAGCTTTCGCTCAGTATCCATAAGCCAATCTTCCGCGTCCATTGGCTCGGGCGCGTATGCGAAAGATATAGGCTTGGTGTTCTGGAAGTCTGCTAAGGTGACTCCCGGATTCTCGGGTCTCTCCACCCGGTTCTGTTGCAGCAGCTCTTGAAAGAATTTGTTCTGCTGCTCCAACGTAACACGTTGTCTTTCCTCCACCAACTGCATGTACTGGATGAAATTCTGCTGCGTCATGGGTGGTGGTGGTGGTGGAAACTGATCTCTGGTTGCTCCCTCAGCCTCTTCCTTTTGTTTTGCTTCGCGCTCCATGCGCTGCGCTTCGGTCTCCTCTCCTAACGCTCCCGACATAACCCCCTAGTTCTGCAACACAAGATGATACTCATAATTACTCCATGCGCAAGTTTTCTGAGCTCAACTTTGTGCACAGAACTAGTCACGCAATGGAAATCAAGAAGCAAATCCAAATCATACAAAACATATACCATGTATATACATACTTAAGTGGTCTTATTACAATACTCAAGTCGATGTGAGTATGCAAACTCACTTATTAAAGTATATGTACAAATTTATACAAATATTACATACTATAATACACGTGGTACTTGTGTATTATAGCCTCGCCTCCCTTGGTGGACTCTAGTCGATCTTCACTCCCGGTACATCCCAGGCTTCCATCCGGTCGAACGTGTCGTCCTCCTGATAGACCCTGGAACATAAGGTCTCCCCGTTGGCTGGTAGTCCGAATCAGATGATGATCCTAGGGAGAAATCAGTGTTCACAAACTGATCGTTAAGTGCATCATAATCCACCCATCGAGTGTACTCCCCTGTAGCTCCACCATAGGTGTTTCCAACACTCATACCCGACTCAACCTGTGTCGGATACCCTCCATCAACTCCTTCATTACTAGGATAACTCTGGTTCTGGGTTGTGGCGTCATCATTCATCTCTCCATCATAATACACTGAAGTACTATGGGTTCCAGTATCAGATCCCCAACGCCAACCCGTGGAATTTTCGATAGGAGTCTCGGAACGCTGATTGTTTCCGGATTCCTCTCCGCCCTCGTATCCCCCATAGGAACTACCCAGATAGTTCCCAGGTGTAACAGGTGTAGTCACCAGCTGAATAAAATGGTGTGTGCACCACATTCTCCATAGGTTCTTTCCCCCTAATCTCCTCCTTGGGTTCAGTAAACTCCTCTAGCATCGTATCAATTGCTCCCGTCAGATGATGGTTCAACTGAAAGAGTAATGATATGAAGTTGCGGCTATTATCCATATATTTTGCAGCTGCTATGGGTTTGCGTTTTGCATATTTGTAGTGGTTAATCATGGGATCTTCTTCCTCCTGATTATGAGGAATATGGGAGAATTCGGAACCCATAAGCTCTTTCGTCTTATGTTCCCGAATGTCGGTTATGGCTCTCATAACAGCTATATGGTAGGCTGTGTTGATTGTCCTGGCTTCCCTCGGCATGACTACGCTCATTCCCAGAGATTCGGGAAGTCGCAGTCCTACCCTACACTTGGCCAATACAGTACCATCATAGTACATGTATTTCTTTACTTGGATCTGGGGATCACACCCAAATTCAAGTAACATGGCTCGTAGAATATCTGCAAGTCCTCCTTCGTATTCACTCAATGTGGAATCCATCACTTTCACGTTTCGTCCGGGACGTGAACTTGCCATGTTGGCTGTAGAAATAGAAAGATTATAAGATTAGTAACAATGCATCATAATAGAGATAATAAAGAATTATCGCACTAAAAGATATGATTGTTGTATTCTCAATTGAATATACACTATATTTTTATAGAATTCTTTACTAGTCCTATTTGACTCCTAACGTTTGGTCCCATTTACTAGGTTCCAACCTAAGGTCAAAGCTTTTGCTCTGATACCAACTGTGGTGACCCTGCATACCACTGCATGTTGTAGTATGCCAGTCGTTGATATAACATTCACGAATTACCATTCCGCAAATATTACATCCCTCAGAGTAGTACAACAGAACATAGCAGGTCCATAACTCATTCATTTATTATTACAACTATCATACACATGTCATCTCGGAGCTCCTCTTGGGTCCTAAGAGGAATACTCCTGGGTTCGAGGCGAACCCAACATAGCTTACAATATAAGAGTCTCATTAAGTTATACATTTATTTCCTCGAGCAGCTAAATACTAAGAGTTCCGGCTGCTTGGTTACTACTACTACTGGATATCTCTAGGCTTGATCTCCTCCGGAAGCCTCCCCGGATCCGTAGACGATGAGGTAGTCTACGCCTTCTATACCTCCCGAGAGGTCTGGTTCTTCATAGCCGATGATCTTGGCTCCTTCATTGTTGTCGTAGTCCTCCTCCAGATGATTCAGACAATCTAAGCATGGGATTTAAGAGTGGTATGAGTACGAGCGTACTCAACAAGTTCATTATAGATAAGAGGTGTTTAATGCACTAGCTACGATATTAGACCAGAAAGTCTAATATCAATGCAAGTTTTGATAAACATTTCTTCAAGAGATTGCTTTTATTCCAAAGAGCTATGTCCGTCAGCCTTCACCGGTTTACTAGAACTTCATGGAGCTCCTTTCCGGCCGCGTTCGCAGTTCCTTATCCCGGAACAGGGAGCGACAGGTCACAGTTCTTTACACTCTGCAGAGGTGTGTTGCTTTACCCATAAGAGATCTTAACCTTGGTGCCAACCGGGCAGCTTTCCTGTTCACACTTCCTTCGGTGTGAGGCCCGGTATAAGGTCATAGCCAATCATATTCCTCCGCTACCTCGCACACCCACCCGTTGTTGCAAACCCCGACCCTGGGTCCTCGTCGGTCCACTTACACCATTTAAGGACGGACCCCGACCACGACAACAGTCTGGGATCGAACCAAACTCCTTCGCCGGTAGCTGCAACCCATCATAGACCACATTACCGTGGGGAATTAGAGTGGGATCCCCACCCTCAAGTTGTTTCGCAAGCCGCAACCGCTATGGTATGCACAGCATAACCGTGGGGACTTAGAATGGGTTCCCCACCCACAAGTTGCTCCGCAAGATACAACTGCTACGGTAAGCGCATCCGTTGATGTACAAGAGGTGGAAATACGATTGACTAGTCCGTCCCATTTCAGATCTTATGGTTAACACGGTTATTACGGCACAAGAATCACTGGCGACATTTGTTGTTTAATCCTAGATGGATATAAACCCTTGCAATGGAACCTCCACCATATCAACACAATCCATGGTTCCATTGCCCACCACTTAGTCATATTCATATTTATGAAAATAGTGGTTTTGGTTTTTATGCAATAGTGATAATCATAGTACTTTGCAAGTAATTTGATAAAAGTACTCAAATGACATGAGCAAGTGATGAACTTGCCTGAACACTGCAAAGTTTTGCAGTTGTATGGTGTGGACTGACCCTTGTCCTCTGGTTCTGAAAAATAGCATCATTGTCCGATAAGGGCAATGGTTAAAGAAGCAATTATGCATGGTTCCAGTTTTAGGGTTTGTCCCCCCCTTCCGATGTCGTTATTATTTCATGTAGGAGGTTATTACTAAGAATAATTTGGGGATACTTGATTTAAAGTATTATACAACCTTGAAATGTTGTCAAGGTGTTTTTAAAGTCCAAATACATTAATGGACTTATTTTTATTATTGAAATTATATGTGTGATTTAAATGATTATTTAAATCATCAAATGAAGACTTAGTTTACTTGTGCTGTTGGTCTTCATTTCAGTCATATAATATTACTGAAATGAAGACTTAGTTTACTGAAATGAAGACTTAGTTTACTTGTGCTGTTGTGCTGCTGCTATGCTACTTGTGCTGTTCAGGTTACTGGCTCTACTGGCCTTGGCCATTGTTGCCCTGGCCATGCCAGTGCTTGCCATTCTTGCTAGATTCTTGCTCTGTGCTTTTGTTCATGTTATTATGCTTCCCTGGCTCAGTACTGTGAGTGATTCTTGCTGTTTAGCAAGTACCAGTGCTGCTTGGTTGGTGATTAGAGATTGTTGGCTCATGGTAGGCTCAGCCTTGCTTAATTGTGGTCCATATACATCAATTCCTTGATGATATGCTTCTGGATACAATCATAAAAATGGTTTATATCATTAACTGTGATTCAATTATTGCTTAGCTGTGGCTGTTTAACTTATATGATTCATGTGTTGATGCCAGTGATGCCCTAGCATGCCCTGGCATGCTCTAGCAAGCTTCTGATGATCATATGTGTAGGATAATGTTGCATAGAAAACAAAAATTTTCCTACGGCGAACACGCAATCCAAGCCAAGATGCAATCTAGAAGACGGTAGCAACGAGGGGGTATCGAGTCTCACCCTTGAAGAGATTCCAAAGCCTACAAGATGAGGCTCTTGTTGCTGCGGTAGACGATCACTTGCCGCTTGCAAAAGCGCGTAGAAGATCTTGATCACGATCGGTTCCGGCGCCACGAACGGGCAGCACCTCCGTACTCGGTCACACGTTCGGTTGTTGATGAAGACGACGTCCACCTCCCCGTTCCAGCGGGCAGTGGAAGTAGTAGCTCCTCTTGAATCCGACAGCACGACGGCGTGGTGTCGGTGGCGGTGAAGAAGTCCGGCGGAGCTTCGCTAAGCTACGCGGGCAATATGGAGGAGAGGGGGGCGGCTAGGGTTTGGGAGGGGGTGGCCGGCCACTCAAGGGGGGCGGCCAGCTTGTGGTCTTTTGGGGTGGCCGGCCCCCTCCCTTGGCCCCTCATTATATAGGTGGATCCCAAGTGTTAGTGTCCAAGTCTTCGAATAAGACCCGAAACCAAAACCTTCCATAAGAGGGGGAAACCTAGCCCAACTAGGACTCCCACCCAAAGGTGGGATTTCCACCTCCCATGTGGGGGGTGGCCGGCCCCCTATGGTGGAGTCCACTTGGGACTCCACCCCATCTAGGGCTGGCCGGCCATGGAGGTGGAGTCGGGACTCCACCTTCCTTGGTGGTTTCTTCCGGACTTTTCTAGAACCTTCTAGAACCTTCCATAGAACCTTCCGCGACATTTTATTTCACATAAAATGACATCCTATATATGAATCTTATTCTCCGGACCATTCCGGAACTCCTCGTGATGTCCGGGATCTCATCCGGGACTCCGAACAAATATTCGAACTCCATTCCATATTCAAGTACTACCATTTCAACATCCAACTTTAAGTGTGTCACCCTACGGTTCGAGAACTATGCGGACATGGTTGAGTACTCACTCCGACCAATAACCAATAGCGGGATCTGGAGATCCATAATGGTTCCCACATATTCAACGATGACTTTAGTGATCGAATGAACCATTCACATATATTACCAATTCCCTTTGTCTCGCGATATTTTACTTGTCCGAGGTTTGATCTTCGGTATCACTCTATACCTTGTTCAACCTTGTCTCCTGACAAGTACTCTTTACTCGTACCGTGGTATGTGGTCTCTTATGAACTCATTCATATGCTTGCAAGACATTAGACGACATTCCACCGAGAGGGCCCAGAGTATATCTATCCGTCATCGGGATGGACAAATCCCACTGTTGATCCATATGCCTCAACTCATACTTTCCGGATACTTAATCCCACCTTTATAGCCACCCATTTACGCAGTGGTGTTTGGTGTAATCAAAGTACCTTTCCGGTATAAGTGATTTACATGATCTCATGGTCATAAGGACTAGGTAACTATGTATCGAAAGCTTATAGCAAATAACTTAATGACGAGATCTTATGCTACGCTTAATTGGGTGTGTCCATTACATCATTCATACAATGACATAACCTTGTTATTAATAACATCCAATGTTCATGATTATGACACTAATCATCCATTAATCAACAAGCTAGTTAAGAGGCATACTAGGGACTTCTTTGTTTGTCTACATATCACACATGTACTAATGTTTCGGTTAATACAATTATAGCATGATATATAAACATTTATCATAAACATAAAGATATAAATAATAACCACTTTATTATTGCCTCTAGGGCATATCTCCTTCAGTCTCCCACTTGCACTAGAGTCAATAATCTAGTTTACATTTGTAAAGATATAACACCTTGGCCTTCTGGTGCTTTATCATGTATTGCTCACGGGAGAGGTTTTTAGTCATCGGATCGACACGCTCGTAAACGTATGTATTTTGTAATTCATTTGCGTCTCAACGCATCACTTATTTCCAAATGAGTTGGCATTATATATGTTTGATCTTCTGGTGGAACCTTAATTCCGCTGTCTGAAATATGTCACTTATATTGTCACACACAATATAGCTTCAAAGTTCTGACTCTGTCGGAACTACACCAAGTTCTCAAAGAACCTCTTGACTTAACATCCTTTGTCATTGTCAAAACAATGACATACTCTGCCTTCTTTTGTAGAATCCGTCACAATATTTAGAACTCTTCTAAATCTAGCATAGACAACTTCTAGCTCATTGTGCTACCTTTTAAACAACACTTCGTCTAATTTGAGATTATATTTTATATGTGACAAAACCAATATCGGTGTAACACTTTACAGCGATTTGTTTGTCATTTCTTCATATAAAAAAATATATATATATCCTTAGTTCTTCTAAAGTACTCAAGGATATTCTTACTGTCGTCCAATGATCATCATATGAATCATTCTGGTATATGCTCATAACACTTTATAGCACATGATATCTGATTGTGTACATATTATTCGTGATCTATAATCACTCATGTGTTTTTACTCATTGAGTGTCAGATACACTCAAGTCTTGTTAAACCTTCACATGACAAGAACATTTTCTTAATATTTCTATATTGAACTACTTCAATATCCATCATATGTACTTTGACTTAAACTTATTTATGTGTTTCAATCTATCTTCATAGATCTTGACACTAAATTTGTTTCGATCCATATCCTTTCATTGAAGTTAATTCTCAATGAAACCTTTTAATCAAGTATATAATTACATCATTTATAACCAACTATATGTCACCTACATAAAGTATTATAAATGTGTCTTAGCGCTCCCACTTAATTTCTTGCAAAAGCAAGCCTCTTCATCATCTCTGATGAAATCAAAAACTCTTTGACTATTTCATCTGGTGAAGATTCCAACTCCGTGATACTTACTTCATCTAATTGAAGCTTGTATAGCTATCTAGTATTCCACGGACCAGCAAAACTCTTGGTTGTATCTTGTATACATACTTCGTTAAGTAGTGTATTTTGCCATCCTACTAGCATATCTCATAAAAGAAATATGTAGTGATTACTAGAATAATCCACATAGACTATAAGCATTGCTACGGAAGATCTAATCTTATCGTATTCAACTCTTTGAATTTTGTCGTAAACAATTTTTCGACAAGTCAAGCTTTCTTCAAGGATATTTCATCCAAGTCTATCAATTTCATAGATCCATTTACTTTCATAAAGTATTCATCTATCTTGGATTTCATGGCGTATAGCCATTTTAACGGAGTCAGGGCCCATCATAGCTTCTTTGTTTGTAGTTGGTTTATCATTGTTCATAATCAATCCTTTGTCCACAAATCATTTATTTGATCACAAAGTAAACCATACCTACAAGGTTCAATATGTACTTCGATTTCCATGGCTAAAACACTTTGTAGTCATGGGAGCCATGATCGTCGTGGCCGCTTCCGAAACAAATTCCGATGCTGCGCTACTCTGATCATTATGCTCAGGTTCATAAACCTTATCAAATTATATTGTCCTCCCACTCAAAAACTTCACTAGAAACAATTTCTTGGAAATAAGAAACATTGACAAACACTTTTGTCTTTGTCTACATAGTGGGAAGAATTCCCAATCAATTCTCTGGGATAACCAACAAAGACATTCATCCGATTTTGGTTGTAAACTTATTTACTTATGCTATGCATACCAAAATTTTAAGAAAAGACTATTAGGATTCATACCCATACCATAACTCGTATGGTGTCATTTCAACGGATCATGATGATGCTCTATTAAGTGTAAAAGCGGTAGTCACTAAAGCATAATCCACAAAAATATAATGGCGTCATAATATTTTATCTCATCATTAATCCAACAAGGTTTGGATACATCTCTCGGATACTTCATCATCACTATGATACTCCAAGAAACGTGAGTTGTAGAACAATTTCATAACTCTCTTAGATGTTCGCTAAAACTCGTAATTCAAATATTTCCACCATGATCCAATCATAGATACTTGACTTTTCTATTACGATGATTTCTACTTCATGCTGAAATTTATTTGAATCCATTCAAAATGTTTCAAATTTTTCCTTATTGAATATATCCACATATATACTCAATTCATTGTTTGAAAGTTTTCATGAAGTAGAAGAATCTCCCGCACACAACTATGCCCCCTGAACCACATACATCATCATGTATTTTTCACTAAGTTAGTTGCCCGTTCAACTTTTGGCCTATGAACGGTATTTTAATCATTCTCTTTAGAAAAGATTTGCAAGCGCCAAATGATTCAAAAATCAAATGACTCCGAAAATCCATTTGCATGGAGTTCCTTCATGCGTTCCTTTCTAACATGACCTAAATGGCGGTTCCACAAATAAGTGGAATTCAAATCATTTGCCTTATGGCATTTTAGCGTCAGTGTTATGTATGTGTGTTTCACCATTAAGATTTATAATAACTTATCCATCGTACATGGAGTAATGTCATAATTTAAACAACTCATTGTTTTTATTTGACCAGAGCAAAATAACAATTTATTAAGCTCTTTATTATAAATTCTAAGGGCTAGATAGAATGCCAATGACGAACATAATAACACTTTATTTTGTTCCTGACGTGCATTCCTATCATATTCCTTGTCAGTCACTTAGGCCATTGTATTCTTGTATTGCATTGTTTTGTATGACACTTCATACCAACCAATATAGTACTAATACCCAAGAATTTCATAGTGTGAGTTAACTAGGAATACAACCATAACATGTATATCATTTATATACACCTGAGCTAGACTTTCTAGTCTTCTCTTTTCTTTTTGCCAAAATATCTTTTGTAGTTTCTCTTTTAGCTTTCCTCATTATTCAGAAAAACACTTCAACATCATTAACTTCTAGGTTTGTTGGTCAAATACCAATAACCTTGAGGTTCTTACTTTGAAGTTGATCATCATATGACAAGTGTTCCAGATTTCATTATTAGTAACTTTGTAATATGATGAACAATTTCACTCATAATTTTATCCATCATATCATGACGACTTTCCGAGACCATGTCTGTACATGCTAGGCTCGTAAAGTTTTAACCTTGGTATTTGCATGTGCAAATCTAGCTTGCACCCGTTTTATGCACACGTAGAATCTATCACACCCGATCATCACGTAATGCTTCGAAACGACGAGTCTTAGTAACGGTGCATATTTAAGGATGGTCACTTCATGGATATGCGAATATCGTTAGTGCCCCAATAGTTGGAGGATTGTGACGCCTTGCGTCTTCAACCTTCGTACATTCCCATAAAACTTATGAGTTTATGTAGTCTCACCAAACTTTATTCTATCATCTTGCAATAAGGTCTTAGATATCACATATATCTCATACCTTGATTATTTCTGAAAACTAAATTTTCAGCTCCATACTTTTCAAACAGATTTGAACTTCAAGTTTCACGGAGACAAGATAACTTTAGGTACTAATTGAAACCATAGCTCTTTGAATCAACAATGTGAGGTTTACTAAAAGTTTGCAATAGGACTTAATCAATTCTTGATTCTTTAACAATACGGTACCAATCCGTAAAGTTTCTTGTCAGATTTTAACAAGGTATTTCTATCTCAATTACAAGACTAGCGCATGGTAGAAAACGGATGCCAATACTACAAAAATAATTCAAAATACTACTCAGACTATGTTTATGATAATTAGTTCATGTTTTAATCTAATTACTAATGAACTCCCACTTAATACAACATCCCTCATAGTTGTTAAGTGGTACACGATCCAAATTCACTACACCAAAAACCGATCATCACGTGAGATGATGTAGCTTCAATGGTGAACATCAACATGTTGATCATATCATCCATATGACTCGTGTTCAACCTTTCGGTTTCCGTTGTCCTGAGGCCATGTCTGTACATGCTAGGCTCGTCAAGCAAACCCAAGTATTCCGCGTGTGCAACATGGCTTACACCCGTTGTATGTGAATCGTTGAATCTATCACATCCGATCATCACGAGATGCTTCGAAACGACGAACTCATATAACGGTGCATACGAGGGGAGAACACTTTATTATCTTGATATTAATGTGAGGGATCATCTTATAATGCTACCGTCGCGTTCTAAGCAAAATAAGATGCATAAAAGGATTAACATCACATGCAGTTCATATGTGATATGATATGGCCCTTTTGTCTTTGCGCCTTCGATCTTCATCTCTAAAGCACGGACATGATCTCCATCATCAACGGGCATGATCTCCATCATCGTCGGCGTAGCGTCAAGGTTCATGGCGCCAGCTTCATGGTTGTTCACCTCATGTAGCAACTATTACAACTACTTTGAAATACTACTCAACATGAAAATTAAAGACAACCATAAGGCTCCTGCCGGTTGCCACAATACAATAATGATCATCTCATACATATTCATCATCACATTATGGCCATATCACATCACCAAACCCTGCAAAAACAAGTTAGACGTCTCTAATTTGGTTTGCATATTTTACGTGGTTTAGGGTTTTCGAGAGAGATCTAATCTACCTACGAACATGAACCACAACAGTGATACTAATGTTGTCAATAGAAGAGTAAATTGAATCTTCACTATAGTAGGAGAGACAGACACCCGCAAAGCCTCTTATGCAATACAAGTTGCATGTCGAACGAGGAACAAGTCTCATGAACGCGGTCATGTAAAGTTAGTCCGAGCCGCTTCATCCCACTATGCCACAAAGATGCAAAGTACTCAAACTAAAGATAACAAGAGCATCAACGCCCACAAAAACATTGTGTTCTACTCGTGCAACCATCTATGCATAGACACGGCTCTGATACCACTGTAGGATAACGTTGCATAGAAAACAAAAATTTTCCTACGGCGAACACGCAATCCAAGCCAAGATGCAATCTAGAAGACGGTAGCAACGAGGGGGTATCGAGTCTCACCCTTGAAGAGATTCCAAAGCCTACAAGATGAGGCTCTTGTTGCTGCGGTAGACGATCACTTGCCGCTTGCAAAAGCGCGTAGAAGATCTTGATCACGATCGGTTCCGGCGCCACGAACGGGCAGCACCTCCGTACTCGGTCACACGTTCGGTTGTTGATGAAGACGACGTCCACCTCCCGTTCAAGCGGGCAGCGGAAGTAGTAGCTCCTCTTGAATCCGACAGCACGACGGCGTGGTGTCGGTGGCGGTGAAGAAGTCCGGCGGAGCTTCGCTAAGCTACGCGGGCAATATGGAGGAGAGGGGGGCGGCTAGGGTTTGGGAGGGGGTGGCCGGCCACTCAAGGGGGGCGGCCAGCTTGTGGTCTTTTGGGGTGGCCGGCCCCCTCCCTTGGCCCCTCATTATATAGGTGGATCCCAAGTGTTGGTGTCCAAGTCTTCGAATAAGACCCGAAACCAAAACCTTCCATAAGAGGGGGAAACCTAGCCCAACTAGGACTCCCACCCAAAGGTGGGATTTCCACCTCCCATGTGGGGTTGGCCGGCCCCCTATGGTGGAGTCCACTTGGGACTCCACCCCATCTAGGGCTGGCCGGCCATGGAGGTGGAGTCCCATGTGGACTCCACCTTCCTTGGTGGTTTCTTCCGGACTTTTCTAGAACCTTCTAGAACCTTCCATAGAACCTTCCGCGACATTTTATTTCACATAAAATGACATCCTATATATGAATCTTATTCTCCGGACCATTCCGGAACTCCTCGTGATGTCCGGGATCTCATCCGGGACTCCGAACAAATATTCGAACTCCATTCCATATTCAAGTACTACCATTTCAACATCCAACTTTAAGTGTGTCACCCTACGGTTCGAGAACTATGCGGACATGGTTGAGTACTCACTCCGACCAATAACCAATAGCGGGATCTGGAGATCCATAATGGTTCCCACATATTCAATGATGACTTTAGTGATCGAATGAACCATTCACATATATTACCAATTCCCTTTGTCTCGCGATATTTTACTTGTCCGAGGTTTGATCTTCGGTATCACTCTATACCTTGTTCAACCTCGTCTCCTGACAAGTACTCTTTACTCGTACCGTGGTATGTGGTCTCTTATGAACTCATTCATATGCTTGCAAGACATTAGACGACATTCCACCGAGAGGGCCCAGAGTATATCTATCCGTCATCGGGATGGACAAATCCCACTGTTGATCCATATGCCTCAACTCATACTTTCCGGATACTTAATCCCACCTTTATAGCCACCCATTTACGCAGTGGTGTTTGGTGTAATCAAAGTACCTTTCCGGTATAAGTGATTTACATGATCTCATGGTCATAAGGACTAGGTAACTATGTATCGAAAGCTTATAGCAAATAACTTAATGACGAGATCTTATGCTACGCTTAATTGGGTGTGTCCATTACATCATTCATACAATGACATAACCTTGTTATTAATAACATCCAATGTTCATGATTATGAAACTAATCATCCATTAATCAACAAGCTAGTTAAGAGGCATACTAGGGACTTCTTTGTTTGTCTACATATCACACATGTACTAATGTTTCGGTTAATACAATTATAGCATGATATATAAACATTTATCATAAACATAAAGATATAAATAATAACCACTTTATTATTGCCTCTAGGGCATATCTCCTTCAATATGATCATCAGTTGCTTGTAAAAGCTACTGTGTTTCTTCAGTGCTTCAATTCTGTTCAATCTATGATGTATGTGTATTACACAGGCTGGTCCTGGTGTGTGCTGGTGCTTACTTAAGCAGTAGCTGTTGCTTGCAATGATCCATTGGATCATCAGCAAAGCCCTGGTGCTTTGATTTATTTGTTTTGTTCACTTATCTGTATTGCCTGAATTTTACTGAAGTGGATAAGTGATGTGAGCTGCTTTGCAGTTGTGATCATCCTATTAAATGTGCTAGGGCTAGATGGATGTCAACACTCAGTTGTGTACCCTAGCCCTTTACTGAATCCAAATGGATAATGATGTGTAGGTTCTTGTGCTGGCTCAGGGTTGAGGTGGCCCTGGCAGCACTTGTGATGCTGTCATGGTTGCTCCCCTCTCTGTGACTTACTATGATTTATGATTGCTTGCTGGATTGGGATAACTGTTCACTGGCTTGATCCAATATTGGACTTCCAGTGACCCTTTGATGTTGACAAAGTATATAGACAAGAATTTTTCTATAGTCTGATGGCATAAATAGCTGTAGGTGCTAAGTGTGTGGCTAGGCTAGCTGTGACTTCATCTTTTGCTGGATTTCTTCAGTTATGCATTGATTTGCATAACTGCTGTTCCCATAGGATGATTGCCTAGTGGTCTATGCCCAAATTTGCTTGCACCAAATGGCTTTACAGCCAAATGATGATACAAACAGGGTATCCTACCCTTCTGTGCTTCTGTGATGCATTGGATGCTTATTTATGAGCAAAGCATGTGTTTGCTCAGGTTCTTTTGTGTATACCTCACTCCAGCTCCTAGAAAATGGGTGTTGGTGTAGAGGATTTCTTCAGTGTGGTGATGATGCTTGCCCTGCTCCTCCTTGCAATCTTGTGGTGTTTGATTCAGTGCTGTGGTGAGTTAGGCAGGTTGAACAGGAGTGGCTGTTCTTCCTGTTCTTGATGTGCTTGTGTTCTTACCCTGGAGATTCTGTCGATGAATAGCTAGGGTTTGGCTCTGAAAAGTTTATATTTGGTGCTCCCTTGCTCTCCCTGGTCGACAGCTTGGTCTGGCACACTATGTGACTCACTGCTGGTGTGTGTGTGTGTGTTGTGCTACATGCACACTCAATGGCTTGGTGTTGAGCATGCACACAGGCTGTGTGAGCTGCTTGTGTGTGTGTATATACCAGATACTTGGTATCTGGCATGTGCTTGGCTGTGAGATGATCAGCTCGGCAGAGCTGATCTATATCTTCTCATTTTCATTATTCTACTAACCTGCCAATTGGCATTGCCACTTGGCACAATGTTCTTTTTGTGTGATTTCTATGCAGGGATCATGAAATTGATCAAGATGAAGATCTTCAAGCTCAAGATTAACTTGTAGCTTAGGATATATTTTTCTTACTTGTAATTTTCTTTTTTCTTTTTCTATTTAAGCAATTCTTGTAATGTGTTGTATTATTCATTTATTTTCTTAATGAATATTGTAATGACAATGTAAATTGTGTGATGATCAATAAAGCTCAAAGTTTTCTCTAATGAGCTTTACTTTATTTTAATTGTTCAAATTGTTTATTATTTATAATTTACTTAATGAATTTCCTCATAATTGAATTTATGAGATGTTTATTTGATGTTTGAATTTGAAATTCAAATTCAACTTAGGTTTGAATTCAATCATGCAACTTAAGTTGTGATGCAAACTCTCCCCTCTCTTCTCAAAACCCTAGTTTAGTTAGATGAGAAACAAGTTTGTCGCACTCTCGAAACCCTAACCCTGTAAGGTGTCGAGAGAGAAACTTGTCCCCCTCCGATGCAGTTTTTGTTTAAAAGCGCGAAATTTCCCCAGAATTTACCATGCAATGCACATCCCTTTCTAAAATCTACCCCTCGATCGTCTCTAAACCTGGGACATTACATAGAGCTATATGTGTATGAAAGCTCTCCAATGGAACTAGTGGGGGTGCATCCAACTTGGTTGCTCACGAAGACCTAGAGCACTTTTGAGGAGGCTCATCATTGGAATATACAACCCAAGTTCTATAGTGTAAATTCCCCACATAGTTATACTAGTAAAACATGAAAACTCTCTCATATGAATGTAGGTGCTGAACATGAGCACAAATGATGACTATGAATAATGCGGGTGCTAAAACATGAGCACAAGTGTGGATAGAAGATAGTAATGCTGCCCCCTTTTTTCTTTATTCCCTTTTTTTCTTTTTTTTTTCTTTTTCTTTTTTTTCTTTCTTTTCATTTTTTTCTTTCTTCTTTTTTTTTTCTTTTTGATGGCCTCCACGGCTCTTTTCATTTTTAGGGGCAACATCCTAATATGACAACACACTTTTTGGTACAAATAACTCATAATGAATGAAACATGATGTATGAAACTGTATGCCTCTGCCAGTGTAGCAGGATGTGCAATGATCTAGCGTAACATGGGTAAACCACACATCAGCTGTATATGATCATGCAAAGCAATATATAAATAATAAATGACAACATGGCATGTAATGTAAAAATGGATGTTGCATGGCAATATATCTCGGAACAGCTATGGAAATGCTGTGGTAGGTAGGTATGGTGGCTGTTTTGAGGAGATGTATGGGCTTATGTGTAGGAGAACAAGAGAAAGTTCTCCCACGGGTTTGGATGTACCGGCGAAGTATGCACAATTCTCAATGTGAGCAAAATGCAATGCACAGTACCGAAGAGGCTAGCAAATTTGGATGGTGGAAGTGCCAAAAACCGTAGCTTAACATTAGTCAAAAAGAACTCACAAGCTTATTGCAAACAACTAGCAGGTTCATCATTAAGAGCATGATTAAAATTTACTCCAAGGAGGGCCGTTCACGGTGGTACAAGTACCCCGCTAGCTCCCTCGACCTTCAGCACAACTTAGTTATTACGATGAACTCTCAGACATGGAAAGCTATCAAGTCCAACTACGCCTTCAACTATTTAAATAGAGTTTGTAGTACGGCACAAGCTTAAAGACAACAATCCACTACTAATTTTAACTCATTTATCCAGCAAGCCTTACCATCTAAATATCTCAAAACATTTGCAAAGAATCAAGTTATCAAAGCTCAATGTTCTACAAGTATTTTATTATACACTACCACATGCAACATTTCCCGTTTCCAACCATACAACAATTTAACGAAGAAGAAACTTTGCCATGAATATTATGAGTAAAGCCTAAGGACATACTTGTCCATATGCTACAGCGGAGCGTGTCTCTCTCCCACAAAGTGAATGCTGGGATCCATTTTATTCAAACAAAACAAAAACAAAAACAAACCGACGCTCCAAGCAAAGCACATAAGCTGTGATGGAATAAAAATATAGTTTCAGGGGAGGAACCTAATAATGGTGTCGATGAAGAAGGGGATGCCTTGGGCATCCCCAAGCTTAGACGCTTGAGTCTTCTTGATATATGCAGGGGTGAACCACCGGGGCATCCCCAAGCTTAGAGCTTTCACTCTCCTTGATCATGTTGTATCATCTCCCTCTCTTGATCCTTGAAAACTTCCTCCACACCAAACTTAGAACAACTCATTAGAGGGTTAGTGCACAATCAAAATATACATGTTCAGAGGTGACATAATCATTATTAACACTTCTGGACATTGCACAAAGCTACTGAAAGTCAATGGAATCGAAATATCCATCGAACATAACAAAACTGGCAATGCGAAATAAAAGGCAGAATCTGTCAAAACAGAACAGTTTGTATTGACGAATTTTATTGAGCCACCAGACTTGCTCAAATGAAAATGCTAAAATTGAATGAAAGTTGCATACATATCTGAGGATCACTCACGTAAATTGGCATAATTTTCTGAGTTACCTACAGAGAATTTTGCCCAGATTCGTGACAGCAAAGAAATCTGTTTCTGCGCAGTAATCCAAATCTAGTATGAACTTTACTATCAACGACTTTACTTGGCACAATAAAATACTAAACTAAGATAAGGAGAGGTTGCTACAGTAGTAAACAACTTCCAAGACACAAATATAAAACAAAGTACTGTAGTAAAAACCATGGGTTGTCTCCCATAAGCGCTTTTCTTTAACGCCTTTCAGCTAGGCGCAGAAAGTGTGTATCAAGTATTATCAAGAGACGAGGTATTGTTATCACAAGCTCCCCCATCCGTAGTGGTTCTAAGGGCTTTGTCAATTTTAGGCCTATAATAATATTTCTTTGGTTTAGGCACTTTAGAGACATACATAACTTTTGCTCCTTACCCACATAAGCTTTCTCCTTATATTTAAGAGAAGAAAATGTTGAACCCAAGGTTCCCATAGCTTTTTCAAGTTCGCCAATCCTATTGGTTTGATCATCATGGACAACACAAGTTCCTAGGACACTAATTCTTTCATCAATTCCTCCTAAGGATTTATCAAGTTCATCAGTTTTATCAAGTAACATTTCCAATTTAGTTTCAACACTTGGAAAAAATTTCTCTATGGTTTCCAATTTTTTCATAACATCTTCAAGAGAGATTTCAGTTTTAACTTCATCAACAGGGGGTATTCCAAATAGACTCTCAATAATGCAACTAGCTTCTAATGCAGGAGTACTTAGGAAGTTACCTTTCGCGAGACTATCAAGAACATACCTATTCCAGCTAGAGACACCAACATAAAAATTCCTGAGTAGGATAGTGGTGGAGTGTTTCTTAGTGCACCTATTATGGGCATCACTAATTCTATACCAAGCATCTCTTAAACATTCTCCCCCTCGTTGCTTAAACGTACGAACTTCAACTTCAGGATTACTCATTTTAGCAGTAGTAAATAAAACAAACTAGATAAAGTAAATGCAAGTAACTAATTTTTTTTTGTGTTTTTGATTTAGCAAACAAGATGGCAAATAAAGTAAAACTAGCAACTAATTTTTTTGTATTTTGATTTAGTGCAGCAAACAAAGTAGTAAATAAAACTAAGCAAGACAAAAACAAAGTAAAGAGATTGAGATGTGGAGACTCCCCTTGCAGCGTGTCTTGATCTCCCCGGCAACGGCGCCAGAAAAAGAGCTTGATACGCGTACAGCACGCGTCCGTTGGGAACCCCAAGAGGAAGGTGTGATGCGTACAGCGGCAAGTTTTCCCTCAGTATGAAACCAAGGTTTATCGAACCAGTAGGAGCCAAGAAGCACGTTGAAGGTTGATGGCGGCGAGATGTAGTGCGGCGCAACACCAGGGATTCCGGCGCCAACGTGGAACCTGCACAACACAAACCAAGTACTTTGCCCCAACGAAACAGCGAGGTTGTCAATCTCACCGGCTTGCTGTAACAAAGGATTAGATGTATAGTGTGGATGATGATTGTTTGCAGAAAAACAGTAGAACATTATTGCAGTAGATTGTATTTCAGTAAAAAGAATTGGACTGGGGTCCACAGTTCACTAGAGGTGTCTCTCCCATAAGATAAACAGCATGTTGGGTGAACAAATTACAATTGGGCAATTGACAAATAAAGAGGGCATGACCATGCACATACATATTATGATGAGTATTGTGAGATTTAATTGGGCATTACGACAAAGTACATAGACCGCTATCCAAAGATGCATCTATGCCTAAAAAGTCCACCTTCAG
This sequence comes from Lolium perenne, assembly GCF_019359855.2. Classification (NCBI taxonomy): domain Eukaryota; kingdom Viridiplantae; phylum Streptophyta; class Magnoliopsida; order Poales; family Poaceae; genus Lolium; species Lolium perenne. The sequence continues at coordinate 35,146,932 of NC_067250.2, forward strand.
GTTATCATCCGAACCCCCTCCAGTATTAAGTTGCTAACAACAGACAATTGCATTAAGTATTGCGCGTAATGTAATCAGTGACTACATCCTCGAACATAGCACCAATGTTTTATCCCTAGTGGCAACAGCACATCCATAATCTTAGAGATTTCTGTCACTTCCCCAGATTCACGGAGACATGAACCCACTATCGAGCATAAATACTCCCTCTTGGAGTTACAAGCATCTACTTGGCCAGAGCATCTACTAGTAACGGAGAGCATGCAAGATCATAAACAACACATAGATATAAATTGATAATCAACATAACATGGTATTCTCTATTCATCGGATCCCAACAAACACAACATATAGAATTACAGATAGATGATCTTGATCATGTTCGGCAGCTCACAAGACCCGACAATTAAGCACAATGGGGAGAAGACAACCATCTAGCTACTGCTATGGACCCATAGTCCAGGGGTAGACTACTCACACATCACTCCGGAGGCGACCATGGCGGCGTAGAGTCCTCCGGGAGATGATTCCCCTCTCCGGCAGGGTGCCGGAGGCGATCTCCTGAATCCCCGAGATGGGATTGGCGGCGGCGGCGTCTCTGGAAGGTTTTCCGTATCGTGGCTCTCGGTACTGGGGGTTTCGCGACGAAGGCTATTTGTAGGCGGAAGGGCAGGTCAAGGGGCGTCACGAGGGGCCCACACCATAGGTCGGCGCGGCCAGGGCTTGGGCCGCGCCGCCCTATGGTGTCGCCACCTCGTGGCCCCACTTCGTCTCCTCTTCGGTCTTCTGGAAGCTTCGTGGCAAAATAGGACCCTGGGCGTTGATTTCGTCCAATTCCGAGAATATTTCCTTACTAGGATTTCTGAAACCAAAAACAATGAAAACAAAGAATCGGCACTTCGGCATCTTGTTAATAGGTTAGTTCCAGAAAATGCACGAATATGACATAAAGTGTGCATAAAACATGTAGATATCATCAATAATGTGGCATGGAACATAACAAATTATCGATACGTCGGAGACGTATCATTCATCACGAAGTTCTTGTAACTTGGTGGCAGTGATTGAAGGACACGATGAATACCCAGCTGGTTAGGGATCATCATCCCCAAGTCACTGAGCTTTTTCGCATGTCCGGACATGGCGAACATGTGCTCACTAACGGATCTGCCCTCTTCCATCATGCAGCTAAAGAACTGCTTCGAGGGCTCATAGCTCTCCACGGCCGCATGAGTCTCAAAGATAAGTTTGAGCTCACGCATCATCTCACAGGGGTCGTGGTGCTCAAAACACTTTTGGAGCTCAGCCTCTAAGCTGCACAAGATGGCACACTGAACTTTGGAGTACCGAGTTGCCCGAGTCTCATAAACATTCTTTATGTCCTCGGACACTGCAGGAGGTGGTGGGGGACCTAGCGGTGCATCGAGCACATATTGCAGGCTTCCACCAGTGAGGAAAATCCTCACATGACGGAACCAGCTGAAGTTGCTACCATTGCCCTTAAGCTTTTCTTTCTCTAGGAACTGGTTAAAATTGATGGAGGGGGGCGCCATGATCTACAACATATTTGCAAAGAGTTTAGACTAAGTTTATGATAAATTGAGTTCAATTTTAATTCTGAAATTAACTAGGTGAACTCCCACTTAAAACAACATCCCTCGCATTGTCTTAGTGATTACACGAACCAAATCCACTACACCAAGTCCGATCTTCACGAGAAAAGATGTAGCTTCAAAGGCGAACACTCAAAGTGTTCATCATATCATTCATATGACTCATGCTCTACCTTTCGGTATCCCGTGTTCCGAGACCATGTCTGTACATGCTAGGCTCGTCAAGGCAACCTTGGTATCCGCGTGTGCAAATCTGGCTTGCACCCGTTGTATGCACATGTAGAGTCTATCACACCCGATCATCACGAGATGCTTCGAAACGACAAGTCTTAGCAACGGTGCATACTAAGGATGAACACTTTATTATCTTGATATTTAGTGAGAGGGATCATCTTATAATGCTACCGTCGCGATCTAAGCAAAATAAGATGCATAAAAGGATTAACATCACATGCAATTCATAATGTGTGATATGATATGGCCTTTCTTCTTTGTGCTTTTGATCTCCATCTCAAAGCACGGACATGATCTCCATCATCACCAGCATGGTGTCAAGGTCAGTGGCGCCGCTTCATGGTTGTCCATCACTTATAGCTACTATAACAACTACTTGAAATAAAGCTATTACATGGTGAATAGACACGCAGGTCTTTAACAAAAATTAAAGACAACCATTAGGCTCCTGCCGGTTGCCATAATACAATAATGAACATCTCATACATCAAATATAATCATCATCACAACATGGCCATATCACATCACCAAACCCTGCAAAAACAAGTTAGACGCCTCTAATTTGGTTTGCATATTTTACGTGGTTTAGGGTTTTCGAGTAAGATCCAATCTACCTACGAACATGAACCACAACGGTGATACTAGTGTTGACAATAGAAGTGCAAATTACAATCTTCACTATGGTGGGAGAGACAGACACCCGCAAAGCCACTTATGCAATACAAGTTGCATGTCAAGCGTGGAGCAAGTCTCATGAGACGCGGTCATGTAAAGTTAGCCCGGGCCGCTTCATCCCACCATCCCGCAAGAAGCAAAGTACACAAACTAAAGCAACAACAGCATCACCGCCCACAAAACCATTGTGTTCTACTCGTGCAACAGATCTATGCATAGACATGGCTCTGATACCACTGATGGGTTCGATGCATGGAAAACAAAAAATTTCCTACCGCATAGACGAATAAATCCAAGATCTAATCTATGGAAAAGCCAAGATCTAATCTACAAGATTGAATCAACGAGATGGAGATGAGACTAACCCTCGAAGATTCCAAAGCCTACGAGATTAATCTCGTTGTTGGTGTAGACGATCGTCCCCGGTGCTGCAATCCGGCAACACTTCCGTACTCGGTCGCGCGTACGGTGTCGATGAAGCCCTTCCTCTCCCCGTTCCAGCGGGCAGCGGAGGTGTGGTAGATCCCCTCGGAATCCCAGCAGCACGACGGCGTGGTGGTGGAGGTGGAGGAGAAGTTCCTGCAGGGCTTCGCCAAGCCTGCGCAGGAAGAAGGAGGAGGGAGAGAGGGGCGGCTAGGGCTTGGGGGGATGATGTGCTGCGCCCCAGCCCTCCCCTCCCTCTTATATAGGCGTGGGGGGGCTGCCTTGGCCCCTCCTCCAAGCCCAAGGGTCGGCCAAAACAAAGGGGGGGAACTTCCCCCCAAGTTAAGTCCCTATTTTCAAGGGATTTGATCTTATCCACTTGGTACAGCCACATGGGCCTTGGGGGGCTGGTATGCATGGCCCATGTGGGCCTATGCGACCCCTCCGGTCCATGTTGGTCGTCCGGGATAGGTGGGCCCCACTATGGTACCCTCCGGAACCTTCTAGAACCTCCGATACAATACCGAAAAATCCTGAACTTTTCCGGTAACCCTGAAAATGACTTCCCATATATGAATCTTATTCTCCGGACCATTCCGGACCTCCTCGTGATGTCCTGGATCCCATCCGAGACTCCGAACAAACTTCGGTCTCCATCTCATATTCCGAATCTACTTATGCGACATCGAACCTTAAGCGCGTCACCCTACGGTTCGCGAACTATGTAGACATGGTCGAGACTCATCTCCGAGCAATAACCAATAGCGGGATCTGGAGATCCATAATGGCTCCCACATATTCAACGATAACTTAGTGATCGATTGAACCGTTTACATACGATACCGATTCCCTTTGTCACGCGATACTTTACTTGTCCAAGGTTCGATCATCGGTATCTCCATACCTTGTTCAACCTCGTTACCGACAAGTACTCTTTACTCGTACCGTGGTATGCCATCTCTTGTGATGTTAATCACATGCTTGCAAGCTAATCAGACGACGTGCCACCGAGAGGGCCCAGAGTGTATCTATCCGTCATCAGGATGGACAAATCCCACTATTGATCCATATGCCTCAACTCACACTTTCCGAATACTTAATCCCATCTTTATAACCACCCATTTACGCAATGGTGTTTGATGTAATCAAAGTACCCTTCCGATGTAAGTGATTTACATGATCTCATGGTCGAAAGACTTAGGCAACTATGTATCGAAAGCTTATAGCAAATGAACTTAATGACTTGATCTTATGCTACTCTTATTTGGGTGTGTGTCCATTATATCATTCAACTAATGACATAACCTTGTTATTAATAACATCCAATGTTCATGATCACGAAACCATGATCATCTATTAATCAACAAGCTAGTTATACAAGAGGCTTACTAGGGACTTCTTGTTGTTTACATAACACACATGTATCAATGTTTCGGTTAATACAATTATAGCATGGTATGCAAACATTTATCATAAACATAAAGATATTATAATAACCACTTTATTATTGCCTCTTGGGCATATCTCCAACATGGTGACTTGTGACTCGAATTTGAAATGTGACTTTGACTTTTGAATCACAATAGAGTTGTGGGAATGACACTAATATTCCCACTTGAGTTAAGTTAGGCAAATGAAGAGTCTTTGTTTACTAATTTCTTATGAAATAAAACTGGCTTTATGCAAATGAACCTAGAGTTTAGAATCCTCTTACTCAAACTGTTAGTACTTACACTAGTATTAGTTTGCGAGTACTTTAAAGTACTCATGGCTGTGTCCCTGGCTATTCAAATGGCCAGACTATGAAGAGGAGCACCACTACCAGGAAGACGGACAACAGGACGTCTATGATAACTAGGACTACTCCTGACGTCAAAAGTTGCCTGTGGAATAGATGGACTCTACTACGTACTCCCGCTATGTGGTATGTATTTGATCCTTAGATCAATTGTTGTAATGAGACTGGATCATGTGATCCTTTTTGATGTAAGACTATTATGGTGTTGTAATGAATGATGTGCTGTGATATGAACTTATTATGTCTCGTAAAAACAATCTTCTTGGGATTGCGATGTATGACATAATAGGCATCTGGACTTAAAAATCCGGGTGTTGACAGGTGATACGTCTCAAACGTATCTATAATTTCTTATGTTTCATGCTACTTTTATGATGATACTCACATGTTTTATACACACTTTATGTCATTATTATGCATTTTCCGGCACTAACCTATTGACAAGATGCCGAAGAGCCAGTTGCTGTTTTCTGCTATTTTTGGTTTCAGAAATCCTACAAAGGAAATATTCTCGGAATTGGACGAAATCAACGCCCAGGATCTTATTTTTCCACGAAGCTTCCAGAAGACCGAAGAGGATACGAAGTGGGGCCACGAGGTGGCGACACACCAAGGCGGCGCGGCCAAGGAGGGGCCCGCGCCGCCCTAGTGTGTGGTCCCCTCGTGACGCCTCCAACCCTACCCTTCCGCCTACTTAAAGCCTTCGTCGCGAAAACCCCAGTACCGAGAGCCACGATACGGAAAACCTTCCAGAGACGCCGCCGCCGCCAATCCCATCTCGGGGGATTCACGAGATCGCCTCCGGCACCCTGCCGGAGAGGGGAATCATCTCCCGGAGGACTCTTCATCGCCATGATCGCCTCCGGATTGATGTGTGAGTAGTTCACCCCTGGACTATGGGTCCATAGCAGTAGCTAGATGGTTGTCTTCTCCTCATTGTGCTATCATTGTTCGATCTTGTGAGCTGCCTATCATGATCAAGATCATCTATTTGTAATGCTACATGTTGTGTTTGTTGGGATCTGATGAATATGGAATACTATGTTATGTTGATTATCAATATATCATATATGTGTTGTTTATGATCTTGCATGCTCTCCGTTGCTAGTAGAGGCTCTGGCCAAGTTGATACTTGTAACTCCAAGAGGGAGTATTTATGCTCGATAGTGGGTTCATGCCTCCATTAAATCTGGGACAGTGACAGAAAGTTCTAAGGTTGTGGATGTGCTGTTGCCACTAGGGATAAAACATCAATGCTTTGTCTAAGGACATTTGTGGTCATTACATTACGCACCATACTTAATGCAATTGTCTGTTGTTTGCAACTTAATACTGGAAGGGTGCGGATGCTAACCCGAAGGTGGACTTTTTAGGCATAGATGCATGCTGGATAGCGGTCTATGTACTTTGTCGTAGTGCCCAATTGAATTTCACACTACTCATCATGATATGTATGTGCATTGTTATGCCCTCTTTATTTGTCAATTGCCCAACTGTAATTTGTTCACCCAACATGCTATTTCTTATTGGAGAGACACCACTAGTGAACTGTGGACCCCGGTCCATTCTTTTACATCGAAATACAATCTACTGCAAACATTGTTCTTTACTCTTCTTCGCATACAAACATCATTTTCCACACCATACATTTAATCCTTTGTTACAGCAAGCCGGTGAGATTGACAACCTCACTGTTAAGTTGGGGCAAAGTATTTGGATTGTGTTGTGCAGGTTCCACGTTGGCGCCGGAATCCCCGGTGTTGCGCCGCACTACACTCCGCCACCAACAACCTTCACGTGCTCCTTGACTCCTACTGGTTCGATAACCTTGGTTTCTTACTGAGGGAAAACTTGCTGCTGTACGCATCACACCTTCCTCTTGGGGTTCCCAACGGGCGTGTGCTTGACGCGTCATCAACAGGAGAGAGCTCAAACCTTGCATGCATTGCATCGTGTTTCTTGGTTGTTCTTGGTTCTTATCCATGAGATGTTTTAGAGCTTGTGTTCTGACAAGCTCTAGCTCATCGGAAATGGATTTCGGATGCATCTCATGTTGCGTGCTCGAGTTGGATGATTTTCCTGGTTTACCGTATTGAGAGGTTGCACCTCTAATTCCATAAAAAATCATCCCCCTCTTTTTCTAGGGATAGCTCTTGTCGTCCTCTTCCCAACAAAATTGGTTTTGTCCCAATCAAAGTTCCAATCTTGAGATATTGCATTTCTCGTATCGCTGTTCTTTGTAAAAGTCAAAGGGAAACAAGGTCTCCGCATGCCCGGTAGTACCGGTACCAAGAGCGGTAGTACCGCTATTCCTATTGGTATCGGTCACTCGTACCGCTGCATCACACGAGGGAATGGCTAGCAGCAGGCATGCCTGCACCTTGACGGTAACTTGACCGGTAGTACCGCTCCCAAGCGGTACTTCCGACCAGGTACTGGTTTGGTACCAGTCATGCAAGATACGACACTTCCACCCTGGTACCGCTATGGTACTGGGAGGATTCCAGAGCTTCCAGAGACCCTTCCGGTACCTCAGCGGTACCTGAAGCGGTAGTACCGGTTGGGCTCTACGTGTCAGCTCTGCAAGCCAGTCCCAGACCCAGAGCGGTAGTACCGCTCCGAGGAGCGGTAGTACCGGTCGTGCGGCAACTGGGCATAACGGTTGGATTTAGGGGCTGATGCGTGTAGTTGACACGTCCGTTGGGAACCCCAAGAGGAAGGTGTGATGCGCACAGCGGCAAGTTTCCCTCAGTAAGAAACCAAGGTTTAATCGAACCAGTAGGAGTCAAGAAGCACGTTGAAGGTTGATGGCGGCGGGATGTAGTGCGGCGCAACACCAGAGATTCCGGCGCCAACGTGGAACCTGCACAACACAACCAAAGTACTTTGCCCCAACGAAACAGTGAGGTTGTCAATCTCACCGGCTTGCTGTAACAAAGGATTAACCGTATTGTGTGGAAGATGATTGTTTGCAGAAAACAGTAAAACAAGTATTGCAGTAGATTGTATGCGATGTAAAGAATAGGACCGGGGTCCACAGTTCACTAGAGGTGTCTCTCCCATAAGATAAAAGCATGTTGGGTGAACAAATTACAGTCGGGCAATTGACAAATAGAGAGGGCATAACAATGCACATACATGTCATGATAAATATAGTGAGATTTAATTGGGCATTACGACAAAGTACATAGACCGCTATCCAAAGATGCATCTATGCCTAAAAAGTCCACCTTCAAAGGTTATCATCCGAACCCCTTCCAGTATTAAGTTGCAAAACAACAGACAATTGCATTAAGTATGGTGCGTAATGTAATCAATAACTACATCCTTAGACATAGCATCAATGTTTTATCCCTAGTAGCAACAGCACATCCACAACCTTAGAAATTTCTGTCACTGTCCCAGATTCAATGGAGGCATGAACCCACTATCGAGCATAAATACTCCCTCTTGGAGTTAAGAGCAAAAACTTGGCCAGAGCCTCTACTAATAACGGAGAGCATGCAAGATCATAAACAACACATAGGTAATAACTTGATAATTAACATAACATAATATTCTCTATCCATCGGATCCCGACAAACACAACATATAGTATTACAGATAGATGATCTTGATCATGTTAGGCAGCTCACAAGATCCAACAATGAAGCACAATGAGGAGAAGACAACCATCTAGCTACTGCTATGGACCCATAGTCCAGGGGTGAACTACTCACTCATCACTCCGGAGGCGACCATGGCGGTGAAGAGTCCTCCGGGAGATGAATCCCCTCTCCGGCAGGGTGCCGGAGGAGATCTCCAGAATCCTCCGAGATGGGATTGGCGGCGGCGGCGTCTCAGTAAGGTTTTCCGTATCGTGGCTCTCGGTACTGGGGGTTTCGCGACGGAGGCTTTAAGTAGGCGGAAGGGCAGGTAAAGAGGCGGCACGAGGGGCCCAGATGACAGGCCGGCGCGGCCAGGGCCTGGGCTGCGCCGCCCTGGTGTCTGGCCACCTCGTGGCCCCACTTCGACTCTCCTTCGGTCTTCTGGAAGCTTCGTGGCAAAATAGGACCCTGGGCGTTGATTTCGTCCAATTCCGAGAATATTTCGTTACTAGGATTTCTGAAACCAGAAACAGCAGAAACAAGAATCGGCTCTTCGGCATCTTGTTAATAGGTTAGTTCCAGAAAATGCACGAATATGACATAAAGTGTGCATAAAACATGTAGATATCATCAATAATGTGGCATGGAACGCAAGAAATTATCGATACGTCGGAGACGTATCAGGGGCCCCTATAAAAGGGTGGTCTTCTTCCCCAGCCCGAGTGATCTAGCTCTTCCCCATATATTCGGTCTACACCATTGTTGACCTTGAAGAGCTTGATCCTCCTATTGAACCCCACTATTTATTTCATCTTTTTGGAGGAAAAGAGAGAGGAGATCTAGATCTAGTGCTCCACCAAGTGAATCCTCCTCCTTGTGAGGGGATCTTGCTAGATCTAGATCTTGGAGTAATTTGGTATTCCTCCTCCTATTTGTTCTTCCCCCCTTATTCCCCCAATAGCTTTTGTAGCTTTGTTGAATTTTGGGAGAGAATAACTTGGGCATCTTAGTGGTGTTCTTAGCCATTGCATTAGGTGCATCGATTTGGGTTCTCTCCAGGGTTTCGGTCTCGTGTGAGTTCGTGTGAGTTCCCTCTAGGGATCTTGGAACCCTAGAGAGCTTGTTGATCTTAGTGGTGTTGTTGCCTTCGTGGCCTTGTCGCCTTTGTGGTGTGGTAGCCTATGTGGCCTCGTTGCCTTTGTGGCCTTGTTGCCTTTGTAGCGTAGTAGCTTTTGTGGCGTTGTAGCCTTTGTGGCGCGTTATAGCCTTTGTAGCTTTGGAACCGGTTGTGGTGCGTTAGAGCCTTTGTGGCCTTGTTGCCGTGTGTGGCGTGTTGTAGCCTTTGTGGCCTTGTACTTGAGAGCCTCCGGTGTTGTGGAGTTTGCCTCAAGCTTGATACTGGGGTGTTTGCCCCAAGCTTGTACGGGTTCGGTGACCACCCTCAAGGATCTCTTAGTGGATCGAGGCTTTCCCTTTGGTGGAAAGGCTCGAGGAGAATACGGTGGCCTAGCGGCTCATTGAAGTGCCTCGTGCCTCCACACCGTTCCAACGGAGACGTAGCACCCAAGGGTGTGAACTTCGGGATACGCCATCTTCTCCTCGTGCACCGGTTACTTCTCAACTCGAGCTCCTTTAGCTATGCACTTGACATTGTGATAGCCTTCGTGCTTGATGTTCTATATCTAGTTTGCTATCACCTTGTTACTCATTATGCTTAGCATAGGTTGTTGGTGCACATAGACAAACCCTAGTTGATAGGCTTTGTGCTTAACAAGTAAATCTTAGTTTTATGCCGGCTTGTTAAGCCCTCACGTAGAAGTTTTTACAACCCTCCTATTCACCCCCTCTAGACGACATCTTTGTACATACAGAGGGAGTATATATTTTCTTTTTAAATCCTTCAACAATTTCTAAATTTAATCAAATTTTAAGAAAGTGAAAAAATTAGAAATGAATGATTTTTTAATTTGAACCAACTGGAAGAATATTTGGAAATCATCTTATTTGAAAAAGCAACAACTCTAAAATATTTGTGCCTCCCCTTCCTCACAACCGAAGATAACTAGCGCAGTACGTTGCTTTTATTTGTTTGTGGTGTTTCACTTTTGAGGTTTAATTCTTCTCGTACAGCTCTTTCATTTCCTTTTGGGTGACCTTCATTGAACTACGTATGGTTCTTGTGCAGGAGGCCCCGGTGAGAAGGTGAATGCATGTCTTGTTGGAGAATTAGAAAACTTCACGTGATCTAGAAAATTTGCGGCGGGATAAATATACAGCTTTGGCACCATTCTGTGCTATTTCACGGATCGTTAGTCGTGTTAAAAAGGAACCATATGGATCTGATAATATGAAGAAACATGGTTCTAATAACTGTTAAATTTGTGAAAATCTACACAAACAGGCATAGCTGACGAACCATCTTTCTTGTGCTCTTATTCCACGATGAGTCCATCGGGTTCTCCTATTTGTTAATGAGCTTATCGAGCCAACTCGAGAATTTACCGAGTCGCACCAATCTAGGGTTTTAAGCTTGCTATGTTAATGAGTCGAGCAAGCTCGCTAATCTAGCGATTTACTTGATTTAGAGGCTATGGGAGCTCCTCCTGGGATGCAACGACAGTCTATTTACCCTCGTGTCGACCCGACGATGGCCAAATTGTGGTGCCCCCGTCCATCCCTTTTCCCTCCATCTGTCTCATTGTTGCCGGAGGCAGCCGATGGGCAAGCCCACTCGGCCGCCGAGGAAGGCTATGATGTCGCTACTCCATTCACGAAGATGGGGCACTTCGGATTTGAGGCGGTTGCCTCGCGCGGGGAGGGTGCTACGGTGCAGAGGTCACCACGGTGGACCTTCTGCGCCAGATCTGAAGATGTTTCCCCTCCACGCTCTTCTCAAACGGTGCTTGTGTCGGTGTTGTGGCGGCGGCGGTGTTTGTGGGTGGCTGCATGGTGAAGCGGTAGTGCTCGGAGTCGTCCCCGAATGCATGTCAATGTTATGCATGCTCAGAGTGAGCTGCTCCACCTCTTGATAGGTGTGACACCCTTCGATCCGTGGCAAGAAGACAGAGTGCTTTCTTCGGAGGTTGAAATGACTGGCGCTGCATCTTGGCCTTGTGGTGGCCGAAACTGGTGTGAATCATGATCGATGTGTTTAATTATTTTTCATCACTTTGTAAACTTGAATGTAGAAGACTTAACTAATTTCCAGTCGGGCTCCTCGATCCTTTTATCTAAAAGCAAAAAAAATAAAAAAAATAGATGGTAGGGGTAATGAAAACTTTAATTTTCTTAGGATTGATATACATTACATCTATAGGGCAAAAGAAAGTAGATAATGAACGCAACATTACACATAGCTGGTGGATCATAGTAGAAAGGAAGTGGTGGATCGAAGAATACTCCGTTACAATCGGATACACTACACTACATACATTAACATTACGTAGGAGTAATAACTTCACGCTCGATCATACGGAGCCTAACTACTCCTCTCTCGAGCAATCATCAGTTAGAACACAGATTATTCTTGAGGAAGGCAATCCGCACAAGACACGGTGCCTGGGAAGTTCATTATTCTTGGCGTCGTCGCCTCCAATCATTGGCACTAGCAGTACGCAACCACCAACTAGCCAAGCCTTCTAGCAGCTTCGCCTCCGGCCGGCGAGCCGGACGGGCAATCATGCATCGTCCGCGTCCGGGCACCGGGTCCCCGCCGCGACCTTCTGGCCCCGCGGTGCTGCCGGAGACGCCGGCGGTGAGTCGAGGCAGCGCCGGAGCAGGCGCGACACGGCGGCCACGAGCTCCTCCGCGGCCTTCCCTGGCGCCCGCGGCGCCTCGCGCGCGAACCTGCCGTGCCGGTCGAGCGCCTCGGCGGTGGTGATGGTGCCGGAGCCCGCGCGACGGACCTCATCGCCCACCGCCTCCGCGCAGAGGCCGCAGACCCAGCGGCCGAGGTACTCGGCCCGCACCGCGGCGATGTACTCGGGCGTGCACTCCTCCGTGAAGCCGCAGCACTCGCACCTGGCGGCCTCCACCTCCATATGTCCTTCGCTTCGCACCTGGCCGGTGAACCGATTAATTACCGCTCCTTCTCCCAGACGACGTAGGAGGAAGGGACGGACGGCGCCTCCGCCGCGCGCTTCTGGCTGCTCCTGCTGCTGGCCTGCTCGCTCCGGCTTGCTGCTGCTACGACGATGACGGTGTCGGCGCCTGGTGTCATCGCAGTGAGGCGACGTCTCTCTCGCTCGCTTCCCTCTCCTTGGCTAGCTTCAGCTCGCCGGCCGCTGTACTCTCTGCACCGGGCCGGACAGTGCTGGCATCCAGGTGGTATTTATGCACGAGCGGCGTGGAGCATGTGGCCACGTCCTCCCTCCTCGCTGGACGATAGCATGCTGGCCCCACGTGTGGATGGGTAGGGTGAGCTAGCTAGCTCCTGCGCGAGTGCGTCCATGGCAATGGAGGTCCACGTCGGGGAGCCCTTTTGAATGCGCTGGCAGTGACAGCTGGCGACCACGCGAGCTGCTCACTCGTACCCTGGGTCGGGTGGATTTGGTGCGGGTTCGGATGGGCCGTCGCTCTCACTGGGCCCGGCCTTCCGTTTTCACCCGCCTGACACGTCGCCGTCGTGGTTTCATGGCGACAGGACTGTTTTTGTCGCCGCTGCGGCTCGGTTTTGTCTTGGTTGGTGCGCCTCCAATCATAAGCCTACCCTCTTCAGCTAGTGTATAGGAGTAAAAACACTATGGTACTGTAAAAGACTTGTTATTTCCAAGTTCACTGGAAAACAAACCATAGAGGAGCTGACAAGTCGAGCATCTCCACCGGTGAGCTCCGTAGCGATATTAATAAAGCCTATAGAGTCTCGGAGTAAAACGAGCTCAGTACCGATATTATAATATGTTTATAGAGTATTCGCTCGCGTCTCCTAAATTATTGAAAGTTTTTGGCGCGCGATTGACATTTTTTGGCACCAGTCGCACATCCCAAACGTCCATTCCGCCCGATGCAGCCCAATACGCTGTCCGGTACCCCGAGCTCATCCCTGCTCCGGAGGGAATGCTCTGAGCGTGCCGAACAGAGCGAGAAGCGAGGCGGAGGGTGGCGGGCCTGATATGTCATTGATCCATTGAAATTTAACCAGTCTCCCGCCACATCACACCCTCCCACCACTTTCCACCACCAGCCGCACATTTTTATACCCTGCCAAATGATTTCACCCCTCGCGTCAATTCATTTTCCCTCCCACCGCCGCTACTCACTCCCCAAACGCAGCTAGGAGCGGACACGCCCCAAACACGACACTAAGAAACAGCGTCCCTTAAACGATGCTTGGATCATGCATTTGATACGGATCGTTCGATCGTACCGCGATACCACTATACCAGCTATGCTACGTACCTACCACTAAAAAAAGAAACTATGCTACGTACCTAACGTGTGGTAGCGCAATGCTCGTAATATACTGTTCTCATTTGTGGGTCCGGTGCACCCAAAGGGCTCATTTCCCCCCTTCCTGCTCTCAGCCCTCTACAGTAACTGCCCCCTCCTCCTCTGCTCCGGGCCGCTCCTTCCTCCTCTCCGCCGGAATAGCCGGTCGGAGATGGAGAGGAGAAGGCGCCGGCTGTATATACCTAGGCTTTTACTCTAGTTTTTGTTCCCTAGTGGCGGTTTGGAGCCGTTTGATACGCGTACAGCACGCGTCCGTTGGGAACCCCAAGAGGAAGGTGTGATGCGTACAACGGCAAGTTTTCCCTCAGTATGAAACCAAGGTTTATCGAACCAGTAGGAGCCAAGAAGCACGTTGAAGGTTGATGGCGGCGAGATGTAGTGCGGCGCAACACCAGGGATTCCGGCGCCAACGTGGAACCTGCACAACACAAACCAAGTACTTTGCCCCAACGAAACAACGATGTTGTCAATCTCACCGGCTTGCTGTAACAAAGGATTAGATGTATAGTGTGGATGATGATTGTTTGCAGAGAACAGTAGAACAAGTATTGCAGTAGATTGTATTTCAGTAAAGAGAATTGGACCGGGGTCCACAGTTCACTAGAGGTGTCTCTCCCATAAGATAAACAGCATGTTGGGTGAACAAATTACAGTTGGGCAATTGACAAATAAAGAGGGCATGACCATGCACATACATATTATGATGAGTATAGTGAGATTTAATTGAGCATTACGACAAAGTACATAGACCGCTATCCAGCATGCATCTATGCCTAAAAAGTCCACCTTCAGGTTATCATCCGAACCCTCCGCATTAAGTTGCTAACAACAGACAATTGCATTAAGTATTGCGCGTAATGTAATCAATAACTACATCCTCGGACATAGCATCAATGTTTTATTCCTAGTGGCAACAGCACATCCATAATCTTAGAGGTTTCTCTCACTCCCCCAGATTCACGGAGACATGAACCCACTATCGAGCATAAATACTCCCTCTTGGAGTTACTAGCATCAACTTGGCCAGAGCATCTACTAATAACGGAGAGCATGCAAGATCATAAACAACACATAGATATAAATTGATAATCAACATAACATGGTATTCTCTATTCATCGGATCCCAACAAACACAACATATAGAATTACAGATAGATGATCTTGATCATGTTCGGTAGCTCACAAGACCCGACAATTAAGCACAATGGGGAGAAGACAGCCATCTAGCTACTGCTATGGACCCATAGTCCAGGGGTAGACTACTCACACATCACTCCGGAGGCGACCATGGCGGCGTAGAGTCCTCCGGGAGATGATTCCCCTCTCCGGCAGGGTGCCGGAGGCGATCTCCTGAATCCCCCGAGATGGGATTGGCGGCGGCGTCTCTGGAAGGTTTTCCGTATCGTGGCTCTCGGTACTGGAGGTTTCGCAACGAAGGCTATTTGTAGGCGGAAGGGTATGTCAGGGGGCGTCGCGAGAGGCCCAGGAGACAGGTCGGCGCGGCCAAGGGTGGGGCCGCGCCGCCTGCCCTCCTGGCCACCTCGTGGCCCCACTTCATTGACTCTTCGGTCTTCTGGAAGCTTCGTGGCAAAATAGGACCCTGGGCGTTGATTTCGTCCAATTCCGAGAATATTTCCTTACTAGGATTTCTGAAACCAAAAATAGCGTAAAACAAAGAATCGGGCACTTCGGCATCTTGTTAATAGGTTAGTTCCAGAAAATGCACGAATATGACATAAAGTGTGCATAAAACACGTAGATATCATCAATAATGTGGCATGGAACATAAGAAATTATCGATACGTCGGAGACGTATCACCGTTCCTCAGATTCCGGCGGCAAGATCTGGGGATTAGGGTTCCTCTTTTTGTTGCTATGTCTCCGATGGTCGGAGCATGGAAACGAGAAGGGAGCCACGGTCTCTGCAAATAAAGTAGTTGCTGCGGGTCTTCTGATACTGCCGAGGCGCTTCGGAGCAGAGCCCCCCCTGGCCGGCCATGGAGGCGAGGGGGAGGGGCGTTGCTCTCTGTGTCACGCGGTGGAGCTTCTCCTGGCCGGCCGTGGAGGCGAGGAGGAGAGGCCTAGCTGTGTGTTCTCCCTGGAGGAGCAGAGACCCAGGTACCTCTCTCTGGCGCTGAGTTTGACGAGTTCTTGGGCTTCTCTTCCTCCTCCTTGTGGTCGTGGAGACGGACAGGAGGGTGAGAGACCCGGAGTTCGTCGATCTGGAGCTAGAAGGCACACTTGTGAGCGTGTGGTGCTCACCTCGACGGAAGCTCACTATCGGCGGCAGATCTCAAGCGGCGGCGTCCTCCGCCGTCGCTATCATTGGCCAAGGGGGCCTCTCCGCACCTCGGAAGGAACTGCTCCGGGGAGTATCTACTTCCTCCAGGCCCAAGTGCCGAAGGGGAAGATCTTCAATCTTGGGGTGGTGATCCATCCTGGCGGCGGACCAAGTGGCCTAGTCCCCGGCGTCGCCGTCAGCGACCACGGCCCAAGATTCAATCATCGATGCGGTGGAGAAGAAGGACCCGATTGCTTTGTTTTTTATCTTTCTGGGTTCCTTTCTGTAATTTCTTTGGACTCTTGTGCTATTGTCACTAAAGCCAAGGTCCTTTTTGTAAATATACCCACCGTCTAATGGAGCTTCTCGGCCCTTCGGGGCCTTATCTGTTCAAAAAAAAAAATACTGTTCTCATTTTAAGAAAACCAAACCGTGCCTAGCTAGTCGCATAAGATGCAGGTGAGCTAGCTCGATCGTCGAGGATTGCTAAATCTACTGCCCTTCCGTTTCATATTTATTAGTCATCGCAGATTCGGAGTATCCACATACTATTATTCAAATCAGCGATGAACAATACTTTTGTACGTCCCGCAAAAATTATCTGAAATTTATCTAAATTTAGATGTATCTAGATATTAAATTTGGATAAAACTCATATAAGTTTTTTTTTTGCGGGGAAACGAGATTGTATTAATTAAATGTGAGTGACATTACAATCCCGAATGATCCGGTCCAAAATACCTTCCGGAGCCGAACCTAACCAAACTTGAGTTCTATTCTCTACCATCCCAACTCTAGCTAACTGATGACTTGCGTCATTTTCTTTCCTATGAATCTTGCTAATGGAAATAAAACTCTTATAAGTTTTATGAAACTAACAAAGGAGTATGAAACATAGAGACTCCGACCTAACTTAAAATTCAGGTCGGCAACCATAACACTTTTGTGCCCACACAAAACTCCAGATTCTCCTGTAATGAAAAAAAAAACTTCAGATTCTTAATGTCGCCCGTCGGAGCACGCACGGGGTGCATTTTGGAAGCTACCGCAAACAAGAGGACAACCAGGGTTCACATGATCATTCGTCGGTCGATCGACGCTGCGGTATCAGTTTTGCAAGGTTGTTGGTGGAGAGGTAGATCAAGCAGCGTCTGATTTTTATCAACAGGCGAAAGCGATCTGCGGTAACCGACTAACCGTACCCGTCCTGTCCAGGCCGGACGGATCGCTGGCGAGAAACACTGGCACGCCGGTCGTACGTACGTAACAGTACTGCTCCCTATCTAGCTATACCAGTAGGAGTACGACGCATGCATATATATGCACGAAAAACGTGCAAGATTGATCGATGATACGCTGCGAGCCTGCGACGCGCCGATGCGGTGAGACCACATTATTTTCTTACGTTCTTCACCATCTCAAGTTCTCACCTCAGCCAGATTTTTTTCGGTCTATATTTTCGAAATCTTGCGGGTAACTGATTTTGTCGGCCACTGGTATTCACCAAAATTTGTGTAATTTACTCAATTTTTTTTGATAAATTCTGGATAAATTTTAAATTTTGTTTGAAGAATCTCAGACAATATTTGAACCGGTATATCCGTTATGTGGTAATACCGGTCCCCACCCACATTTTTCCGAAAATGACAAAGGAAACCCCGTTGAACTCAACATATAACGCCTTCTTCGTTGGCAATGTTAAAGCGGAAGGTGTGGATCGGGTCTAGAGATCATGTGCATTGGTGGCCCGAAACCGTTGTAGAACGACGAACAGACTACAAAGGCACGGACTCCAACATCTAGCTTCATCTTTGTGATCAATTGGCACGGACTCCAACATCTAGCTTCATCTTTGTGATCAATTGCTGGAGACACTGTAGCACATGTGGTTGCGCACGAGGTATAGTCGAATCTATGTGTTATGGGTTAGGCTGGAGTGGATACGAGAGGTTGAGTCCCAATTGATACAATGGTGGGTTAACAAGAAGACGAGCATGAAAGAGAAGCGAGACTTGTGGACGACGATAACCCTAGTTTTCTGGTGGGCTCTGGAGCACCGAAACAATGTGTTTCTTTTAAAG
Source organism: Lolium perenne (assembly GCF_019359855.2). NCBI lineage: Eukaryota > Viridiplantae > Streptophyta > Magnoliopsida > Poales > Poaceae > Lolium > Lolium perenne. The sequence continues at coordinate 35,165,072 of NC_067250.2, forward strand.
AGGAGAGGCCTTCGGCATGACTATCATGCAGTGGATTAGGTTAGAGTTCGAGGCGTGAAACATGGCGGGTCTATTTCACGGAGAGGTGTTTGGCTTCCCGGATGTGGACCAACTATTTTGTCGCGAAATTGCATCGATCTAGTAATAATCATCAAGAGTAGTACAAAGAGTTCTAAAAGTAAAATAAATTGCAGATAGTTCATTGGACCACCTAACGACGATTACAAACAATAGCACGAGCGAAAGGCACGCCGCCGTCCTCGCCCTCTTTCACCAAAGCCGGGCAAAGCTTGTCGTACTAGAGTGTTGTAGTAGACGACGTGAAGTCTTCGTGCTAAGGCCCAAAAGGACCGGCGCAACAGAGCAACAACCATCGCTAATGATGATAACCGTAGATTAGAAGAGACTGACATGAAACCACGCCAACGAACACGAAAAGCGAATAGATCTCGCGAGATCTGGCAGACACATGCCTCCACACACCCTCTATCAGCGCTAGACGCACCATCGAAGCGAGGACAGCATGGAGACTACCTTATTCCTGCTTCAGGTAGCACCTGCCTCGCCATCCCCAAAAAAGACAATGAAAAAAAGCTAAATACAAAACGAGAACCCTCCCACCTAGGAGAGGCCATGGTCCACCACACCTCCGAAGCTCCAAAGCTACTGCAGGTGGGATGGACCCACAACGTCACCGAAGAGGGACGAAAAATCTAGATAGGTTTTAAATTGGCCAAGAGAGGATGTTATAACCAGGATCTGTCAGCAGCTACGAGCTTATCGATATCGATATACACCTACCTAGCTAGATTTATGGTATACGTACGCTGAGAAATCCCTATGCTATTCGTTAGCACCAGCTAGCTAGCTCGTATACGTCCAAGCAGAGATCGATGAATGAACAACGCTCGAACCGGTGCGAGCGCGACCAACAAAATAGACCGATCGAGAACGATGGATTCGACCTCGAGATATGAGAGATCGCGCAATCCTGGCCCCGGCCCACCACGGGCACGGCAATCAATTTACCGGTGCGACTCGTCGCGACAGGACCATGCTGCAATGTAGGTGACGATGATTTTTCCGATCGGAAAGCAGGTTAGTGTTAAATACAGTACCAGCTACCTCCGCCGGCGCCGACTACCCTGCGCCGTGCGAGTCTACGTCGGGGGATTCTGCAGCTTGTCAACTTCTACACAGACTCTGTCTATCCCTGCTCCGATTCTATCCATTTCATCATTACTCAGGTTGTCGCTGATGCCTACACGATGATCTCGCTACTCTGCTGTGATCGTGATGCAAGAGAATTAGATTGCAATTTCTGTTCTCGCCTTCCGATGGTTAATTGTGATCCAGCTGGATAATTAAGGATGTGTGCTGTGTGCTCCGTCTGCTGTACTACTAGCTAGTAGCTGCGGCCGCTTGAGAAGATCTGCGTGATGGCTCTGAAAAGTCATTTTAGATCATGTGCACTAGTGATCTTATCGTATTAAAAAAATAGAAAATTATATTTGAATACTTTAAAAAAATATGTTATAAAATTCTAAAATTTCAATTACAAATTTTTATTCTTTGAGCTACAAAAAATGATAAAGTCTGATTTATTTTTGGAGATTTGAATCCCTATACTTAGATCCACATATTTGTTATTTTTGTGCGGCCGAAAATACACATTAATTTTCAGTTAAAAGTTTACAGGTTTGTGGGGTACATTACTGGCTACATCATGATTTATTTCAGATTTTTCTGAAACTTAAAAATATGATTTTTAATTACTTTTAGTTTTCCGCAATAATTCCTATGGTTCATGTCCCATAGAAATTTCAAAGGACCGTGTGATTCCTATTCCTTTAGTTCTAAAGGACATCATAGGAAATTTTTCTATAGGAATCATATCCTCCAAAGTTCCTTTTAGTTTTCCTCAATAATTCCTATGGTTCATGTCCCATAGGAATTGCAAAGGAATGTGTGATTCCTATTCCTTTTAGTTCTATAGGAATCATATCCTCCAAAATTCCTATGTTTTCTCCTACGGGCTCCTTCGATTTAAAGGATATGAAAAACATAGGAATAGGAAATGTATAGGATTAGAATGACATATCTACTTGAAACCTATAGGAAGGTGAAGTTTGTTTGATTGTAGCAAAGGAATTTTTCCATGAGGTATGAGCTAATGCATAGGAATTACACTACAAGATTCCTATAGGATATGTTCTTATGAATCAAACAACGTGTTTTTTTTTTTTTTTTTTAGATCAAGATCAAACAACGTGTATAGGAATTTTTCCCATAGGAACCAAATCCTACACAATTCCTATGCAAATCCTTTGAATCAAAGGAGCCCTACGTTCTAAACAGACACTTAGATTTTCCCCGCAAAAAAAAAAAAATAGACCCTTAGATTTACGTGCCTTTTCAAACGATGTTTTTGAAGTTTTCCCGTGGTTCTGGTTTCTGTAGGAATCTAGGATACGTGACATCTCAATTCCTGCGATTTTTTCTTTTCTTATTTCCACAATTTTAAGTTCCCGCCTCAAAATATACTATCCTGGATGTTGTATTCAGACATGGCATATGTATAGCGCAATAAATCACGTCACTTTATCTGCACGTGACAGAGAAATGGCGCCATGTTTTTGAATTAACCGTGAGACAGAGAAACGGTGACATCTTTCGCAAGGAAAAGAGAGAAATGGTGACATGACCCCTTCTATATAAAAAAATAGATCTGCGTACACGTTTTCAGCAAGAGTTATTTGTACCAACCTGCCAGCTTAGTCAGTCTGTGGCAATGAAAATGCCCACGTAACGGGCTTTTGCCGTGTAAAGGCGAAAAGGTGATGATTATCTTGTATAGATCTTGTTATCAGGTAAGTCTTTCTGTTTCGGATTATCTTAACTCTGAATTTTGGTTGAAGTATTTCTCCTATATATATGATTGCCATTTCCTTTTGCTACTTTTTCTTTAGAGTCTTGTTACTGGTAACAGATGAATTTCCGACGTCGGCACGGTTATCCATTTATCCAGACGAGTCAACACAGCACTCAGCAGCCGTTCATCTCACACCACAAACTTTGTGGTTGTGGGGCACAAAACCGAAGTGTTCATGTTTACTGCTGGTAGTAAGGTCGAGATGATGACTGAACAGAGTTGCCGTCCCCTACCCCAATGCTTATCTGGACTTGGAATCATCTTATCTTGTTGCTTAGCCACAAGTTCTGGATCGCCAGGACACTTTTTCTTGCACACGTCATTCTCACCTTGTCCCTGCAAGTACAAATTTGCAAGTGCCTAGCACAAGATGGAGAATGAGAAGTTTGCTGCTTGTGAGACCAAGTTTAAGTTATTTGCAAATCACTACAGAGAAATTCAGAACTACAATGGAGGTAGGTTCATCAGTACTAACAACCCAGAACATTTATGGCTGGAACAACAACAACATTTCCCCAATATATATGACCTAACATCTGACAAATAAATATACTGATCCATAGGTACTACATGTTCACTGATACAGACACCGCTAGTAAAAACCTGATACTCTTCACTTCTTACACCCGGATGTGGGGTGTACTAAGCTCAACACTTGGGACATATCTATCATCGCATCAGCTAGGCAGGGTTGCTGCTGGAAGGCATCACACATGGGCTGCCTGTACCAAATGTTTGTGCCTTGCACGCGAGCCTCACGGTCGTATGGATCTGTGAAGGTTCGGCCATTGCACCGTTCCCATAGTCCCCACAGGCCAGCCTTTTCGTGATGGGTGGGACCAAAGATATGCCGAGTTGGTTGATTATCTCGATATGGCGCCCAGTGAACGGGTTGCTCCACATGAAGGTGTTCATGGCTGGCGCGACAAAGAGTGGTTTCTTGTAGTCCCATGCTCTCACTATGCACGTCAGGAGGTTGTCACATAACCCACCAGCAATCTGAGAAACTAGCATAACGTCAGTTTAGGCAACACTGAAAGCAACTTGCAGAACTAGACTTCCCAACTGATTCAGAGCATGGTTCAGGCAGAAACAAACCTTGCCCAATGTATTTGCTGATAATGGAGCAATCACCATGATATCTGCCCACTTCCTCAGTTCTATGTGTAGGACCTCGTCCCCTATCTTCTTCCAGCTAGACCATTCATCATCATCAGTGTAAAGAATGACGTCACTGGGCAGAGATGATCTATCAACAAAGTGCAATGCTGACTTGGTTGCCACAGCTCGGACTTCCGCCCACTCAGAGAAGATACGACAGAGGCTCTCAAATTTTATAGCAGCTACACTTCCTGAAGCAGCAAGGAGGACCCGTGGCTTATTGGGCTCCAGCATCAGGTTTTCCTGTACTGGTCCTGGTGTAGCCATCTGATTTGCTTGGACTGCTCAGCTGCAACAGAATTACAAGATTTCAGAGGATTTGGCATAAGAAAACGTGATCAACAGTGCACAGTGGAATGAAATTAAAGAGAAACAGGGGAAATTCATTTTAAAGAAGCACAACAGATATTTTATTGCTCAAGGAACCATGAAGTTTATCTTGCAATACCCTGAATATGGTATGTTTTGCATTCAGAACTATGCTATCATCAACACAAAAATCAAGTGTTGTTACTTTGATTAAGATGCAGTTTGGTTGAACTACACGAGGCAACACAACTGAGAACGTTAAAACCATACTTAGCGGTTCCAACTTATAGTTAACATTCTTGAGTCAAATGTACAGTTCTGAGAGAAGCACACACTCAAACGGTAATCCAAGATGAGTTAGCCAAACTAATAATCTGGCACCTTTTGCTATGGTGCTAACTTAGTACATATTAGAAGTCTCACTACATTGCAAATAAAATATACTCCTACGCCATATCGAAAATACATACGTTTTGGGAACAGTTATGCTAGTGCAGACCCTGAACCAAACCTGCCAAAGGGCAGAATTATAGGATAACCAAAATTTGTTCCTCCCTAACCTGGGGAACCTTGTCTGGTGTGTAATCGACCAATTTCAGTTCCAGATCAACAACAATTGCTCCCTTATGTTTCGATTCACCCACTGAACTGCTGCTCTAAAATGCAACTAACATTTTCACAGCTAACTGGCAGCCACCGGTTGAAGCATGATCCTACGTTTTGTACGAAAATCGCATCAGGGAAAGGCTCTAGTCTTTCAAGAACTACTACACGGTATCTGTATATTTCTCAAGTAGGGGATACTGGTAGACCACAGACACGCCGCTGATTACACAACAGATCTTCAGAAAGCACGGAAGCTACAGGAGGCCAATCCAAGAACTGAAGAGCGGTACAGTTCTTCAACCAGCACCACGTTAGTGAACACAAATTGCTGCGACAACAGCAGCGGCAGAGCCCACGATCTACTCACCTCGGAGATGATTTTGTAGGGGCGCCGGCACAGGGACTGGAAATGGAGGCAGCGGCAGATGGAGCCCCGGAGGGGAGGGGAGGCGCCGTAGAGGAAGCCCGGTCCGGGGGGCACAGGCGCTGGCGCCTTGCCGCTGCGGGCGGAGACGGAGTGGATTTGGGAGTGGCCGGACTGCCGGAGGCGCTGCGGAACGTCGACTGGGCGAAGTCGTCGGCCAGTCGGTGGCGTTGCTGGGCTACTAGGCCGGAGACCACCGAGCTACAGATATGGCTCGGCCCATGTACACATTATTACTCCAAGTGTTTCCCTTTTCCCTTTTGGCTTAAAAAAAGTGTACTCCGGGTACTTCTTCCAAAATATGAAAGCAGTTGGCACATGGGAGCATATGCTCCCTTTATTTTGAAATGCATGTTACATACATTTTGAAATTTAAAAAAATTGAAACGAAAAATTCGAACGTACATCTTCACGTGCTACGCGCTCACAAAGTCGTTTCATAAAAATCCGACTTGTCGTGTGACGTGTGTAAAAAAGACAAAATTCAATGCTGAAAATAAGGCTTTTCAGGAGAGAAATTTTCTCTTTTTTACACAGACCACAAAACATATTGGTTCCTCGCGAAACTTGACGAACGTAGGTATATTGTGGAGATGTACATGTAGAATTTTTTGTCAAATTTTTTTGACATTTTGAAATATAATTTTTTGATAGAGGGAGCATATGCACCCGGGAGCCGAATTGAATTTCCGTTGCTTTATTATTAGGCTTTGATTGAATTGGGTAGCTTAAATTCCTAGTTTTATTTTCACAAGCTATCCCAACGATTATAAAAGAAATGTAAAAGAAATGAGTAAATCATCAAGATCTTTAAACCTTTTCTTCTTAATGACACAATTTTGTACTTTTAGAAAGGAGGCCACGTGAAAATACATAAAGACCATTTCACGGGCCATAGAGAGTTCCCCCATGATTTTGATTTTGAGCCACAAGGCAAAGACGACGTGCTTGACACAACCATTAAAGATAACTAAATTCGTCAAGAGTATCAACATCACCATTGTAAGTAAAAAGCTACTGAACCGACCGTTCGACATCACTAGGTAACCGAGAGTATGGCAGATGGGACAAAATATTTCAGGACTATCCTTCTCGTGACAACGATGAGAAAAACAATCCAAGACCTATCTAGCGAAGCAAGATCCAAATAATCATACTTATAAAACATTATTATTTCAACACCGCCATTAATGTTGGGAAGGAACTCTCGTCAATGAACAAAGGGCCGAAGAACACTTATGGACTAAGATGTCGTCTCCATCTACACAAGGGACAAAGAAAGGCGGCCAAAAATCAATTGGAATTTTTTTTTCTTCAGAAACTCGAAAAGTTAGTATAGCATCATGGACGACCTTTTGATCTAACAAAACCAACACCTTTTACTTATGACGGGAGTGTAACACGGCCAACATTAGCAGGGGTTTCTTGTTCTTTGTGTAGGTTTATTAATTTTTAATTGTTTTTTTCGAGATGGTGAGATGGGGCTACATCTTTAAATTAGAATAAAGTTCCCCTGCCATATCCTCGCTCTAGTTATGTGTCTACATTGGCGGAGTGCTCGTGAAGTTATGCGTCCCACAGATTTTCCGGAATCCAGTCAGTTTGATGTTCAGGTCTAGCTCTTCCGATATACGAATCTCATTTTTGGTCTTGATTACTCTCTGGTGCGCTAGATTTTTGTGCCTTCACGCGACTACTTCTCGTTTATCTATTACAACAAAGTCTATTACAATAAATTCTATTACAAATCTCATCTTTGGTGTTGATTACTCTCTGGTGTGCTTGATTTTTTGGCATTCACACGACTACTTCTCGTTTATCTATTACAATAAACTCTATTACAACAAGGTTAGCCTGACTCTGGTGATGGAGGGGCGAGGATGACAGTGCGTCTTCAGCTCGCCCCAGTGTTTGTCGCTACATTGTCAATAGACCAGTAAACTCATTTTTTTAAAAAAAAGGGGTAGGACATCAGATCATCAATCAATAAAAGCAAGACATTCCTTACATGGATCAACAAAACCACAAAGGGGCTTATTTTAGTTGACGCGCGCACGCAGCACACATTGGTATGTAGTACAAGTTCAACCACACGGAGGAGAGACACCTATATATCAGAACCCGACAGTGGCGACCGGGCCGAACGATACAGCGCGGGAGCACTCGACGCCGGCGGGCGCGTTGAGGGCTCCCAGGAGCGCCCTGCCCTCGATGAGCTCGCGGAGGGCCTTGGCATAGCTCGCACGCAGTCGCCGCAGCGTCCGCCGGTACAGCGCAGCCAGCCACCGCACTCGCACCCGCCGCAGCGCGCCCAAAAACCTCCGCCTCTGCGTTCCTCCTCCTCCTCCCCCACCACCGCCGCTTCCCTCGCCGCCCAGCCTCGCCACCGCCATCCTCTTCCTACGTCCGCCGCTCGCGGCCGCCGCCGTCTCGGTCCTCCGGCGCCGAGGAATGCGGAACAGCATGACCCTCCTCGCTGCCCCAACGTCCACCATGTCGATCGAAATGTATATGCAGAGATAGCTGAAGATCTGATCTCTCTCTCGCTCTCGGTTGCTTCACTTGCTACGAGAAGCAGCTATATATACGCCCCATATGGGGTAGCTAGCTTTCGGCGTCCTCTTGCTTGTAAGTGAGGCGCTACCACGCTAGCTATGGTGCTCCGTCATCTGTCTATGACAGTTGAATACTCTATAACTTTATAAACTTCAGATGGTGTCTTCTCTTTATCTTGAAGGGTGCTGTACTGCTAGCTGTGTCCTATGGAGTACTTAAGGGCCGGCATTGACCGGCGTGACGTGGTCACCTGGATCTATCTACAAGCAGGTGGTTTGGTTAGTTAGCTAGTTACAAACTTACAATAACTAAAACAGTATATATAACTATACTTACTCTCGCAATTCAGATGCCCTAATCTGTCCAGCCATTGACTCGTACGTGTTCTCTTTGTGTATACGGTCAGAACAACACTAGGTACATACTAGAGATTAATCTATATTCCGGAAAAAGAACTCGACTATGTTTCTTTTTTCCAGCGACCAGCTCTCAACTACTTGCTGCAAGATAAGCTCGATAACGCATCCGGATAAACAAAGCTTCGTTATACGACCGTCCACCACCTGAGCTAAGCTAACATTCGAGCTTAATCATTGACGAAGTAATCGTCATTGACTCGTCCATTTGTTAAGAGCGTATGCAAGCTACTAACGCCTGGTCAGTGGGCCGAGAACCTGTCGAGAAATTAAAATTGCCAACATTCAGAAGGAACTGGGGAAGTGGCGATCCTTAACAATTAAGAGTTAGGCGGAGTTCTCACATAGAAAAGAGTTAACTGAGTTTCTTGGAAGAACATCTAAGATAGAGCCTGCCAGACAAATAGTTTTTGTAGAGAAACTTTCTTGCGGCCAAAGAAGAGCATTATTCAAGGCGTCCAAAAGTCAAACAACACAAAATATATTTTCAAGAAGTATTCCCTATAGAAAAATCATTTTATCTCACGTTAGCCTTAGTGTCGTACCTCCCCATGATTCAATCGTGCCACCCTTCTTTATATCACGAAACACCACATCAGTATGGTTAACAGACCACAGGAAGTGAACCCAAGAAGATAGGAACGTGTAATGAGTTAGATTTAACAACTGAAGGAAGTTCATTATATTTTTTTCTCATAAAGGTGAACAATAAGAATATAAGTGTACATTTGTATAGTGATATAAAATACACAAGCTAGGATTTTTTTCGGTTAATTCAGACCATTGAAAAGTATTGACCTCGTTGATAGAAATAGAGTTAAAACCATACATGATACAACAACCTCGTACTAATTACCATCTTAATTACACTATTATTCCATTCCTTTTCACAAAAATGCACAAGCCGCCCAATGTTTCAAAGAGCATCTCGTTGTTCTCTTCTCTATTAGCCTTTCTCAAATGTTTTGTGTGATGTATACACCTAGACATACATTGAAGGAGAGAAACCGCCTCAACCGCGCTCACCTTACATTCAATGAGAGTGGATTTTCTAAGCTGGCACTCAGGAACACACCCCTATCTGGGATGTTGACAAGTGCATCAAGATCCGTGCTAGCCACCTCCTTTTTTTTGTCTCAACCAACTTTTTTTTGTATCTTTCACACATTCTGCTTCGACACCCCCTCCGTTGGTGGTTTACACTTCTCCTTCACCCAAACAAGCTTCAGAGTCTACTTATCGTCCCCTTTCACACAAGATAGCTCACTTAAATACCGACATATAAAATAATGTGTCGACAATGGTGACTGAAACTCTTCTTTGTGGATGAGTTTCCTTCTCGCCCACCAGATAGCCCACAAGGTTACCAGGACTTCAATAAATCGACTCTGGGCAAGCCACTTATTGAGGGATAATAGCCACAATTTAGGAACACGATTTCATCACCAAAGATCGGCCAGGTTGCATCATCGTCTTTTAACATCCACAAGCTTTTTCTCCATGTTACACTCCAGCAAGGAGTGTCTCCAATTGTCATCCATTAGATTGCACACCGTACATTCGTGGTTGTATTCCTATGAGCTTGAATAGTCCCTATAGGGAGGGAAGATTTTGCCAAATGCCATGCAAAGATACTTAATTTCGAAGGTACGTTAACCTTCCATAGCTTCTTCCATTGTTGCATTTCCTCCTCTGTTGCATTCGAAGGTTCTGATCTCCCCTCCAAGTAATTTTCACTCCTCCGCTTAGTCTCCATGATCATCTTATATGCAGACCGTACCGAGAAAAAAATCTAATCGATCATAATGCCAAGCCCAAAAGTCCAGTTGCTGAATAAAATTGATCCGTACCTGCTTGATCTCCTAAACGTCCATTGGAAGGAAAAGTGATTGTAAACTTTCATTTTTTCCATGTCCTAGGGACTTTTCTTTTCTTAGTTTGCTTTTCCTTTTTTTTGGCTGTGCATCCGTACTACCAGTAGGGTATTGTGTTGTTGTACAGGCTAGGTGTAATTGCTATTTTTCGATATTAATATATTTCATTTATCGAAAAATTAGCCAAGCAAATGAGATATGACACAAACTCCATAACCTCTCAATGATCATCATTGATATAACAAATTGGCCTATTCTCAAGCAAGAAATCAAATAATAAGGTCAACTGTAAATTGATTCCTCACAAAAGGAACATAATATGAATTATTAGACAATTGGATAAACTTTGGTAAAATAATCCTAGAGCCCAAAAGATTGAGAGTTTGAGTTATCAATATAAGAACACCTATTAACACAAAACTTAGTCATCATTATAATGCAAGTATGTAAACCATATGATTAACATGTTATCATGCTCTAACAAACAAATCATGTTATCTTTGGTAAAGAAATCAAAAAGTTAATTAAGACAAACATATTTGAGAAAATAAAGAATTAAAAAATCATCTCCATAAAAATTTATACCCTTTTGGGATATTAAGTTATTATCTAAATAAATAACAGATCCCTAAAATATATTAATACAAAACAGTATTCCAGAAACCATATTAATTGCAATAAAAGGGGGCCATGTATTCAAATACCTGAAAAATAGAAAAAGGACTCAAATTTGAATTTAAACTAGAATTACAAAATAGAAAAAGAAAAGAAATAAGAGAGAAGTAGGTGCTTACCATGCCGCAGCAGTCTAGCAGCCAAGCCCAGCAACGCAGCCCAATGCCAGCCAAGCCCAACCCACGTAACGGTTCATTCAAAAAGGGAAGAAAAGCACGTTCTTCTTCTTCCATGAGATCGACACGGAGGAGGAGCTCGCCGGCCACATCCTCGTCGCCGATAGGGATGACCCCGGATGCCAACAACCACTTCAGAGCCAAGGTGAATGCCATTGGCATCCGCTGCCAGTCGGTACGCCAAGATTCGCGCCCAGAAACCACGCCGACATCATCGTGCATCTGAGCCGGCCGCCGCAATCGTGCCGACGTTGCTGACCATCTCGAGCTCTATAAAACCGTCAGGAGGACCGCAGTTCTGCCCTTGTTCTTCGCCAGCCTCCCAATTCCAATCTCGTTCCTTCTACTGCACGCCCACTTCTGCAAGGTCTCGCCGGTGTCGCCGAAGAACACGATGACTGGAGTCACCCCAGAGTTTGTGAGGAGGTCGAGGAGGTCGGGGTTAGGTTACGCTTAGAGTGGTTGCATCTCATACTTAAGCATTATAGCATATTTGCCAATCTTTTAAACATTGTCCTTACCAGACGATGATGCTATTTTAGAATTTGGAGTTATTCCATATCGAAATCCTTGACTGCATAATCTTGCAGTCAAGAAAGGCAAGTTCATCGCTTGCTCATGTCACTTTGAGTATTTTTATCAAATTACTTGCAAAGTACTATACTTATCACTCTTGTATTAAAAGCAAAGTATTATTTTCACAACTATGAATATGACTATTTGGTGGGCAATGGAACCATGGTATGAGTATGGTGGTGGAGGTTCCATTACAATGGGTTTATATCCATCTAGGATTAACAACAAATGTCGTCCAGTGATTCGTGTGCCGTAATACCCGTGTTAACCATAAGATCTGGAGTCGGACGGAGTAGTCAGTTGTATTTCTTCCTTTTGCACATCAACGGATGCGCTTACCATAGCAGTTGTGTCCCGAGGGAACAACTGGATGGGTGGGGATCCCCTCTAATTCCCCACGGTAATGTGGTCTATGATGGGTTGCAGAAGACCGATGAAGGTACCGAGGTCGAATGATACCCAATGGGGTATGCTGACCGGCGGGGGTATTAGTCGATGTCGGAACAGACCGGCGAGGATCCAAGGTCGGAACTGCAACAAGGGTGGGTGTGTGGGGTCGCGAAGAAATGCAATGATTTTCTAGGACCTTATACCTAGCCTCACACCAAGGAAGTGTGGACGAAGTCTATAGCCCGGTTGGCAACAAGGTTAAGATCTCTTATGGGTAAAGCAACAAACCTCTGCATAGTGTATCAAATCGTGGCTTGTCACTCCCTGTTCCAGGTTTGGAACTGCGAACGTGGTCGGAAAGGAACTCCATGAAGTTCTAGACACCCGGTGAAGGCTGACGGACATAGTTCTTCAGAATAAAAGCAACCTTTTGAACAAATGTTTACAAAAACTTGCATTACCTATGACTTTCTGGTCCATGGCTATAGCTAGTGCATTAAACACCTCTTTCCTATAATGAAATTGTTGAGTACGCTCGTACTCATCCCTCTTTGAATCCCATGCTTAGATCTGAAGGCATTAAAGAAAGATCTACAATGCAACTCGAAGATTGAGGAGTCAACAACTGCTTCAAGAGACAGGATTCTTCCAGATGAGTCGAACACTAGTACACTACATCCAACATGGAGAAAACCTAGATTAGCAGTAGAAGGGAACTAGCTCCCTAATCCTAGCTCCTAATTAGCTAGAATCCAATCATAGCCTCTATAGCTAGTAAAAACCTCTATAGATAGAGTTCCTGATAAGTTAGACTACGAGTTGTTCTTCTGGAGCTTATTTGCAGTTTTACCTCATTGTAAAGTAGAAGGATATGATGATCTTCTGTAAAGAGTTTGTGTGTAATTCTATATACATGTCTTGGACCCGCAAATGTTTCTGTTGTACCACTCTGAGGGATACAATTCTAGTAGAACGGTGTTTCATTGGTGATATGTCAACGACTTGCATACTACACCATGCAATGGTATGCTGGGTCACCATAGTTTGTCATTGCTTCAATGTCCCAGCATATTTATCTATTTGCGTTTCTTTTTAGCAAGTGATGTTTCCCTGACATGTAAGGAGATCTACTATTTGTCCTAGGAGTTCATTATTGCACGGTCTATGGGACCTTCTGTTTTTCATAAGCTTAGTGACTTAGTCTGATTTATGTTTTTTTAAGTAGTATGTAAGATTTTGTTGATGTTAGTAGTAGGGTTGTTAGTGGCTGGTCGGCGAGGATAACAATTGTGAGCCTATATCGATGGCTCTGCCATTGTTTGTATTTTCCTCCATTTTGTTCCCTCGGTAGCTAACTTCTCATTTGACAGAAAAATATGCACATCTTCTTCAGTAATGACCTCAATGCGACATCATGGTAAACCTCAAATCTTGTCTTTGGGTCTGAATTTTGTGTTTCATTTTGTTGGTTTTCTTAGACCCCTTGATTGTTGTTGTTTGTTCCCCTCAACATGTACTAAACTTTTGTTTTCTTCATGCTCATTTTCGATACTGTAATGATGAGGCGAAACCTGAAATTTGTAAAATTATTTATTTTTGGCCAACAACTTTTTTGAGTTTTAGGATTTTTATGTTTGAGGAATGACCTGAGCATAGTGTTTTCATATATTGCAGGATCAGTTATACCAAGAAGAAGCAAACCAGTGTATGTGAATCCTTCTTGCAACAACATCGTAACAAAGGCTATTAAGTTGTTATGGTAACTGTAATTTTAGTCTTCATTTTTTCCTAATTTATTAAGACAACATCATTGTGACTGCTGTCAACACGAACCCAAGAAGTTCGTCACAGAAGATAGCAGCCTAGCACACTAAAATGGCTCCATCCTCGGTACAGAGGGCACCATTGGGTATTGAGGAGGTGTTATCTCATGTGCCGAAGATGGTGACAAGGGAGAGATGCATAGGGAAATCAATTCACCATATTCGGTGGATGAAGTGAAGTTGGATCTTTTTAAAATGTTCCCTACACACACAGAGGCATCCCTTGTCCATAACTCTCTCTTTCTCCCATGGCAGAGACGGAGGGGAAGTGAATGCAGTCCTCAAGACAAAGCATCACAGACCTAAAAAACGAACCGGGAACTAAAAAAAACCACACAACAATACAGAACCAACAAATAGAAAACAAGAATAAAAACCATACAACTCTCTGACGGGAAAAAGATGTGCGCCAATATTCGTGACGCATACAGAAATGAGCGGACAAAGATCTGACTTGAAGCGAATTGAGTTTGGGATTTCTATTTTCGTGCCCTTAGTTCCTTAGTTGTGCTCAGTTTTCCCCAGCTCCTTAGTTTTTCCTCAGTTTTCCCCAAGTGCTTGTTTGAAACCCGCAGAAGCAGCTCAGACGGCAGGATTCCCGTTAAGTTGACCGCTCCGTGCTGACGTGTGGGGCCGCGTCGTGTGGGCCCGTGTCGCGTGGGGCTGGTAGAAAGGGACCGCGTGGGACAGGACGAGATAGCGTTTGGTTGCACGTGAGCAGGAGCTGGGTTTTGTCTCTCTCGGCCATTGGCATTTCAGTTTTAAGAGTACCTTTTCTGCCTCCTTCTCTCTGCTTTTTTCACCTAATTAGTATCAAATCTAGAGAAGCTTGCATTTCTGTCTTTCTTCAATTATTATTTGTTCCTTTTGGCCCTCGTTGTTTGCCCAATATGGCAGCAAATCTAGTAGGGAGCCCAATCTAGTACTCCATCTGGTCTATATGTATGTAGTTAAATCTAGAAGCAAATCTACAGGGAATGTACGATAAATTCACAAGGTCATATAGTAGAATAGGGATAGATAATATAGATAATAAGATGCATTCAGCAGCCAAACATAGTAGGGTTCGAGGTTCTTCACAAGAAGACAAAGCACCATCATACTAACAACATAACAACGAGGGATCCCTAACTAACAACAAAGGGATCCCAACAACAAAATGGAGGAGGCAAAGAAGAAGACACGTCCAGGACTCCGCCTACCCCATCTGCCTCTGCCTCCACTTGTTGCTCCCCTTGGGAGCCTTGGACTTGAGCGGAGGCATGCGCCCGCCGGAGATCTCCACCCGCTGGATGCTGCGGAGGTGCATGCCGAGCGCCAAGTGCTTGGCGCGGAAGGAGTTGGGGTTCACCGACGCGCCGACCTTGGGGTTGGTGTTGCCGATGTTCTCGGCATGCGTGAGGAGGCAGTTGAAGTCAGTGCCGCCGAGCCTCCTAGTGCAGAAGGGGCACCTGTAGACACCCTTGGCGATGGCGAGGTAGGAGACGTACTGGCCGACCTGCAGCCTCTGCAGCACCTGGCGAGTCTTGATGTCATGGTGCTCGTCGTCGCTGCCAGACAGCTGATCCATATCAAACGGGAATTTATTAGTGAATGAGTTGCAACGATGACTAACGTGCATGATAAGAAAGTTAGGAAAAACAGAGGCAGCCTCAGTTAGAGTGGACACGATTATATGTCTACAGGGACGGTGTAAGCGAACCAAAGCTCATGCACAACAGATTTGTACACAGAAATGGTTCGCTGAACCCTCCCTGTAAAAATCTGTGCCCACCGATTCATCATAGGCAAAGAAACAGATTCCAGATCTGAACTTGAACACATTCCAGATTATTTGCAAAATTAAACGGTTGATATCTTTTGATTCGTGCATAAAATAACTGATTGAGATCCTATGATTACTTGCATAAATTAACTGATTGAGATCCCATTATTACTTGCATAAATTAACCGAATGGCCGAACCCCAAATCTTAAACGAAATCAAGGAGGGATCAAAGCAAAATGGAATAAAATCGGCGCAAATATTAGCCCAATACTCATCCATCCACAGATCCATCTACACCAGCAAAAATAGGGTTAAAAAAGGAATGGGGAACAAAAAAGGAAGCAAACCGTAGTTACCTCGTTCCATGGGTCCTCCATGGAGGTGTCGTAGGGGTTCGGGGGTGGGACGTACGGCACATACTCGTAGGGGTCATATCCCGGCGGGATCTGACCGCGACCGGCGGTAGCAGCCTCCGATGCACCGGCGGAGGAGGCGGCGACGTCCGTTGAGGGGACGGCGGTGACGTCCGTTGAGGGGACGGCGTCGAAGAGGGAGGCATCGCGCTTGGAGCCGACGGCGCCGTGGACGATGGGATTGGCATTCTCCTTGTCCATCTCGCCGGCAGAGGAGAGGGAGAGGGAGAGGGTTTTTTGCTTTGGAGAAGATGATGGGACGTGAGAGAGGCGGCATTGCGTAGGCGAGTGAGAGTGACGGAGATAGTGGGAGGAGGCGTCTATAAAGGCAAGGGGTGGTTAATGCGACCCGCGTCCTACGCGTCCACCGCTGCACGTCTGCACGTCTTGGACTTCTGCAATGCGACACGCGTCCACGATTGCACGTCTTCGACTTTTGCACCGCGACCGGCGTCTACGCGTCAACAATTGCACGTCTTCCATTTCTGCACCGCAACACACGTCCTCGAGTCTAGCCCTGGAAATTTAGATATACTCAGGTATAACCTCGAGTATTATACTAGCATTTTTTGTGTGCTCAGTTTTCCCGTTGAGTGCTAATACTGTCTAGTGCAATATGCTCAGTTTTACCCTCAAGTAGCTGGTCAACAGTGATGGGGTTCGTAGCATAGAAAACAAAAAATTTTCTACCGCAAGACGAATAAATCCAAGATCTAATCTATGGAACACCCAAGATCTAATCTACAAGATCTAAGCAACGAGATGGAGATGAGACTAACCCTCGAAGATTCCAAAGCCTACGAGATTAATCTCGTTGTTGGTGTAGACGATCGTCCCCGGTGCTGCAATCCGGCAGCACTTCCGTACTCGGTCGCGCGTACGGTGTCGATGAAGCTCCTTCCTCTCCCGTTCCAGCGGGCAGCGGAGGTGTGGTAGATCTCCTCCAAATTCCAGCAGCACGACGGCGTGGTGGTGGTAGTGGAGGAAGAAAAAAACTGCAGGGCTTCGCCTAAGCCGGAGCAGCGTATGGTGGACGGAGAGGCGGCCAGAGGAGGAGGCCATGGATGGGGGGTGTGGCCGGCCACCCCCTCCCCTCTTTATATAGGGGGCCAGCCGGCCATGGTGGCCCCCCTTCCCATCTAGGGTTGGGGGGGGGGCGGCGGCCAAGAGGGGGGAGAGGGCTTTCCCCTCCCCCAAGTTGATCCCCCCCTAGGAAACCCTAGGGGGTTGGCCGGCCTGGGCCTTGGGGGCCATGTGCCCCTGGCCCATTAGGCCAGGGAGCATCCCCTCGGCCCATGCTAGGCCTCCTAGGTCGTGGGCCCCATGGAGGACCCCTCCGGAACCTTCTAGAACCTTCCAGTCAACCACCGAAAAATCCCGAACATTTCCGAAACCCGTAAATCAACTTCCCTTATATGAATCTTATTCTCCGGACTATTCCGGACCTCCTCGTGACATCCTGGATCACATCCGAGACTCCGAACAAACTTCGTCTCCATACCATATTCAAATCTACTTATGCGACATCGAACCTTAAGCGCGTCACCCTACGGTTCGCGAACTATGCAGACATGGTCGAGACTCCTCTCCGAGCAATAACCAATAGCGGGATCTGGAGATCCATAATGGTTCCCACATATTCAACGATGACTTAGTGATCGATTGAACCATTTACATACGATGTCAATTCCCTTTGTCACACGATACTTTACTTATCCGAGGTTTGATCATCGGTATCTCCATACCTTGTTCAACCTCGTTACTGACAAGTACTCTTTACTCGTACCGCGGTATGTCATCTCTTATGATCAAATCATATGCTTGCAAGCTAATCAGACGACATTCCACCGAGAGGGCCCAGAGTATATCTATCCGTCATCAGGATGGACAAATCCCACTATTGATCCATATGCCTCAACTCACACTTTCCAAATACTTAATCCCATCTTTATAACCACCCATTTACGCAATGGCGTTTGATGTAATCAAAGTACCCTTCCGGTGTAAGTGATTTACATGATCTCATGGTCGAAGGACTAAGACAACTATGTATCGAAAGCTTATAGCAAATTGAACTTAATGACTTGATCTTATGCTACGCTCATTTGGGTGTGTGTCCATTATATCATTCAACTAATGAACTAATGACATAACCTTGTTATTAATAACATCCAATGTTCATGATCACGAAACCATGATCATCCATTAATCAACAAGCTAGTTATACAAGAGGCTTACTAGGGACTCCTTGTTGTTTACATAACACACATGTATCAATGTTTCGGTTAATACAATTATAGCATGGTATGCAAACTTTTATCATAAACACAAAGATATTATAATAACCACTCTATTATTGCCTCTTGGGCATATCTCCAACAGTCTCCCACTTGCACTAGAGTCAATAATCTAGATTACATTGTAAGGTACCTAACACCCATAGCATTCTGGTGTTGGTCATGCTTTGCCCTAGGGAGAGCTTTAGTCAACGGATCTGCAACATTCAGATCTGTGTGTACTTTGCAAATCTCTACTTCACCATCTTCGATGTACTCGCGAATCGAATGAAAACGCAGCTTGATATGCTTCAGCTTCTTGTGTGACCTTGGTTCCTTTGCATTGGCGATGGCACCCGTGTTGTCACAATAAATGACTAACGGGTCCAATGCACTAGGAACCACATCAAGCTCAACAATGAACCTCTTCATCCATACCGCTTCCGATGAAGCCTCTGAAGCCGCTATATATTCAGATTCTGTTGAAGATTTCGCCACCGTGCACTGCTTGGAACTGCTCCACCATCGCCGCACCATTCAATATAAACACGTACTCAGACTGAGACTTAGAGTCATCAGGATCGGTGTTCCAACTTGCATCGGTGTAACTAGTTACAACGAGCTCTTGGTCACCGCCATAACAAAGAAACATATCCTTAGTCCTTTTCAAGTACTTCAGGATATTCTTGACCGCTGTCCAGTGTTCCATTCCTGGATCACTTTGATATCTGCTGGTCAAACTAACAAAGCATGTGCGATATCCGGTCTAGTACACGCATGACATACATGAGAGAGCCTACTGCCGAAGCATAGGGGATCTTGCTCATCCTCTCTCTTTCTTCTGTTGTAGCTGGACCTTGAGTCTTACTCAAGACCTTACCTGGCAACATAGGCAAGAACCCTTTCTTGCTTTCATCCATTCTAAACTTCTTTAGTATCTTGTCCAGGTATGTACTGTGAAAGGCCTATTAGGCGTCTTGATCTATCTCTATAAATCTTGATGCCTAAAATGTATGTCGCTTCACCAAGGTCTTTCATTGAAAAACATTTATTCAAATAACCTTTAACACTGCTTAATAGTTCTATATCATTCCCAATCAATAATATGTCATCTACATATAATATCAGAACGCTACGTAGCTCCCACTCACTTTCTTGTAAATACAGGCCTCACCATGAGTCCGTATAAAACCGAAGTCTTTGATCACTCTATCAAAGCGTAGATTCCAACTCCGGGATGCTTGCTTCACCATAAATGGAACGCTGAAGTTTGCATACATTGTCAAGCATTTTCAGGATCGTCAAAACCTTTGGGTTGTACCATATACAACTCTTCCTCAATATCACCATTAAGGAACGCCGTTTTGACATCCATCTCGCCGATTTCATAATCGAAAAATGCAGCTATTGCTAACAAAATCCTCACAGACTTTAGCTTCGCTATAGGTGAGAAAGTCTCATCGTAGTCAACTCCTTGAATTTGTCGGAAACCCTTTGCGACAAGTTGAGCTTTATAGACAGTAATATTACCATCAGCATCTGTTTTTCTCTTGAAGATCCATTTATTCTCGACAGCCTTGCGGCTATCAGGTAAGTCTACCAAAGTCCATACTTTGTTATCATACATGGATCCCATTTCGGATTTCATGGCTTCTTGCCATTTGTTGGAATCTGGGCTCATCATTGCTTCTTCATACGTCGCAGGGTCCTCATCATTGTTGTCCACAATCATGACATTCAGACAGGGATCATACCAATCAGGAGTGGTACGTTCCCTCGTCGATCTGCGAGGTTCGCAGCTTCCTCGCTCAAGTTTCATGATCATCATCATTCGCTTCCTCTCCTATCGGTGCAGGCTGTGCAGGAATTTCTTCCGGCACTGCGCTACTCTGATCTATGAGAGAAGGTTCATTAACCTCGTCGAGTTCTACTTTCCTTCCAGTCACTTCTTTAGTGAGAAACTCCTTCTCAAGAAAGGATCCGTTCTTGGCAACAAAGATTTTGCCTTCGGATCTGTGATAGAAAGTGTACCCAATTGTTTCTTTAGGGTATCCTATGAAGACGCATTTCTCCGCTTTGGGTTCTAGCTTGTCAGGCTGTAACTTCTTTACATAAGCTTCGCAACCCCAAACTTTAAGGAACGACAGCTTAGGTTTCTTTCCAAACCATAATTCATACGGTGTCGTTTCAACGGATTTAGATGGTGCCCTATTTAAAGTGAATGCGACTGTCTCTAATGCATAACCCCAAAACGATAATGGCAAATCGGTAAGAGACATCATAGACCGAACCATATCTAACAGAGTTCGATTACGACGTTCGGACACACCATTACGCTGTGGTGTTCCCGGCGGTGTCAACTGTGAAAGTATTCCGCATTTCTTTAAATGCATGCCAAACTCATAACTCAGATATTCGCCTCCGCGATCAGAACGCAGAAACTTAATCTTCTTGTTACGTTGATTTTCTACTTCACTTTGGAATTCCTTGAACTTCTCAAAAGTCTCGGACTTATGTTTCATAAAGTAAATATATCCATATCTACTCAGATCATCCGTGAAGGTTAGAACATAACGATAACCACCGCGCGATGCTACACTCATTGGTCCGCACACATCGGTATGTATGATTTCCAATAAGTCTGTAGCTCGCTCCATTGTACCAGAAAATGGAGTCTTAGTCATTTTTCCTATTAGACATGCTTCGCATCTGTCAAGTGACTCAAAGTCAAGTGACTCAAGAAGTCCATCGGAATGGAGTTTCTTCATGCGCTTCACTCCAATATGACCAAGACGACAAGTACACATATAAGTAGAATTATCATTCAATTTCATTAGCTTAGCATTAATGTTATGAACATGTGTATCACTACTATCGAGATTTAACAAGAATAAACCATTCATCTCAGGTGCATGGCCATAAAAGACATTACTCATATAAATCGAACAACCATTATTCTCAGACTTAAACGAATAACCGTCTTGCATTAAACAAGATCCAGATATAATGTTCATGCTCAACGCAGTACCAAATAACAATTATTAAGGTTTAAAACTAATCCCGAAGGTAGATGTAGAGGAGCGTGCCGACAGCGATCACATCGACTTTGGATCCTTTTCCAACGCGCATCGTCACCTCGTCTCTTGCCAGGCTTCGTCTATTCTCAGCTTCGTTTCGAGTTACAAATGTGAGCAACCGAACCAAGATCAAATACCTGTGCACTACTACGAGAACCAGTAAGATAGACATCAATAACATGTATATCAAATATACCTTTCTTTTGACGTGGCCGCTCTTCAGATCGGCCAAGTATTTGGGGCAATTGCGCTTCAGTGCCCCTTCCCCGGCAGTAATAGCACACAGTCTCAGGTTTAGGACCAGCCTTAGGCTTCTCAGGATGCGGTGCAACTTTCTTGCCGCCCTTCTTGAAGTTACCCTTGTTAGGCTTGCCTTGCTTTTTGAAACTGGTGGTCTTGTTGACCATCAACACTTTGTTCTCCTTCTTAATCTCTACTTCAGCAGATTTCAGCATGGAAAAGATTTCGTGTAAATCTTTATTCATGTTCTCGCATGTTGTAGTTCATCACGAAGTTCTTGTAACTTGGTGGCAGTGATTGAAGGACACGATGAATACCCACTGGTTAGGGATCATCATACCCAAGTCATTGAGCTTCTTCGCATGCCCGGACATGACGAGCATGTGCTCACTAACGGAGCTGCCTTCTTCCATCATGCAGGTAAAGAACTGCTTCGAGGCCTCATAGCTCTCCACGGCCGCATGAGTCTCAAAGATAAGTTTGAGCTCACGCATCATCTCACAGGGGTCGTGGTGCTCAAAACGCTTTTGGAGCTCTGCCTCTAAGCTGCACAAGATGGCACACTGAACTTCGGAGTACCGAGTTGCCCGAGTCTCATAAACATTCTTTATGTCCTCGGACACCGGCAGAGGTGGTGGGGAACCTAGCGGTGCTTCGAGCACAAATTGCAGGTTTCCACCAAAGGTGAGGAAAATCCTCACATGACGGAACCAGTCAATGAAGTTGCTACCATTGCCCTTAAGCTTTTCTTTCTCTAGGAACCGGTTAAAATTGATGGAGGGGGCGCCATGATCTACAACATATTTGCAAAGAGTTTAGACTAAGTTTATGATAAATTGAGTTCAATTTAATTCTGAAATTAACTAGGTGAACTCCCACTTAAAACAACATCCCTCGCATTGTTTTAGTGATTACACGAACCAAATCCACTACACCAAGTCCGATCTTCACGAGAAAAGATGTAGCTTCAAAGGCGAACACTCAAAGTGTTCATCATATCATTCATATGACTCATGCTCTACCTTTCGGTATCCCGTGTTCCGAGACCATGTCTGTACATGCTAGGCTCGTCAAGGCAACCTTGGTATCCGCGTGTGCAAATCTGGCTTGCACCCATTGTATGCACATGTAGAGTCTATCACACCCGATCATCACGAGATGCTTCGAAACGACAAGTCTTAGCAACGGTGCATACTAAGGATGAACACTTTATTATCTTGATATTTAGTGAGAGGGATCATCTTATAATGCTACCGTCGCGATCTAAGCAAAATAAGATGCATAAAAGGATTAACATCACATGCAATTCATAATGTGTGATATGATATGGCCTTTCGTCTTTGTGCTTTTGATCTCCATCTCCAAAGCACGGACATGATCTCCATCATCACCAGCATGGCGTCAAGGTCAGTGGCGTCGCTTCATGGTTGTCCATCACTTATAGCTACTATAACAACTACTTGAAATAAAGCTATTACATGATGAATAGACACGCAGGTCTTTAACAAAATTAAAGACAACCATTAGGCTCCTGCCGGTTGCCATAATACAATAATGAACATCTCATACATCAAATATAATCATCATCACATCATGGCCATATCACATCACCAAACCCTGCAAAAACAAGTTAGACGCCTCTAATTTGGTTTGCATATTTTACGTGGTTTAGGGTTTTCGAGTAAGATCCAATCTACCTACGAACATGAACCACAACGGTGATACTAGTGTTGACAATAGAAGTGTAAATTACAATCTTCACTATGGTGGGAGAGACAGACACCCGCAAAGACACTTATGCAATACAAGTTGCATGTCAAGCGTGGAGCAAGTCTCATGAGACGCGGTCATGTAAAGTTAGCCCGGGCCGCTTCATCCCACCATCCCGCAAGAAGCAAAGTACACAAACTAAAGCAACAAGAGCATCACCGCCCACAAAACCATTGTGTTCTACTCGTGCAACAGATCTATGCATAGACATGGCTCTGATACCACTGATGGGGTTCGTAGCATAGAAAACAAAAAATTTTCTACCGCAAGACGAATAAATCCAAGATCTAATCTATGGAACACCCAAGATCTAATCTACAAGATCTAAGCAACGAGATGGAGATGAGACTAACCCTCGAAGATTCCAAAGCCTACAAGATTAATCTCGTTGTTGGTGTAGACGATCGTCCCCGGTGCTGCAATCCAAGAAGACTTCCGTACTCGGTCCGCGCGTACGGTGTCGATGAAGCTCCTTCCTCTCCCGTTCCAGCGGGCAGCGGAGGTGTGGTAGATCTCCTCCAAATTCCAGCAAGCACGACGGCGTGGTGGTGGTAGTGGAGGAAGAAAAACCGCAGGGCTTCGCCTAAGCAGGAGCAGCGTATGGTGGAGGGAGAGGCGGCCAGAGGAGGAGGAAATGGATGGGGGTGTGGCCGGCCACCCCCTAACCTCTAAATAAAGGGGGCCAGCCGGCCAAGGTGGCCCCCCTACCCATCTAGGGTTGGGGGGGGGCGGCGGCCAAGAGGGGGGAGAGGGCTTTCCCCTCCCCCAAGTTGATCCCCCCCTAGGAAACCCTAGGGGGTTGGCCGGCCTGGGCCTTGGGGGCCATGTGCCCCTGGCCTAGGGCCAGGGAGCATCCCCTCGGCCCATGCTAGGCCTCCTAGGTCGTGGGCCCCATGGAGGACCCCTCCGGAACCTTCTAGAACCTTCCAGTCAACCACCGGAAAAATCCCGAACATTTCCGAAACCCAGAAATCAACTTCCCTTATATGAATCTTATTCTCCGGACTATTCCGGACCTCCTCGTGACATCCTGGATCACATCCGAGACTCCGAACAAACTTCGTCTCCATACCATATTCAAATCTACTTATGCGACATCGAACCTTAAGCGCGTCACCCTACGGTTCGCGAACTATGCAGACATGGTCGAGACTCCTCTCCGAGCAATAACCAATAGCGGGATCTGGAGATCCATAATGGCTCCCACATATTCAACGATGACTTAGTGATCGATTGAACCATTTACATACGATGTCAATTCCCTTTGTCACACGATACTTTACTTATCCGAGGTTTGATCATCGGTATCTCCATACCTTGTTCAACCTCATCGACAAGTACTCTTTACTCGTACCGCGGTATGTCATCTCTTATGATCAAATCATATGCTTGCAAGCTAATCAGACGACATTCCACCGAGAGGGCCCAGAGTATATCTATCCGTCATCAGGATGGACAAATCCCACTATTGATCCATATGCCTCAACTCACACTTTCCAAATACTTAGTCCCATCTTTATAACCACCCATTTACGCAATGGCGTTTGATGTAATCAAAGTACCCTTCCGGTGTAAGTGATTTACATGATCTCATGGTCGAAGGACTAAGACAACTATGTATCGAAAGCTTATAGCAAATTGAACTTAATGACTTGATCTTATGCTACGCTCATTTGGGTGTGTGTCCATTATATCATTCAACTAATGAACTAATGACATAACCTTGTTATTAATAACATCCAATGTTCATGATCACGAAACCATGATCATCCATTAATCAACAAGCTAGTTATACAAGAGGCTTACTAGGGACTCCTTGTTGTTTACATAACACACATGTATCAATGTTTCGGTTAATACAATTATAGCATGGTATGCAAACTTTTATCATAAACACAAAGATATTATAATAACCACTTTATTATTGCCTCTTGGGCATATCTCCAACAAACAGACAGTCAACAAATGAGATTAACTAGTTAAATGAGTCATTTAATGTGCAAAAAATTCCGAAAAATAGTGGCTCATACTCATGGAGTCTTTACCACAAATTGCCAGTTCTCAAAATATAGATAAGTCATAGATAAATCAAGTTTTACCACAAATTGCCACTTCTCAAAGGCCTTCTCAAATCACCTAGTAGCTATGAAGGTGCATGGTTTTCCACAATAAGCCCTTCCCAAAACAGCTTTCCCCAAAACATACTTTGTCTAAATGAGGCCACAATTCTTACACTCATGTATATTTGTATTGCAAATAGTTTGAGATAGGCCAAGATGGGTTTTATTGTACAAAACACGCATTTTCCATTTTTTAAATCTCATATTTGAATCTCTTAGTCTGTTTATTACATAGGTGCCCTTGGTTTCTTGATACTACTCAGTTTTGCCCTCTCCCTCCACAAATTCTCTCACACGTGCAACATAGCCCTGATTGGTCTAGCCCATGTCAAGCGGATCGTGCCCGCCGACCGTTGATCGTATGATCTAACGGGCAGGATAACCCCTCTCTCTCTCTCTCTCTGTCGGCGGTTACCTTCCACTCTCTAAGTATGCTAAAGGGCGGTTTTCTCCCTTTTCTGTGTTTTCACCCGCTAAAAATTATAAACTCTTTTAGGCATTACTTTTCACGCAAAAAATGATAAACCATCACCGATTTGTTGTATCCATAAATTTTCACGCAAAAAATGATAAACCATCACCGATTTGTTGTAGCCATTAATTTTCACGAAAAAATGATAAACCATCACCAATTTGTTGTAGCCATTAATTTTCACGTAAAAAATGATAAACCATCACCGATTTGTTGTATCCATTACTTTTCACGCAAAAAATGATAAATCATCACCGATTTCTTGTAGCCATTACTATTCACGGTAAAAATGATAAACGAACGAATCTATCTATCTCTGTATTTGAAGTTTGGAAGGGTTCACCATCTAGTTATGTTAACTTTCGAGGTTTTGACCTGAAAACAAATGGGTATTATAAAGGGAAATAAAAGTTCAAAAAAATGTAAAAACGAAACAATCTACCTATCTTTGTATAGAAGATCGTCTGTATGATTTTTGAGGTCATTTAGAGAAGGTAGAAAAAAATCCCTTTTGAGAAGGTCGAAAAAACCTAACTTGTTACAAAAGCTGGTTTCAGTGAGACCTAACCAAATTTGGCATACATTATGCCATATCTATAACAACAAGGGAAAGTTTCACAAAATTTGAAATTTATGGCGAAAATGATGCCATACATGATGCTGTTTTTCGAGGTTTTGACCTGAAAATCAATTGGTTATTATAAAGGAAAATAAAAAGTTCGAAAAATATAAAAACGAAACAATCTATCTATCTATGTATAGAAGATCAGCTGTATGAAATTTGAGGTTATTTAGAGAAGGTAGAATAAATCACCTTGTTAGAAAAGCTGGTTTCAGTGAGACGAAACAGCATGCGTTTAAGCAAAGTGATTTTTTTGAACATCTCCAAATGACCCCAAATTTGCCATACATGATGCCATACGTGTAACAACAAGGAACCCTATCTAAAAAGTGTCAAAAAAGTTTGCCCAACCGTATAGCTCTATCAAAAAGAACCTCACCATGGCGCTAGTATAAATTTGGGCTCCCTAGTTACAAACTTTCGTTACCTAACCTTCAACACGAAACTTGTTTCAAATCACTTTTGTCGTACAAGAAACAAATCCCTCCTTGATTCGAGCACCACAACCTCCAAACTTTGCCGATGCCGATATCGGCATGGTCAGAACGGTTATGCTCGCCGCCACTGCTAGGTCACCGTCGGGATGCACCCTCAATCCCGTCCCCTCATTCGATCACTGACACACCAGAGATACCGCCGAGGCCAATGCCAAACATGCATCCACGCTGATGTGGGCACGGCCACGCCGCCCCGCTATGCTGGACGCCACAGACCACCGCGAGGTCTTTCCCTTCGCCACCACACTCTTCTAGCACCCATCTATACACGCCAGAAAGGAGAGACACTAGTTTTCTCTACATTGCTCGCGTTCGTGTTGGACACGGTCAGTCAAAGTTTTGAGGTAGTCGTCGATGTCGTCGACCATTTCTTCTCTTCTTTGCATGGTTAAACGCGTCTAGTTCATATCTATCTAATGCGTCTGGTCTCGCCTCATGCAGTTCTTTGTGGACATCGATCTCATCTCGGCACCCCGCATGCCACCTCCTCCGTGCCATCGCTGTAGAGCTCCGTTTAAAAATCTATTCCTACCCGTGTATTTCCCCTTGTATCAGCGCCATGGCCCACTTGTCATTCGATATACCGAAGCCCCACTCGTGCGCGTTTTGGTCAGGGATACAGCGATGCTTATGGTCAAACAAAGATGGATGGTCTGACGTGTCTTTGCGGGCTCTACGTGGTCCCACTAGTCAGAAGATAACGGTCAACCGTCGGGCAACCGGCCGTTACAACATCTGTGATGGTTTCAGACAAGGTCTTGGGGAAAACTGAGGAAAAACTAAGGAGCTGGGAAAACTGAGCACAACTAAGGAACCGAGGGCACGAAAATAGAAATCCCATTGAGTTTTCATCTAGCTAAAAATTAGAAAAGGTGAAAACCAAAGGTGCTCATAGTCTTCAGCGACCACAAACACAATTTGCGCCGCACACCATACATAAAAGGCACAAATACCATCAGATCGATTTAGAGCTTAGAATGTGACGGTGGCAACGGCAGAACGATGCGGCGCGCGAGCACTTGACACCAGAAATTAGGATGTAAGCATAGCGGCGTCCAATAATGTGTTTATGACCATCGCGGTGAGCCATTCCAGCTAAGACCAGCTACTATGTGTGAAAAAACAGATCTTGACCTTCTTTCTCCTTCTCTTGAACCTCGTTCGATGCATAGTATAAAATCGATTTCTACAGTCTGACACAAGATGCGGCTCAACATAGTGGCTCGCTTTACTCATGCAAAAGTGGGATTAGTAACACAAGAAGCACCAGTCACATGGCCACAGCATTGAAAATTCCGCATGCAGCTAAAAACAGTGACGTGTACATGTTGAGGATGTTGAAAATTCTGCATGCAGCTAAAAACAGTGACGTGTACACGTTGAGGATGCTGAGGATGCTGATCAATCCATGTTAGCCCCCGGTTCTGCTAGTAGTATCAGCGAGAGCTTAGCGTAGAGCCATAGACACGCTTGAGGTTGGTGCGTAAGCCATATTACTGTAGCGAGTGTACTCACGAGCGTACGAATTAGTTACCACGGCTCTCTCCCAAAAAAGGAAAACAATTGCAGCGGAGTAGGAAGAGCGTTGGCCCGCTCGAGTAGAATGACCACGCTGGGAACGGAATGAGACGCGATAGAACATGAAACGGCACGGCGGCGCCATTTAACCACTGAAATCCGCCATGAACATTACATGGCTGTCGCAAAACTCACTTGATCGAGATGCGGTCGAAGCGGCTACATCCGCATAGCCAAGCGGACGAACGGCCCGGAGGGGCTGGGGGCGGTGAGGAGAGCTACGCCATCGTTGAGCTCGCGGAGAGCCTTGGCGTAGCTGGCGCGCAGCCGCCGCAGCATCCGATGGTACATCGCAGCCAGCCACCGCACTCGCACCCGCCGCAGCGCGCCCAAGAACCTCCGCCTCTATGGCCCTCCTCCTCCATTGCCGCCTCCTTCGCCGCCTAGCCTGGCCACCGCCATCCTCTTCCTACGTCCGCCGCTCGCGGCCACCGCTGACTCCGTCCTCCGCCGCCGCGGCATGCGGAACAACATGACCCTCCTCGCTGCCCCAGCGTCCACCATGTCGCCAAGATGTATATGCAGAGTTAGCTGAAGATCAGCTGATCCCTCTCTCGGTTGCTTTTCTTTCCTTTCTCTCGCGGTTGCTTCTCTTTCTTTGCTACGAGAAGCAGCTATATATGCGGTCCACCTAGCTTTCGGCGTCCTCTTGCTTGTAAGTGGAGGAAATTGCACAAATCACCACCTTCTGCTATCTTTGTTGCGCAAAACACCACCATTACATGTTTGTTGCAGAGATCACCACCTTTTGATGTATTGTGTTGCACAGAGGTATAAATCTTATATTGGAGTTAGACTAAGCTAATTAACTTCAAATTTGACAGTTGACCCCATAAAATAGAGATGATGTGGCGTCAACTATGTCATCTAGTGTGTTCTCAAACTTTTTTTAAAAAGAAAATCCAATAATGAAAACAATATTAAAGAATAATTGTAGGAAAGTTTGAAACGAATCTAACATGCCGTCTGAAATTTGTGTCAATTTTTTGTTAGATTCGATCAGTGTTTGACGAAATTTTCAAAAAAATTCAAAAAATATGAGAAAAAACTGAGAAAATATTCACGTGTATGTTCGAATATTCTATGTTGGCCCACTAAATTTTTGGCATGAAAGAACAATTTTTGTTACTTGGGTAAAAAAGATAAAAAAGTGTCTTGTCTGTAATGAAAATATAGCGTCGCAATTTGTCTTTTTTACAAGGAACACAAAATTTCTCTTTCATAACAAAACTTTTATGGGCCAACATAGGATGCCTGGATGTATACGCGAATATTTTTTTAGAATTTTTAAACATGTTAAAATATGTTATTTTATATTTTTTCTAATAGGTGCAAATGCATCTATGAGCCAAAAAGTCATGTCCGAAAAGCTAGCATCAATAATCAGGTTCAAACACTATCGACTGACCCTAGATATGTGAATATGAAGGACCTTTAACTTCATCTTCTCCCTGATTTACTTCTCTAAATTATGTTATTATTTTTCAAATTATTCAGTCATTTTGTTTTAATTGCTAGAATATTTACATTGTTTTTTTTTTTGAAAATTTCATCAAATGTTGACCGAATCTAAAAATGTGATACAAATTTCAGACGGCATGTTAGATTCATTTCAAACTTTCCCAGAATTATTCTTTAATATTGTTTTAATTATTGGATTTTCTTTTTTTAAAAAAGTTTGAAATCACACTAGATGACATAGTGGACGCCACATCATCTCAGTTTTATGGGGTCGGCTATCAAATTTGAGTTAATTAGCTTAATCTGACTCCAATATCAGATTTGAACCTCTGTGCAACACATTGCAGCTAAAGGTGGTGATCTTTGCAACAAACATGTAAAAGTGGTGTTCAACGAAGATAACAAATGGTGGTGGGTTGTGCAATTTCCTCTTGTAAGTGAGGCGCAACCACGGTGCTCCGTCACTGTCTTTTTTGATAGGGGGCTGTAGCTCTACTTACTTTTCGAGAATGCGCATACACTCACCCCTGCGAACGCACACACGCACACCCTACCCCTATGAGCACCTATGAAAGACCGAGCCGGCGGATTGGATCTTGAAATTGACGAAGTCACCACATGCGCCTCGCTGTCGACGGGAATGTCGCCTCCCACTGAAAGAATATTCGCCTTTATGAGACACACAGATGTCAAACCTGGGGTTTGAACTCTGGTGGGCTGGGGGTACAACCACCCACCTAACCACCCAACCTCAGGTTGGTTCTCATCGCAATCCAATTGTTGTGCTATATTAACGTATAATTATACAAGTACTCTCGCCAGTGATTGCAGTAGGTAATCTATCAACGTCGATCTATAATCGGTATATTACTATAAGTACTCTCACAATAAACATGCGCTAATCCATTGACTCAATGACTCATATTACTACGTCTATGTGTATGCTGCGTCCAAATAAACAAAGCTTTGTTATATGACTTTCCATCTGAGCTAAACTAAGCTTCGAGCTTAACCATTCACAACTAATCATCATTGACTTGTCCATTTGTTAAGAGCGTATGCAAGCTGCTAAGCCCTGGTCAATGGGTTGAGAACCCCATCGAGAAATTGAAATTGCACTAGGAACGTGGCGGTGCTGGCAAATTAAGAGTTCAAAAGAGTTCTAACAAAGAAAAGAGTTAACTGGAGTTGACAAAAAAATATCATAATAATTTTGTTCTTAGAAGATCATCTAAGATGCAGTCTGTCGGTAGGACAAATAGTATTTGTAGAAAAGCTTCCTGGAAACAAACTAAGAGCATTAATCAAGACTTCCAAAAGTCAAATAACCATCCTCGAAAAAAGTAAAATAACTCTTTTTTTTTTTCAAGAAGTCTTCCCTATAGAAAAATCATTTTATCTCACGTTAGTTGCCTTGATGTCATACCACACCCTGATTCAATCGTGCTGCCCTTCTTCATCTCATGAAACAACACATTGATATGGTTAAGAGACTAGGCAAAGTGAACCCAAAAAGATAGGAAAGTGTAACTATAACCTAGTTTGTGGACAAAAAAGAATGTGTTGACTTAAACAATCAAAGGGATTCTATTATACAATCAAAGGAATTCTATTATATTCCACCTCAAGAAATAAACATGCATATATTTCTATTAAAATAGAACAAAAAAAACAAAAGTGTACATTGATATAAAATACATAAGCTAGGATTTTTAAATCAACCCAAACCATTAAAAACATTGAACCACCATTGGATAGCGTCAAAAAGGGAGATGTAGAGGTGGATTACAATTTCCTCCATATTTGTGTAATGTGAATAATTTATTGGAGACGTTGTCGCTGCTATGAAAAAAATGTAGTTGTGTTGGTTCAAAAATAGTTTTGAACTATACATATCCAATTGGAAAATCTTGGCTCCACCACTGCCATTTGAGGACACCAACCAGAGACATCGCACCTTCATGCCTGGTGGCATTCCACATATGAATTTGGTGGAACCCCTAACATCACAATCTCATCAAATCCTAACATAATACAATCTCCAATCCATTGGAGAGGGGTAGTGTATTGGATATTAAGAAATATACACCAAGTCTTAAGTTGTTCTAAAGAAAGGGCAGATAAAAGCGGACCAACGCGTTAGAACCAAACATAATTAAGTGGGAATTTAAGATTTGATCTAAAAAAATCCACACAAAATATGAAAATGCATTGATATAAAAAATAGACTCAGTGGGGTTAGCTTGACCAGGCTCCTACCTTTGAAGTATTCCTTTCTTATTTTTTCAGGTTTTTTTTAGAGAAAGTACAATAAATCCTAGTAAGCTATCTATAAGGATTAAAATAATATATATATTTGTCTAGTTGAAGGAGAGAAACGAAGAGAGAAAAGAAGTGGGATCTCATGCAATAACCGGCTCTAGCACATGTTCGTAGGTATTTTATGAGAGTAAAAGGTTAGACGACATAAATTAGTACGGTCTTATAGCAAACCATTGTATATGGTGGCTATAGGTGTATAGCCAACGGTCTGCTATACCACTAAAAATGCTTTTAAGCATCTCAAAAAAGAATCCTATCACATTGTTTAACGTTGGAGAAAGTCCAATTTTCATCCTTGAACAAAGTTCACTTTTTGTCCTAAAAATTAATTTTAGTCTAGAACAAACTTTGAACTCTCCAAATAATTCACTTTTCATCCCTTTTCGGTTGTGTTGAGCAAATCGCTGAAGTGGAACGAAGAAACGTCAACCAACTTGTTTGGTTTTGAACCAGACCAAGCCCAAGCTAGTGGAGATTTCGAACCAACATCTTACCGCTTCCTTGCTTGATTTCTTTGTATCCCAATTCACTTGAAGCGTTGCATCACGAAGGCTAGATTGCTTTGCCTATCCAGATCGTCCGGTCTCTCTTCCCATGCACCACTGATTTAAGGTTTTGGCCATCTGTGGCGGATATTTGCTCGGCTCAACCGAAATAAGTACTAAAAGTAAATGATTCTGAGAGTTCAAGGTTCATTTTAAACCAAACAGAAGATTTTGGAGCAAAATTGAACTATCACTAAAATTTAAGGATCAAAAGTGAACTTTCTTCTTTAACGTTTGCTGGAAGAAAAACATGTCAATTCTTACGATGGACAGACGGTAAGCCCCATTCCTTCT
The DNA here is from genome assembly GCF_019359855.2 of Lolium perenne. Lineage (NCBI taxonomy): Eukaryota > Viridiplantae > Streptophyta > Magnoliopsida > Poales > Poaceae > Lolium > Lolium perenne. The sequence continues at coordinate 35,198,444 of NC_067250.2, forward strand.
CACAGGCCATTGAACCAAAGGCCAGCCAGAGAACTTGGCGGCGAAGGTACTCAGAAATCAGAATACACACCAGAAGGCCCAAATAACTTGGCAACGAAGGCAGTCGGCCGGCCCCCTAACCCAACCCAACAGCCAACGACTTCCACCAGCCGTCGCAGTACGCCACTTCCCTCCGCCCACCACCGCAGAGATCGCCGGCGACGGCGAGGAGATGGCGGCGACCGCCCTGGCGGCGACGGCGGCGGCGAGCCAGTCCCTGAGGAACCGCGAGATCCTGGACGCCGTCGGAACCACCGCGGCGGCTCTCTCGCTCGTCGGCTCCTCCTTCATCGTGCTCTGCTACCTCCTCTTCCGCGAGCTCCGCAAGTTCTCCTTCAAGCTCGTCTACTTCCTCGCCCTCGCGGTGAGACGCTCGCTCGGATCTGACAGCTTTAGTTTCCGTTTCCCGGGGCTGCTTGCGATGCTGATTTCGTGTGATCTGGCGTGTGCGCCGTTTGGAATTTGGGGCTTGCTGTACGATCCGCGAGCAGCCCGCAGTGGTTTGATCTGGAACTACCTAGTGTCGATGCCTCGTGTCGATAGTTTAGCGCACAGTATTTTACATTTCGTACGTACGAGTTGAAGTGGACGGGGATCATGACCCATGATGCTTATTTCTGCCATTTCGGACCGTGAGAGATTCATGTTCCCTGATAGTTTCGTAGCTGCAGTAGCTGTGGCACGAAGCTGTACCTGTCTAACATTATGATTAGTTTGGATTGTCAATCAACTTAACGTTTGTCTCATAAGATGGTTGGCATCACATGCCATGTTGCTATCCACGCATGGGCCAGTCCAGTTCAGTGAAGCTACGTGGTAGGATATTTTACACATATATACCTGAATGTGGAGAAAACTAGCGTCTATTTCTTACCTTGTTCATTTGCAAGAGATCACGTTCCTCCCTGGCCGTTATCATTTTGTTGAAACTTGCAACCAATAGGATGCTGTGCAACCACCTATTTTTTTTTTTTACTTCGGCAATAGAATGCGAAATTCTTTTTAGAAAAATGAATTACATGTCCAGTCAAGGTGCTCCACTGGTGAAAGCATTTAGTGAATCAGAGTTTCTTCATTCTTGTCAGTGGTTTAGCTACTGTATGCTTCAGTTTTTCTGACAACGTTCACTTCAATTGCAGGATATGCTTTGCAGCTTATTCACTATAATGGGGTATGTTGCTGTCTGTATAATTTTATCATACTCTTTGCTGAACATAGTTGTTCCGTATCTCTCTGATTATATTCATCTTTGCTAATAACACTGGTAAAAAGCCACATACACATTTTTTATCATGGATAGCCCTACAAGCCTAATAATTTTCTACAAGTAACAATGTGAGGAATGTAAATGCATGTATAACATTTTTTCTGCTAGAACAAAACAGACTATTCCTTATTCTCTTCCATATTTTACATCTGCTATTTGCCATACACATTGATTGCTGATTTAGTGATTTTATGGCAGATTAATTTAGTGCATTTGTTTTTTGATGTTGTAGGGGGCCAGCAAATGCATTTTATTGCTTTGCGCATGACTACAGTGCGCACTTCTTCTGCGTGGCTTCTTTTCTATGGACAACCACTATAGCGTTCACTCTTCACCGGACAGTTGTCAAGCACAAAACTGATGTTGAGGATTTTGGATCCATTTTCCACTTGTATGTATGGGGTATGTGAGTTCACCACTTTGGCACTTCCCTGTGTTTCTTAGAAATCATGTTCCCAAACTACTTGCAGCAACTTTTCCAACCAGGCAACCTGTTAAAATGCATTCCTTGAAGAGATTACATTTTTGAGAACTTAACTATAACATGGCTGTACCATCTGTCTGTATTTAATTTGGTTCTCAAAACAAAACATTTCAGACCACATAGCTCTGCAGGGGCTGAGGTGGAATGATTCATTGATTTTTCACCAAAAAGGGGTACAGATTCTTATATACGTAGTATATCTGTCGTTGTGACTGAAGGCCCACCAGATTTTTGGTTCATACATCTTTCACTCTATATGGTCGTTGGCACTGAGACCCTGCACTAGAAGAGATTTATGTTACTTCAGCAAGCAATTCAACATGCTCACTTGGTTTGATGATCTCTTATGCTTTATTTAAAACCAGACTGAAGTAGAGAATTAAGTAGGGGTGGTATCATGACATCGTCTGGTATTCTACAGCTACTGCTTGTGCCCCTAATTTCCACTAATTAAATGTATCTTAGGTGAAATTCAAATCCATCCGGACCTTGCTCAACAGTCCTTTGTATGATGCTGATCTCAGTCTTGAGTCTTGACAGATGGTCCGATTTCTTCACGAGAAAGAAAGCAGTCCCTCCACAAATAGAGACAATTGTTAAAGGGTTAGTCAACATAAGCTCTCTATTTTGTCGTGAAAGTTGCCCATCCACCTAGAGTTATGGACCGGCGTCATACTAAGGACTATGTCAAGCAAGGTCCAAAAGGATGTGAATTCCACACGCAAACGATGCATTCAGTTTAATGGGATTATGGTCACAACTGCTTGTTGTATAACCGAGACGATTGTATGATATAACTCCTACTTCAGCTTGGTCTAAAATAAATCATAAGGAAAGTATCACGTATCAACAGACACCAATGAGGAAGAAGGATAAAAGCAACTGAGCATGTTAATTTTGATTGTTGGAGTACCATAATCTTTTCCGATCCGGTGTTTCAGTAACAACGGCCAAAGATAATGAAAATAGGGATGAGCCAGGAAGTGGGAGAGCCTTCAGTTACAACCATATATGTACCATTTTTTGGGGGGAAAAACCATGGGTATGCAACATATATCCATGAGTCATTCTAGCACTGCCCCTGTAGCTGTTTTTCATGCATCATTCTTTGTCAGTCTTAATATTTATTAGGTTGCTATATCTCATTGCAACATTTATGTATAGCGCACATGTCTACCCCCTTTTTGTGCTGCTTTCAACCTTGCATGTCCTGTATGTCATTACCAGATTCTGTTCTTTGTCCATTCAGATCCTGATGCCTGTGTCTGGTAAACGAGTGTTACTGATTGCATTTTCTGATCTCATATAGTTGGAACCAACCATGTTTAATAACTTTAAAAAACTCGACCCATGGTCACTAGTACCTAGGGTGTTTTTCTAAGAAGCGAGACACCCTGCAGGGTCTGCGCTTGGAACATGGGAGTGCCATTTTCTAAGAAGCGAGACACCCTGCAGAGGCTGCGCTTGGAACATGGGAGTGGCAGCTCACATATCTGCTCTGTCTGAATTTACTACTGTAGATGTTTCGTTGGGATGATCACTGTGCTCAAATTCAGAAATCTGTTTCTCTTTATTATATTTTCGTCCTAATTCATATTATATGTATATGGTTTGCTTTAGACATAGATGATTAGTACATTGCAGATATCCCTTTTAATAGTAGACCATTCCAATAATGTTTTTTTATCAGGGATGGCCCTAGTTCAGTTGGCAAGGTTTGTAATTCTTTTTTTTTGTTTCAACAGGAACTTCACTAGCTACCACTGTATTACGTTCAATAGGAAGTGACTATGGAAGGCCGGGGACCTGGTGTTGGATCCAGCAGGGAAGCATGGGAAAGGTACATTTTTCTCTTTTGTTATGACCTTGTCAATTTGGTTATAGACATTCATGTTGCTTAAACTACGATACATTTGATCATAGTTTACTTATTAGTGATTCCAAGACCAGCCCAAACAGCTATACTTATCTTTCTGAATTTTACTGTTTCTATTTAGCATTCGAACTTCATCAATCATCAGTAGTTGTTATCAAACGGTTTGAACTGCGGCGCACTAATAATCACCATTTATATGTAGTGCTGACATATCTTGCTTGGACTACCTTCAGATTTTCGATGACATTGCAATGTATTGACAATTCATTTGTAGTCTTCACTATTCAGTCCCTGGGATGTAGAAATATTGTCACTGTGTCAGCTTCTTAGCAATTCCTTAACTATAATGCCCTTTCCTTACAGATCTTACACTTGATTACCTTCTACCTTCCACTTTGGGGTGCCATTCTCTACAACGGGTTTACATACTATCAAGTAAACCGCATGTTGAACAATGCGACTCGGGTATGCACACAGCACACATTCTGTTAACTGTTTTCTCTTGTATATTGGCTATTGAGGCTAGGGTGACCGAGGCTTGTATCGTACTATTGTAGCACTTGCTAGGTTCTGGTCTCTCTGCCTGCATCTTCTGAAAGTTTATTTTAATTTGTAGATGGCTGTTGGCATTAGCGATCGATCAATTCAATCTGACACGAGGGCGGACAAAAAGGTATATACATTATTTATAGACTGATAAATATATTTTGACTGAAAACAGACTGTTCAACATTGTTAGTTCATAAGCTCTTCCTATGTTTTTCTACTTCTTTGCTATAACTGATAAAAATTTACAGCCACTCTTATTGTTAGGAACATGTCATTATGTGTTATCCATTTATTTATCATGCTACTTCACTGTCCTTGATCAGCCTCTTACTATTATTCGGTTCCTTTCACAGGCATTTAATCGCTGGGGCTATTACCCTCTGATTTTAATTGGTTCATGGTCTTTCGCGACAATCAATCGTTTGTATGACTTTGCTAATCCTGGGCACAAGATATTCTGGCTATCCATTCTTGATATTGGGTTTGCTGGACTTATGGTGAGTCTTTGGAATCTTTTGTCTTCTATTCCAGGCTAGATGTTTCTAAATTCATATAATTGATCCACATATTTTGTTTTTCAATTCTATTGATCTATACTTCCTGGAGATACTGAACCAATCCATCCACGCATATGTTTTTTCAAGTTCTATTATAGGTCTACCCCAAATGACTGGTGGGCTTGCGTTCCAACCTCTTTATTTCTTGGAGCATGCCCATACAATAGTCTGGTATTCGCTAGTCATTATAGAACGAAATTAGTTTAATGGAGGATAAAGCCCATCATCAGAACTGCCCTTATTGCGTTTATGAGTTATGCTCTCTCTTGTACTTATATTTGCTGGAATCATACTGTTCATTCGTGCCCACATTATATACAAAAGAGTTTTATTAATGACCTTACTGCATATTTCTCCAATTTTCATCATTTCCCCGCACTGTGGACTAATGTTCCCCGACACGTTTTAGGGCCTTTTTAATTCGATTGCTTATGGTCTCAACTCCTCGGTGCGCAGAGCAATTGCAGAAAGGATGGACGTGTAAGTTGTCTTCTGTAGACCAACTTTTCCGCAACCACATCTTTGTTCAGTCCTGTACCATGCACTGTAGTTGGCAGTCACAACTCACAAAGGATTTTGTTTCCAAAATTTTCCAGGTTTCTACCTGAGCGCATCAAAAGGAGCCTTCCTACTTTGTCAAGATTGAGAAGTCAACAAGAAAATGAGCTGATTTCTCTTATCGTTGAGAGTAATAACAGACATAGTAACGTGGGTAGCACCTAGGAGTTTTCTAGCTTGCTGAGTTTGTTCATATCTTTTGGGCTCTTTCCGAAATGGGTGTATGTAGTGTACCATTGACATCACTGTAGGAGCAGATGCTTAGCACTTAACATTGACCATTTATTTGGCAAATTGGGTTATCCACGGTACATAGAGGTTAGGAGTACTCTGATGTTTGTCTGTAGCCTGTAGGTAAGTTTGTGAGTGTTCGATCTTCTAACCCCTGGGTCATGTTGTACTTTTGAGAACTTGTCTCGTTGATCCCCCACAACTGACTGCTTCCTGTGCACCTTGATGCTCCTGTAAACTATAGCATTGTTCAGTTGCAGTTTTTCTCCCTCTGGGTATATGGTTTCACCTTAATACTATCATGTTCTGAGTGAGACGAGAACACTCTTTTCAGACTTTTATGAACCTTGATATCTTCGGTTCCACCGACATCCCCTACTGCCGGGTATATGATTTCACCTTAATATTTCTGCATGCTCGACACTCAGCAGCTGCAGCTGTTTGTTGTCCGTCCCTCTCAGTCAGTTCGCCACGCGCACCTGCACGCTCGACCGCTTGATTGCACATGCCTGCTCGCCGCCCCGAAACATTGGCAGCAACAGCTCGTTATGCTCGCCGGCCATTGCACATGCCTGCTCGCCGCCCCAAAACATCGGCAGCAGCAGTGCTCGCCGGCATGCCCGCGCACACACCCTCATCGACTGTTGCGTCGCTGCTGATTGCTTGTCCGTGGCTGCAAAACCTGGGCTGGGAGGTGTGGCTTGCCGCCTCCAGAGGTTTGGCAGCAGCAGCTTGCGGCGCTTGCTGGCTGTCCCGTTCGGCAGCTCGCCGGCTGATACGTTGCTGCTGCTGCTAGCTAGTGTGTGTGGCTAGAAGAGCTGGGCTGCTTGTGCTAGCAGAGCTAGCAAGGTGAAGTGCGTGCGCTGCTGCTGCGTTAAAACAAAAAATAGTAAGACGGCTTACAATGCACTGAAAGTTCTGCGATTTTTTTCATTGAGGTTTCCAGCTACCAAGCCTATTAAAATTTGGTATAATATATTCTCATCTAACAACGATTTGTGCTATTTTACTGTTGCACAATGTTAAAAGTGGTTCAAACCTTAATAACCAATGGTTAACCATTTCTACCATAGTAAACTAATGGTTAACCTATATTATCCTTTAGCATAAAATGGTTAAACGGGTTTGAAACCAAAAGATCAATGGTTAACCAAATTCCGTTATGAATTGGACTGGATCCTTGGGCAAGCAAGTGAAATATTTCCAAAGTTGGGCTCCACATGGCAAAACTCTCATCTCCAGTCCACCTATTGTAGTTGAACTATTGCATCTCATCATCCGCATAGTGCTTTTATGATGTGTTTGGTAGCCTGGGCTGATTTTGAGGCTCTCTAGAGGCAGACTTCGTGGGTCTTAGCTTGTTTGAAACGAGCTCTGGGCAACTTTTGGTGATTTGTTTGGGGCCTGGGTTGAATCACGATGATTGGTTGCATGTAGCTTCGCCTAAATGGCCTTGTTGATGCAAAGTTGGATGCATGGTAGCATCGTCGTTGTTACCATTTCTCTCTACTAGTGATCTTACCATACTATCACCACCATGATATAAAGAAGTTAGGACCGTTCATCCTAAAAGTCATAAACAAAGCCCCTAGCTACTATGAATGGCAGTTCTTAAGCATAGTCCCTAACTACTACTAATGATAATTCATAAGCATAGTTCCTATTTACTACGAATGAGGGCAGTTTATCAAGGGAGGAGGGGGAGTCATAGGGGGGTTTCTTCTCAGATGGTGGCGTTGCCCCTGTCTTGCCACATTGCATTTGCCCATTGATCGCCAGAATGTGCTATGGATCACTCTAAACCTATGGTTGTGACCTACAACATGAAGAAACATGGCAATTTACTCTTTCACGGAGATGTGGATGCTATCTTGAAATAGTCATCTCCCGGCAAGTGCATAGAAAAGGGCTCTTCTAATCTGAAGCATATGGGATACCTCTACATCGTTGCAGTTGTAGATGTAGTTTACGTTTGCAATCCTCTCCTGATCTCGTGGTAACATTGGCATGTAGGTGATAAGAGGAAAGGCATCACGCCTGACTTCTCTCTTGTGCAATAGCAGGGTCCAAGCCTGAATGACAGCGGTGAGTGCAACGACGTGATGCAGAAGCTAGATGTGCTCGTCCTAATTGAATCGATCTACGATTAGGACCGGCCTAAGCCGACGCTGCAAAATAATAGGTAAATGGATCTACCACTAGGCCAGAGAGTAGAGAAGAAGAGTGTCACTTCCCCCGCCATGCCAGACGACGAAGGGGAGCCGGAGTCAGCCTCTGTCTTCGCTGCACACATCGACATGGGTTTGGTGCCGGAGACTAAGAAGGCGAGCTCCTCCAGAGGACAGCAAGGGTACGGTAAGTGAGTAGAAGGAATCTTCCGGAGTTGTAGATCTGCGTCACCACCGCTGGTGTGGAAAAGGAGGGAAATGGGGATTTTGGGTGGAGGCTAATGGAGGAGGTAACAGAAAGCGGGAGGTGACCTCCAGCTTTGTCGCGTGACACCGCCGGAATGTCACTTTCTCCCGCCATCTCACGCCGAGCTCCTGCGCACACAGTGTTGTTAATTTTCGTCGCGCCGAGGGTTGATCTTGGAAAAATTGCCCCGGGAATGTTTTGAGAACCGTATTTGCCATAAGGCTGACCGCTTCCAAAAATCCAAACATCCATTTTTTTCGTTCTTACACGGCATAGTTGAGGAGCGTGCGAGCAAAAGCCCTCAACAAACAATTTACGGACGGGTGGCTACGAGCGCAAGCCGGCAACAGGCAACGGTCCGGTGCCCAGCCGACAGCCGTCTCCATTCCTCACCATGAAACAAAACGAAAACGCAGAGCTGAGACGGCCATGGAAAAGACCCTCCGCACCGTGAGTCGGTTGTGGTTTTGCTCGGCACTGACAGGGAAACCCATAGGCTCGTAGGGGTAGGGCCGTAGCCCGTAGCGGGGGAGGAAAACCATTTGCATCTCCCCCTTCACCCGCGCACATCACTTCCAGCTAATCCTTCGCTGTAAATTCGCATCTCCATCTTCTCTTTCTCTCTGAAATAAAGAAAAAAAAAATGCATTTGCCCAAAGATGTGCAGCGGCTGCATCACCAATTCCTCATTCCTCATGCCTATTAAACGACCCCCCTCCCTGCTCCCTTCCCATCCGACCACAGACCACCATTAATCTTCCACACAGAGTTATTCTTCTCCAGTGATCTTCCCACCCCTTGGCACCACTTCCAGACTCTAGCTTCCCAAACCGGACAATGGCGGCTTCCCTCCTCTCCGACGCCGCCGCGTTTGCCCTCCGCGTCTCCTTCAGCCGCGCCATGCAGCAACATGCTCCGGCATTCCTCCTCCACGGCCCCGCCGCCGCGCCCACGCGCAGCCACCGCCTCCTCGACGCGGCCGTATGCGTCCTCGTCGACACGCTCGTCGGCGTCCTCCGCATCGCCTTTTGGGCTGCCTTCCTCGTCGTCCTCCTAGCCGTCCTCCTCCTCGTCCTCATATTGTTTGTCTCCTGCCTTGTGGCCGCCCTCTTGGCCATCTCCGGAAGTAGAGAGCGGCGGCTCGCCGTTCTGGCATTCATCTCCGTGTTTCTCCTCACGGTCGCCGTGGCCCTCATGCTCGTCCTCATTCTCGCCATTGTAGACGGTGAGGAGTGAGGACATATAACGCGAGGGGACGAGAAATGGTAGCTAGTGCTAGACTGGAGTACTTAGTGCTTAGTTTGGTTACTGCAAGGACGGCATAGATCTAGTATCAATTAGTTGCAGCTAGGATAATGAAGTAAGATAATCGTAATGTAGTTTTTCCTCTCTTTATTTTGCCCATTTCTAATGTAGTTTTTCTGCCATCTTCTTTGTAATACTTACTTGCTATTGAACATGGATGGAGTTCCTCAAGTTTCCTAATTAATCATCTAATGAATCAGGAAGATTATGTTTTCCTTTAATTTCTTTTTTGTGCATTCAGAATGGTCAAGGCAAGATGGAGAACTCAAATGGCATGACATAAAGTGGGAAATGCGAACTCTAATTTAAGAATAACAAAAAACATTGGTGCAAATCGATTAACCGGAAACCAAATCTATGGCTAGAGCACTAAGACTAGTTAAATACCCGTGGATTGCTATGCGTGATGTTGAAGTTGTGTCGAATATATGTATAGACTACAGTTAAACTTGAACTGTGCGGGTAAGTTATGTGTTGGAGTCGAACTCTGTATCCTGAACCTAATATATAAAAGCATCCGGGGTAGCCAAAATAGACTACCCGAAAGATAGATTAGACACAAAATTGATTTTCTGAGACAAGATGCCATACAACACTGATACAACTTGCTAGCATAATAAGCGATTAGATCGCCCATGGCAGGAACGCTGGACCGGCGTGGCATTTGTAGATCTGACGTGTCTGTATATCATAGTGGGCTTGTTGTCGTCGGTACTATGATAGTACTTGGAGAGGAGCACCCGTAAAGCAAGCCTCACAGATGTAGGCGTTTATCGCCTAACTGCGTTACTAAACATTGTCTTCCGTCTGCTTTCTGCAATGATTTAATCGCTTATTATACTAACACGTTTGGCGGATGCACTTTCTCACAGCGTCATGAGAAAGATTGCCAAATTTTGATTAATTTAGGCGTTTCTTCCTAATACACATGGCATGAACAAAAGTGAACAATATCAGCAATCTAAATCGTCGGAGTTCTGCCGTATTTTTCGATAAAGGGCGCTTTATTATTACTCAAGTCAAGTATTACACCCGGCCTCTGCATAACAAGGATGCACACAGCCGCTGAAAGTTCTAGTTGCAGTAAACTAAAAAAAAACGAGATCACAGGAGTACAAAGTGAAATAAAAGGAAAAGCTAGACTGTAGAAGGCAAAATCCTTCTAGTATGCAGCCACCCATGTTGGGTAATAAAATCTTTCGCCGTTTCCTCTAAGCGTATAGACACCTCCGTAAATAGGTCGCGATCCTCCAAACGCTGAAGCGATGACCATGAACGGAGCAACGCCGTACATCGGTAAATGACCTGCATAAGAGAAGAATTTTTATTATCAAAAACCTTGCCATTTCTACATAGCCAAAGCGACCATAAAACAGCCATCGCTCCCACTCTGATAAGAACTTTGAACCTAGCATCTACTCCATTTAGCCAATTGCCAAATATATTTGCAACTCTTTTTGGAGGATATAAGGTGGAACCTATCTGAATGATTGACCATATAGATCTAGCGAACTGGCATTGGAAGAACAAGTGTTTTATTGTTTCCTCTTCATGACAGAAAACACACTTAGTACAACCATGCCAGTTACGCTTTGCAAGATTATCTTTAGTAAGAATTACTCCTCGACGAAGGTACCAAGCAAAAACTTTAGTTTTTAATGGTATCTTCATCTTCCAAATAGGTTTATTATTAAAAACCGGTTGAATAGGTTCAATTAAAGCGGAGTACATTGAACCAACAGAGAAAATCCCGTTTTTTGTAAGATTCCAGCGGAACACATCTGATCCCTGTTGCAGTTGAACAGAATCCAATCTCTGTATTAACTCAATCCAAGAGTCCAACCTAGGGCCAATGAGATCACGCCTGAATGCTACTGACGGTGGTGATGTTTCCATCACCTTCTGTATGGTATCATGTTTATGTCTCACTATATTAAACAAGGCTGGATACTGTTCACGAAGAGTGGTTGTTTCCAACCAAATGTCCTCCCAGAACCTTATCTCAGACCCATCTCTAATGGAAAAGGAGACATGTGGGAAGAAGTATTTTTTTGTTGCCATTATGCCTGCCCAAAAATGCGAATCTCCTGGTTTCCAAACAACCTGCGAGATTGCTTTTGAGCCAACATACTTCCTCCGTAGCATATTCTGCCATACCCCATCCTCGGTTAACAACCTAGCTAGCCATTTTCCTAGCAAAGCTCTGTTCTTAACCTCTAGATCATGGACACCAAGTCCACCTTGATCCTTAGGACGGCAAACGACACTCCATTTTGTCAACCGGTATTTTTTTTCTCGCTATCTCCTTGCCAAAAGAACCTAGATCGGAAATAATCCAATCTATGTAGTATTCCTTTAGGCAGCTGGAAGAAGGAAATCATATACAGTACCAGATTTGTGAGTACTGAGTTAATGAGAACCAATCTTCCACCGAGAGATAATAATTTACCCTTCCAACTACTAAGTCGTTTCTGTAGCCTTTCCTCAACGAGTTTCCATTCAGCAAGTGTGAGTCTCCGGTGGTGAACCGGAATACCCAAATAGCTAATCGGAAAGCTGCCTAACCCACAGCCGAAAAGTTCGGCGTATAAGTTTGCCTCGTCTTGGGCTTCGCCAAAGCAAAACAATTCACTTTTATGGAAATTTATTTTTAGACCTGACAATTGCTCAAACGCTGACAATATTAATTTCAGGTTTGTAGCTTTTTGTAAGTCATGATCCATAAACAGAATTGTGTCATCAGCGTATTGAAGAATTGATAAGCCTCCATCAACTAAGTGAGGCACCACTCCTTCAATTTGACCATCAACTTTAGCACGCTCAATTAAAATTGCCAACATGTCCGCAACAATATTGAATAACATTGGAGATAGCGGATCACCTTGTCGTAAACCTTTTTTTGTTTGAAAGTATCGACCAACATCATCATTTACTTTGATGGCGACGCTTCCTCCAAAAACAAAGTTATTAATTAACGCGCGCCACTCCTCCGAAAAACCTTTCATCCGGAGTGTTTGTTGAAGAAACGACCATTTGACTTTATCATAGGCTTTTTCAAAGTCGATTTTTAGGATCACTCCATTCAACTTTTTGCGGTGCAACTCATGGATTGTTTCATGCAGAGTAACGACTCCATCTAGGATATATCGTCCTTGCATAAAAGCAGTCTGAGTAGGTCGGACCACGTGATCAGCCACCGAATTTAGTCTAATAGTAGCGACTTTGGTAAAAAATTTAAAGCATACATTTAAAAGACAAATTGGTCTAAATTGTTGGATCCGTTCCGCATCATTAACTTTAGGGAGCAAGATAATCTCCCCAAAGTTGATTCGGAAAAGGTCCAACTGTCCAGCATGTAGCTCAACGAATAAACCCATTAGATCATTCTTAATGAGATCCCAGAAGTTCTGATAGAACTCTGCTGGAAATCCATCAGGACCTGGTGCTTTATTAAGCTCCATTTGGAATACCGCTTTTCTCACCTCCTCTTCTGTGTAAGGATTAGTAAGAAAAGCGTTTTCCTGTGGAGATACCTGAGGGATATCATCAATCCTAGATTCATCTAAGGATATAGATGTTTCCTCCGGCGGGCCGAATAAGCCCTTATAGTAAGAAGTAATGTAAGACTTGAGCTGTTCATGGCCTTCGATCAGACCCTCATCTTGCATCAGAGAATGAATTCGTTTCTTCCTGTGCCGACCATTGGCCACACTATGGAAGTATCGCGTATTCGAATCTCCTTGAAGTATGAATTGGGATTTTGATCGTTGGTACCATTTGAGTTCCTCTTCTCTCAGTAGTCCCGCTAACTTCGCATTGTATTGACTTTTAAGTTCAATTTCTTGCGTAGTTAGTGGTCGTACTTCGGCGATTGCCTCTAAATCATCAATTGATGAGGAGAGAAAGAGTTTCTCCTGCTTAAGCTGCCCAGCCAAGTGTCTCGCCCATCCACCCAGGTATCTCCGAACTGATCGAAGCTTGTTATTCCATCTTTGGATGGGGGTAGACCCAGCGACCGGCTGCTCCCATACCTTCTTAACCATATCTGAGAAACCATCCCTAAGCAACCATCCAAGTTCAAATTTGAACTGTCTTCGGCGCTGAGGCGATGGTATTCCAGTGGTAAGTAAGATAGGAGCATGATCCGATAAAGACGCAATCCGCGGTAAAACCCGTACAGATACGAGAGGGAATTTCTGTTCCCAGTCCGAATCCATTAGTACGCGATCTAGCTTCTCATAAGTAGGTTCAGGAAGACTGTTAGCCCAAGTGAAGTGTCTTCCAACCGTTGCCACTTCTCTTAAGTCCAAACTATCTATGACAGCATTGAACAGAAAAGGCCAATGGTTGTCGAATCTTCCTTTGCTCTTTTCATGAGGGTATCTTAGCAAATTAAAATCTCCTCCTATAACAATAGGATATGGATTATCTTTCGCTAGGTTAACCAACTCACGAAGAAAAGCAGGCTTAAAGTTATCCTGTGCGGCCCCGTAAACAGAAACCAAACTCCAAATGAAATTATCTGACTTATTCCGAATGTGAAGTTTGATGTAAAAATCACCACCGGAATTATCCAGAATTTCCATGGTTGAAGATCGGACTCCTATTAATAAGCCGCCAGAACGCCCCTAGGTGGACGGGATACCCAATCAAAATCTTCCCCGCCTGAGAGGCGATTTAGAAAATTCGTTGAGTAATTCCGTTTACCTGTCTCGGAGATGGCCACAAAATCTAAAACATAGTCTCGGATGGATTCAGCGATGTGTAAGTGTTTAGCCAAGTCTTGTAGACCTCTGCTATTCTTAAACATGCCATTCATTTAGAGACTGTTGTAGATTTTGTCACCCTGGCCTTTTTATTAGGCCAAGCATTCCTTTTAATATGGGAGGCTCTGGATTTACGATTTGTTGCTTGTAGTTCAAAACAAGAACTAAGCATCGCGTCATCCGTACCTACCTCTAAAACCTCTCCAACAAGTTGTGTGAGAAGCTGGCCATCCGTGGTGGCGTACGCTTCGTCATCATCAACTATAGTCGGAGGGGAAGAAGACTTAGTTCCAGACACAGGAGTGAATTTTAATCTATCAAACTCCAAATGTTTTAGAACTTTAGTCGAAACTGAAATAGCATCTAAAGAAGTACCCAAGGAGACACCAACACCATTGAGTTTGGCGGAAACCTGAGGTGAAGAAAAAGATAAAAAAGATGAAGAGCATTTATGCATACCCATATCGTCCAGGTTCGCCACCGCCTTACGACGCATAGCCTTGGTCATGGAATCCTCATCCGTGGCCGAGGCGCCGTCAACAGCAACTCCATGTCGCGTACTACGCCGTGTCGGAGTCTGCTTGCCGACGTTGGAGATAGTGTCGGTTTTAGAGGAGGGTATAGGCGAAGCAGGCCCCTCCTCTAAAACAACAGCCACCTCCACAGTCGAGGCCGGGGGAACGCAGGAGGAAGAAGGCCGTCCCCCCGTAGCAGCCGTCGCAACCCACGTGTCACGTGCGGTCGACGGAGTCCCCCGAACCGGTTCCACGGCTGGCCGACCGGCTGCTGTGCCGGCGGGGCCGGTGGCAGACCCGGCCAAACCGGGTCCCTGGCCGGGCGTCCCAGTCCGGACTGCCGAGACGTGGTGATCGCCTGGCGAGCGCGACGCAGCGGTCACGGACGGCGACCGCAAACCGGCAGCATCGCAGGCCGACACGGCAGTACCCGCTGCGGCAGTGCCCTGGGCCAAGTGACCAGCACCGTGGTCGCGAATCCACCCGCCGTGCTCCGTCGCGGTCGTCAGAGGCTGCAGCGTGCCAGGGAGCGCCGTAGCCGCAACCAGCCCAGACCGGTGAGGCTGCGCAGCGCACTGCTGCCCCACCAGACCCCCCAGCGGAGCTGCCGCACCAGAGACGTCAACAGGGTGCGGGTGAAGGGGAGCAAGGGCGTCCAACCCAACACCGCACGGAGAGGAGGCAACGCCTCCGGTAACAGAGTCCGAAATAGCTCCCACGAACTCAAGAGAGGACGAACTCGAAGCCGCTCTCCTAGCAGCAGCCGGCGTCGTGCGCCCTAGGGTGCACACCCGACCACGCGCGGGTCTATCAAGCCTCGGGGACATCGCATCACCCTGAAGCGAAGCGGACACACCCAAAGACGGTATCCTCAACCCGCGAGCCTCAAGAGTAGGACTAGTACGCCGCAGCCTATCGACAACCTCCATAGCCTTAGGAGTCTGAGGGTTTGGATTGAAAGGAGTAAGAGCCATCACAGCCTGCACAGAGCGAGTACCACCAGCTGTCTGTGACCCTCCTGCTCCCACCGCCCCAAGGGACGCCACCGATGTATACGGACCAACACGAGCCTCCGATGTATCCATAGCATCCTCGTCCCCAGCGTCATTCCCATCGCCTTCATCATCTGCATCATCCTTCTTAATCCATACCAAAGGAATAAAATCAGGCTCTGGTACATAGTCCTCGGGCTCTCTACGGAAACGAAACTCGAAGGCCTTTAGCTTCACCACTACATCAGATTTGATGATCTTCCCCGAGTCAGAAATCTTCTCCAGAACTTTAGCATCAATCATAGCTACCTGTATGCGAACCACTGCTCTGCGTCTGAGGCTAAGGAGATCAACATCAACCGTCTTACCCAGCAGCGATCCCACAGCCCAAAGTCCTAGGAAATGCCTCAACGTATGCGGAACTCCATCGACATGTAACCAAACCTTATGTAGTTCAAACTTGTGCGGTACCTCCGAGGACTGCCAAGCTGAGATAGACATGGTGGAACTGAAACCTGGAACTGCAACCTGAATGCCATCAACCCTGTCGAGGTCCTCGAATGAAGGGACACTGATTAAGAATCTGAGCTCATCCGAAGGCACAGCTTCCCATTTCCATCCTGGACGGTCTGAGCACCGTCTCGCCACCTGCTTGGCAATCACATCAGCTGGCACAACATCTCCAACCACTACCACAAGAGCAACTGGTGATTGAGAGGGCGCAAGCGCATCATTAACCACAGAGTCAGGAATCGCAGTAAAGTAAGTCTCCAACAGTCCAGCTCCAGTAACATAAGCAGAAGGACGCGGCGCTCTAAGCACGGGACAACGTAAAGTGGGATGAGCAATCTTATCACAGAAGTAGCAAAAGTGTTTGACCTTGCAATCTTTGGTGGCATGAGACCGGTCAGAACATTTTGAGCACCACACCGTCTTCTTACCCTTAGCCGCAGCCTTGGTCCCATCAGCGACATCCAAAGCGGCGGTGACCTGCAGGGGCACTACAGGTGCAACATCCTGTGCCTGCGCCTGCAAGGCCACCCCCGGCTGCTGTGCCAACAACTGCTGCTGCGGAACCGCGGGTTGCTGTGGGAAACCTTGCGGAACAAAGGGATATTGATACATGTTAGGATGACCCAACCCTTGCTGCATCGGACCCTGAAAATGCACGGCCTGCCCCTGGTTCTGCATAGGAAGAGCTAGAGAAGGAGCACTTGTAGGCGCAGCGCCGACAACAACCCCTGCCTTCTTCTTCTTGTTCTTACGCTTTGGTGCCACACCCGGCGCATACGGCTGCTGCAACGGGAACCCCTGGGCCGGCTGTTGCTGAAAGCCAGGCACCGCTTGCGGCAAGAACCCCGGCGTTGGCTGTTGCTGCCCCGCAGCACCGAACGGAGGACGTGCCGGCGGCCCCACACCCGGCTGCCCCGCCCCGTACATAAACCCATAGGCCGGCTGCAGCGGCCGGGGGTGCCCCTGTGTCCCAGGGGGCATAGGTACGGGGGGAGGCCGAGGCTGAGGAGCGAAGGCAGGGCCGGCGGGACGAGCACCCCCCTGCGGCACCGACAGGGCAGGGGCGGGGCCACGAGGCGGCTGCTGTGCCGCCATAGCTGCTGGTGGACGTGCAGCTACCTCCGCAAAGGAGGGAATCCGCAATGGCCTCCACCCACGACGGAACGGCGACGAAGAAGCGACCGGAGAGAAGACGCCGACCGCCGCTGCCGATCTCGACGACGACGGCGAAGAAACACGAGAAGGCGCCGCTTGGGAGGATGACGGAGAAGACGACAGCGATGAAGGGCCTGGTGAAGAGGAGGATCTTGGGTGGGAGACCGGCGATGACGACCTCGGCGCAGACGACGTCAACGGCGGCGAAGACCTTGGCGAGCCAGCGAAGGCGGCTGAACGATCGAGGCGAGGGGAGTCTGGACACGGAGAATCGTTGACCGATCGATCCCCCCACAGGAATCGCATTGACTGGCCCAAACCGGCCCACGTCCACCCTGCATGCGATCCTGGCCCACCTCCATGCATCCGATTTGAATCCTCCGCAGATGACGCCTCCAAACCAGAAACTGACGCCGACGTCTCCGGGGACGGGAAGAAATCGGCGATGACCGGTGGAGAAACGTGACGGCGCGGCACCGGACCACGCCAGACCCCCGCACGTGGCTTCCTCCGCAAAGCGAAGCCGACCGCAGATGGGGATCCGGCGTTTCTCTTCGTCGTTGCTGCCATCTTTCCGGCCGACTCCGGCGAGGACATTTCTCCGCCTGACCTGCACGACAAAGAACACGACGTTGCCTTACCTTCGGTTTCCGGCGACCGTCATTCCCAGAACCTCGAGGCTGGAGTCGGGTAACCAATGTCCGCCCAGAAGTCTTGCGCCAGTTCTTCGTCCGTACGTCGACCTCGGCGCACAACAGTGGACCACTCCGGCGCCTTTGGCGAACCGACGACCGCCATAGCCGCCTCGTACGGAATGTGAGAAGCGCCATCGTCGGAGGAGACATCTTCCGCGTCCTCGATCAGCACATCAAACCTGGAGCCGCCGCCCGAGGGTGAAGACGAAGCCGCACGTGAGGAGCCGCAGCCACCGGCCAGGTCTCCCGGCGCGAGGGTGAGCCTCCGGCGTCGTCCTACCATCACTCCTCCCAAGCTGCTTGATGGCATCCCTTGTCTAAGAATACATGGCTTTGCCTAGAACACTCCCTTGGTGACTACCGTGGCTACATTGTGTTTGTGGCCTCACCTTCTGCCGTATATCTACAATCTAAAATTAAGTAGAGAAATTATCAGCACTGAAGCATGAAAACACTCAACTGTGGTGAAAAATGGACTCGTCATGCTTTAGCAATTACTGTTGCTTTTCTTCGCAGCACACTGGTAGAAAACAGGCCTATAGCATCGGTTCGTAACTGACTTTTGCACCAGTTGTATAACCGGTGTAAAGCAATCGACACTAAAGGCTTCCTCCTTTAGCACTGTTTGCGCTGCGAACCGGTGCAACGCTGCCGCGGCAGTACCCACTACCGGTGCCATTTTTGTATCCAATTTTTTTAATTATTTTCCACTTCCTTTTAATTTATTTTTTTCCAAAATTTATAGTATTTTAGTTATTTGACAAGTTTAGTCTCTAACTACACTTAATGTCTAGTCAAATTACTTACTTGTGGTCAAACTTCCTGCTCGGTCAATCATCCTCCCACTACTACAACACTAGCACGCTTAACTTTCGAGTTCCTCCCCATCTCGCTTCCAAGTGTTTCGCGCGCATGTTATTGATACTAGTATCATATCAATCCTATTAACATGTTGGTTACAATATCATACTTATTTATTGTTTGAATTGCAAATAATTTTTTAATAAACAAAAGTAACGATGTAATAATAATCTTGAATAAATAAATAAATTATATTTTTTTGCAAAACCTTAAACCTGAAATTTTCAGAATCTATAAATTGGCTAACCTTTATGGTTAAGTAATAGTAATCTTTATGCAGGAAATAATTATTAATTTATTTTTTAAAAAAATTAAAAATAGAAAATACTGAATTTTTGGCAAAAACTAAATTTTTCCTGCTTTCTTATTTTCATTTGGAATTTTGAAAATCTAAAAATTGTCTAACTGCGTAAACCCAGGTGAATTCGAATGTAATTTTCTCCCACGATCATTTTGATATATTATAAAAAAAATCCGACGTCGATGCTATGCAATTTTACTTTTTCTAAACTTTTTTTGCCAAAAAATCCGAAACTCAAATTTGTTAATTTCCCCTAATAGTAGGTTGCGTAATATACATGAATCTTAAAATATTTTATTTTTTTAATTTCCTATCATTTTCTTTTGTATTTTACAAAGCTAAAAAAAAAGTGTTGGCCAAACATGCCTCGCGAGGCAAGTGTTGGGCTGCTATAAAATTAGTGCGATGCAGAGATTCCATATGCGGCCAGCTAAGCTACCGATATGGATGCAAGAAAGGGGATTGGGAGTAATCAAACTGGCTCTAAAGAGTTCTACGGATAGATTCCGGGACAGAATTAAAAACCTCACACGACGAAACACTACGGCTCAATTTAGCTAACAAGTGCGCTGCTTCATTCAAATGACGCTTCATATGGTCGAAGGAGGCCGCCACAAAGATACTGATCATCCATTTGATCTCACCACCGCTAGAGCCATGCCGAGCGCAAGCGCCCAAATCAAACATGCCTCGCGAGCCAAATGTTGGGCTGCTATAAAACACGTGGAATGCAGGGATTCCATGCGGCCAGCTAAGCTACCGATATGGATGCAAGAAAGGGACGAGGGGATGTAGTGAGTGTGGATTCGAGGGGTGAGGGGATCGAGTGCAGTGTGGAGTTAAGGGGAAACGTCCCGTATCCCGCCTTCCCAACACTTGCAGAGGCGTGGCAGTTTTTTTTAACAGGAAACAACGCTTTATTGATAAAATAACAATAATACAAAGAGGATCTGAAAAAAAATACAATATAAAGAGGTCTCAGGATACAATCCGGAATAGAATTAAAAACCTCATACGAGAAAACACTACGGCTCAATTAACAAGTGCGCTGCTTCATTTAAATGACCCTTTACATGGATGAAGGAGGCCGCCACAAAGATACTGATCATCGACTTGATCTCACCACCGCTGGAGCGATGCCGAGCGAAAACGACCAAATCAAACATGCCTCGCGGGGCAGTGTTGGGCTGCTATAAAATTAGTGCGACGCAGAGATTCCATATGCGGCCAGCTAAGCTAGCTACCGATATGGATGCAAAAAAGGGGCTTGTGAGTAACCAAACTGGCTCCAAAACTGCAATCCATGCGCGGCGATCTCAGTGATAGACTGATAATGGTCAGGGCAAAAGATGCAGTACACGAATGCCAAGACGTACGTGGGGAAATGGCAGCTCCTGATGTAACCGGTGTAGAAACCGAGGAAAATATAAAATATTGCTACGATTCCATCGGGCTGGATCCTTTTGGGTAAGCGAAATACTTATAAAATATTGCTACGATTCCATCGGACTGGAGTATATTTATAAGGAAAATGATCCACTGCCCCCGGGGCTGCGCTCTCTCGCAACCTCCGGGTGCGCGGCCCTCCGATGCGCTCAATCGAGTGGACATACGTCGTCCTGGCCCCACCACCTACCGCCCACAAAAAGTTCAGCTATACCTTATCTTCTCCACGCGGTTCGTCTCGCTCGCCTCCATGAAATCCACCCCGATGCGAGCCCAACCACGGCGGATGCCGGTCCAACCCCTACCAGCAAGCACGCCGGAGTTCATCTGTTGCCGCCAGGCTCCAAGGTCGCCGCCATCTCGGTTCGCAGCCGCCGCCCCGGCTCGTCGGTCGCCCCAGCCACGCATATCGCCGTCTTCCGCGGCGCCCCCGAGCAGGACCCTCGTCGCTCGCAGCCAGTCGCCGCCCGGAGCTCGTCGCTCGTAGCCAGTCGCTGTCTTCCGCGGCGCCCCTAGCAGGGCGCTCGTCGCCGTCACCTACGTTGAAGCTACGCCTCCTCTGCTCCCAGCCACCGCCTCCCCGGCCTCCTCCTACTGCAGCCTCCGCACCCTTGCTGCCGGCCGTCCCCCACGGAGCTCCGCCGGGCCATCCTCTAACCCATCCCAGCTACCGCCTTCCCGTGGAGCACCTCCGCCGGCCGTCCTCTTGCCCCAGCGCTGCGGCCGCTTGGAGGCGTGGTCGGGGACGAACTCACGGTATGCGCTATCTTCGGTAGGATGCTTGCCACCAAATGCTGGCCAATTTTGCAACCCTCCATAGTCGAGTATGCTATTGATGCTGTTTGACGTTGCTACCAGCTGGGATCGGAGATGGTTGACTTTTTTTTGCTACAACTATTCTGCAATGTTGCTAAAAAGGATAAATATTTTGCTACAAGATTTTCGGCGAGGTCTCCGTTGGTATCTCCGACGAGGTCTCCGTTATGCGGATTTGCAACCTAGGAATAATATTTTTGCTACAACATTTTTACGGTATTGCTACAATTGCAAAATGTATTTGCTACCGGGGTCTCCGGCGAGGTCTCCGGTGAGTTCTCCGACGAGTTCCTCGTCGACGTTTTCGATGATATTCATTTTTGCTACAATAGCTTTTTTATTTTGCTACTGGATCTCCGGCGAGACTCCGGCGAGTTCAGATTTTTTCTTTTATTTCATGAGCGAACCGTTTTTTCTACATGAAGTTGCTGCCGGGGGTGGTTTTTTGCTACATGTAGATCTGACCGTCCAGATAGTTGATCCGATGGTTGGGGACCCGGGGGCTGGGGAATCAGATCCCCCGGGGACGCCCAGCACTTTCCAATTTATAAAGTAGGGCGGCTCCACATTGCACATCTCTCGTCTGCAGTCCGCCGAGTGTTTTTAGCAAACGATTTACGGGCGGGTGGCTACGACTACGAGCAGCAACGGCCGGGTGCCGAGCCGACGGCCGTCTCCATTCCTCAAGCGCAAACGCAAACGCAAAGCTGAGACGGCCATGGAAAAGACCCTCCGCACCGTGAGTCGGTTGTGCTTTTGCTCGGCACTGACAAACCCGCGCGGTGACGGTGCCTTCTGAGCGCTGGTGGATGGAGGGTTCTCCTCCGCGGGTGTGTGCCAACCGCGCACATCACTTACATCTAAGCCTTCGCGCACATCCCTTACATCTAACCCAAACTGCATGCCAACCGCGCACATCCCTTCTCTCTCTCAGTCTCTCCTCTATAGCTACCAGGGAAACCCATAGACTCGTAGGGGTAGGGCCGTAGCCCGTAGCGGGGGAGGAAAACCATTTCCATCTTCCCCTTCACCCGCGCACATCACTTCCTGCTAAGCCTTCGCTGTAAACTCTCTGAAACAAGGGGAAACAGATGCATTTGCCCAAGATGCATCCCCAATTCCTCATTCCTCATGCCTATTAAAACACCCTCCCTCCCTGCTCCCTTCCCATCCGACCACCAAAACTTCTTCTTCTCCAGTGATCTGCTTAATTGCTTCCTGTTTCTTCCCATCCTCTATCTATCGGGGATCCATCTTGCACTCCTCGTCCCACCACTTTGAACCACTTCCAGCCTCTACCAATGGCTGCTTCCTTCCTCTCCCACGCCGGCGCCCTCGCTCTTCGCGTCTCCTTCAGCCGCGCCATGCAGCAGCACGTCCCCGCCTACTTCCTCCACGGCCCCGCCACCACGCCCGCGCGCAGCCACCGCCTCCTCGACGCGGCCGTCGGCGTCCTCGTCGACACGGTCATTGGCCTCCTCCGCATCGCCCTGTGGGCTGCCTTCCTCGCCGTCATCCTGGCCGTCAGCCTCCTCGCCCTCCTCCTAATATTGTTCGTCTCCTGTGCTGTGGCCATCGTCGTCCACCTCGACTGGTCCCGGGCGTCCGGAAGTAGAGAGCGGCGGCTCGCCGTTCTGGCATTCATCTCCGTGTTTCTCCTCACGGTGGCCCTGGTCCTAATGCTCTTCGTCATTCTCGCCGTTGTAGACGGCGAGGAGTGAGGAGTGAGGACATACGACGCGAGGGGACGAGAAATATTGAAATATGGTAGCAAGTGCTAGACTGGAATACTTAGTGCTTAGTTGCTTGCTGGAAGGTCGACATAGATTTAGTACTCCCTCCGGTTCATATTAAATGACTCAACTTTGTCTAGATACACATGTATCTAGTCCAAAAACTTAACTAGATCCATACGAATTTAGACAAAGTAGAGTTCATTAATATGAACCGGAGGGAGTATTCTAGTTTTAGTTGCAGCTAGCTAGGACGATGGGTAATTGTAATGTAGCTTTCCCTCTCTTTAGTATTTTCCAATTTGTTATCTAGTTTTTCTGCTATCTTCTTCGTACCTGCACTCAGTGGTAATATGGATGGAGTTCCCTCAAGTTTCCTACTTAATCATGTAAATGAATCAGGAAGATTATGCTTTTCTTCAGTTTCCTGTGTGCATTCAGAATGGTCGAGGCCAGATGTAGAACTCAGATGGCAGGAAAAGAACTGGTGAACCGGAAGAAAATGTGAGCTCCAATATTACTAGAATAACGAAAAACGTCGATTAACCGAAAAACAAATCTATGGCTAGAGCAGTAAAACTAGCTAAATACTTGTGCGTTGCTACGCATGTTCTACTATTTTGGCACGTATGATTTCTCACAGTGTCATGAGAAAGATCGACATATTTTGATTAATTTAGGTTATTCTTCCTAGTACACATGACATGAACAAAAGTGAACAATATCAACAATCTAAAGCATCAAAGTTCTGCCATATCTTTTGATAAAGGTTTTATTACGTAAAAAGTTTGAGAATTACACCTAGCCTCTGCGTAGCTAAAATGCACGGAGCCGTGCAAGTCGTCAAACATAAGAGCAAACATAAAAAAGAAAGTCGATATAAAATGAGCACAAACATCTCAAAGGCTAACTAGGCATGAGGAGTCGCAATCCTAGAATTATGCAGCCACCCATGTTGGATAATAAATTCCTTCGTCATATCTCC
The DNA here is from genome assembly GCF_019359855.2 of Lolium perenne. Lineage (NCBI taxonomy): Eukaryota > Viridiplantae > Streptophyta > Magnoliopsida > Poales > Poaceae > Lolium > Lolium perenne. The sequence goes on from NC_067250.2 coordinate 35,222,503, forward strand.
AACCATGTAGACACCTTCGTGCACAGGTCGTGATCCTTCATGCGCTGAAGCGAAGACCTTAAACGAAGCAAAGCCGTACACTGGTAGATTATTTGCATAAGAAAAGACTATTTCATCATTAAAAACCTTATCATTCCTACATAACCAAAGCGATCATAAGGTGGCTATCGCTCGCACCCAGATAAGTAACTTGAACTTAGAATCAACCCCGTTTAGCCAATTGCCAAAAATATTCGCAACGCTTCACGGCGGGTATAAGGTAGAATATATCAGAATGATTGACCATATAGACCTAGTGACAAAAAAATGCATTTCGTACATCCATGCCAGTTGTATTTTACAAGGTTATCTTTAGTAAGAACGACACCACGATGAATATACCATGCAAAAAACCTTAATTTTCAATGGTATCTTCTCTTCCAAATGGATTTATTATTAACAACCGGTTGAATGGGTTCAGTTAATGCTTTGTACATGGATCCTACAAAAAAAACATCATTATTGGTAAGTCCCTAGCGGAATTCATCGAATCCCTGTATCAGCTCGAATGAACCTAACCGATGTAGCAGTTCATTCCAAGATGCCAATAGAGGTCCAATAAGATCATGCCGAAACGTTATGATTCGCATATGTAGCCTGTAGGATGCCATCCATGACTATAAGTAACCGCACCTCCTATTCGATTGCCTAGGGTTACCCATTGGTTGGTTTAGCCAGATCTTCCTATGATTCGCATGTGTAGTCTGTGTAGAATGGAATTTTGTAGTGCCATTTACCATGAATTTCACTGATCTAGGATAGGTAATGTTCAAATGTGGAACATGTAGGATGATATTTTACACTGGCATGAGCTTGTTAGGTGCGTAGATTAATCTTCGGTTCTGTGGAATCATGGTTGTTTGTATGATTTGTAACATGTTGTAATGATCGGTGTTGTGTGGTGTATGTAGGACTCGTTCTGCGAGAACTTTAGCCATTCCATGGTATGCGTTGGGAATCGCAGGTGCCTGATGCACAACCCATCGCCAAGTTGCAAGTGTCGGTGTCAGATGTGTCAGCTGACGAGGGCCATGTGGATTCCCTCATGGACAAGGTGGCAGAAAGGATGTCTGCCACAAAGAAGACGAAGGACAAAAAACCGCAGTGAAGCGAGAAAGCCATGAAGGTGGTGTAGAAGGGGACCATGAAATGGCTCCCCTTCATGTCCATCTTCGTGTTGGAGAAGATCTGCGAGATCATCAAGACCGGATTCCGCACTGACAAGGACTTCAAGGAAATCAAGCTCACCGCCTTGGCCATAGTCCTCCTCGAGCATTGTGGTGTTGATGTTAGATCCACGCACGTACACCTTGATGTCTACGTGTGCAGTGTTGGGCCTCCAAGAGCAGAGGTTTGTAGAACAGCAGCAAGTTTCCCTTAAGTGGATCACCCAAGGTTTATCGAACTCAGGGAAGAAGAGGTCAAAGATATCCCTCTCAAGCAACCCTGCAATCACGATACAAGAAGTCTCTTGTGTCCCCAACACACCTAATACACTTGTCAGATGTATAGGTGCACTAGTTCGGCGAAGAGATAGTGAAATACAAATGGTATGAATGAATATGAGCAGTAGTAACGGCGCCAGAAAAGTGCTTGCTGGCGTGCAGTTGATGGTAGTAATATTGCAGGAAGTAAAGATGCAGTAAAACAGTAAACAAGCGATGATTGCAGTATTTGGAAATAAGGCCTAGGGATCATACTTTCACTAGTGGACACTCTCAACATTGATCACATAAATAAATAAGTTCTCTTCCTTTGTGCTACATATACTTTTGTTTGATAATGAACACCTTTCGTTGCGTAGGGCTACTAAAGCACCTCAATGCCGGAGTTAACAAGCTCCACAACATTCGATATTCATGTTTAAGTAACCTTAGAGCATAATAGATCTTTGCAATCTAAACCGAGTACTAACATAGCATACACACTGTCACCTTTACACTATGAAGGGGGAATAAATCACATCAATACTATCATAGTAATAATTAACTCCATAACCTACAAGAGATTATGATCATAACCTACGCCAAGTACTACACGATGCACACACTGTCACCATTACACCGTGCAGGAGGAATAGACTACTTTAATAACATCACAAGAGTAGCACTGTTGACTGTCAAAACCCACCGGCGGGCAGCGACGATCAACACGGTAGAGCCGGGAACAACCTAGAGCTGCGGCTGGCTGAGGTCCCTCCGAGCGACGGCCCGCAAAGCCTTCTGGTCACACGTCCGATGCTGAGTGCAAGGGCGTGCCACCTGACCTATACCTGGTCAGGAAGGTGATGGAGATGCCTCGCTTAGTTTCCTGCATGGCATACACGTAAACATTAAATACGAGCCTCGATCGGCTCTCAGGTTATCCTGTGAATCGGCTCAAGGAGCCGATCCACCCATGATTCGTACGGGGTGCACGAATATATGGTGGTCCTGCTTGATCAAGATAAAGCTAATGAGATCTACGACGATTTAGGGTTTTCACCGCATAATTGGATCATCCTACTCCAGGTTGGGCCTCGCGGCCACGCACGGTGATCGTAAGCCGATCCTAAACAAGGCCTAAAAACCAACACGAAGTTGATCCCCGGAACATCCTGTTTAGGACTAGCGAACGACACCCTACGTGCCGCTGGATCCTCCCCCCCTTTGTAAGGCCTAACTATTGCAGATATTAAACTAATCCTTGTAGAACAAGGAGCAATCGTAACGGATCAGATCTACTAAATAATGATCAAGCGGGGTGCCGCCCCCACACCTAAGATAGGTGTGAGGGCGGCTAGACATGCAAGGGTTGCACTACGATAGCATGTTACGCGAAGAACTATGCTAACCCTAACACATCTATGATAACTACGTTGCTCGCCATCAACAAGGCTTCAATACGAGCAACGCATGAACAACGTGGAGCTTGTGCTGCCTAGATCGCAAGATGCGATCTAGGCAGCATGTCGCTTACCGGTAGAAACCCTCGAGACGAAGGAGTTGGCGATGCGCCGAGATTGATTTGTTTGGTTGAACGTGTGTTGTTGTTTATTCCATAAACCCTAGATACATATTTATAGTCCAAGGGACTTTCTAACTTTAGACGTGCACCTAACCGTGCACGGGCAAAACTCTAACTAATCGACACATATCCTAATATATTACAGATACAAGGGCAAACTAGCCCAAACTCAGCATAACAGGCCGATTCACGTAATTCTTCCATGTATATTTCTTTAAGTCCATCTTGATCGCGGCCCACCTCTGACTCGGTCAAATTCCGGTGATAACACATGCCCCCCTGGTTTTGGAATTGGTAATTCCAAAATCACTCTGCTTTCCTTCGTCGGGTCATGTCGTGGCAGAACCGTTGCAGTATCCTTCATCATGATGCCTTGCCTTCTCAACTTCTCCGCGTGACCTGGCAGTTTTTTTCTCTTTAGGCACCACTTCCTCGGAAACTGCTGTGGCATTGAATTTCCACTATATCCCCTTTTATTTAACCGCTATGAACAGTTCTCCTCTGCATCTCCTTCGCATTAGCACTCCAAAAGCCCTCCTGCGCGACCATGTCTTCTTCCTCCTCTGCTCCATCGGATCCTTCCAGCCAGTCCTCCACGTCCCGTGAGCCGACGCCGGAGTACAACCCGGCGGAGGTCCACGCGGCCAACACCCGCCGCGCCATTGCGGACGGGGAGGAGTCTAGCCACGACTTCTCCATCTGGTCGGAGGACGACAAGTCCCTGACCGACGGGGAGAGCGACCTCCGCTTCCTCGCCGTCGGGGAAACGGAGGAGGAGAGCGACGACGATCGCTTCTCCTGCGACTTCACCTCTCCTGAAGAGGAGGAGGAGGAAGAGGAGGAGGAGGAGGACGACACCTCCTCCGACGAGCCGCCGGCCAAGCGGTTCTGCCCCTGGCCGGGCAACCTCAGCGACTTCGACAGCGACGATGACACTGACGAGGAAGACGAGGACAATGAGGGCCCGGTCGGCGGCCACTGGAGCGACGACGAGCCCGTCGGGAGCAGCGCCGACAGCGGCGACGACGGCGACGACGAGGGTAGTGACGGCCCGTAGATAGGACCTCTAGTATAGGGCCAGTAGCAGTAGATGGGGCAATGTATCCCCTAGTATTTCCTTTTGAGAGCAATCCGCCCTTTTTATGTAAGAAATCTCGCCTATCAATGAAGAACTTTTCCCCAATTTGATTTTGCCGATTTCCTTTGAGCTTAATTTAGCCGATTCCCTCTCATGCTGACCTTGCCGATTCGCCCCCTTTGCCAATGCGTAATGAGCCGATAGCAACGCATCAGTCCTTTACAATTCTCCCTTCAACTGATGATTTTGAAATCTGGTGGATAATGTAGAATCTTCATGGAAGCCTTTGAATTCTTCCAACCAAACCTCATGGTCTTCTTTAGCACTCATCATCTGTGAAGAAGGTTGTGACGAAAGATCAGCCGATGGTACCTCAATCGGCTCCTAAACAGAGTATCCACCAGGCCTGTTGCCCCCCGAGCCTTACTCGGGGCGAGAATGTCAGAGAGGACGCGTCAAAGCCGATCACCTTTCCTCCTTAGAAAACCGACAACCCCTTCTGTCAACACGGCTGAATTAGCACCAAAGATTGGAAATCCTCGCCAAGAAGGTTCAGGAATCCGGATCGGCTTGAAGCAGCTGAAGAAATTCCCATTGTTTTACTCCCGCGAAGAAGCAGAAGGCACCACCGCTGGCCTGGATTTGGTGGAGATTCGATAAACCTCGCATAATTCCACTAGAGTCGATGGCTGCGCATCGGCTGCTTCTCAATTCTAAAGTCGATGCCCTTGCATCGGCTGTCTAAAAAAAATTTATTTGTTTTTTACTGGCTGATTTTCTCCTATCGGCCCCCAATATTTCATTGCACACATGTCCTCCTGCATCTGTTCCCATGTTCATCGTGTTTAGGTGCCCCCCGAGCCGAATCTGTCAGGGAATGGCAGATATCGGCTCTGTAATTCATACGTCGGCTCCGGTAGGAACAAGGACGAACACAAGCAGGACATGTGGTGAGGATAATTTTGGCCGATTGCTGGGATCGGCCTCCATGATGATTGAAGCATTGACTGAAGGTTCTGTAATGTCCCTTCAAAGATTTTTGGGGCCGATCACAGGGATCAGCCTCGCCATGTTTGATCATCGCTCTGCTTCAGCTACATGGTCAGGCCAGTGGATAAAACCAGCTTAACTCTTCCCTTCGTCACGTCGATGCGCTCGCAGTCGTCCAAATTGATACCTGAGAGGGGTTCTTGGCCTGCTGCTTCCCATGCGTTCATGCCAGCCGTTGAAATTTCGGCTGAGTCATCGGCCTGGACGACCTCTACCTCATCTCCATCCCACTGTATTATGCATTGGTGCATCGTGGAGGGAATGCAGCAGTTGGCGTGGATCCAATCTCTCCCTAGCAGAACAGCATAAGTGCTCGTGCTATCGACGATGAAGAACGTTGTAGGGATAGTTTTCCTTCCTACGGTCAGATCCACGTTCAGAACACCTTGTGCATCAGACGCTTGGCCGTTGAAATCGCTCAAAGTCACGTTGGTCTTGATTAGATCTGAGCTAGAGCGTCCCAGCCGACGTAGCATAGAGTACGGCATGATGTTGACTGCCGCTCCGGTGTCCACCAGCATCTTATTTACAGGCCTCCCATCAATATAACCTCGCAAGTACAGGGCCTTCAGATGTCTGTAGCTCTTTTCTCGTGGCTTCTCAAAGATAACCGGCCGTGGGCCGCAGTCAAGTTGTGCCACGGGTACCTCGTCTAATCCTGGAGCACTGAACTCCGAAGGGAGGATAAACACCATGTTTGTACCAGCCGATGTTTCATCATCGGCTTTCTTTTGCTTGGGACGCCACTCCATTTTCCGTGGACGACCCTCTTCATCCAGGGTTCGCTGAACTTTCGCAGCCAGATCAGGCCGTGCCTTCCTTAAAGTATGCAGGTATAACCTTTCGGCTTCCTCCAGGCCGCGCAATCGCTGAACCCTGCGCTTTTGTGAACGGCTGAGTCCGTCAGGGCACCACCTTGGACGGTGATACCTGTCTTCTTCTTCTTCTTGTCCCTCGTCTTCGGAATCCTCGATATCTGCCCACCGAGGGGACTCAGCACGTTTGCTTTGTGGCGGGAGAGGCCCTAAGTGCCTGAACACAGACACGTTGGCTGCATCCTTCTTTTTCTGGTTGCATTCTGGGCAATTGCCGATTGTGGGCAATCGGCTCATTCCTGAATCCCAGCAGTGTCTGAAGAAGGGGCAGTCCCAGTGTCTGTCGCTGTCATCTTGCTCCCTTGATTTTCCCGTGGCACGGCGCTCATGCTCTTCCTCCTCATGATCATGCCGACGATATCCTCCGGCTTCTCTAGCCAGACGATCTCCTTCATAATCATAGCTGGACCGTCGGCGTTGGTCATACTGACTCACATACTTGTTGAGGAGGTGATCAGAGAGGGGTCGCTGATATCTTATGTTCTTCACTTCTCCCTCTGTGACGTAGCGCTTGCCATCATGATGGAGCCGATCGCGTGGAGCGGCCTCCTCTGTGTCCTTGCTACGAGAGCAGTTGCCCTCGTCTCCATCTTTGCCAGAGTGGTTCCCAGGTCCTACCATGTTGATGCTGAACGAGGATCCTGGCTGGCAACCTTCAGGGTAAGTGCACTCCACCATGTTAACGGCGGGAAAGGGCTGGGTGTCGACCTTCATGGCGTACTGGTTGAAAATTAGACGCCCTTTTTCTATCGCCGCTTGGATGTGCTGACGCCATACCCTGCAGTCGTTGGTGGCATGGGAGAGCGAGTTGTGCCATTTGCAGTATGGCTTTCCGTTCAGCTCTTGCACCGTGGGGAATTTGAGACCTTCAGGAATCGTCAACTGCTTCTCCTTGAGCAGGAGGTCGAAGATTTGCTCAGTCTTGGTCACGTCAAAATCAAATCCCCTGGGTGGGCCTGGTGGCTTTACCCATTTGCAGGACACGGGGGTTCCTCCCCGAGTCCATTCAGCCACTGCTACCTCTTGGTCTCCCGCAGGAACTTCGTCGTCCTCTGCATCGAGCTGGACTTATGCACTATTGAACTTGACTTGGTACAGGTGCGGGTGGCGATGTTCATATGCCGACGCTTCGAACCATGTGCGCCATGAGGGATAATCTGCTTGGGAGGCCATGTCCTTGAGCTGTGTTGCAAGGCCTGCTACCGCCAACTCGACTGCTACTTTTTCAGTTAAACGAACCGAAAAACAACGGTTCCAAAGAATCCAGAAGCGCTGGCTGAACTCTCACACACTTTCTCCCCGCTTCTGACGTAGTTGTCCTAGATCGCCAATCCCAGACACTGAAGCCTCCGAATGGTACCGCATATGGAACTGCTCTTCCAATCGCTTCCAAGTCCGGATGGAGTCCGGTGGCAAGGAGGTATACCATCCGAAAGCCGATCCCGTGAGGGACCGTGAGAAGAGCCTCACGCGTAGTTGATCCGACATCGGCCGGTCCTAGTTGCGCCAAATATCGGCCGACGTGCTCGATGGAGCTGGAACCATCCGATCCATCGAATTTGGAGAAATCAGGGAGCCGATATTTAGGTGGTAGCGGGATCATCTCGTAGTCGTCGGGGTACGGCTTGGAATAGCCGATTGCCCTCCTTTTCGGCACCATGCCGAACTGGTCTCTCAGGATGGTACTGATTTGATCCGCTGTGCTGGCTGCAGGAGTTGAACTCTGAAGATTCGCCGGGGTGGCGTACTTAGCCAGCCATGTTTGCTTTTCCAGCTCTGAGCCAACTGCAGGAGCTGAGCTCTGGAGGTTCGTCGGGGTGGCGTACTTAGTTAGCCACGTCTGCTTCTCAAGCTCTGTCGCTGACGTTCCTCCTGTTTTCCCAGAAGTCCCTGATGTTGTGGCCTGGTTTGTGAGTGCCCAGTTGCCACAATCCGGCACATACGTGCACGTGTACCCGTGAGGGATCTCCTTAGGCGCCTCGGGCAAGAACTGGTAGTCACTAGGGTCACCACCAATCTTGTAGACGACGAATGCCGGTGTAGCCGGCACTTCTGGTGCTGCCAACGCACATGGCAGCGGTGGACGGGACTGGAGTGGCAACTCTCCTTGATGCGTACCGAGGGCTGGTCCTGACGGCGAGTACTGGTGCCTCATGATCTCCTGGATCACGCGAAGAGCGACACGCTCCAACGTGTTGACCAGGTTCTCAGAGTGACGGTGTAGCGAGTGAGCCACCAAGTAGTTGATCTCCTGCCGCAGGGACCTGGTGCGTTCCTCCGATGGGGCAGAGAGGTCTATCCCATCGAGTGCACCTTGCGGTGAGAACCCCTTCCATCTGATGCCATGGGAACGGGTTCTCTGAAAAGAGCCGATGAGGTCGGCTTCGAGGGTGACTTTGATCTCGTCATACCTCTTCTTGAGCTCGTCGGGCAGCTCCTCGTAGGTGACTGGCGTGCCGTCCGCCATCTCAGATGTAGATGGCGATGTGGTTGATGTAGAAGCTTGTCCCACCGAGCGTGCCAGAATGTGTTGACTGTCAAAACCCACCGGCGGGCAGCGACGATCAACACGGTAGAGCCGGAACAACCTAGAGCTGCGGCTGGCTGAGGTCCCTCCGAGCGACGGCCCGCAAAGCCTTCTGGTCACACGTCCGATGCTGAGTGCAGGGCGTGCCACCTGACCTATACCTGGTCGGGAAGGTGATGGAGATGCCTCGCTTAGTTTCTGCATGGCATACACGTAAACATTAAATACGAGCCTCGATCGGCTCTCAAAGTTATCCCGTGAATCGGCTCAAGGAGCCGATCCACCCATGATTCGTACGGGGTGCACGAATATATGGTGGTCCTGCTTGATCAAGATAAAGCTAATGAGATCTACGACGATTTAGGGTTTTTACCGCATAATCGGATCATCCTACTCCAGGTTGGGCCTCGCGGCCACGCACGGTGATCGTAAGCCGATCCTAAACAAGGCCTAAAAACCAACACGAAGTTGATCCCCGGAACATCCTGTTTAGGACTAGCGAACGACACCCTACGTGCCGCTGGATCCTCCCCCCCTTTGTAAGGCCTAACTATTGCAGATATTAAACTAATCCTTGTAGAACAAGGAGCAATCGTAACGGATCAGATCTACTAAATAATGATCAAGCGGGGTGCCGCCCCCACACCTAAGATAGGTGTGAGGGCGGCTAGACATGCAAGGGTTGCACTACGATAGCATGTTACGCGAAGAACTATGCTAACCCTAACACATCTATGATAACTACGTTGCTCGCCATCAACAAGGCTTCAGTACGAGCAACGCATGAACAACGTGGAGCTTGTGCTGCCTAGATCGCAAGATGCCATCTAGGCAGCATGTCGCTTACCGGTAGAAACCCTCGAGACGAAGGAGTTGGCGATGCGCCGAGATTGATTTGTTTGGTTGAACGTGTGTTGTTGTTTATTCCATAAACCCTAGATACATATTTATAGTCCAAGGGACTTTCTAACTTTAGACGTGCACCTAACCGTGCACGGGCAAAACTCTAACTAATCGACACATATCCTAATATATTACAGATACAAGGGCAAACTAGCCCAAACTCAGCATAACATGCCGATTCACGTAATTCTTCCATGTATATTTCTTTAAGTCCATCTTGATCGCGGCCCACCTCTGACTCGGTCAAATTCCGGTGATAACAAGCACATAGACTAATAGTGATACAAAGCTCATCATATGGATCTCAATCATGTAAGGCAGCTCATGAGATCATTGTATTGGGGTACAGAGAGAGAGATTAACCACATAGCTACCGGTAGAGCCCTTAGCCTTGATGGAGAACTACTCCCTCCTCATGGGAGACAGCAGCGTTGATGAAGATGGCGGTGGTGTCGATGGAGAAGCCTTCCGGGGGCACTTCCCCGTCCCGGCGGCGTGCCGGAACAGAGACTCCTGTCCCCCAGATCTTGGCTTCGCGATGGCGGCGGCTCTGGAAGGTTTCTCGTACCGTGGCTTTTTCGTCTCGAAGATTTAGGTCAGGGACCTTTAAATAGGCGAAGAGGCGGAGTCGGAAGGCTGACGGGGCGATGACACAATAGGGGGGCGCGGCCTAGGCCCTGGCCGCGCCACCCTATCATCTGGTGGCCCTGTGGCCCCTCTCTGCTGGCTCTCGGGTGTTCTGGAAGCTTCGTGGAAAAATAGGATGCTGGGTATTGATTTCGTCCGATTCCGAGAATATTTCCTTACTAGGATTTCTGAAACCAAAAACAGCAGAAAACAGGAACTGGCACTTCGGCATCTCGTCAATAGGTTAGTTCCGGAAAACGCATCAAAACGATATAAAGTGTGAACAAAACATGTAGGTATTGTCATAAAACTAGCATGGAACATAAGAAATTATAGATACGTTTGAGACGTATCAAGCATCCCCAAGCTTAGTTCCTACTCGCCCTCGAGTAGGTAAACGATAACAATGATAATTTCTTAAGTGACATGCTACCAACATAATCTTGATCAACATTATTGTAAAGCATATGAGATGAATGCAGCGATTCGAAGCAATGATGAAGACAATGAGTAAACAACTGAATCATATAGCAAAGACTTTCCATGAATAGTACTTTCAAGACAAGCATCAATAAGACTTGCATAACAGTTAACTCATAAGCAATAAATTCAAAGTAGAAGGCATTGAAGCAACACAAAGGATGATTAAGTTTCAGGAATTGCTTTCAACTTGTAACATGTATATCTCATGGATAGTTGTTAACATAAAGCAATATAACAAGTGCAATAGGTAAACATGTAAGAATCAATGCACAGAGTTTACACAAGTGTTTGCTTCTAAGATGGAAAGAAGTAGGAAAACTGACTCAACATAAAGTAAAAGAAAGGCCCTTTGCAGAGGGAAGCAGGGATTAAATCATGTGCTAGAGCTTTTTAAGTTTTGAAATCATATAGAGAGCATAAAAGTAAAGTTTTGAGAGGTGTTTGTTGTTGTCAACGAATGGTAGTGGGCACTCTAACTACCTTATCAACCAGACTTTCAAGAGCGGCTCCCATGAAGGACGTTATCTCTACCAGCAAGGTAGATCATCCCTCTTCTCTTTTGTTTACACATGTACTTTAGTTTAGTTTATATTTTTTTATTTTTTTAGATGACACTCCTCCCAACCTTTGCTTTCTCAAGCCATGGCTAACCAAATCCTCGGGTGCCTTCCAACAATCACATACCATGAAGGAGTGTCTATTTGCAAAATTAAGTTGCTTACTGATGAATCAGAGCAAAACATGTGAAGAGAATTATTAATGCAAGTTGTAATTAATTGGGGCTGGGAACCCCATTGCCAGCTCTTTTTGCAAAATTATTGGATAAGCGGATGAAGCCACTAGTCCATTGTGAAAGTCTGTCAGAAGTAAATGACAAGATCGAAAGATAAAACACCACATACTTCCTCATGAGCTATAAAACATTGACACAAATAAGAGATAATAGCTTTTGAATTGTTTAAAGGTAGCACATGAAGTATTTGCTTGGAATGGCAGAGAAATACCATGTGGTAGGTAGGTATGGTGGACACAAATGGCATAGTTTTTGGTTCAAGGATTTGGATGCACGAGAAGAATTCCTCTCAATACAAGGCTAGGCTAGCAAGGTTGTTTGAAGCAAACACAAGTATAAAACGGTGCAGCAAGACTCACATATGAACATATTGTAAGCATTATAAGACTTTACATCGTCTTCCTTGTTGTTCAAACACCTTAACCAGAAAATATCTAGACTCTAGAGAACAATCATGCAAACCAAATTTTAACAAGCTCTATGTAGTTCTTCATTAATAAGTGCAAAGTACATGATGCAAGAGCTTAAACATGATCTATATGAGCACAACAATTGCCAAGTATCTAATTATTCAAGACATTATACCAATTACCACATGCAGCATTTTCTGTTTCCAACCATATAACAATGAACGAAGCAGTTTCAACCTTCGCCATGAACATTAAAAGCTAAGAACACATGTGTTCATATGAACCAGCGGAGCGTGTCTCTCTCCCACACAAGCATGAATTTATTCAAACAAAACAAAAACAAACAGACGCTCCAAGTAAAGAACATATGATGTGACCGAATAAAAAAATAGTTTCAAGAGAAGAAACCTGATAATGTTGTTGATGAAGAAGGGGATGCCTTGGGCATCCCCAAGCTTAGACGCTTGGGTCTTCTTGAAATATGCAGGGATGAACCACGGGGGCATCCCCAAGCTTAGGGCTCCTTTGATTTAAAGGATAGGAAAAGCATAGGAATAGGAAAGGTATAGGATTTGAATGGCATGGCTACTTCAATCCTATAGGAAGATGAAGTTTGTTTGATTGTAGCAAACGAATTTTTCCATGAGGTATGAGCTAATGCTTTTTTCCTATAGGAATTACACTACAAGATTCCTATAGGAATTTTTCCTATAGGATATGTTCCTATGAATCAAACAACATGTATAGGAAATTTTCCCATGGGAACCAAATCCTACACAATTCCTATGCAAATCCTTTGAATCAAAGGAGCCCTTAGACTTTTCACTCTTCTTGATCATAGTATATCATCCTCCTCTCTTGACCCTTGAAAACTTCCTCCACACCAAACTCAAAACAAACTCATTAGAGGGTTAGTGCATAATCAAAAATTCACATGTTCAGAGGTGACACAATCATTCTTAACACTTCTGGACATTGCCCAAAGCTACTGGAAGTTAATGGAACAAATAAATCCATCCAACACAGCAAAAGAGGTAATGCGAAATAAAAGGCAGAATCTGTCAAAACAGAACAGTCTGTAAAGATGAATTTTCCAGGGGCACTTAACTTGCTCAGATGAAAATGCTCAAATTGAATGAAAGTTGCGTACATATCTGAGGAACACGCACGTAAATTGGCAGATTTTTCTGAGTTACCTACAGAGAACCCTGCCCAAATTCGTGACAGACAGAAATCTGTTTCTGCGCAGTAATCCAAATCTAGTATCAACCTTGCTATCAAAGACTTTACTTGGCACAACAATGCAATAAAATAAAGATAAGGAGAGGTTGCTACAGTAGTAACAACTTCCAAGAATCAAATATAAAACAAAAGTACTGTAGTAAAATAAACACATGGGTTATCTCCCAAGAAGTGCTTTCTTTATAGCCATTAAGATGGGCTCAGCAATTTTAATGATGCACTCGCAAGAAATAAGAGTTGAAGCAAAAAAGAGCATCAAGAAGCAAATTCAAAACACATTTAAGTCTAACATGCTTCCTATGAAAAGGAATCTTGTAAATAAACAAGTCATGTAGGCATAATGCAACAAGCATAGGAAAACTAGACAAGCGCAACTTCAAGATTTTCAGCATATAGAGAGGTGTTTTAGTAACATGAAAACTTCTACAACCATATTTTCCTCTCTCATAATGATTTTCAGTAGCATCATGAACAAACTCAACAATATAACTATCAAATGAAACATTCTTATCACGAGTCTCATGCATAAAATTATTACTACTCCCAACATAAGCATAATCAATTTTATTAGTTGTAGTGGGAGCAAATTCAACAAAGTAGCTATCATTATTATTCTCATCAAGTGTAGGAGGCATAGTATAATCATAATAAAATTTACTCTCCATAGTAGCGGCACCAAAAGACCACTATCATTATAATCATCATAAATAGGAGGCAAAGTATCATCAAAGAAAATTTTCTCCTCAATGCATGCTTGGGGGACTAAAAATATCATGCTCATCAAAACCAGCTTCCCCAAGCTTAGAATTTTCCATATCATTAGCAACAATGGTGTTCAAAGCATTCATACTAATATCATTGCTACTAGCATGCAAATAAGATTCCATAGGTTTTTAATTTTCGCATTAAACCATTCATGTCTTGACTCAGGAAATAGTTTAAAAAGCTCACAGATGTTTTCCATTATGCCTTACTAGTGTAAAACAAGAAACAAAAAGATGCAATTGCAGAATCTAAAGGAAATAGCTTCGAGCACACACACAATGGCAACATAAAAGTACTTAGTTACCTGGGACCGGAGTATGAGTGCCTTTTACCTTTCCTCCCCGGCAACGGCGCCAGAAAAGTGCTTGATGTCTACGTGTGCTTCTATTCTTGTAGACAGTGTTGGGCCTCCAAGAGCAGAGGTTTGTAGAACAGCAGCAAGTTTCCCTTAAGTGGATCACCCAAGGTTTATCGAACTCAGGGAAGAAGAGGTCAAAGATATCCCTCTCAAGCAACCCTGCAATCACGATACAAGAAGTCTCTTGTGTCCCCAACACACCTAATACACTTGTCAGATGTATAGGTGCACTAGTTCGGTGAAGAGATAGTGAAATACAAGTGGTATGAATAAATATGAGCAGTAGTAACGGCGCCAGAAAAGTGCTTGCTAGCGTGCAGTTGATGGTAGTAATATTGCAGGAAGTAAAGATGCAGTAAAACAGTAAACAAGCGATGATTGCAGTATTTGGAAGCACGGCCTAGGGATCATACTTTCACTAGTGGACACTCTCAACATTGATCACATAAATAAATAAGTTCTCTTCCTTTGTGCTACATATACTCTTGTTTGATAATGAACACCATTCGTTGCGTAGGGCTACTAGAGCACCTCAATGCCGGAGTTAACAAGCTCCACAATATTCGATATTCATGTTTAAGTAACCTTAGAGCATAATAGATCTTTGCAATCTAAACCGAGTACTAACATAGCATACACACTGTCACCTTTACACTATGAAGGGGGAATAAATCACATCAATACTATCATAGTAATAATTAACTCCATAACCTACAAGAGATTATGATCATAACCTACGCCAAGTACTACACGATGCACACACTATCACCATTACACCGTGCAGGAGGAATAGACTACTTTAATAACATCACAAGAGTAGCAAATAGACTAATAGTGATACAAAGCTCATCATATGGATCTCAATCATGTAAGGCAGCTCATGAGATCATTGTATTGGGGTACAGAGAGAGAGATTAACCACATAGCTACCGGTACAGCCCTTAGCCTCGATGGAGAACTACTCCCTCCTCATGGGAGACAGCAGTGTTGATGAAGATGGCGGTGGTGTCGATGGAGAAGCCTTCCGGGGGCACTTCCCCGTCCCGGCGGCGTGCCGGAACAGAGACTCCTGTCCCCCAGATCTTGGCTTCGCGATGGCGGCGGCTCTGGAAGGTTTCTCGTACCGTGGCTTTTTCGTCTCGAAGATTTAGGTCAGGGACCTTTAAATAGGCGAAGAGGCGGAGTCGGAAGGCTGACGGGGCGATGACACAATAGGGGGGCGCGGCCCAGGCCCTGGCCGCGCCACCCTATCATCTGGTGGCCCTGTGGCCCCTCTCTGCTGGCTCTCGGGTGTTCTGGAAGCTTCGTGGAAAAATAGGATGCTGGGTATTGATTTTGTCCGATTCCGAGAATATTTCCTTACTAGGATTTCTGAAACCAAAAACAGCAGAAAACAGGAACTGGCACTTCGGCATCTCGTCAATAGGTTAGTTCCGGAAAACGCATCAAAACGATATAAAGTGTGAACAAAACATGTATGTATTGTCATAAAACTAGCATGGAACATAAGAAATTATAGATACGTTTGAGACGTATCACACCTGCGTAAGTGTAGGATTAGGTGGCTCAGCGTTAGTAGGATCCACGATCTTAGCAGAGCTCAATGGTGCAAGGAGAGAAAGTGCACCATCCACGAGGCTGAGCACTACCATCGCCATGTCTCAATAAGAACACTTCCCTCCGCCATTGTGGTACATAATCGTTCATCGCTCACTTGCACAAGTCACACACTCTCTTCCCATCGCAGGATCACCCCAAGGATGCCGAGTTCCTGAACACGCCCATTCTGAATTAAGAGGAGATGCAGACCATATTCTCCTTCGGCCTTGCTGATGGCGTGTAACTCACACGTTCGTTGGGAACCCCAAGAGGAAGGTATGATGCGCACAACAGCAAGTTTTCCCTCAGAAAGAAACCAAGGTTTATCGAACCAGGAGGAGCCAAGAAGCACGTTGAAGGTTGATGGCGGCGGGATGTAGTGCGGCGCATCACCAGAGATTCCGGCGCCAACGTGGAACCTGCACAACACAACCAAAGTACTTTGCCCCAACGAAACAGTGAGGTTGTCAATCTCACCGGCTTGCTGTAACAAAGGATTAGATGTATAGTGTGGATGATGATTGTTTGCAGTGAACAGCACAACAGTATACAAGAATAATGCAATACACAATAGAGAATTGGACCGGGGTCCACAGTTCACTAGAGGTGTCTCTCCCATAAGATAAACAGCATGTTGGGTGAACAAATTACAGTTGGGCAATTGACAAATAAAGAGGGCATGACCATGCACATACATATTATGATGAGTATTGTGAGATTTAATTGGGCATTACGACAAAGTACATAGACCGCTATCCAGCATGCATCTATGCCTAAAAATTCCACCTTCAGGTTATCATCCGAACCCCCTCCAGTATTAAGTTGCTAACAACAGACAATTGCATTAAGTATTGCGCGTAATGTAATCAGTGACTACATCCTTGAACATAGCACCAATGTTTTATCCCTAGTGGCAACAGCACATCCATAACCTTAGAGGTTCTTGTCACCCCTCCAGATTCACGGAGACATGAACCCACTATCGAGCATAAATACTCCCTCTTGGAGTTACTAGCATCAACTTGGCCAGAGCATCTACTAATAACGGAGAGCATGAAAGATCATAAACAACACATAGACATAACTTTGATAATCAACATAACAAGTATTCTCTATTCATCGGATCCCAACAAACGCAACATATAGAATTACAGATAGATGATCTTGATCATGTTAGGTAGCTCACAAGATCCGACAGTGAAGCACAATGAGGAGAAGACAACCATCTAGCTACAGCTATTGACCCATAGTCCAGGGGTAGACTACTCACACATCACTCCGGAGGCGACCATGGCGGTGAAGAGTCCTCCGGGAGATGAATCCCCTCTCCGGCAGGGTGCCGGAGGTGATCTCCTGAATCCCCCGAGATGGGATTGGCGGCGGCGGCGTCTCAGTAAGGTTTTCCGTATCGTGGCTCTCGGTACTGGGGGTTTCGCGACGGAGGCTTTAAGTAGGCGGAAGGGCAGGTCAGGAAGGGGCACGAGGGGCCCACACCATAGGGCCGCGCGGCCAGGGCAGGGGCCGCGCAGCCCTAGGGTTTGGCCACCTCGTGGCCCCACTTCGTCTCCTCTTCGGTCTTCTGGAAGCTTCGTGGCAAAATAGGACCCTGGGCGTTGATTTCGTCCAATTCCGAGAATATTTCGTTACTAGGATTTCTGAAACCAAAAACAGCAGAAAACAGCAACTGGCACTTCGGCATCTTGTTAATAGGTTAGTTCCAGAAAATGCACGAATATGACATAAAGTGTGCATAAAACATGTAGATAACATCAATAATGTGGCATGGAACATAAGAAATTATCGATATGTTGGAGACGTATCAGCATCCCCAAGCTTAGTTCTGCTCGTCCCGAGCAGGTAAAACGATAACAAAGATAATTTCTGGAGTGACATGCCATCATAACCTTGATCATACTATTTGTAAAGCATATGTAGCGAATGCAGCGATCAAAACAATGTATATGACATGAGTAAACAAGTGAATCATATAGCAAAGACTTTTCATGAATAGTACTTCAAGACAAGCATCAATAAGTCTTGCATAAGAGTTAACTCATAAAGCAATAATTCAAAGTAAAGGCATTGAAGCAACACAAAGGAAGATTAAGTTTCAGCGGTTGCTTTCAAATTGTAACATGTATATCTCATGGATATTGTCAACATAGAGTTATATAATAAGTGCAATATGCAAATATGTAGGAATCAATGCACGGTTCACACAAGTGTTTGCTTCTTGAGGTGGAGAGAAATAGGTGAACTGACTCAACAATGAAAGTAAAAGAATGGTCCTCCATAGAGGAAAAGCATCGATTGCTATATTTGTGCTAGAGCTTTGATTTTGAAAACATGAAACAATTTTGTCAACGGTAGTAATAAAGCATATGTATCATGTAAATTATATCTTACAAGTTGCAAGCCTCATGCATAGTATACTAATAGTGCCCGCACCTTGTCCTAATTAGCTTGGACTACCGGATCATCGCAATGCACATGTTTTAACCAAGTGTCACAAAGGGGTACCTCTATGCCGCCTGTACAAAGGTCTAAGGAGAAAGCTCGCATTGGATTTCTCGCTGTTGATTATTCTCAACTTAGACATCCATACCGGGACAACATAGACAACAGATAATGGACTCCTCTTTTATGCATAAGCATGTAGCAACAATTAATAATTTTCTCATATGAGATTGAGGATATATGTCCAAAACTGAAACTTCCATCATGGATCATGGCTTTAGTTAGCGGCCCAATGTTCTTCTCTAACAATATGCATGCTTAACCATAAGGTGGTAGATCTCTCTTACTTCAGACAAGACGAACATGCATAGCAACTCACATGATATTTAACAAAGAATAGTTGATGGCGTCCCCAGTGAACATGGTTATCGCACAACAAGCAACTTAATAAGAGATAAAATACATAAGTACATATTCAATACCACAATAGTTTTTAAGCTATTTGTCCCATGAGCTATATATTGCAAAGGTGAATGATGGAATTTTAAAGGTAGCACTCAAGCAATTTACTTTGGAATGGCGGAGAAATACCATGTAGTAGGTAGGTATGGTGGACACAAATGGCATAGTGGTTGGCTCAAGTATTTTGGATGCATGAGAAGTATTCCCTCTCGATACAAGGCTTAGGCTAGCAAGGCTATTTGAAACAAACACAAGGATGAACCGGTGCAGCAAAACTCACATAAAAGACATATTGTAAACATTATAAGACTCTACACTGTCTTCCCTATTGTTCAAACTCAATACTAGAAATTATCTAGACCTTAGAGAGACCAAATATGCAAACCAAATTTTAGCATGCTCTATGTATTTCTTCATTAATGGGTGCAAAGTATATGATGCAAGAGCTTAAACATGAGCACAACAATTTCCAAGTATCACATTACCCAAGACATTTATAGCAATTACTACATGTATCATTTTCCAACTCCAACCATATAACAATTTAACGAAGAAGAAACTTCGCCATGAATACTATGAGTAGAGCCTAAGGACATACTTGTCCATATGCTACAGCGGAGCGTGTCTCTCTCCCATAAAGTGAATGCTAGGATCCATTTTATTCAAACAAAACAAAAACAAAAACAAACCGACGCTCCAAGCAAAGCACATAAGATGTGATGGAATAAAAATATAGTTTCAGGGGAGGAACCTGATAATGTTGTCGATGAAGAAGGGGATGCCTTGGGCATCCCCAAGCTTAGACGCCTGAGTCTTCTTGATATATGCAGGGGTGAACCACCGGGGCATCCCCAAGCTTAGAGCTTTCACTCTCCTTGATCATGTTGCATCATACTCCTCTCTTGATCCTTGAAAACTTCCTCCACACCAAACTCGAAACAACTCATAAGAGGGTTAGTGCACAATAAAAATTAACATGTTCAGAGGTGACACAATCATTCTTAACACTTCTGGACATTGCATAAAGCTACTGGACATTAATGGATCAAAGAAATTCATCCAACATAGCAAAAGAGGCAATGCGAAATAAAAGGCAGAATCTGTCAAAACAGAACAGTTCGTATTGACGAATTTTAAAATGGCACCAGACTTGCTCAAATGAAAATGCCCAAATTGAATGAAAGTTGCGTACATATCTGAGGATCACGCACGTAAATTGGATTAATTTTCTGAGCTACCTACTGGGAGGCAGGTCGAAATTCGTGACAGCAAAGAAATCTGAAACTGCGCAGTAATCCAAATCTAGTATGAACTTTACTATCAAAGACTTTACTTGGCACAACGAAACACAAAACTAAGATAAGGAGAGGTTGCTACAGTAGTAAACAACTTCCAAGACACAAAATAAAACAAAAGTACTGTAGTAAAATAAATACATGGGTTATCTCCCAAGAAGTGCTTTCTTTATAGCCATTAAGATGGGCTCAGTAATTTTAATGATGCACTCGCAAGAAATAGTATTTGAAGCAAAAGAGAGCATCAAGAGGCAAATTCAAAACACATTTAAGTCTAACATGCTTCCTATGCATAGGAATCTTGTAAATAAACAAGTTCATGAAGAGCAAAGTGACAAGCATAGGAAGATAAAACAAGTGTAGCTTCAAAAGTTTCAGCATATAGAGAGGCATTTTAGTAACATGAAAATTTCTACAACCATATTTTCCTCTCTCATAATAACTTTCAGTAGTATCATGAGCAAACTCAACAATATAACTATCACATAAAGCATTCTTATCATGAGTCTCATGCATAAAATTATTACTCTCCACATAAGCATAATCAATTTTATTAGTTGTAGTGGGAGCAAATTCAACAAAGTGGCTATCATCATATATAGGAGGCGTGTTGTAATCATAAAAGAAAATTTTCTCCTCAATGCTTGGGGGACTAAAAAGATCATGCTCATCAGAGCCAGCTTCCCCAAGCTTAGAATTTTCCATAGCATTAGCAACAATGATGTTCAAAGCATTCATAGTAATAACATTCCCATTAGCATGCATATAAAGTTCCATGGGTTTTTTAATTCTCTCTTCAAACACATCATGTCCTAATTCAAGATAAAGTTCATAAAGATCTCTCATGTTTTTGTTGTTTTCCATTATGCTTAACTAGTGAAATAAAAACATGCATGATATTAAGTAAAGTAAAACAAGTAACTAATTTTTTTGTGTTTTTAATATGGCAAACAAGACAGCAAATAAAGTAAAGCTAGCAACTAATTTTTTTTGTATTTTGATATAATGCAGCAAACAAAGTAGTAAATAAAATAAAGCAAGACAAAAACAAAGTAAAGAGATTGGGAAGTGGAGACTCCCCTTGCAGCGTGTCTTGATCTTCCCGGCAACGGCGCCAGAAAAAGAGCTTGATGGCGTGTAACTCACACGTTCGTTGGGAACCCCAAGAGGAAGGTATGATGCGCACAGCAGCAAGTTTTCCCTCAGAAAGAAACCAAGGTTTATCGAACCAGGAGGAGCCAAGAAGCACGTTGAAGGTTGATGGCGGCGGGATGTAGTGCGGCGCATCACCAGAGATTCCGGCGCCAACGTGGAACCTGCACAACACAACCAAAGTACTTTGCCCCAACGAAACAGTGAGGTTGTCAATCTCACCGGCTTGCTGTAACAAAGGATTAGATGTATAGTGTGGATGATGATTGTTTGCAGAAAACAGTAGAACAGTATTGCAGTAGATTGTATTTCAATATAGAGAATTGAACCGGGGTCCACAGTTCACTAGAGGTGTCTCTCCCATAAGATAAACAACATGTTGGGTGAACAAATTACAGTTGGGCAATTGACAAATAAAGAGGGCATGACCATGCACATACATATTATGATGAGTATTGTGAGATTTAATTGGGCATTACGACAAAGTACATAGACCGCTATCCAGCATGCATCTATGCCTAAAAAGTCCACCTTCAGGTTATCATCCGAACCCCCTCCAGTATTAAGTTGCTAACAACAGACAATTGCATTAAGTATTGCGCGTAATGTAATCAGTGACTACATCCTTAAACATAGCACCAATGTTTTATCCCTAGTGGCAACAACACATCCATAACCTTAGAGGTTCTTGTCACCCCTCCAGATTCACGGAGACATGAACCCACTATCGAGCATAAATACTCCCTCTTGGAGTTACTAGCATCAACTTGGCCAGAGCATCTACTAATAACGGAGAGCATGCAAGATCATAAACAACACATAGACATAACTTTGATAATCAACATAACAAGTATTCTCTATTCATCGGATCCCAACAAACGCAACATATAGAATTACAGATAGATGATCTTGATCATGTTAGGCAGCTCACAAGATCCGACAATGAAGCACAATGAGGAGAAGACAACCATCTAGCTACAGCTATGGACCCATAGTCCAGGGGTAGACTACTCACACATCACTCCGGAGGTGACCATGGCGGTGAAGAGTCCTCCGGGAGATGAATCCCCTCTCCGGCAGGGTGCCGGAGGTGATCTCCTGAATCCCCCGAGATGGATTGGCGGCGGCGGCGTCTCAGTAAGATTTTCCGTATCATGGCTCTCGGTACTGGGGGTTTCGCGACGGAGGCTTTAAGTAGGCGGAAGGGCAGGTCAGGAAGGGGCACGAGGGGCCCACACCATAGGGCCGCGCGGCCAGGGCAGGGGTCGCGCCGCCCTAGGGTTTGGCCACCTCGTGGCCCCACTTCGTCTCCTCTTCGGTCTTCTGGAAGCTTCGTGGCAAAATAGGACCCTAGGCGTTGATTTCGTCCAATTCCGAGAATATTTCGTTACTAGGATTTCTGAAACCAAAAACAACAGAAAATAGCAACTGGCACTTCGGCATCTTGTTAATAGGTTAGTTCCAGAAAATGCACGAATATGACATAAAGTGTGCATAAAACATATATATAACATCAATAATGTGGCATGGAACATAAGAAATTATCGATACGTTGGAGACGTATCACTTGCCACCGACAAGAATTCCATGGGCTCCAGTGAGGCCCTTGGCACAGCTCCAGCAACCCCTTTAGCTGAAGATGCTGACACGCATGAGATAGATGGGGCGGCCGATGATGGAATCCCTGAGAAGCCCCTGAAAAGGTGTCTTTAGGTAAGAGAAAGAGGAGTGCCTTCACTGACAATGATCTCCTCGCCTTCACCAACATGACCGTCGCTGTGAAGGATGTCGCAGAGGCCATCCGGTACAACAACCCCATCAACATACACCCTAAATTCTACCAGAATTTCATGGACAATGTCGGGTTCAGTGAGGAGTCTCTGATGGTGGTGCTCAGCCACCTCGTCGACCACAAGGCCCAGGGAACCATATTCGTTGGCATGGTGTCGTCACACATGATACTATGGCTATCGACCTACCTGGTCAAGTACTACTACAATTTGTAGTGGTTCCCTTGGGGCCATGGGGGAGGCATGCATGGTGGTGCCCTTGATGATGATGATGATGATGATGATGTACATTTTGGTTTAGCTAGGACTTCAAAGCTTCTTATGGAGTGTAACTATGATGAGGTGGTATATACTAACCCCTCATGTTATGGTGACCTTGCGATATGTGGATGACACCATGTTTTGATGTGTTGGTAGGTTGACACCATGCTGCTCATAGTTATTGATCTAGTCTGGACATTGTGATGTTTTCTTATGACTTGTGTTGATGCTTATGATCTTGTTCCTTACTTGTTCTTCTTGTGGCATGCTAGTGGAATGTGGTGCTCAAAAGGAGGCATCCTAGAATCTACAATTCATGGAGGATCTGCCGAGAGAAAATCAATGGTTTCTCCATCAACAACTACAGAGGGTATGATACTTTCGAAGAAGCACAAGTGGAGTACCAGAGCTTCGTGGTTGATCAGGCTATGGCTATTTAGCCAATGCATTATCAAGAAGCTAGAAAAAGTTAAACAAGGTGCATCAAAGTTCTAACTTGCCTCTTATAGGGTCTAACTTGAGCAGGTGCATCCTTTACATAATATGAACAAAAATTATCTAAGCAAGCATATTGATACAGTGGGATACATGGTTGCATGAAAACTTTAGGAGATAGAGAACATTGCACAAGACTCCACACATGCAAAAAATAAAAGAGAAATTGCAGTTGCGAAAACATAGTGTGAGAAGTGGTTGCCTCACCCAGCTTGATTAAAACAAGGGTGATACACTTTTACCGTTAAGACACAAATAAACTCTCCTTCAATGGACCTTGTTTAACTTTGATGCACCTTGTTTAACTTTTTCTAGCTTCCTGATGATACATTACTTGTTGTGGTCTAGTAGTCTCCTTCCTCATGAACCTGGGTGACCACAACAAGTAACCTTCGTGGAATGAAAAAACAAAATGGTTTATGTGGGGTTTTTGCACTGCTGACACCATAACATACATGTCTTCGTACAAGATTCAAGTCGCTGCAAAAATAGCAAACCGAATAAAACCGCTTGATTATGTGTACGAATGGAGTTTGTTTGCCCAAACAAACAAAAAAGAAATAAAGAGAGAACGCAAAAAGCACTATGGATAATTACATGCTAGAGATTTTATAAGATCATTAAAATGAATACGAGTACCTTGTTGCTCGATGTTGTCCTTCGGTATTGTTGTCTAGATCGAGTCTATGCTGTGCACCTTGTCTTCTTCTTCTATCTCTCTCTCTCTCTCTCTCTCTCTCTCTCTCTCTCTCTCTCTCTCTCTCTCAAAGGTTAGTCTCAAGCCAATTCTGATAATAAATCATGCGAAAAATAAAAGTGTCAATGCAACATGGATGCAACTGAACTCAATGACACAAAACTGACATATAAACCTACAAACTTCTGAGTTGCCTCCCAGGAAGCGCTTTCTTTAAATCCATATAGCTAGGCATAGATGCACCATATTTTATCCACCCGGTTCAAGGGGATGTTGACCCGAGGTGTAATGATACATACCTCCGACCAAATTGTGCAGCATCTTGTAGCAGAGTTTGGTCGGAGTCATAACCGCTTGCGGTGCATCTGCATCATGTACATAAATTGGTTCTTGCTCTTAGGAAAGGACGGATGCACCGAGCATGGTGAGCATGTCTCCTTATATAGCTGCAACATGAGATTTAGGGACACATATATAACTTTTAAAGCTTTACTTTCACTATTACTATAGGGGACCATTTCATAGTACTCATCAAAAGGAGAAGTGACTTTCTTCTCTAGCTCATCACTCTTGATAATATATATAACTTTTAAAGCTTTTCCTTGGATATTACTATAGGGGAACATTTCATAGTACTCATCAAAAGGAGAAGTGACTTCCTTCTCTAGCTCATCACTCTTGATAATGAGTTCATCCTTACTAGAGTTATCATACCACTCTTCTTCTTTCATATTAGTACCACAAGATTCATAGGAAGGTTATATCTCTAGTTTATCAATATTAACATTCCCTAAACTAGTATCTAGGCCGAAGACTTCCTCGAAACAATTATCATTCACTTGGGCATAATAAGAATCATCACTAAAGAGAGTTGCATCATAAACAAACATAGTATTCATAGTGTGCCACTAGTTGTCAACCTCACTTTCTTGGTGTTCTTCATCTTTATCTTGTGATTCCTGCAAATGGTTATTTTCGGAAACTACAGATTTATGATGTTCCTTACTCTATCAGAAATGCATTCTCACTAATATGCTCTTGACAATGGTCAATTATATATTGTAAGGTTTCAGATGCCATTTGTACAAACACACTATGTACACTCATTATTAATACCATGAGTTTTTGGAGCAGCTCATGGACACCTTTATAAAGTACAATCTCTAAGATTTCACTAGTAGTGTCACAATTGTTACAGGACTCTAAAGGTTCATCATAAGTTTGCGAACATTGAATACAAAAGTGCCCTGTAGAAATACACTTGAGACATATTATTTGATATGAAGAACTAAATATGTGAGAACAATAGTTTACTTGATAATACATCTCACTTACTTGCATATGATTGTGGGTTATGTATTCTTCGTAGTGTGCATATTAATCACTATCATCCCTTGTCTCGTCCATCGCAGACTTCATCTGTTCAAATATAATTATCTTCGAAGACATGATTAGTAGCAATTTTTTTTATAGATTTTTATTCATTTAATTTTTTTGTTATTTAATATATATGGAGATAGTAAGAAAAATAGCAACAAAAGAAAATAAACTATGTGTATACGGGAAGATAATGACCAAACACTTTATTCCCCAGCAATAGCGCCAAGTTGATGTCTAGGTTTCATGCACCACAACACGGTAATTGCAGTACTTAACACCAATAAATATTTATTAAAAGATTGATCCAATGAGAGTTTTGCAGAATGGACACTATAGACCCCACAACTGCATTGTCAGTTCAACCACGTTCACACGCAAACCGTGGTTTGAAAATAGCCTACTCTATAGGTTGCTACAAAAATACTATAATCAACTAGAGAGTTTAAAGTAGTTTTTGAATAAGAACAATAATAAAATACAATAAACTAAAGATTGAAAGTAAAATAAAACTGAAAGTGAACTTAAGACGGTGAACAAGCGGAGAAAATTAATGCAGTGAAATACTCAAGCAACTTGGTCTATATGTGATGCATCACTGGAGTTATGATCATATTTTACTATATGTTTGGCGGTCCCTCACATACCAATATCTCATTGTATGCCGTAATAAAAGAAAACTCAATTGTCCACTCCCTCTGCTTATATGCAATAAAACATTAGAAGATATTAACATAATAAAGCATTTAGTTCTATGGACAACCATGCTCCTAGGCAAGATGTGCTCCTCATAAGATATCCAGACTATCTCTACTCGGTCAAATAATTCTCAACAAAATACCTATCTATATCATGTGTGGCCTCGGGAGTTGGATGTCTCCCACTACACCAATGGACCGTAAATCTCCAATCACTAAGATAATAACATTAATAGAAAACACATTGAATAATCATAGCATTAAAGAAGGGGTTCAACCCATCATGGATATGATGGCGGGGAAAGAACAAGTAGCAGTGGTGATGGCGTCAGCAACTTTGCAACGGTAGCAGCGCATGGCCGCGCCCAGGTGGAGGCTCCTTGCTGGTCTTCTTCCCCAGGCTTCCTTCAAGGTTGATGAAGATCTTGTGGTTTCATGGCGGCAGGGCTCCGCCATGAGGGAGATGTGGCGACTGATGGAGATGGAGGTGGTGAAGAGTGTAATGAAGTCTTCTTGGAAGCTAGATTTTTTCCCTCCTTTTATAGCCTCACGAAGGTCGGTTTTGCGCCCAGGGAAAGCCCTACCCTGTACCCGTGGCATTAAAGGTTTTGACCTCCTGTAGTAATTTGGGCGACATTTCTTCATACGAACTCTATATTCCCTCCCTTTGGCTCCTTTCATCGTGATTTGTCCATAAAGGTTCATAACACCTACACCAAAGACAAGGAAAAGTGATAAAATCTTATTAAAATGAATTAATACTTGTAATCATGGATTTAAGACATAGTAAGAATCTAGATATAGCATTTAGCGAGACAATAATTATGTTTATATAGCGAAAAACATGTTGTTATTTGGACTCACCAATGCTTGTGACCCGTCTATGTTTTCATTGTGGAAAGCGTTGCCGATCACCCGGGGATCTATGCGAAGCCATCGTCCCTGTCGAGTACATGCTCAATTGTTGCTACAATCGTTTGCTACAATTATTTTTCGGTTTTACTGATATAATATAAACTGTTTGCTACGATGTTTTTGGTGAAAACGGTATTTTGGTCCAATCATTATTTTTGCTACAAGTATTACACAATTATTGCCACTCAGCGAGAGTCTTAAGAAAAATTTGTTTTCCTGTGTTTTTGCTAAAATAGTATAAAATTGTTCCTACAAGGTCTAATGCAAGTTTCCAGCGAAATCAGTTTTGCTACTGTAGAAAAAAAACTACCGCGGTTTCTTTGTCGAGATCATTGTTGCTACAACAGCACCAATGCTTTGCTACCATGTCTCTGACGAGGTCTCTAACAAGGTTTCCAGTGAGGTCGGTGTTTTTTCTTTTGTTCCGTGGATGAACCCATTTTTGATAGAACGAGGGCCGGTTTTGCTACATTTCGTGTTTAGGAAAGGCTTAAGACAGAAGACTTAATCAGACGGTCGGAATCGCTTGATCGGTCGGCTGACGAACCGGCGATTGGGAATTTGATCCCGGCAACGTTCAGCGCGCCCCTTTCTTCGTTATCTCAAAAAATCGACCCCGATGGGATGGGATGGCTTGGATAAGAAGAATAGGCACGGAAAAGTCAGTGGAGTCACGGCCGCATGGATATGGATGGATACCGAAATGACCTAGATTCGCAAAATAAAAAAATAAAAAAACAGCAAACACAGCCCTAGCTGCATCAACGCGCAGACGGACATTCGATGGAACAGCCCAGACCATCTCGGATAGTAAATCCCAAGACAAGACTGCCCTTGCAACGCAACTTCTTGTGGGCTTCCTCTCCTTCATTTTATTTCTCATCTTGAGGAATGCCACCTGATGTGCTGAATTTATCTTTTCTCATGTAAAACGAACACTCTCTATTTTTGTCTTTTTACTATGTTAACATGTACGCATCTCCCAAAAAAAGGGTACTTCAATAAATGACTAGATTGCACAGTCCATGCTTGACTGCAAGTCCGATGGTCGCCGGTCTACTTTAGTTCACTGGGCGGTGTCAGGTCAGGTGGGGTAACAAGGGAGAAGGAAGAGAGGGGTTCCAAGGAGGGAGAAGGAAAAGAGTGTACTGGCAGGAAGGAAAAGAGGAGCAGAAAGGAGCTTCCATCACCTCCATTAATCTCTCACACTAAAGGTTCCCCCTTCAGAAAGGCTCCCTCTCTCTCTCTCTCGCTCATTTCTCAAGCCTACTAGTACTAAGTCTGGTGCCAACGCGGGAGAGAGCGGGGGCGGTACCGCCCGGCGCGGGGCGGGAGAGAGGCGGGAGGCGGGCGAGACGAGAGGGAAGGGCGCCGGCGGGGGCGGCCGGCGCTATCGCCCGCTCCCGCCCGGCTGCCGCCCGCGTTGGCGGCGAGAGAGAGGCGGGAGGGAGGCGGGAGCGGGGCGGCAGCGATGGCGGGGTGGGCGAGAGGCGGGGCGGGAGGTAGAAGACAAAGGGGGTTTTGCAGAAAACCCCCTGGACTTAGGAAAAATTGGTAGGATTTGGCATTTTAGGGTGTTTTGAGCCAAATTTTGGCATTTTAGGGTGTTTTGAGCCAAATTTTAAGGGGCTTTTTGCACAACAATTTAAATAGAGCTGCCACTATTTTATGATGTAATCGGTAACAATTTTAGTTCAATAAAATAATTTCCTTGCATTATTTATAGTGTCACCTTTACTTCTCTTTCCTCCACGTCAGCTTTTCTCTCTCCTCGACATCAGCTTTTCATTTTCACATTACAACAATTGCATTGGCACCATGTGGTGAGAGTGGGGTGACAGTGGGGTGAGAGTGAGGAAAAAAGCTGACGTGGCGGGTGAGAGTGGGCGGTGCATTGGCACCAGCCTAAAGGTCACCCCCACCACCATTAATCTCTCACACTGAGCTCCGTCTTCTTCTTCAGTGCTCCTCTTGCTGTTTCTTCCCACCACCTGCTCATATTCTGTCGGGGATCCATCTTGCACTCCCCGTACCGTACCACTTCCAGGTTCCAACCTCTCCACAATGGCTGCTTCCCTCCTCTCCGACGCTGCAACGTTTGCCCTCCGCGTCGCCTTCGGCCGCGCCGTAAGGCATCATGTTCCCGCATTCTCCCTTCAAGCCCCCACCGCCGCTGCGCTCATCAGCAACCGCGTCCTTGACGCGGCTGTTGGCGTCCTCGTCGACACGCTCATCGCCGTCCTCCACATCGCCTTCGCTGGCCACGCCATGCGGCCATACCTTCCCGACTTCTTCATTCACGTCCCCGCCGCCATGCCCGGCAGCAACACCGTACTTGACGCGACGGCCGGCCTCCTCATCGACATGGTCGTCGGCTTCCTCGTTGACACGGCCATCCGCGACGCCTTCGGCCGCACCATGCCGCAGTATGCTTCCGCCTTCTCCATTCACGGCCCCACCGCCGCCCCCGCAAGAAACAGCCTCCTTGACGCGGCCGTCGGCGTCCTAATCGACACGGTCATCGGCGTCCTCGTCGACATCGCCTTTGGCCGCGCCATGCAGCAGCTGTTTCCCGCCTTCTCCATTCACGGCCCCACCGCCGCGCCCGCGAGCAACCGCATCCTAGACACGGCAGCCGGCGTCCTCATCGACACGGTCGTCGGCGTCCTCGTCGACATCGCCTTCGGCCGCGCCATGCAGCAAGTTCCCGCCTTCACCTTTCACGGCCGCACCGCCGCGCCCCCGAGCAACAACGTCCTTGACCTCCGCATCGCCTTGCCCGCTGCCTTCCACGTCGTCTTACTGGCCGTCCATTTCATATTATTCGCCTCCTTGGTCGTGGCTGCCTTTGCAGCCATCGTCCTCGGCCTCGACCGCGCCGGCCGGGCGTCCAGGGGTAGAGAGCGGCGGCTGGCCGTCGCCCCGTTGTTTCATCTCGCGGTGGCCGTGGTCCTTGTCATTCTCGCCATTGTAAGCGCCTAAGCGGCCGGCCGGTGAGGGGGCGGCAAATGGATTACTAGTGCTAGACTGGGGTACTTTAGTTACTTAGTGCAGGGTCTACGTAGAGTTAATTGCAGCTAGCTAGGATGAAGTAGTAATTGTAATGGAGTTTCTCTCGGTTACTCGGTGGTTATAATAATATGCTTCATAGTTCATTCTGTTGGTTACAATGGCGCGCGAGAAAAAGCTCCCGAAAGGAAAATCAAATTTATGACTACAGAAGTAAGCTATAGTAGTACTAGTACAGGTGACACAAACAAAAGGGAAATCAAGCCATGCATCCGATAGGAGCGCCACGGAGATGCGTCAAACAAAAGCGCGTCTTGTCGTAGGATCCAGCAAGCCAAAGCTCCCGAAAGGTAAAACTCTTTTCACAAGAAAAGCTGCAGTATTTTCTTGTTCTTTTTTTTGATATGATTTTCTTGTTCTTTTTGCTGACGATCGATAAAGAGGAGAGGAGATGTGAAAGAACTGAAAGCACGTCGTTGCTCTGCAGTGGGCAGCTGAGCGCTTGCAGAGTTTCGGCGGCGACGACCGGGAGTGTAGGAGACGCCGTTTGAAGAAGAGGTATTAGCACTATATACATAAAACTTGTCCATAGAAATGCTATTTGACTTCTAGGGTGTGGAAAAGTTATTTTGCAGCCAACATAATTTTACGCGATTACTTATATAAAATTATATTTTTGTATTAAAATAATTACGTTCATATTAACTTACAACAAAAAAAATCAACATAAAAACATATTTGCAGTGTAAAAAACACCAAACTATGCATTTTATATCATATTTTTGTATGTCATGTAAACAAAAAATTTTATTGAACATGTCTAATTTTTCTTATGTTCTACTCGAGTTATGAAGTGAGACAAAATTTACGTCACGTAAAACTCATTTACAGTTACAAAGATAGAGGGTGGGTGTAGAATAGCGCGACTCAATTTGTCCAAACTATGCCACCTAGGATTCGACGTTTCAAAAACAAAACCTGGATGAAAGAGAAATATTAGGATTTCTGTTGCCCAGGGACAACCATTCGGGAAACTAATGAAAAGCCCTTGTATCATCGTAATTAACGCAAGGTATCAGGTCGGTTGCCTTGGACTCGCACATCCTCCACGCTGCTTAACCCACGTATGCCATACTTTTCGTCCCTCACCTCTTTGAAGACCTCACCCCGGCCGCTCCGCATCGACGATTTGGCGTCGACCATGGTAGACGAGCCATACTTCCACGTCTGGAAGATGGAGGCCCCAGACTACGGTGAGATTTTCTTCTCCGCGTGAGTCTTTCTTTCGTTCGAGCGATTGTTTTCTATAGTGAACCAACTAGGGTTCATGGCTGCCATGACCAGATGATTGACGGAGTGTTACAACGAGAGATAAGTTTTCCCGAGTCCCCTTTGGTTTAGATGCTCCATTTGTTGCTGACGAGAATCCTCACCTTGTAGATTTCGGCGAGGAAAATGGGATTCAATCTAGCGTGTATTTTGAGCTCACCATGGTTTAGAGGACGTTGTAGTTGATGTTCAACAAGTATTTTAGGTCAGCGATGAAATCGGGCAAGAAAAGGTTTAACTGAATGTTGTTTGATTCTAGAAAAGGTTTCACTGAAAATAAAATGTGCTAACTGAATATTTAACTGAATCTAGCGTGATGTTTAACTGAATTTGGACATTGGCTAGATTCTACAAAAGGTGTCATTTTTCATCCACCTCCGAGCATGATAATTGATGAATTAATGCATGGTTCTAGTTGTTATCATGTAAGTAGTGGTCTTAGTGTAGTAGTTTGAGTTAGTTATCAAGTTAGCCAATTTTACCAGCTGACCCGCTTCACCGTCATGTTTTACTTGATTTTGGTAAAGCAAATGTGTTATTTTTGTTACCAATTTGGGCATCATAATGCATGTATTGATACAAGGTTCGCGTGGGTACATTGTAGTTGATATTTTGTGCAATACTTTCAGTTAATTACTTATTGTTGTTAAAATTAGAATTTATGTCTTTTGTGTTAATTACCTCCGACTCATCAAATAGTTTCACCACCCGAGCGCTTGATAGTAGCTGAATTTTAAAAAGAAAACCAAGTAGGAGCGGACGTCTCCAGCCCGTAACCCTCCAGCCTCCCCAGCCCTAAACGCCGCCGCCGCCGCCGGTAGCGCCGCCGGGGCAAAGACCCTCGGGGCGTGGCGGCGGCGGGGGCCCTTCCTCGTCGACGCCTGGTGGACGGCGGCCGGATCTCCTTCCTCGACGCATGGTGGGCGCGCAGATGGGTTGGGCGGCGGCGGCCTGCGCTGCGCCCCCTTCTCCCGTCGGCTCTCCCCTGGTGGATCAGCCGGCGTGGTTGGGATGGGCGGCGGCGGCCAGCGCTGCGGCCTCCCTCCTCCCGTCGGCTCTCCGCAGCACTCCGACAGGGGCTGGTGGTGGGCGGCGGCCAGGCTCATGGCATGCACCAATTTCCCCTTGCCGCCTCTCGCCGGTGAGTGGAGGCGATCTCGGACTTCACCCGCGACACGAGGTCGCCCGGGGCTGCAGCTTTGGGTACGACGGTGGAGGTGGCCCTCTTCTTCGCCGGAGAGGGTCGGCCTGCGGTTGGTGGTGGTGGATCTATCGATCTATCACCGCGTTCCGGCGGCGAGATGGAGATGCTTGGAAGCCGACGACGGAGTCGCCGGTGGAGGGTTGGAATGGCCAGC
Source organism: Lolium perenne (assembly GCF_019359855.2). Lineage (NCBI taxonomy): Eukaryota > Viridiplantae > Streptophyta > Magnoliopsida > Poales > Poaceae > Lolium > Lolium perenne. The sequence goes on from NC_067250.2 coordinate 35,255,553, forward strand.
CCGGGATGGTCGCCGACATGGGGGTCCGACCTGAATAAAGGCGGTGGTCCTAGGGTCTCTCTTGCGTGAAGAGGAAGACCTACCGGAGGCCTGGACTCGTGATCTAGCCGGAGTGTTGAGTTCCGGAAGGCTCCACCGGCGAATGTAACGGTGCTTTTTGCCTGGAGTTTGCTGGATCGGTGGTATTCGGTCGTGCGCACCCATGCTTTTATTCCGACCGATTGGTTCTGGAGGGAGCGACGCGAAGCTCTTTTTCTGTGTTGACATCAAGTGACTATGGATCCATGATGAAAGTCGGAAGAAGAGAAGTTCATGAAGGCCGGAGGGGAGGACTAGCTAAGGGAGGTTCAAGTCTCCGCGCTGTTGAGGGACTTGCTTGGTTCTCCGGGCTTCACAGCAGCGGTATGAAACTGGGGGCGACAACACAGGTGAAGTTCAGAGTCCTACCTTTCAGGGTGAAAACCCAAGGTCTGGCCTTAACTGGTTGTGTCTGGTAATGACCTTGTTGGAGGCATTGTTTTGAGAGCGGGGACTATCTTCAGGGTGAAAACCTAAGATCGTTGATCGGGCGACGATGGTGTTAGCGCACTGTTTCCTTCTTGGAGGCGTCGTTTTTGGAGATTCTGTATTTCAGGTGTTGTCTTGGCGGTGGATGTATTGCTGTTGTTAGGCCCGAGATACTGTAGCGGGACTTTTGTTTCTTACACTAGTAGAAAACCTCACATCCATCTAAGCCATTGGTACCGGTTCCCTTACGAACCGGTACCAATGGGGTCATCTGCACCGGTTTGGAGGTTCAGGCGGGCGAGGGGCTCTGGTACCGGTTCGTGAGGGGCTTTCGTACCGGTTCGTGTTAGGAACCGGTACGAAAGGTCTTCGGCCAAAATTCGGACGCGTCGTGGGGCCCGGGCAGGACCTTTGGTACCGGTTCGTAACACGAACCGGTACCAAAGGGTGCCCCCTATATCACTGGTCGCCAGCCCGTCCCTGGCTGCTGCTTCATCTCATTTTTCTCTTCTTCCTCTCACACAAAATTTCTTTGCACCTCTCACACTCCAACAAATCTCTATTTTGTCTCCACCATTTTAACAAGATTAAGGGCATACATCTATCCAAGGGTTAGCAATATCATCCTTTCTTCCGGCGTTCCTAATTTCGCACATTTCTTTGGTAGTTTTAACTCGTACTATTTTTCTAGTGCAAGCAAGGTGTTCGGTGAAATGCCTAAGTTAGTGATTTTATTTTTTTATATGCAATTTGAGCTGAAATTATGGTATGTTTTGTAGGTTTTAATTAGTATCATCCCCGTCCTCACCGCCGTCGATCGCTAGCGTCGTCCCCTAGCCGGCACGGTACCACCTCGGTGAGCCCCTCTTCTTTTTTATAAAAATAACTTAGTTTTATGTGATGAACTTGAATATTAATTAAGTTGGTCACTCATATATCCATGATGTTGTGTACTTAATGATTTTTGATATACATATAAAATGCAGATGAGTCGACAATGGATGTACGGTGACCGGTGCCATCCCGAGTTCATTGCGGCATGCATTATTTTCTCAACGTGGCTGAGGCAAACAGCGGTCGAATGGTTTCATGTATTGTCCATGTAGTTCTGTAAGAATATGAAGGATTACTCTACCTCGAAGACCCTTCACGTCCACCTGCTGGAGAATGGTTTCATGCCCAGCTATAATTGTTGGACCAAGCACGGAGAAAGAGGAGTTATATTGGAAGACAACGAAGAAGAAGAGGATAGTGACAACTATCCCAGCTTATTCACCGAAGACGGTGGTAGTAGAATGGGGAAGATGAAGCTGAAGAAGAGCTCATTTTCGATGAGCCGATTTTTGATGACCCGGATGACGATTTGGGTCGGGCCATTCTTGATGCGAAGATGAACTGCGGAAATGAAAAGGAGAGGTTGAAGTTGGAGAAAATGTTAGAGGATCACAACAAACTGTTGTACCCAAATTGCGAAAATGGTCAGAAAAAGCTGGGTACCACGCTGGAATTGCTGCGGTGGAAGGCGAGAGAATGGTACTTGACAAGGGATTTGAAAAGTTGCTGAAAATAATAAAGAAGATGCTTCCGGGGAGAACGTGTTGCCCTCTAGCACGTACGAAGCAAAGAAGGTTGTCTGCCCTCTAGGATTAGAGGTGCAAAAGATACATGCATGCATCAATGACTGCATCCTCTACCGCGGGAGTACGAGAATTTGAATGCATGCCGGTATGTAGTGCATTGAGGTATAAGATCAGGCGAGATGACCCCGGCGATGTTGAGGGTGAGTCCACCCCCAGGAAGAGGGTTCTGCGAAGGTGATGTGGTATGCTCCTATAATACCACGGTTGAAACGTTTGTTCCCGGAACAAAGAGCATGCCAAGTTGTTGCGATGGCACAAAGAGGACCGTAAGAAAGATGTGATGCTGAGACACCCCCGACGGGTCGCGGTGGAGAAAAATCGACGAGAGAGTTCAAGTCATTTTCAGATGACGCAAGGAACTTAAGATTTGGTCTAAGTACAGATGGCTTTAATCCTTTCGGGAGCAGAGCTCCAGTCATAGCACCTGGCCGGTGACTCTATGTATCTATAACCTTCCTCCTTGGTTGTGCATGAAGCGGAAGTTCATTATGATGCCGAGTGCTCATCCAGGGCCCGAAGCAACCCGGCAACGACATTGATGTGTACACGAGGCCATTGGTTGAAGAACTTTTAGAGTTGTGGCGTGACGAAGGTGTACCCGTGTGGGATGAGCACGAACAAAAGGAATTTAACCTACGAGCGTTGTTATTTGTAACCATCAATGATTGGCCTGCTCTTGGTAACATTTCAGGGCAGTCAAACAAGGGATACAATGCATGCACACACTTGTTTAGGTGAGACTGATAGTATTTATTTGGGAAACAAGAATGTGTACACAGGGCATCGTCGATTTCTTCCAAAACAACATCACGTAAGAAAGAGAGGAAAGCATTTCGGAGGTGAGGCAGATAACCGAACCAAGCCTACCCGCCCTAATGGGGAAGTTATATATGATATGGTCAAGGATTTAGAAGTGATCTTTGGAAAGGGTCCCGGCGGACAACTGTTCCGCATGATGTTGACGGACACGTACCCATGTGGAAGAAGAAGTCGATATTTTGGGAGCTACCCTACTGGAAATTCTTAGAGGTTCACTCTGCAATCGACGTGATGCACGTGACGAAAAATCTTTGCGTGAACCTGCTAAACTTCTTGGGCGTGTATGGGAAGACAAAAGATACACCGGATGCACGGCAGGACCTAGCAAAGTATCCACGAAGGAAACAACACGAATCCAGAGAAGTATCAAGGTCCTGCCAGCTATGCTCTTACCAAAGAGGAGAAGGAGATCTTTTTTGAAGTCTGAGTAGCATCAAGGTCCCGTCGGCTTCTCGTCGAATATAAAGGGAATAATAAACATGTCGGAGAAAAAGTTTCAAAACCTAAAGTCTCATGACTGCCACGTGATTATGACACAATTACTTCCGGTTGCATTGAGGGGGCTTCTGTAGGAAAATGTTCGAGTACCCATTGTGAAGCTATGTGCGTTCCTCAATGCAATTTCTCGAGAAGGTGATCAATCCACTTACTCTACAAAATTTACTGAAGGATGTGGTCCAATGTCTAGTCAGCTTCGAGTTGGTGTTCCCACCATCCTTCTTCAATATTATGACACATCTCCTAGTTCACCTGGTCGAAGAGATTGGCGTTCTCGGTCTGTATTTCTACACAACATGTTCCCCTTTGAGAGATTCATGGGAGTCTTAAAGAAGTACGTTCATAACCGTGCTAGGCCGAGAAGGAAGCATCTCCAAGGGCTATGGAACAGAGGAGGTCATTGAGTTTTGTGTTGACTTTATTCCTGACCTTAAGCCGATCGGTGTTCCTGAATCGCGCTATGAGGGGAGACTGCGTGGAAAAGGCACGCTAGGAAAGAAATCAGCAACGTGTATGGACGGACATTCTTTCACTCAAGCACACTACACGGTTCTACTTAATTCCATCTTGGTGGCTCCGTACAAAGAGGAACACAAGGAGATCTTACGCTCTAAATACCCGGAGCAACGTGAAGATTGGATTGATGGAGAACACATGAAGACTTTCGGCGGTTGGTTGCAAACACGTCTCATGAATGTCACCGATGACGAGCAGCTGTACTTGTTGGCCAAGCAACCATCTTCTACTATATCGACTTTTCAAGGGTACGAGATTAATGGGAACACATTTTACACTTTCGCCCAAGACAAAAAGAGCACCAACCAAAACAGTGGTGTCCGCTTTGATGCGAGAAGATGGCAATGGGAACAAGGTCACATATTATGGGTACATAGAGGAGATATGGGAACTTGACTATGGACCTAATTTCAAGGTCCCTTTGTTCCGGTGTAAATGGTTCAACCTTGAAAGACGGGTACAGGTAGACCCCATGACGGAATGACTACGGTGGATTTCAAGAATCTTGGGTACGACACCGAACCATTCGTCCTAGCCAGTGAAGTGGCTCAGGTTTTTATGTGAAGGATATGTCTAGCAAACCGAAAAAAAGGAAAGAAAGGCAAGAGGACACATCATACGATGAGCCAAAGCGGCACATAGTTCTTTCGGAAAAAGAAACATCGTGGGAGTAGAGGACAAGACAGGACATGTCGAGAAGATTATAATAAGTTTGACGATATTCCACCCTTCAAGGTAAAAATTGACCCAAGCATCATCTTAAACAATGAAGATTGTCCATGGTTGCGTCGCGAGTAAGAAGAAAGGGAAACGAGCGAAGAAAACTCAGAAGACTAGCTAGCTACATATAGGGATCATAACTTGTGTATCTCAATATGGAAATCACTTTTGTGTAATGATGTTCTTGTATGTAAGATATTAACAATGGAGATGGTTGGCTTGTTTTACTAGTTAAGTCACGCGGGCTTGCGGGGAAATTTTTCCGAGGCGGAACTTCCGAATATGCCATATATAGGGCATGTGCACCAAGGGCATATTCGAGAAGTTCCGCCACGGAGATTTCCCAACCCTTTCCGCAACATTGTTAGAGGAGATGGAGTCTTCCACGGGCTTGCAGGAAAAAATTCCGAGGCGGAACTTCCGAATATGCCATATATAGGGCATGTGCACCAAGGGCATATTCGAGAAGTTCCGCCACGGAGATTTCCCAACCCTTTCCGCAACATTGTTAGAGGAGATGGAGTCTTCCACGGGCTTGCAGGAAAAAATTCCGAGGCGGAACTTCCGAAGATGCCATAGGGCGTGTGCACCAAGGTCATCTTCGACAAGTTCCGCCACGGAGATTTCCCAACCCTTTCCCCAACATTTGTTAGAGGAGATGGAGTCTTCCACGGGCTTGCGGAAATTTTTCCGAGGCGGAACTTCCGAAGATGCCATAGGGCGTGTGCACCAAGGGCATCTTCGACAAGTTCCGCCACGGAGATTTCCCAACCCTTTCCTCCATCCATGGTGATGAAACTCTCCATCCATGTTGGCTTGTTGAGCTGCTTCCCATGGTGTATCGATGCTCCTTTTATAGGCAGAGCGTCCTTATCCTGCCGACAGCTTTAGTACCGGTTGTAGACACGAACCGGTACTAAAGGTTACCCACGCGTCCTAATCCCACCGACGGAGCGTCGTGCGCTACATACTTTATCTCATCGACAGGGCGTCCTTATCCTGCCGACAGACTTTAGTACCGGTTGCACCCACCAACCGGTACTAAAGGTTACCCACGCGTCCTTATCCTGCCGACAGCTTTAGTACCGGTTGCACCCACCAACCGGTACTAAAGGTTACCCACGCGTCCTTATCCCACCGACAGGCGTCGTGCGCTACATACTTTATCTCATCGAGCAGGGCGTCCTTATCCCGCCGACAGCTTTAGTACCGGTTGCACCCACCAACCGGTACTAAAGGTTTGCCTCGATCTGTCTTCCCGCCTATTTTCTTCCCGCGCTTTCCACCGGTTCCCGCCTCTGTCTTCCCGCCATTTTTTCACTATATATATGTAGGCTTGGCCACCATTTACATATCACATCTAGACTCATATCTGCAAACCTCATCATTCTCTCCCATGGCTTCCATCGCATCTCTAACCCCGGGAGGCGGAGGCGCTTTGCGCCTCGAACTACCCCTGCCCGCCGGGCTACCGCGTCCCGACCGGCTGGTTGCTAAGCGTCGGAGGCGTACCGGTCCCTCCGGTCCCTCTAGGTGTGGCGCGCGAGATGGCCATCACGAACCACTACTACTTCGAGCTCACGCCGAGCAGCGGAGGAATCCCCAGTGGCATCCCGACTACAGCCCGACTTGGGAAAGCTTCTTCATCAATCGGCGTGAGAGGGCGCTTGCCAGGCACGAGGAGGGCGGCCCGCCTCCTCCGAACTTCAACGAGGCCGGCCGTCGGCTGTGGTGGCGCGGCCGGACTCTCCAGCGTCATGGCCTACCGTGGCCCCCGCTGCGCTACCCTCGGTCCCAGCCCACGCGTGCTCACCCGCCGACGTTCGAGTACCGCGACCCCGATGCCAGCGACGATGATGACGGCGACTACGACGACTACGATGGCGAGTACTACAGGGCTAGGCAGGAGTATGACTGAATGACTCCCCGGTAGAATTTGGTCATGTATCTTTAATTTTCAGTTAAGCTATGTACTTTTAATTCGAGTTCAATCGTAATAAAATTTCATTCCCGCCCTTTCTTTCCCGCCTTTTCCGTCGTACGTGGCGGGAAAGTTTCCCAGCGGACGGCGTCGTGGCAAGAGTAAAGAATAGAAATAGATAATATATAGAAAAGAATTAGAAAATATATAGAAAAGAAATATAAAAAAGGATATAGAAAACAAATAGAAAAGAAAACAAACGGAAATAGAAAAAGAAATAGAAAAGAAATAGAGAAGAAAAGAAACAGAAAATAAAAAGAAAAGAAAAGAAACACAAAAGAAAAGAAAAAAAACATAAAAGAAAAGAAAGAAGAAACAGAAAACAAAATAAATAGAAAAGAAATATAAAAGAAAAGAAACACAAAAGAAAGGGGAACGAAAATGAAAAGAAAAGAAATAGAAAATGAAAAGAAATAGAAAATGAAAAGAAAAGAAATAGAAAATGAAAATGAAAAGAAATAGAAAATGAGAAGAAAAGAAAAGAAACACAAAATAAAAGGAAAAAGAAACAGAAAAGAAAGAAGAAAATAGTAAAAGAAAAAGAAACAAAAAGAAAAGAAAACGAGTAAAAGAAAAAAGAAAACAAAAAAAAACCCTTTAGTACCGGTTGGTACCACCAACCGGTACGAAAAGGTCTTCGTACCGGTTGGTGGTACCAACCGGTACTAAAGGCCCATCCCTGTTTTAGACTTAGCCGGCGACCGAAAATCCCCAAATCCTCTTCTTTCTCCCCCGCGCGGCAATGAGCCCCGACGCCGCCGACGACGCTGACGCACCCACGCCGCCGACGCACCCACGCCGCCGCCGACGAAGCCGCCGCCGCAGACGCAGCCGCCACCGCCGACGCAGCCGCCGCCGCCCGCAGTACCTCCCCGGCCCTCTCCTCCTTTTCCGCCACCCCTCATCGCCGCCCGCAAGGTGTTCGACGGCGAGGTGCGCGTGCGAGAGGCGGCCAGGCACACCGCGCGGTCGGTGGCGGCGAGGTCGCCGAGGCACTGCACGGTCCCGGTACGCGCGCGACACCCCCGCACGGTCCCGTGGATGAACACGACATCCGCGCAGCCGCCATTCCCGACCCGGAGCACATCCTCGTCGACATGTGCCGTGGAGCCATCAACGGCGCTTGGTTTGGCGCCGCCTTTTCCTTCCTCAAGGGACTCTGCCGCTCGCCCGGCGGCCACCGCTGGCCGGCGGGGTGCGGAGGTGGCCACGAGCACGCCGCGCATCGCCCGCTGGGCGGCCAAGTCCGGCGTCCGGGAGGCCATCAGAGGCGCCATGGCCGACGCCCGCGCGCCGCGTTGCGCCGTTCTCGCCGTTGCCGTTGGCCGCATAGGGGTTCCTCCTGTACGGAGGCGGAGGAGGAGCCCTGTACACGCCGCGCTGGTCCGGGCCGGACCTCCTCGTGGTGCGCGTTGCCGCCGGCCAGCTCCGAGGCGTGCCTCCCGTGCATCGGGTGCTGCGAGCCGTTGGACACGCCGTCCTGGAACGCGGCCGCCTCGCCGGACGCCGGGCGCCGTGAACCGTCCGTCGGCCCGCGGTGACGCCCGCCGTGGAGGCAGCCCTGCCGTAGGGAGGCCGGCGCAGCTGCGGAATCCGGACGAGGTCCTCAACCACGTCGTCGTCGTCTTCGGGGCTTCCCGACGGCCGCGTTTCTTGCTGGGTTGCTTCCGATGACGAGCATGAGCAGGACGATGACGACGGTGTTGGCGGGGCGGCAGAGTTGGTTGCGGAGGCGCTGCATGACTGACGAGAACGAAGCGCACATGCGCGCGCTCGCGTGTTTGTTGCAGGGTTCTTGCCGGGATGTTGGTGGGGATCTCATACGAGTGTCGCGGTGGCGGTGATGATGGCGTCACGGCGCGTGATGGCGTCGCGGTAGGCGGTGTTCTCGTTCTTAGTTTGCTACATTTTTAGCAGGAATCTGACATTATCTTAAGCCCCTTAATTAATTTCAAGTCATTGTTCAAGATTTCTTGTTCTTATGCTAGATGGCTATTCAAATAACTAGAATGGAAAATGGGCAAATCGCAAACGATTAGCAATATGATGCCATTGCATTATCACTAGGTGTTCCGGCACTCTATGGTTTCGCTATTAATCGGTTTACATAGAGAGAAGAGCGAGAGGACGAGCGCCGAGTGTTAGGGTTAGGGTCCGTAGCGGTGCCGAGTCTGTGGTGGTGCCGCCGCGACATAGAGAGAAGAGCGAGAGGACGAGCGCCGAGTGTTAGGGTTAGGGTCTGTAGCGGTGCCGAGTCCGTGGCGGTGCCGCCGCGACATAGAGAGAAGAGCGAGAGGAGGAGGGGGAACACCGTGTCCGTGGCCGTGGCGGTCCGTTAGGGTTTTTTGCTTTCTTCATTTCAATTGTTATCCATCTAGCAATCTGTTATATGATCATTACATGATGAATGAAATACAATTGCTTTCTTAATTTTGCAGTGACATTGAGGTATGGAGGACGGCACCTTCGTCCGAGATGAGGAGGGGGAAGAAGCGGTGCAGCGATTGATCTATGAGAGTGCCCGTGGTCCGGAACCCGACGATGGAGATGACAACGAGTACGCCGACTTTACTGAATGATTTTGGCGAGGGACTTGAGTCTGAACAAGTTAGAAAAGACAATGAAGTGTCCATCACAAACTCCGGCGAGGTGTATATCTATGTATCAATTAGTCTGTGTTCATCCCTAGATGCATTCATTTATTTGTATTGCACTTATTAACGAATAATTTTTCTTTTAGCCTTCGGATCATCGAGCAAGTCTGTTAGAACAAAACGAGGCCCGACGCGGGTGCTAAAGGGCGAGGGCAGGTTAGCCCTCACGGCATTCAAGGCTAATGGTGAACCGGTGGAGCCCAAGGAGTTTTGCCGCAAATTTACAAGTCAATCCGGAGTTATTGTTAGGGACCATGTACCGATCAGCATTCAAGAGTGGCATAAGCCGAAGAACCCGGAGAGTGGTGCTACTTATGTCAACGACAGCATGAAAAAATTTCTTTGGGAAACGCTGCGACAAAGTTCAGCCTACCTGAAGACATGACGGAAGGCATGAAGTATAAAGTCTAGGAATGGACATGGAAGAAGATGGCCATACAATTCCAGAGCTTCAAGAAAAATTTATGGGACAAATATAAGAATGAAGATCCAGTATTCGATGATAATCTAGTGAAGATAAAAGATCACTGGGCCGCATTTAAGGAGTATAAGAAATCGTCTAAGTTTGTGTCCCGATCGAAGAAAAATACCGAAAATGCTGCAAAGAAGAAACTTCCGCATCATTTGGGGTCAGGTGGCTACAAGAGTGCCATTCCGAAGTGGACAGCGTTTGAGAATAAACTGATGGATCATGGAATCACTCCTGAGACATGGGACTGGCCCGAACGGTCCAAGTTACGGTTGTTCGCTCATGGGGCAGGGTTGGACCCAAAGACGGGGTTGATCGTTGCGAAGGGAAAATGGAAGGACAAAAGGGAGGCAATTGTACCGCAGCTTGTCGATGCAATTGAAAAGGTCGAGAAAGGGAGAGTACATTCCCGATCGAGAGAATGACGAGCTGACACTCGCTACGGGAACCACTGAACATGTTGGACGGGTACGAGCTCGCCCAGGTCTCACCATGAAGGAAGCGTGGCGGACAGCGCGACACTTATAGAAGCCGTTCGCGAAAGAAGAAGAAGGACGCCGACATTGTAACGGAGTTGTTATCTAGGGTGGAGGCTCTTGAGAGAAATCGAGAGGGCACTGATCAGCCGCTGTTTCTACAGGATCCACAAGCCGATGCTGCCCCATCTCAGCGAAGAAGCGATGTCGGTTCCTCGCATCTTGACGGATGTGGAGGAAGCTACCGTGGATTATGTCACGGAGAAGACAGATTGCGAGCTACATATGTTAATCGGGACCGCGTACGGTAAGGTGGCGGTCGGCTATGTGGACCCAAGTGAAGATGGAGCAATGCACCATCATATGCCCATTCCACCTGGTTGTGTTCGTGTCGGGGTGGATGAAGTTGTTTCGGGGTTTGAAAAAGTGGAGCTTGATATTCCTAGAGGTGAAGATGAGAGGACAACTGGCGATGTCAAGCACGGTTTCGCCCTATGGCCGAAGAAGTACGTCGTCCTTTTGCAAAGGCCACCGACTCCTACACATGAGCAGCAAATGCCATCGACTCCTCCTGGTGGCAGTCCTGGTGAGCAGCCAAGTCCACACCTACGAGAGGGACCCCAGCGTGAGTCCACCATCTCGAGATCCTCCGCGTAAGACGGCGTCCGTTAAGCGGAACGGTACGCCGCCTAGGAAGAAAGCTAGAAAGGAGAAACAACTGCCGCCTCTGAGAAGTTACCTTGGGAAAAAACTCCAGAGGAAAACGCGGAGGCCGTTAAGGCCGAGGTGAAGAAATTTTGCACCGAAAGTGCCAGAGATACCTTTCGAGAAGACACTAGATCGGGAGAAAGTTGTGCGTACCGTTGACAATCTATATGACCTGTACCATCGCCGCCATCGACTATGCGCGTTCTATTGAAAGGTCGTATGACAAGATGATCGAGGCGACAAAACCCGTTAAATCGGGTATCGGGGAGATAAAAGGGATACACGGTGTCTACCAGCTCGGACAACAACCCGTTCAATCGGTCGCCCCTCTCAAGGTGTTTGACGGGAAGACCGTTCAAAGTTCTCGACAAGACGCAACTGATTACGCCTTAGCTGAACGAGCATATCGGTTTGTTCAAGGGAAAGATTTGGTCGAGAATCTCGGAAGGTACCAACATGTATGCGTAACTTGCATTCGTGGTACCTTAAGGCCTCAAAGGAAGGGATCGAGACTATCATGGTGCGAGTTAGGGAAGAGCACTACTTCCAGGAGTCTTGTGTGAACGTTGACTTCGCCGAACTCTTTCGGTTATACAATCTCCGGGCCCTCGACAAATCAATCATCGGTTGCTATTGTCTGTAAGTGATTTATTTATTTAATTTGAGAAGTCGTTCATTGTCTGCATGATTATAATCTTTTGTGCGCTATATTATGCGAGATCGAAGATGCTCGAATGCAAAAGGGACGATATCACGGACATTGGGTTCATTGACCCGAACACAATGCATGTCAAAACCATAGATGATCCCCTCTATAACAAGGATACACCGCAGACTTTGCTAAGGTTTTTGAAGCGACAACGTGACAAAAAGCTAATACTTTGGCCTTACAACTTCGAGTGAGTCTTCTTGTCTTATAACACATTATATTTTGCTCACCGTATGTCAAAATTTTAACTAATGACTACATATTGAAACGTGCGTAGGTTTCACTTTATTCTTCTCGTCATCAATTTGGAAATTGGAGAAGTTGAAGTCTTGGACTCACTAACCAAAGAAAAGGATCTATACGTGTCTTGTTTTTTAATGCTCGAAGGTAATTTGAATTCTTATCGGTTTGTTTCGTTAATTTCCTGCTTTGAACTAATTGATGACTCTTTTATGCATTTTCTTTTGTCGAGCAGCGTATGGCAAACTTTCATCAAGGAAGATACGTCCGTGAATGGCCACCGAAGCTGCGATGGCGTGCGAAAGTAAGTAGTACTACCTAGGTCCACACACCTTTCAATTATCATACTTGACTATTGTTTGATTGAATTATATTCTTGTAAAGAAATGCCCGCAACAACCTCCGGGGACCGATCTCTGTGGATTCTTCGTTTGCGAGTTCATCCGCAGAATTGTCAACGAGAGAACGAATAATGAGAGAAATAAAGAGGTACAAAAACAATCTTCACAAATTTGTTTTGTTATCATAAGTTGTGCCGAGTTTCAGTAATAGTTGTTTCATGTATTCATTTGTATCTTATTCTTTTATAGTTGGCAAGAAAGCGGAACAAGCTCTCAATCGATGACCGCTTCATAGCAATAGGCGAGGAATTGGCGGGATTTTTCCTTCGGGACGTCATACCACCACTCGCAGAGCACCACAATGAATGAAGATGTACATGTTACATATATCGTTGACTCGAAGAGTACCACTATGCTACATGTAATAGACATATATAGAGTACGCCTCGGAGAGCACCACTATGCATGAAGATCGATCTTCATGCATAGTGCTACTTAATTTGCGATCTCATGCAATAACATGTGTGTTATATTATATGCACCAACTTGCTATGCATCATCTTGATCTTCATGTACTACCTAAACCCAAACGCGTTTCTGGTGCATCGACGCGATATGAATCAAACCGATATCCCTAAACCTCTCCAAAACCCTAAAAAGCCAATTCTCTGCCGCGGCAGAGATTTGGGAAAATTCCCTGCCGCGGGGGGAACCTTTGGTACCGGTTCGTATTACCAACCGGTACCAAAGATCCTCAACCATTCGAGCTCTCCTGGTGGCCCACGTGGAGGCCCGTTTTATACCGGTTCGTAAGCAACCGGTACGAAAGGGGGGGGGGGCTTTAGTGCCGAATAATTTGTACCGGTTGCAAAACCGGTACGAATGGCCCTCTGGAACCGGTATAGATGACCGTTTTTCTACTAGTGTTAGTTTTCTTTTCCTTTTTTTTGGCTGTGTGCATCCGTAGTGCCATTAGGGTGGTGCGTTGTTGCAGAGGCTGGGTGTAATTGGTATCGTTTTGATATTAATATATTCCCTTTATCGAAAAAAAGTTTCACCACCCGAAGACGAATCGGTGATCCGACATTCAGAGCCAGCACAACTCCGGAAGGGAAACCTCATATCTCCTTTGCTTAATTTTAATAGAAAAAAAGGGCAACGTTGGTTCCGGGTTCTTGAAATAATGTTGCACTGAATTGCGTTAACAAAATGATGGGATAGGCGCGTCGATAGTCAGCAGGGTGGCCGGCCGAGACGCCAAATAAGATGCTTGTTTCTGTGTCCGTTTTCGCTGCCTCTTTGTGTGTCTGTTTTTGTGCCATGCGTGAAGAGTGAAGACCCGCTCAGAGACCAGCATTCCAAGACGACATGCGCGCCCTTTCCTCAACAGGGATTGCTACCGCATGTTGAAGAAGTACATTCCAAAAGCATAGTATGACGACAGACCTTGCTTAACTACACTGCTGACGGCGCGTGTGCATGCAAGTATATTCCGTCAACTGGTCGTTGCTGACGGTGGTCCCATAATACTACTCTACTCTGCTTCTTCTCCTGAGTCAGGGGCATCCTTCCCGTTATTATTCTATTTTCCCGTGATTATTTACATTGCAGCAGCACTAATGAGAGTATTATAATGACAGTATTTGTGCTGCCATGAACTGATGCAAATCTACAAAAACAAACCAAAATGACAGCCATACTACCGCATGATGGAGTGGTAGCCCTCGTCCCAAAAAACACACGAGTACTTACCCGGCCAGAAACAGAAGAGCAAATCTGAACGGGGCTCTCGCTGTGGAGTATCAACTCCAGCGCTCCGGATTCTCTAACCTGCAGTAGACAAGGTAGAGGCGAACAGTACCTCTGCCTTGTGCTCATTTTGTACCGTTGGATCTAGATCTGATGGTTTGAAACAGATGCTACAGTAGTACGTAAACAGTGTCAGTGAACAGGGGAACGCTACAGTGGTTATCGCTACAGTACTGCATGTACAGTGCTCCGTGCGATCTGGTCCCTTCGATTATGATCTGATGGCTCCATCAACAAGTTAGAGAACTGTAGCACCGTGACCTGCCTTTTGCAAGTTAGACAATCCGCGCCGTCCAGCTCCAGGACTAGCGACAAGGAAGGTATCTGCTGGATGATCAACTCCCTTCGCGAGCTCTACTCCGCCTCCAGGGAGCCTGCTTCTTCCAGCAACAGAAACTCATTCGCCGCGACAAGCTCCTGAGAGGACTTCTGGGGGCCTCCCTTGCTGCTGCTGAGTCGGCCTGGATGTCCCACAACCGTTATATATGTATCTATCTTTGGGGACTAGCTAGTTTTATCATCGCTTGTGTTTATCTTGGCTAAGCTGTATGCCGCAGCAGTTGTATGTTGATATTCTTGTTGAACCGTAACAGGCTTTATTAATTTAAAGTCGGGCATTCTTGCCTTTTATCTATAAAAAAAAGCAAGATGCATAATCATGGACTTGGCTAAGTATACCTAATAGCTAGGAGAAACAACAGATTACATAACCATGGCCTCATCATTTACAACAAGCCGAGTTGGAAAATGGCCTGTCGAGGAACTCATCGGCCGTTGACGTCGCCGACGTGGCGCCCTGCTGGTCCACATGTGGCCGGAGCTGAACCTGTTGAACCACAGTGGCGGAATATGTCTGCTGCGCCGCCGGCCATTTTCCATGGCCCAGAGTCCCAGATCTGGACATGCTAATTTTTTTCGATAAATCTAACAAACGACCTCTTCACCTCTACACAAGTAAGTACTCACAGTAGTAGTCTTACTTTAGTTGGTTAATACTCGTATTAGTAGTGATTTAGCTCAGTACGTTCCAGCCGAGCTCCAGTTCAATCCCTCCCATACCGGCGCCGAGGAAGACGAATGCGGCGACCAGCGCAGCGAATACTAGGAGCCACACGGAGACGAGGGTGAGGAGCCGTCCCAGATACTCGGAGGATGCAGCCGGGGCGGCCAGGCGGGTGGAGGGGAGGAGGACGCCGGCGCAGCGCTCGACAATGTGGCCGGCGACGTAGGCCAGCACAAGGACGACGACGAGGTGGACGGCCGCCTCCTCGACGGCAGGGCTGCGCGGGAAGGGCCCGGCCAAGAACCAGAGGAGCCGCGGCAGGATCTCGGCGCAGCGGCCGTCGGCCACATCCGTGTGGGGCGGCATCGACGTGGGGGACACGGAGCTGCCCCTCGAGCTGCTGCAAGGAGCGGTGGACGGTGGTGGTGAATGGTGATGGAAGAAGGGAGGAAGCGAAGCGAAGTAGTAGTACTAGTGGCGGAAACAAGCGAAGGGCAAGAAGAGAAGGAATGGGGCTATCTCTGTCTGGGTTACGACCAGGAGGGGCTTGGTTTTGTAGGGAATCGGCGGTGCCAATCGAGGCGCCTAGACAGAAAATATTTTGCATTTTCCCGCCATCCGAGAGGGGTAGGACCCGCTTGGTAGTATGGACATATTTCGTGCACCACTGTACCAGGAGGAAAAATTTCTTCGGCGTTTTAAACCGGCCACGGGCTAGAAAAGGCCTATCGTTTGATCGTTTGCGCACAGTTTTTTTTAGCCTGTGGATTCATTTGGTAGGTTAGTTTTAAGGTTAAGTAGTAGCCTAGAACAGTGTCCATCTTATTTGGTTGCAACCCAAAATCAGTTTATGGTTAACTCTTCCCTCCGGTGGTGAGGTTAACAGTGATCAATAGCGCACAAGCAAGCACATAATGGAAGATCAGACTTGAAAGATCATAGACGCTACAAAATAGGTTCAGACACCATAGTTAACACACGACCATAGTTCAAGAGACGACCATAGTTCACGAGATGACACGACACTTGTTCAGGCACATTACACAGCAGAGACAACATAGAAACAACGAGACAATAACCAGCAGCGCTTAAGACTTTTTTTTCGAAGATGACACATCTGGTGGCATCGCTATGGTCCGGGCACCTGCTCATCATCTCAGTGTAGGTGTGGTCGAAGATGACCACATTGTACTCGAAAGTAGACACCTTCTTGAAGGTGAGGAACTGGCCTATCTTGAGCTGATGGGCGATGGCGAAGGTCGCCCACCCCTGGATGATGAATGTGTCCCTGCCTTCTCTCCTCGTAGTCATCCTCCAGCTACAACCAGTGGTGTTGCGGACGATGATGTTCGAAGGGATGGATCCGAACAACTTGAAGTTGACAGGGATTGGGAGCTGCCCGAAGGTCGTCTTGAAGATGATCCGGAGGAAGTGGTTCGGCCCTACCTCGTCGTGGAAGTGGTCGACGTTAGCTTTCCTTCCTTGACGCTTCTTCGATGGTCCCTCATCGGGAACCTCAGTAGGTGCCCCAAGTTGGAACTTCTCAGTCTACACCAAAGAACACATGTCATTAGAGGTTGCTGCTCACAAGTATAGATGAACAAAGACATGCAAAACCTTAGTGAGGCCTCATACATTTAATCACATGGCAGCTCAAGGGACTGTCCCCAAACTAAGTCTAGTGTGCACGAATGTGACACACTCGACTAAGTTTGAGGGAAGCACCTTGCCTTCCATTGTGTCATACTTGTATCATTGGCCAATGTGTAGAAGACAAATCAAAAGAGGCCTCATACGTTGGGTCACGCGGCAGGCAGACGAACTGTCCACAAACTAAGTCTAGTGTGCAAGGAATATGGCACAACAACTAAGTTTGAGGGCAGCACCTTGACTTTCGTTGTGACATAGTTGAATCATTGGCCAATGCAGAATTGAACAAGAAGACATATGCAAAGCAAGGAACATAGGCCTCATAATATGAGGACATGTGGAGGAGATGTTTGATCAGAACCAATGGCATGGTCATGTTCAGTCATGCCATAGATTCTGATCAATCATTTCTCCATAATATGATCCCTGTATATAATTATCGGCCTAGTTCAATCACAAACAACACAAGTATCGGTTCAAATAGAGTACATTATGAGTGGTACTTAGTGTACATTACAAATGCAGCCCAATGTACAATACAAATGCTACTTAGGATACATTACAAATTCCACCTAGCTCAACCATTTGCAGAATCTCCTACACTACATCTCCAACACATTCATCACTCATCATAAATAGCCATGGTCCTCTTGAGCTAATACATGTTTGCAAAATTCACTTGGAGCGGATGGTATATGTCATACTCTAGCTTTATTTTTTTAACAACCACCTTTCTTTCTGCCTCCCATTTTTGTTTCGTAGACCTAATAACTTGTGCTTGAATTATCTGCACATTCTTGAGCAGAGCAATCTTGTTCTTCAACTCGTCTATCTCGACTTGCGTTTGGGTCTGAATAAAGTAGGGCTACTCAGCTTAATATTTGGCACAACAATCACAACATGCAAACACCTACCACAAAAACCCTCCCCTCATTGCATTTACAATAAAATCAGACAATTTGACCAAATTCAGTCCAATCTAGAAATGATCTATCGCGATTGCAGAGTACACAAACAAATCTAAGAAAATCGCAACCGTGAAAAACAAGCAATCGGCAGGAACAACAAGCAATCGTCTATCCGAACCCAATCCTAATGGAAACCCTAACAGATCTAATCTGCATGTCGTCACATATGGTGAAGCATGGCCTGTTGTCGCACAACGACGACGAAGATAAGAGGAAGAGGAGCTTACTGCCATTGATCAGGTCGAGGTCGCACCCAAACTCGAGATGTCGTTGAAGAGCGCGGTGAGCAGGTTCTGGCTGAGGTCGCGTTCCTTTCATCGTCGTCTCCTCCTTCGGTCCCGCTGCTCCTTCTTGCGGCGGTGCAACGGATTTGTCGACGGTAGTGCAACCGTCATTGTGATGTGACAGTTTGGGGGTGAGAGTGAAGAGGCGAGTGAGAGGAAGGATAGGGGGATGGTGAGGCTAGTTATGGCGCGTGTTCCCGAAGGGACGCGGGGATTCCGTCTCCCTTCCCCACGCGTGCAAGCTTATCAAGACAACGGGCCAGGCTCCACAGAAATTGCCGTTTTGGGCGTTCCTCCCGGGCCTGTCCCGGAGGTGCTTTAAAAACCGGTTCGTACAACAACGCGGAGGACTTCAGACAATCAAACGCTATGTTTCACTTCTCGGCCCATGCAAAAAAGGGCCCTACAGGCTACCAAACGCGTTCCAAGCTTTATAGCGCGTAGCTGTCCTTCAAGGGCGCCGCCGAGTCGCAGGTTGGCAAACAAGAGGCGAAGTTGTTCTAAAGTTGGATGTGATTATTATCGTTTGGGATGTTAGCTTCTCTCTCTTCCTTTGCATTCTCTCCAAACAGAGCAACAAAAAAGGTGAGAGGAAGCTTCTTCATACGTCGTGGAAATAAATATTGCTACGTGCCCCCTTCTCCCCCACCCCCGTCGCTCGGGCAAGACGGGCCGGCCAGCCTCCTCGTTTTCCCTCCACCCCTGCCGCTCGGGTGAGACGGGCCGGCCAGCCTCCTCATGTTCCCTCCACCCCTACAGCTCGGTCGAGACGGGCCGACCAACCTCCTCTTGTTCCCTCCACCCCCGCCGCTTGGGGGAGACGGATCGGCCAGCCTCCTCATGTTCCCTCCACCCCCACCGCTCGGGCTAGACAGGACAACCAACTCTTCCTGTTCCCTCCACCCCCACCATTGCTTGTGACCGGTGCCAGGGAAAGCATGTGATGTGTTTTCTGGTAGCAGGCCTTCTCCGGTTGTGTGCGGATATGCGACAGGCGGCGTGTGAGTTAAATATGCGACGACGTGATTTAAGCGAATCGTGGGGACCACATGCAACCGATTCGCGTCCCATTGGACCAGCTACGAACGACGGCGACCAAATGCGGAGCTTCAATCACATCTTCTCGGGTTGTAGTGTCTGATGTGTGTGTTGCTGGGTAGAGATTCATTGTTTTTGTGTTCTCATCATGTGTTTTTTTAGGTGTTGATCTGCACATGTCAGGGGTTCTGGATGTAGTGTGTTTTAGGATGTTTGTTGGATTAGAGAGGTGACCTTGGAGTTTCATGCTTGGGAAGAGCCAGCATGTGATCTTTTTATAACGGTTTTTGTATGTTTTTTGATCAATTATCTGCATAATTTCTTTTTAATTAAAGGAAGAGGCAAACCTTTTACCTATGTTTTAAAAAATATCAAATTTCATATTCTACAATGCAATCTGACGAGGTTGGTAAAAAAATCAAAAAAAGTTAGTACAAATTTATGACTAGAGAAGTAAGTAGCTACTACAGAGACAAACAAAGGGAAATGAAGCCATGCATTCGATGCTCGGGGCATGGTTTCTAGGGTGAGTAGGAGCGCCACGGGTGCCCGAACATATATGGTGCCCGAACATATATGGGTACGTCATGCATTTGGGAAACCAAAACAAAAGCTCATCTTCGTGGGAACCAGCAAAGCCAAGGGCGAAGCGACCTCCCCGAAAGGTTGGTCACATCCTCTTCTTACCGTCGTTGCTCTGCGGTGGGCAACTGAGCAGCCAGGAGAGGAGAGCGAGGGACGCCGTGCTAAAGATGGTTTGACTGTGACACCGGTGGACTGGGAGTGTGACAGTCAGTCCCAGCCATAGCCATTCGTCCTGCCGCGAGCAAAAATAACAAGCAGCTGCGGCTGTGTCCACTTTCCAGGAGCAGAAGCGGTGTACGGGTTTCCAGGCAGGAGGGCAGCGCGATGGGGTGAGAAATGCACTGTAGGTAGTCTGTACAAGCATTGCTTGTGCTTGTACAGAAAAGGGTGCAAAAGGGTCAAGCACTTGGTACGGCGCGTTTTGCAGAGGCTCCGACCCATGGACCACACACATGCATGTCAAATCGAGCTGGGGCGGAAGGCGTTGGTCAAGTGATTCGACTCGTCTTTGTCGAAAAAAAAGTGATTGGAATCGTGCGCCGTGCGGGGATGTTTGCAACATAAGAGTAGCTGCAACTGCGCCGGCTTGACGCCATCGACGAACTCGCCGAACTTGTCCGGGAGCCGCTTGATGTCGAGTGGATCATCGTCGGTGCGGAGGAGGAACTCGAAGCAGCGGTCCTCCTGCGAAGACGAGGAGGGCGTAGGCGACGACGACCGTGGTGTCGTACCTGCTCCACCACGGCGGCCCCTGCCGCGGCCAAGGCCCCGGGGGCGCAGGGCCACGGCCTCGACCGCCTCGCTTGCCACCAGGTCCCGCCATGGACTTCCTCGCGGGCCTGGCTGCATCGCAGGAAGAACTAGGCAGCGCTACGATGGGGCTTGTGGCGGCTAGGGTTTGCTTGGAGGAGTATATGAGGAAGAAGAACGTGTGTCCTCTTTATATAGGCCGGAGGCAGGCGACGACCGCGGGACGCGTGGCGTCGCCATTAACTTCGTTGGCGGAGGTGGGCGGCAGCCGCTCGGCAGCCGAGGCATCGCCATTAACGTGGCGCAGACTGCCGAAGCGACGCAGCGGCGCCAGTCGCTGGTGCGTTTGAGAAGACGCATCGACGCAGGGTCGCTGCCAGGCGGGCCCAACGAAACATCCGCCAGACGCGAGCGGACACTTTGCACGTCCGCGCAGCGTCCGCAGAGACGCATCCGAGGTGCATATTTGGGCCAGGTTTGCGTCGCTGCGGACGGCCCGGTCACTTTGCGTCGCGCCGCTGGAGGTGGTACCAGACGTATTTTTCGGCCCGGCGGACGCAAACGGTCGCTCAGCGTCCGTTTCCGTCGCTCCGCTGGAGATGCCCTAAGGCTATCTCCGACGCGGCGACCCATCCCGCGCCCGCGCATCCGAATGGGTTTAACCGGACAAAAACGCTGCCCAGCGCGCGGACCCTGATACGTCTCCGACGTATCGATAATTTCTTATGTTCCATGCCACATTATTGATGATATCTACATGTTTTATACACATTATATGTCGTATTTATGCATTTTCTGGCACTAACCTATTAACGAGATGCCGAAGAGCCGATTCTTTGTTTTCTGTTTATGGTTTCAGAAATCCTACAAACGCAATATTCTCGCAATTGGACTAAAACAACGCCCAGGGTCCTATTTTTGCACGAAGCTTCCAGAAGACCGAGGGGGAAAGGAAGTGGGGCCACGAGGCGCCGCCACAACAGGGCGGCGCGGCCCAGGTCTTGGCCGCGCGGCCCTGGTGTGTGGGGCCCTCGTGTGGCCCCCCGCGTTGCCCTTCCGCCTACTTAAAGCCTTCGTCGCGAAACCCCCAGTACCGAGAGCCACGATACGGAAAACCTTACTGAGACGCCGCCGCCAATCCCATCTCGGGGGATTCAGGAGATCGCCTCCGGCACCCTGCCGGAGAGGGGAATCATCTCCTGGTGGACTCTTCATCGCCATGATCGCCTCCGGAGTGATGAGTGAGT
Source organism: Lolium perenne (assembly GCF_019359855.2). Lineage (NCBI taxonomy): Eukaryota > Viridiplantae > Streptophyta > Magnoliopsida > Poales > Poaceae > Lolium > Lolium perenne. The sequence goes on from NC_067250.2 coordinate 35,277,165, forward strand.
AGTTCACCCCTGGACTATGGGTCCATAGAAGTAGCTAGATGGTCGTCTTCTCCTTATGTGCTTCATTGTTGGATCTTGTGAGCTGCCTAACATGATCAAGATCATCTATCTGTAATTCTATATGCTGTGTTTGTCGGGATCCGATGGATAGAGAATACTATGTTATGGTGATTATCAATCTATTACCTATGTGTTGTTTATGATCTTGCATGCTCTCCGTTATTAGTAGAGGCTCTGGCCAAGTTTTTGCTCTTAACTCCAAGTGGGAGTATTTATGCTCGATAGTGGGTTCATGCCTCCATTAAATGCAGGACGATGTGAGAAAGTTCTAAGGTTGTGGATGTCTGTTGCCACTAGGGATAAAACATTGATGCTATGTCCGAGGATGTAGTTATTGATTACATTACGCACCATACTTAATGCAATTGTCTGTTGTTTGCAACTTAATACTGGAAGGGGTTCGGATGATAACCTGAAGGTGGACTTTTTAGGCATAGATGCATGCTGGATAGCGGTCTATGTACTTTGTCGTAATGCCCAATTAAATCTCACAATACTTATCATATCATGTATGTGCATTGTCATGCCCTCTCTATTTGTCAATTGCCCGACTGTAATTTGTTCACCCAACATGCTATTTATCTTATGGGAGAGACACCTCTAGTGAACTGTGGACCCCGGTCCTATTCTTCACATCGAATACAATCTACTGCAATACTTGTTCTCTACTATTTTCTGCAAACAATCATCATCCACACTATACATCTAATCCTTTGTTACAGCAAGCCGGTGAGATTGACAACCTCACTGTTTCGTTGGGGCAAAGTACTTTGGTTGTGTTGTGCAGGTTCCACGTTGGCGCCGGAATCCCTGGTGTTGCGCCGCACTACATCCCGCCGCCATCAACCTTCGACGTGCTTCTTGACTCCTACTGGTTCGATAAACCTTGGTTTCTTTCTGAGAGAAACTTGCTGCTGTACGCATCACACCTTCCACTTGGGGTTCCCAACGAGCGTGTGCTTTACGCGTCATCAAGCTAAATTTCTGGCGCCGTTGCCGGGGAGATCAAGACACACTGCAAGGGGAGTCTCCACAATCCAATCTCTTTACTTTGTTTTTGTCTTGCTTTATTTTATTTACTACTTTGTTTGCTGCACTTAAACAAAACACAAAAAAATTAGTTGCTAGCTAGGTTTACTTTATTTACTGTCTTGTTCTCTATATCAAAAACACAAAAAAATTAGTTACTTGCATTTAATCTACTTTAGTTATCATGTCTAGCTCTGCACCTGTTACTTCTTCACCTGAGGAATTAGTTTTTACTTTTAAACAAGGGGATGAGGAGAGTTTTAAAGATGCTTGGTCGAGAATTTTTACTTCTTATCGTAAATCTGAACCTCAAATGACGCTAAGTTTGCTCCTTAGTAATTTTTATTTTGGTCTTATGATTCGCTATAGATATGCCTTGGATGCTGTAGTGGGAGGAGATTTCCTTCATTGCAATGGGGATCAAGCTTTTAATGCCATAAAAAAGTTGGTTGCATCACATGATTCAGCTAATAACTTTGATTCAGCCCTTATTAGCATTTATAATAGATTAAACACTCTTGAGACAAGTGCATCTCGCTTGAATGAAAATTATAGATATGTTCGTAACCGTCTTGATCAAGTTTTAGTGAACTCTGAACCTTCATTACGGGATCCTACTATTAAAATTGTTATCGGTGACCAAACTCTTCATGCCAATTGTGATATTATGTCTGAATTTTGCTTAATGCCTAAGAGTATTCATGAATCTTTGCAACTTTGGGGATTCGTTGAAGGGGGAGAAGGAATAACTCTTATTGATAACTCTGTTATAATTCCTAAAGGAATAGCAGCGGGTGTGCATACAACCATTCTTGGGAGAACAATATCCATTGATTATCTTGTTATTGAATGTGCAGGAACAGGACAAATCACACTCGGAAGATCCCTGCTGAAACTATTGGGAGCAGTCATAGATATGGGAGAAGGCACCCTAAAATTCACCTCTACACCTGGGGGTAGACATATATTCCCTAAATCAAAGAGTAAGAAAAAGAACAAGAAAGGTAAGGGTAAAGCCCATGGTAATGTCGATGCTTCATCTCTTGATAATACTTGATTTACACTTTCTGCGCCTAGCTGAAAGGCGTTAAAGAAAAGCGCTTATGGGAGACAACCCATGTTTTTACTACAGTACTTTGTTTTATATTTGAGTCTTGGAAGTTGTTTACTACTGTAGCAACCTCTCCTTATCATGTTTTTGTGCCAAGTAAAGTCTCTATGGTAAAGTTGATGCTAGATTTGGATTGTTGCACAGAAACAGCATTGCTTTCTGTCACGAATTCGCGCAGAAGTCTCTATAAAAAAATCAAAAAATACGGCAAATTAACGTGCGTGATCCTCAGATATGTACGCAACTTTCATTAGTTTTGAATTTTTCCGTTTGAGCAAGTTAAGTGCCCCTTCCAGGTTCGTCTTTACGGACTGTTCTGTTTTTGACAGATTCTGCCTTTTATTTCGCATTGCCTCTTTTGCTATGTTGGATGAATTCCTTTGATCCATTAATGTCCAGTAGCTTTGTGCAATGTCCATAAGTGTTAAGAATGATTGTGTCACCTCTGAACATGTGAATTTTTGATTGTGCACTAACCCTCTAATGAGTTTGCTTGAAGTTTGGTGTGAAGGAAGTTTTCAAGGGTCAAGAGAGGAGTATGATATACTATGATCAAGAGGAGTGAAAGCTCTAAGCTTGGGGATGCCCCGGTGGTTCACCCCTGCATATTTTAAGAAGACTCAAGCATCTAAGTTTGGGGATGCCCAAGGCATCCCCTTCTTCATCGACAACATCATCAGGTTCCTCCCCTGAAACTATATTTTTATTCAGTCACATCTTATGTGCTTTGCTTGGAGCGTCGGTTTGTTTTTATTTCTGTTTGAATAAAATGGATCCTAGCATTCATTGTGTGGGAGAGAGACACGCTCCGCTATTGCATATGGACAAATATGTCCTTAGGCTTTACTCATAGTATTCATGGCGAAGGTCGAATCTTCTTTGTTAAATTGTTATATGGTTGGAATCGGGAAATGCTACATGTAGTAATTCTAAAAAGTCTTGAATAATTTGATACTTGGCAATTGTTGTGCTCATGTTTAAGCTCTTGCATCATATACTTTGCACCTATTAATGAAGAAATACATAGAGCTTGCTAAAATTTGGTTTGCATATTTGGTCTCTCTAAAGTCTAGATAATTTCTAGTATTGAGTTTTGAACAACAAGGAAGACGGTGTAGAGTCTTATAATGTTTACAATATGTCTTCTATGTGAGTTTTGCTGCACCGGTTCATCCTTGTGTTTGTTTCAAATAAACCTTGCTAGCCTAAACCTTGTATCGAGAGTGAATACTTCTCATGCATCCAAAATCCTTGAGCCAACCACTATGCCATTTGTGTCCACCATACCTACCTACTACATGGTATTTCTCCGCCATTCCAAAGTAAATTGCTTGAGTGCTACCTTTAAATTTCAATCATTCGCCTTTGCAATATATAGCTCATGGGACAAAATAGCCTTAAAAACTATTGTGGTATTGAATATGTACTTATGCACTTTATCTCTTATTAAGTTGCTTGTTGTGCGATAACCATGTTCCTGGGGACGCCATCAACTCTTTGTTGAATATTATGTGAGTTGCTATGCATGTTCGTCTTGTCTGAAGTAAGGGCGGTTTTCACAATCAAATGGTTTGAGTATGCATACTGTTAGAGAAGAACATTGGGCCGCTAACTAAAGCCATGAATCATGGTGGAAGTTTTAGTTTGGACATAAAACCTCAATCTCTTATGAGAATATTAACTGTTGTTGAATGCTTAAGCATTAAAAGAGGAGTCCATTATCTGTTGTCTATGTTGTCCCGGTATGGGTGTCTAAGTTGAAGAATAATCAAAAGCGAGAAATCCAATGCAAACTTTCTCCTTAGACCCTTGTACAGGCGGCATAGAGGTACCCCATTGTGACACTTGGTTGAAACATATGTTATGCAATGATAATCAGTGTTAACCCAAGCTAATTAGGACAAGGTGCGGGCACTATTAGTATACTATGCATGAGGCTTGCAACTTGTAAGATATAATTTACATGATACATATGCTTTATTACTACCGTTGACAAAATTGTTTCATGTTTTCAAACCAAAGCTCTAGCACAAATATAGCAATCAATGCTTCCCTCTGCGAAGGGCCTTTCTTTTACTTTTATGTTTAGTCAGTTCACCTATCTCTCTCCACCTTAAGAAGCAAATACTTGTGTGAACTGTGCATTGATTCCTACATACTTGCATATTGCACTTGTTATATTACTCTACATTGACAATATCCATGAGATATACATGTTATAAGTTGAAAGCAACCGCTGAAACTTAATCTTCCTTTGTGTTGCTTCAATACCTTTACTTTGATTTATTGCTTTATGAGTTAACTCTTATGCAAGACTTATTGATGCTTGTCTTGAAGTACTATTCATGAAAAGTCTTTGCTTTATGATTCATTTGTTTACTCATGTCATTACCATTGTTTTGATCGCTGCATTCATTACATATGCTTACAATAGTATGATCAAGGTTATGATGGCATGTCACTCCAGAAATTATCTTTGTTATCGTTTACACCGGGACGAGCAGAACTAAGCTTGGGGATGCTGATACGTCTCCGACGTATCGATAATTTCTTATGTTCCATGCCACATTATTGATGATATCTACATGTTTTATACACATTATATGTCGTATTTATGCATTTTCTGGCACTAACCTATTAACGAGATGCCGAAGAGCCAGTTGCTGTTTTCTGCTGTTTTTGGTTTCAGAAATCCTACAAAGGAAATATTCTCGGAATTGGACGAAATCAACGCCCAGGGTCCTATTTTTGCACGAAGCTTCCAGAAGACCGAGGGGGAAAGGAAGTGGGGCCACGAGGCGCCGCCACAACAGGGCGGCGCGGCCCAGGTCTTGGCCGCGCGGCCCTGGTGTGTGGGGCCCTCGTGTGGCCCCCCGCGTTGCCCTTCCGCCTACTTAAAGCCTTCGTCGCGAAACCCCCAGTACCGAGAGCCACGATACGGAAAACCTTACTGAGACGCCGCCGCCAATCCCATCTCGGGGGATTCAGGAGATCGCCTCCGGCACCCTACCGGAGAGGGGAATCATCTCCTAGAGGACTCTTCATCGCCATGATCGCCTCCGGAGTGATGAGTGAGTAGTTCACCCCTGGACTATGGGTCCATAGCAGTAGCTAGATGGCCGTCTTCTCCTTATGTGCTTCATTGTTGGATCTTGTGAGCTGCCTAACATGATCAAGATCATCTATCTGTAATTCTATATGCTGTGTTTGTCGGGATCCGATGGATAGAGAATACTATGTTATGGTGATTATCAATCTATTACCTATGTGTTGTTTATGATCTTGCATGCTCTCCGTTATTAGTAGAGGCTCTGGCCAAGTTTTTGCTCTTAACTCCAAGAGGGAGTATTTATGCTCGATAGTGGGTTCATGCCTCCATTAAATCTGGGACAGTGACAGAAAGTTCTAAGGTTGTGGATGTGCTGTTGCCACTAGGGATAAAACATTGATGCTATGTCCGAGGATGTAGTTATTGATTACATTACGCACCATACTTAATGCAATTGTCTGTTGTTTGCAACTTAATACTGGAAGGGGTTCGGATGATAACCTGAAGGTGGACTTTTTAGGCATAGATGCATGCTGGATAGCGGTCTATGTACTTTGTCGTAATGCCCAATTAAATCTCACAATACTTATCATATCATGTATGTGCATTGTCATGCCCTCTCTATTTGTCAATTGCCCGACTGTAATTTGTTCACCCAACATGCTATTTATCTTATGGGAGAGACACCTCTAGTGAACTGTGGACCCCGGTCCTATTCTTCACATCGAATACAATCTACTGCAATACTTGTTCTCTACTATTTTCTACAAACAATCATCATCCACACTATACATCTAATCCTTTGTTACAGCAAGCCGGTGAGATTGACAACCTCACTGTTTCGTTGGGGTAAAGTACTTTGGTTGTGTTGTGCAGGTTCCACGTTGGCGCCGGAATCCCTGGTGTTGCGCCGCACTACATCCCGCCGCCATCAACCTTCGACGTGATTCTTGACTCCTACTGGTTCGATAAACCTTGGTTTCTTACTGAGGGAAACTTGCTGTTGTACGCATCACACCTTCCACTTGGGGTTCCCAACGAGCGTGTGCTTTACGCGTCATCAGACCCATCCCAAAAACGGATGGCCGCGGCGTCCGGGACGACCCAAAGCCAGCCCAAATCTGGGCCGAGTTTGCGTGGCCACGGACTCCTATCGCTAGCCGCTCGCATCCTCCCCTTGTCCGCCCCTGGGCCGCCTGTCTGCCTCCCAAAACACAGCCCTCTCGCACACATCTCCCACCGCTCCGCCGCCACCCCAGGACCGGCTATTTGAGAGTGGTGTCGACACCGGCCACCGTCGTCGAGACGCCGGCAAGCGGTGCGGAAGCATAGGTCGCGGCCCCGTGCTGCTTTCGATGCGTCGTAGCATAGTCGGAGGACGCCGTCGCCGACGCTTTTGTCCTCTCACCGTCGCGAGACCTCCCGCCGTCAGCAGCTTCACCATTGCCGCCAGAGGTGAGCTCTCGTGCACCATGCTTCCAGACCGCAAGTCGGCCGGGACGGCCATTGCCTGCAGGTCCTACAAACGCATTGGATGGCCTCCGCCTGCGAGGTGTTCGATGAAATGGGCGATCTAAAATATGTCCCATTTCATCTGTAGATCATGGTGGACAGCAACGATGATTACTTCTGCAAGAACTTCATCGACACGTCGTCGGACGACGAGTCAGACAACGACTTTCAGACGGAGGCTGCGTTGATCATCCACGAGCATAATGTGTCGCAGATCCCCGTGTACTGGGGTTCCTTGCCGGGGCGCATGGCCGCCTTGGAGCGCAAAAGAGAACGCAGCCACGACCAGCTCTTCACCGACTACTTCCAACCCAAGGCATTGTTCACGCCGGCCATGTTTCGCCGTCGTTTTCGGATGTCCAGACCGTTGTTCCGCCGGATAATGGATGGCATCAAGGTCTACGATGACTACTTCTTCGCGAAAGTGGATGCAATTGACAAGGTAGGCCTCTCTTCGTACCAGAAATGCACGGCAGCAATTAGGATGCTCGCATATGGTGTTGACGGTGATTTCGTAGATTAGTACACGCGCATGAGTGAGTCGACCTGCTTGAAAGCGATGTATAAGTTCTGTAGATTAGTGATCGGTTCGTTCGGAGAACAATATCTCCGGCAACCTAATGAAGAGGACACAACTCGTCTATTGTCAATCAACGCTTCCAGGAGGTGTCATGGGATGCTTGGTAGCATAGACTGCATGCACTGGGAGTAGGGTTGAAAATGAAAGGGAAATTTTCCATCTGTTTTCGAAGAAAAAAGGAAATGGAGATGATGAGGACATCCCTACCTCACTACTACCTCCGTCATTACAAGAAGATGAACCTGCTGTGAAGCTCAAGTCCAATGAAGTTCGCATTGGACCTATTACAAGAGCTCGTGCGAAGCTACTTAAACAACAGGTGAACTTGTTCCTAAACAATACTTTGATTGATCAGAACTTTATACTACCTAAGTCCTATTACTTATGTATCATTGATACGTCTCCAACGTATCTATAATTTCTTATGTTCCATGCTAGTTTTATGACAATACCTACATGTTTTATTCACACTTTATAATGTTTTTTATGCATTTTCTGAGACTAACCTATTAACAAGATGCCACAGTGCCAGTTCCTATTTTCTGCTGTTTTTGATTTCAGAAAAGTTAGTTTACAAATATTCTCGGTATTGGACGAAACAAAATCCCACGTCCCTATTTTCCATGGAGTGTTCCAGAAGACCGAAGAAGAGTCGAGGAAGGCCAGCAGGGGGCCCACACCATAGGGCGGCGCGGCAGTGGGGCCCCCCGCACCGACATGTGGGGAGGGAGCCCCCTGGCTTCCCCGACTCTGCCCCTTCGCCTATTTATTCCTTCGTCCCCGAAAACCCTAGCACCGAGAGCCAAAATACCATAACAGTTCCAGAGACGCCGCCGCCGTCAACCCTAACTCGGGGGGTTCAGGAGATCTCCTCCGGCACCCTGGCGGAGAGGGGAATCATCACCGGAGGGCTCTACATCACCATGCCCACCTCCGGACTGATGCGTGAGTAGTTCATCCTTGGACTATGGGTCCATAGCAGTAGCTAGATGGTTGTCATAGGTGCTTGGTATAGAATTAGTGATGCTCATCATAGGTACACTAAGAAACACTCCACTATTATCCTCCTTAGGAACTTTTATGTTGGTATCTCTAGCTGGAATAGGTATATTCTTGATACTCTTACAGGGGGTAATTTCCTAGGTACTCCTGCTTTAGAAGCTAGTTGCATCATTGAGAGTCTAGTTGGAATATCTCCTGTTAATGAAGCTAAAATTGAAATCTCTCTTGAGGATGTCATGAAAAAGTTGGAGGCCATAGAGAAAAATCTTCCAAGTGTTGAGACTAAATTGGGAATATTACTTGATAATACTGATAAACTTGATAAATCCCTAGGAGGAATTAATGAAAGAATTGCTGTCTTAGAAACTTGAAGAAGCTATGGGAACCTTGGGTTCAACTTTTTCTTCTATTAAGTTTAAGGAGAAAGCTTATGTGGGTAAGGAGCAAAAGTTCATGTATGTCCCTAAGATGCCAAAGCCAAAGAATCATTATGAACTTAAAATTGATAAAACCCTTAGTACCACTATGGGAAATTTAGATAATGGAGCATCTAAGATACCTTTTGTGACAAGTTGTGTTTTTAAGAAAAATTCTGATGTTGATGCTTCTTCTCTTGATGTTACTTGATTTTCACTTTCTGCGCCTAGCTGAAAGGCGTTAAAGAAAAGCGCTTATGGGAGACAACCCATTATTTTATTTCTGCAATTTTTGTTTTATATTTGAATCAAGGTGCTTGTTACTACTGTAGCAATACCTTTGTATCTTTATTTTATTGCATTGTTGTGCCAAGTAAAGTCTTTGATAGAAAGTTGATACTAGATTTGGATTTCTGCGCAGAAACAGATTTTTATCTGTCACGAATTTGAGCTTTTCTCTCTGTAGAAAAACCGTAAAATCCTGAAAAAATTCATGAGTAATCCTCAGATATGTACGTAACTTTCGTTCAACTGGAGCTTTTTCATCTGAGCATATTAAGTGCCTAGAAAAAATTCGTCTTTACGGACTGTTCTGTTTTTGACAGATTCTGCCTTTTATTTCGCATTGCCTCTTTTACTGTGTTTGAGTGGATTTATTTGCTCCATTAAATTTCAGTAGCCTTAGGTAATATCCAGAAGTATTGGGAATGATTGTGTCCTTGCTGAACATGTGAATTTTTTATTATGCACTAACCCTCTAATGAGATTGCTTTGAGTTTGGTGTGAAGGAAGTTTTCAAGGATCAAGAGAGGAGGATGATATAATATGATCAAGAAGAGTGAAAAGTCTAAGCTTGGGGATGCCCCGTGGTTCATCCCTGCATATTTTAAGAAGACTCAAGCGTCTAAGCTTGGGGATGCCCAAGGCACCCCCTTCTTCATCAACAACTTATCAGGTCACCTCTAGTGAAACTATATTTTAATTCCGTCACATCTTATGTGCTTTACTTGGAGCGTCTGTGTGCTTTTATTTTCGGTTTGTTATTTTCATTCTCTGAATAAATCGAATCCTAGCATGCTTGTGTGGGAGAGAGACACGCTCCGCTTTTTCATTTGAACACTTGTGTTCTTCGTTTTATTTTTCATGTTCATGGCGAAAGCTGAAAGCCGCAGCACTTATTGTTATTTTGTTGGAAACAAAAAATGCTTCATGTGGTAATTGGTATATTGTCTTGAATAATTTGATACTTGGCAATTGTTTTGAGCTCTCAAGTACATCATGTTTAAGCTCTTGCATCATGTAGTTTAAACCTATTAGTGGAGAAATACCGTAGAGCTTGTTGAAATTTGGTTTCCATGATTGGTCTCTCTAAGGTCTAGATATTTTCTGGTAAAAGTGTTTGAGCAACAAGGAAGACAGTGTAGAGTCTTATAATGCTTGCAATATGTTCTTATGTAAGTTTTGTTGTACCGGTTTATACTTGTGTTTGCTTCAAACAACCTTGCAGCCAAAGCCTTGTACTGAGAGGGAATGCTTCTCGTGCATCCAAAACCTTGAGCCAAAACCTATGCCATTTGTGTCCACCATAACTACCTACTATGTGGTATTTTTCTGCCATTCCAAGTAAATACTTCATGTGCTACATTTAAACAATTCAAAACTTTATTACTCCTTATTTGTGTCAATGTTTTATAGCTCATGAGGAAGTATGTGGTGTTTTATCTTTCAATCTTGTTGGGCAGACTTTCACCAATGGACTAGTGGCATATACATCCGCTTATCCAATAATTTTGCAAAAAGAGCTGGCAACGGGGTGCCCAGCCCCAATTAATTAACTTTCATTAATAATTCTCTTCACATGTTTTGCCCTGATTTATCAGTAAGCAACTTAATTTTGCAATAGACACTCCTCCATGGTATGTGAAATGTTGGAAGGCACCCGAGGATTGGGTTAGCCATGGTTTGTGAAAGTAAAAGGTTGGGAGGAGTGTCATCTATAAATAAAACTAAAATACATGTGTAAACAAAAGAGAAGAGGGATGATCTACCTTGCTGGTAGAGATAACGTCCTTCATGGGAGCCGCTCTTTGAAAGTCTGTTTGACAAGGGGGTTAGAGTGCCCACTACCATTCGTTGACAACAACAAACACCTCTCAAAACTTTATTTTTATGCTCTCTATATGATTTTAAAACTTGAAAAGCTCTAGCACATGATTTAGTCCCTGCTTCCCTCTGCGAAGGGCCTTTCTTTTACTTTATGTTGAGTCAGTTTACCTACTTCTTTCTATCTTAGAAGCAAACACTTGTGTCAACTGTGTGCACTGATTCTTACATGCTTACTTATTGCATTTATTATATTACTTTGAGTTGACAATTATCCATGAGATATGCATGTTGAAAGTTGAAAGCAATTGCTGAAACTTAAATCTTCCTTTGTGTTGCTTTAAAACCTATTATTAAGAATCTATTGCTTTATGAGTTAACTCTTATGCAAGACTTTTTGATGCTTGTCTTGAAAGTACTATTCATGAAAAGTTTTTGCTATATGATTCAGTTGTTTAGTCATTATCTTTTTGTTAGCAAACTATAGACCATTGCTTTGGGTCACTTCATTCATCTCATATGCTTTACAATAGTGTTGATCAAGATTATGTTGGTAGCATGTCACTTCAGAAATTATTCTTTTTTATCGTTTACCTACTCGAGGGCGAGTAGGAACTAAACTTGGGGATGCTTGATACGTCTCCAACGTATCTATAATTTCTTATGTTCCATGCTAGTTTTATGACAATATCTACATGTTTTATTCACACTTTATAATGTTTTTTATGCATTTTCTGGGAATAACCTATTAACAAGATGCCACAGTGCCAGTTCCTGTTTTCTGCTATTTTTGATTTCAGAAAAGTTAGTTTACAAATATTCTCGGAATTGGACGAAACAAATGCCCACGGCCCTATTTTCCACGGAGTGTTCCAGAAGACCGAAGAAGAGTCGAGGAAGGCCAGCAAGGGGCCCACACCATAGGGCGGCGCGGAAGTGGGGCCCCCCGCGCCGACATGTGGGGAGGGAGCCCCCTGGTTCCCCCGACTCTGCCCCTTTGCCTATTTATTACTTCGTCCCCGAAAATCCTAGCACCGAGAGCCAAAATACCAGAACAGTTCCAGAGACGCCGCCGCCGTCAACCCTAACTCGGGGGGTTCAGGAGATCTCCTCCGGCACCCTGCCGGAGAGGGGAATCATCACCGGAGGGCTCTACATCACCATGCCCGCCTCCGGACTGATGCGTGAGTAGTTCATCCTTGGACTATGGGTCCATAGCAGTAGCTAGATGGTTGTCTTCTCCTCTTGTGCCATCATGTTTAGATCTTGTGAGCTGCCTATCATGATCAAGATCATCTATTTGTAATGCTACATGTTGTGTTTGTTGGGATCCGATGAATATGGAATACTATGTCAAGTTGATTATTGATCTATCATATATGTTATTTATGATCTTGCATGCTCTCCGTTGCTAGTAGAGGCTCTGGCCAGCTTGATACTTGTAACTCCAAGAGGGAGTATTTGTTCTAGATAATGGGTTCATGTCTCCATTGAATCTGGGGGAGTGATAGCAACCCCTAAGGTTGTGGATGTGCTGTTGCCACTAGGGATAAAACATCAATGCTTTGTCTAAGGATATTTGTATTGTTTACATTACGCACAGTACTTAATGCAATTGTCTGTTGCTTGCAACTTAATACTGGAAGGGGTGCGGATGCTAACCCGAAGGTGAACTTTTTAGGCATAGATGCATGCTGGATGGCGGTCTATGTTCTTTGTCATAATGCCCTAAGTAAATCTCATAGTAGTCATCATGATATGTATGTGCATTGTTATGCCCTCTCTATTTGTCAATTGCCCAACTGTAATTTGTTTACCCAACATGTTATTTATCTTATTGGAGAGACACCACTAGTGAACTGTGGACCCCGGTCCATTCTTTTACATCTGAAATACAATCTACTGCAATCATTGTTCTCTTTTTTTCTGCAAGCAAACATCATTTTCCACACCATACGTTTACTCCTTTGTTCTCAGCAAGCCGGTGAGATTGACAACCTTACTGTTAAGTTGGGGCAAAGTATTTTGATTGTGTTGTGCATGTTTCACGTTGGCACCGGAATCCCTGGTGTTGCGCCGCACTACACTCCTTCACCAACAACCTTCACGTGATCTTCATCTCCTACTGGTTCGATAACCTTGGTTTCTTACTGAGGGAAAACTCGCTGTTGTACGCATCATTGAAAGGATCGTATGCCGCACCTAGAGGGGGGGGGGTGAATAGGTGCTAACCAATTTTTAGTTCTTTTTCAATTTAGGCTTGACACAAAGGGTAAATTATCTAGATATGCAACTAAGTGAATTTACCTATATGACAAGGCTAACAACTAAGCTAGATATATCTAAGCAATATATAGAGAATAGGATAGAGGTAACCGAGAGTGGAGCACGCGATGACACGGAGATGATTCCCGTAGTTCCCTTCCTTTGCAAGAAGGTACGTCTACGTTTGGAGGAGTGTGGTTGCTACGAAAGCCAAACCAACAGCCACGAAGGCTTCACTCAGATCTCCGGTGAGCAACGCCACGAAGGCCTAGCCCACTTCCACTAAGGGATTTCCTCGAGGCGGAAACCGGGCCTTTACAAGTTTCTTGGGGCACACATCCACAACCAAATTGGAGGCTCCCAAATCTGTTACAACACAACAATCAACAACAATACATCAACACAAATCAACTAGGGAACCAAATAGGAACACTAGCATGAGATCGCTCAAACAAGAGAGGGGGAAATGAAGAACGCTTCGGTGAGGATGTAGATCGGTGTCTTCTCCTTCGAATCTCAAAAGATCAAGAGCTTTGGTTGGGGGAGGAAGGAGATCTTGCAAATCTTGACTTTCTTGAGGTGGCTCTAATGGAGGTGGCTTGGCAGATTTCTTGTATAATGATTGAGCAAGCAACCAAGGTAGGAGAAGGGGGGTATTTATACCCCCTCTCGAAATGGAGCCGTTGCTGCTTCCGGGGGCCCGGATAATCCGGCCTAAGTAAGGGCCGGATAATCCGCCCCCCCGGATAATCCGGTCTTCGCGACAAAACCAGGACAATGTCCGGCCAAAAGTCCGGCCCATGTACTGAGCCACATTTCTTCCAGTCCTTAGCCAAAAATGGGGGGGCCGGATATTTCCAAAATATCCGGCCCGGATAATCCGGCCCTGGTACAATACCGGGACATTATCCGGGCAAATGTCCGGCCCCCATACTGAGCCGCATTTCCTCGAAGACTTAGCCAAAACCAGGGGGCCGGATATTTCAACAATATCCGGCCCTGGCCAACTTTTCTGATTTCTTTTGACAGTCGATCAAAACCAACACACAAGATTAAATATCTATGTAATCTCTGCACCACTTAAACAAACATTAGTGTATCTTATATATTGACATCAAACACACAAAACATAATGTGAGAGATGTTCTTTCAATCTCCCCCTTTTTGGTGTTTGATGACAATATACGGATTTGCAATAGAATCACTATAGAGACAAGCATGATGGCAAAACATAGAGGCACTCCCCCTACATGTGTGCATATAAGTAATTTGCATTTGAATACAAATACACAACACATAGGAGTATTGTGCCTCAAAACAAGAGATATCCAACATGAGCTCTAACAAAAGACATTGACACATATGAAGTTGAGATAGGATGTAAGAAGTCATACCCATGTGTAGATATATAATACGGAGATATAGCATCACACATAAAGTAATATCCTTGATCTCAACGAATAGAAATCCGAAAACCATAACAATGTCTCACACCAAACCATAACAATGTCTCACACCACATAGCACATAGTTTTGAACGGCACACAAACAAACCAAATAGTTCAAATAAGCGGGAACACAAGCAATATAAGAATGATAAACGCATATGCTTGTGCCCAAACCATGCAAATCCCCGAGAATCCTAATAGAACACTTCTCCCCCTTTGGCATCGAGACGCCAAAAAGGGGACAAGCGCGATGCTACACGTCCCATGGGAATCACTCGGAGGCATAATCATCATCGGACTCTTGCACCTCTTCTTCTTCTTCTTCTTCTTCCTCTTCATCAGTGTCAGGAGCATCCGGAGAGCGACGAGAGGTGTTGGACCTTTGAAGGCAATCATCAAGATCATTCCATGGAACCTGTGCAGAGTGCCATCCACTGTATCCCTGGTGAGTTGGAGGCTGAGGCGGGGGACCTTGATCACCACTGAGCTTGTGTAGAATAACCGCCTGAGTATGCTTGATCTCAGAACGTTCACGGCTAGCTGCATAGTTCTCCTTGTGGATCTCAACGTTCATGCAAAGGATGTGACGCTGAAACCAACTAAGCCGGGTCACTTGCTTCCTCATAGCCGGGACATCAGGATGACGAGCAGGAGCAACACCACTAGAACGAGCATCACGCATGAAAGAGTCAGGTGCAGGGACAGCTGAGGAGACTGGCTTAAGCTTGTAGGCCTTCTTGACATGGTGCTTCACCAGCGGATACCCACTCAAATCTTCACTCACAGACACAGAGTTGTTGATGAGAAGCTGGATGTAGGGTGCATAAGGAATGGTGGTCCGGGAGACCATGGCATCACGGATCTCATGGAATATAAAGTCCATGATATCAAGAGTGTAGTCCCGCACCTCATCACCATCACGAGCACACTTATAGCTGAGGTGCATAAGGTCCACAAGGACTCCCCTTAGAGCATCATTGTTACCACCACTTGGGCAAATGGTTGCCCGAAAGAACCGGAGCAACTGACTGTAAATGAGGAGCAGCCCCTTAGTATAACCAATCCTTCCCACTGAGGTATAGAGATTCGCAAGAGCATTCTTATCTGTCTGTTGTGGTCCATGAAGACGACGACCCTCATCAATAGGAACTCCAAGAATACCAGCAAAACGACGCAGAGTGGCACTGCAGTGAGTGGAGCCAGACATCCATTCCATAGTGCGATCCTCATCATTCTTGATTGCCAAAGTGGCAAAGAATTGCTTCACCAATTCTGGGCTATAGTCACATTGAATCTTCATGATATCTTTCAAGCCCATTCTTCCAGCTACCCAGATTGCATCTTCAAAGTGATCGTTTGCAGCCAGAATGTCCACATCAATAGCTTGCATGGGTCTCAGATTCTTCATGGGCTCATAGACGTCCTGGTAGATGAACACTTGCTCCATGCACCAAAATCTCCTGCCCTCAATCTCTTCATCCCTCGGAACATCTTCATACCAGTTCTTCAAGCGGATAGCGGAATAAGAGACTGGATCCATGGCCTTGTAGTTCTCCCTCACATCCTTGTTCTTTCTCCTTGAAGAGACGGACTTGCGAGGTGCATTGGGCGCAAACTCGTCACTAGATCGATCATGCCTTTGGCGTCTCCGACCACCCCGAGAAGCACCACCTGTGAGAAGCAAAGGCGGGAAGCAAAGAGAAGGTAATGCTCATAAGTCATGAAAGATATAGTAATATACTCGAGAAGCATGCTATAAGTTGGTACAAGTCTAGACATGATAGATTGAAGCAAAACTGCAGCGGCGATGAAGCTCCAGGCCGGATAATCCGGGGTCCCCTGGGGGGCGGATAATCCGGCCTGCTCGGGGGGCGGATAATCCGGCCCTGCGAGATGTGCAGATTTCCAATCAAAAACTTGTCTAAGACTAGATCGGCCTCATAGCATGCAAGAGGAGTACACTACACGTGATTTGGAACAACTAGACACCAATTCCACCAAGAAAAAGGCACATATAAAACACAACATCTAGGGTTAGAGATTGTGAATCATACCCACATCCATTGTGGAAACCGCTTGGAGGAGAAGGTAGCTAGGGAGGAGATGCACCCGATCCACCCAAGAACTCCGAGAGGGGGCGGACGGAGCGTCTCCGGCGAGGAGGAGGAGATCCGGCGGTCTTGGGAGGAGAAAGAGGAGAGAGGCGCGTGGGGGGGAAGGTCTGAACCGTTTTGCCCCCTGCGCCCTCGACCTCAACCCTTTCAAGATCTGTCCAGGCCGGATAATCCGGCCCTAGCTTAGGGCGGATAATCCGGCCGGGCCGGATATTCCGGGGTCGCCAGGGGCCGGATTATCCGGGGTTCTGGAAAATTCCAGAATCACCGGGAATCCAGCCCATCTTTCGTTGGTTATTCGCAAGACCCATATATGATGTAATAAAGTATCACGTCACATATAAGGTGCAAATTTACCAATAAGATGGAGCACCCTAGATCATCCGACCGAAAAACCTCAAACTCCAAGTTTTTTATCAAACATGACAAATGAGCAAGATGGAAATGGCTTGTAGGAGAGAGTAGGCTTAGGTTTTAGAAGATACAAGCTGTTAATGGTACATGGTCACTCAAGTTTGCAAGATATGAGCAAATAAGGCCAAACTAGAGTGATTTCCCATAAGAACATGGAGATGTCAATAAAATCCAAATGAAAAACCAAACAACTCCAACTCTTCACGAAGAAGAGTGTAGTGGCCTAGGCCACCATATATGAGTGTTATGGTATGGCACCGCGAAGATATATCTTGGGTCCAAACCAATACTCATCATTTAAGCTCACATATCAACATATGATATAACGAGAATGAAATCCTTAATGTCGGCATTATGGGGGGAGGGATAGCTCAATAATTTAAACCGCACTCCCCCTATTTCCATGCCCACATCTAAACCAAGTAAAGTTTTGAGGCGAAGGTGTGTTTGCAAGATGGTCAAGCTATACTCCTTGAATCGATGATATTTAGCTCATTCCTTAAATAAGTGAACCTTGCTTCATCAAGAGGCTTCGTGAATATATCGGCAAGTTGATCTTTGGTAGGAACATAGATAAGCTCAATATCACCACGGGCAACATGATCCCTAATGAAATGATTCAGGATCTCAATATGCTTCGTTCTTGAATGTTGCACCGGATTATAGGCAATCTTGATGGCACTTTCATTGTCACATAATAGAGGCACTTTGTCACAAATGACACCGTATTCCTTTAAAGTTTGCCTCATCCATAACAATTGAGTGCATCCACTTGCGGCGGCAACATATTCGGCTTCGGCGGTGGAGAGAGATATACAATTTTGCTTCTTAGATGACCAACACACCAAGGACCTACCAAGAAATTGGCAAGCCCCGGAGGTTGATTTCCTATCATCCTTGTCTCCCGCCCAATCCGCATCGGTGTACCCATTGAGAATAAAACTTGAGCCTTTGGGGTACCAAATACCATATCTTGGGGTATCAAGCAAATATCGAAAGATTCTTTTGAGAGCCATCATGTGGCTCTCCTTAGGAGAAGCTTGATACCTTGCACACACACCAACACTCAACACTATGTCCGGTCTAGATGCACAAAGGTAGAGCAAGGATCCAATCATGGAGCGATATACCTTTTGATCCACCTCTTTACCATTGGGATCTAGTGCAAGATGACATTTGGTAACCACAGGAGTGGCCACACCCTTCAACTCGGTCATCTTGAATCTCTTGAGCATGTCTTGGAGATATTTTGCTTGGTTGATGAAGGTTCCTTCTCTCAATTGCTTGATCTCAAAACCAAGGAAAAACTTCATCTCTCCCATCATAGACATCTCAAACCTATCGGTCATAAGCTTTGAGAATTCATCATTGAAAGCTTTGTTAGTAGAGCCAAATATAATATCATCAACATATAATTGGCAAACGAAAAGCTCCCCATTGACCCTCTTAGTAAAAAGAGTGGGGTCGATTAGCCCAACATCAAACCCACGGTCTACCAACAATTCCTTAAGGTGCTCGTACCAAGCTCTAGGAGCTTGTTTGAGACCATAAAGTGCTTTATCAAGCTTGTAGACATGGTTAGGAAAGTTGAGATCCTCGAACCCCGGGGGTTGCTTAACATAAACCTCTTCATGCAAAGGACCATTAAGAAATGCACTTTTCACATCCATTTGTTGTAATTTAAAGTTATGATGCGATGCATAAGCAAGAAGGATACGGATGGACTCAAGACGAGCCACGGGAGCATAGGTCTCTCCAAAGTCAATTCCTTCAACTTGAGAGAAACCTTGGGCCACCAATCTTGCCTTGTTCCTCACAATATTTCCAAACTCATCTTGCTTGTTCTTGAAAATCCATTTAGTGCCTATAACATTGCGGCACTCCTTTGGCTTCTCTACTAAGGTCCACACTTTGTTGCGCTTGAAGTTGTTGAGCTCCTCATGCATAGCTTCCACCCAATCCGAATCTTCAAGGGCTTCAAATACTTTCTTGGGTTCCACTACGGAGATATAAGCATGATGATTGCTAAAGTTAGCCAATTGCCTTCTTGTGGAGACTTTTGCATGAACATCACCAAGGACCTTGTCATGAGTGTGTCCACGAATTTCAAGGGTCCTTTCTCTTCTTGCTAAACGACGGGCCTCGATCTCCTCCTTGGTTCTTCTTGGCCTTGGAGGTGTCACTTGATCAACTTGATCATTTGGGTCCCCGTCTTGACCTTGAACTTGAGCTTCCTCAATTGCTTGGGGTTGCTCAATCTCATGTGCTTGATCTTGAACAAAGTTCGGAGAAGGGCAAGAGTTGGTTGGATCCTCATTGGAGCCATTATGAATGATTGGTTGATCTTGACCTTGATCTTGTCCTTGATCTTGCACAAATGAGGAAGGGTCTTGTTCTTGTTCTTGGGTTGGTGCATCATTTGCTTCACTAGGTAAGGTTTGTTGATGTTGAGAAGATGAGGGCTCCACCGTGGTAGAGCATAGTTCTTCCCGAGACGCCACACCGTGTCCCTCAATGGGGCGGAAAAATCCCACACCCATTCTTACTATGGCATCTTGAGGTATTTCATCACCTGCACAAACATCAACTTGCCCCACTTGGGAGCCATCATTTTCTTCGAACTTCACACTACAAGATTCAATGATAATCCCGGAGGATACATCAAAGATTCTATAAGTGTGAGATTCGGCACCGTAACCAACAAATATACCCTCCAAAGCTTTAGGAGCAAATTTAGACAAACGAACCCCTTTGATTTTGTAGAAACACTTACACCCGAACACCTTGAAGTATGAGATATTAGGCTTGTTCCCGGTGAGTATTTCATATGGAGTCTTGTTCAAGCCCTTGCGGAGATAGAGCCGGTTGGAGGAGTGACAAGCGGTTGAGATGGCTTCGGCCCAAAAGTTATAGCGGGATTTATACTCTGCCATCATAGACCTTGCCATATCCATAAGAGTCCGGTTCTTCCTCTCCGCAACACCATTTTGTTGAGGGGTGTAAGCAGCGGAATATTGATGACGAATCCCCTCATCACTAAGAAAATCATTGAGTGTGTAGTTCTTGAACTCGGAGCCGTTGTCACTTCTTATTGCCATAATGAGGAGGTTGTGTTGGCGTTGCACCTCGGTAGCAAAGTCAATGAATACTTGTTGAGTCTCATCTTTCGTCTTGAGAAAGTAGACCCAAGTGTATCTTGAGTAGTCATCGACAATCACCAAGCAATGTTTCTTCGCACCAAGACTTGCATGAGTAACGGGACCAAAGAGATCCACATGAAGGAGCTCCAAGATCCTCTTGGAAGAGATGATGGTCTTGCTTGGATGCGGAGAGTCATGCATTTTGCCTTCAACACAAGCCCTACAAACACGATCTTTGGCAAAAGACACATTTTCCATTAGTCCCACAATATGGTTCCCCTTGTGAAGACTTTGCAAAGTTCTCATGTTGACATGGGCTAGGCGGCGATGCCACAACCAACCCACGTCCGCCTTTCCGAATAGGCACAACGCACTTGACGTGGTGGCCCCCGAAAAGTCCACCACATACAAGTTGTGTTCGCGGTACCCAACGAATGCGACTTTTAGAGTCTTGCTCCACAAGAGGACCACAATATCATTATCAATAAAGACGGCGAAACCCATCTTGCCAAGGGCGAAAACGGAAAGCAAATTGTAACCAAGGGTTTTGACAAGCATGACATCCACAAGAGTAATGTTGTGTGCAACCACAACCTTGCCAAAACCCAATACCTCGGATGTAGAATTATCGCCAAAGGAGACGGTGATATCATTTATGTTAGGCCTCAACTCCTTGACGAGGTTCTTGCCGCCGGTCATATGACTTGTACATCCACTATCAAGTACCCATTTTGAACCTCCGGCGGCATAGTCCTACATGAGATCAATTCTTGGATTTAGGTACCCATTTTTCAATGGGTCCTCTTTTGTTAGCAACAAGGGTCTTTGGAACCCAAATAGACCAAGCAACATAACCATCATATGGACCAACATATTTAGCATAGACATCACCATAATAATCTTTAAAGAGAACATAGTGAGGGTTATCTATTCCCGCACCATCATCATTAATGGTGTTGCCCTTTCGGGTTTCACCATTAGCTTTCTCATGTGCGGGCTTGGTCTTTTTCTTGTTTGCCTTTTTAGCCTTGGTATTAAAACCGAGTCCCTCCTTCCCATTGTTTGACCTTTGCTTACTCAAAAGATCATCCAAGGAAAGTTTACTTTGGGGAGAGGAGGTCCTAGCAAGTTCATCTTTCAACCTAGCATTTTCCTCAATTATATTTGCATGATCACATGAAGGAGTAGAGGTACTAGGTATGTCATATGAAGCAAGCCTAATTTGAAGTTGCTCATAAGACTCGGAGAGGAGAGAGTATTCACTCTTCAAGGCTTTGTGAGCCTTGTCTAGTTCATCTAGATCCTTCACAAGTTTCTCATGATCAACACCAAATTGGGCCTTTTCCTTTTTAAGCACTTTAGACTTAGCCCTAGCAAGATCTCTAGCTTTTGTGAGCTTGTTAATTTTATCTTGAGGTTCTTCAAGAGTTTCTAGCCTCTCCTCAAGAGAAACATCATTTTCTGCAAGCAAACATCATTTTCCAGACCATACGTTTACTCCTTTGTTCTCAGCAAGCCGGTGAGATTGACAACCTTACTGTTAAGTTGGGGCAAAGTATTTTGATTGTGTTGTGCATGTTTCACGTTGGCACCGGAATCCCTGGTGTTGCGCCGCACTACACTCCTTCACCAACAACCTTCACGTGATCTTCATCTCCTACTGGTTCGATAACCTTGGTTTCTTACTGAGGGAAAACTCGCTGTTGTACGCATCATTGAAAGGATCGTATGCCGCACCTAGAGGGGGGGGGGGTGAATAGGTGCTAACCAATTTTTAGTTCTTTTTCAATTTAGGCTTGACACAAAGGGTAAATTCTCTAGATATGCAACTAAGTGAATTTACCTATATGACAAGGCTAACAACTAAGCAAGATATATCTAAGCAATATATAGAGAATAGGATAGAGGTAACCGAGAGTGGAGCACGCGATGACATGGAGATGATTCCCGTAGTTCCCTTCCTTTGCAAGAAGGCACGTCTACGTTTGGAGGAGTGTGGTTGCTACGAAAGCCAAACCAACAGCCACGAAGGCTTCACTCAGATCTCCGGTGAGCAACGCCACGAAGGCCTATCCCACTTCCACTAAGGGATTTCCTCGAGGCGGAAACCGGGCCTTTACAAGGTTCTTGGGGCACACATCCACAACCAAATTGGAGGCTCCCAAATCTGTTACAACACAACAATCAACAACAATACATCAACACAAATCAACTAGGGAACCAAATAGGAACACTAGCATGAGATCCCTCAAACAAGAGAGGGGGAAATGAAGAACGCTTCGGTGAGGATGTAGATCGGTGTCTTCTCCTTCGAATCTCCAAAGATCAAGAGCTTTGGTTGGGGGAGGAAGGAGATCTTGCAAATCTTGACTTTCTTGAGGTGGCTCTAATGGAGGTGGCTTGGCAGATTTCTTGTATAATGATTGAGCAAGCAACCAAGGTAGGAGAAGGGGGGTATTTATACCCCCTCTCGAAATGGAGCCGTTGCTGCTTCCGGGGCCCTGGATAATCCGGCCTAAGTAAGGGCCGGATAATCCGCCCCCCCGGATAATCCGGTCTTCGGGACAAAACCAGGACAATGCCCGGCCAAAAGTCCGGCCCATGTACTGAGCCACATTTCTTCCAGTCCTTAGCCAAAAATGGGGGGGCCGGATATTTCCAAAATATCCGACCCGGATAATCCGGCCCTGGTACAATACCGGGACATTATCCGGGCAAATGTCCGGCCCCCATACTGAGCCGCATTTCCTCGAAGACTTAGCCAAAACCAAGGGGCCAGATATTTCAACAATATCCGGCCCTGGCCAACTTTTCTGATTTCTTTTGACAGTCGATCAAAACCAACACACAAGATTAAATATCTATGTAATCTCTGCACCACTTAAACAAACATTAGTGTATCTTATATATTGACATCAAACACACAAAACATAATGTGAGAGATGTTCTTTCAATCATACCTTCCTCTTGGGGTTCCCAACGGACGTGTGCTTTACCGTCACAAGCAATCATCATGTATGAAGAGGATACAAGCATCGCACGAGGAGGAGAGGAGCAGCTCGACGTGAAGATGGACGTGGAGTTGGACAAGGAGCTGGACATGAAGATATCTCATGGATGCGCGAGGGAGGAGAGGGAGGCATGCGCGAGAGGAGAAGACGAAGTCCAGGCCGGCCCAGCACCCGGTCAGACCGTCCGCCACGCCGGCGCGCCCGGTCCCTGGCCCGGTCCAACCGGGCGGCAGGCCGGATCCACCCCGGAGCCAACCGGGCGCCACACTGATGCCAACCGGGAGCGTTACTACGCGACAAATTCCCGCACCCGGTTGCAACCCGGTCCCTGGCCCGGTTTGAACCGGCCAGCCCGGTCCCAGGCCCGGTCGACCGGCCCCCAGACCGGCCGTGTCCGAGTCTGTCTCTACCAGATCTATTCTGGGTCGGTTATTCTTGTATCTTTTCGACCTGAGGTCGTCCCGGACGCCTATATAAGTGCCCAGGACGCCCCCTAGCTGCTTTAGACCACGTTTAAGATAAACCCTAGTTCTTAGTTGTTCGCTCTGCAAAACTATTGAATTTCCTACACCATATTGCTTGATATTGTGTAGATCTGAAAAGTCTTGTGTAATCTGTTGTTCCATTGGGAATTAGACGGTTGCAACTTACCGCTTCATGGTCGGTGGCTACGTGCGCAAGTGTGTGGAGTTGCGAATATCTTGCAGGGTTGAGAGCTGTTGCATTGGCGACAGAGACCAATCGAGAGATCTCGTTGCGTCATACAAGTTATCATCCACTTCATCCAAGTTACCTCCGCTGCAATCACCCCGTGATCATCATCACCACCGTTGCTTACTGAGAAGATCGGGCCACCCCTTATCAGGAGAGCAAAAAAGGAAAAAGGAAATGGCATTTTGCAGAAAACGAAAGGAAACAGAAGAATCATAAAAGGAAACGGAAATGAAAACGAGGGAGCTGTTTCCGACGGAAACGAAAACGGCAAAGGAAATTCTGGATAAACAAATATGAAAAGTTTCCGCAAATGTAACCTAGAGAGGCCCATTTTCTTGGTAGGCCTACATTTACACATGAAACTAGGCCTGCAGGCCACCTACTAATTATAGACAGCCGCCTACAGTCCCGACGACTCATCTCTATTTGGGACGATTCCACAAGACCTAGTCCCAACTCCCAAGCGACCGCAGCGATCGCGGCTTCTTCCTACAAGACGAGCGATCAGGCGGCCAAGCGACTGCCCACGAACAGTCTTAGTGTCGACGCAAAAATATTTATGTGAACTTACGCTTGTCTAAGTGTTTAACTATGTCTGTTACTCCCTCCGTTACTAAAAGGATGTCTTAACTTTGTCAAATTTTGGATGTATCTAGATACTAAATTGGGTCTAGATACATCCAAATTTGGACAAAGTTGAGACACCCTTTTAGTGACGGAGGTAGTACTTTATGTTCAATTACCGCTTGTTGAAGTTGAGTGATATTCCTTGTCTTATTGCCTACTTCGTTATACCGGTATATAGACCAAAGTAATATGCCGCCATTTTATTGTGACAAATATTCATTTTCTTAACGTATCCGTCCCGTATCCACTCCATATTCATCTCCGGTGATTTTCGTTTCTATATTCGTTTCCAGGGTTTCCGATTTCGTTTTCGATTCTGTCAAGATAGGCGGAAACAAAAACGATAAGACATATTTCCATCCGTTTCCGTTCCGTTTTCAACCCTAACTGGGAGTGGAAGAACTGCCTCTTTGGATGGCTGGGAGCGTATAGCGGCCATTCTGAGGGGTGCACAATGATTCTTGAAGTTGTTGCTTCACATGACATATGGATTTGGCACTCATTCTTCGGAATGGCTAGCTCGCACAATGACATCAATGTGCTGCAGCGCTCTCCGGTGTTTGATAGGATAGCGTACGGTCAGTCCCCTGATGTGGATTTTGAGATCAATGGCCACTACTACAACAAGGGGTACTATCTTGCTGCTGGTATCTATCCACCTTGGACTACACTCGTGAAGACAATCCGAAAACCCAACTCAGAGCAGGAGGCAAGGTTTGCCAAAGAGCAAGATGCAGCCCGGAAAGATGTCGAGCGGGCGTTTGGCATCCTCCAAGCTTGTTGGGCTATCGTCAGACACCCTGCTAGAGCATGGAGTGTGCAAACTATGTGGGAGGTGATGACCGCTTGTGTAATCATGCATAACATGATTGTTGAGGTAGAACGGGATGATTCACTGTTTGATAATGAGTGGGATGGCCAGGGAGAGTTGGTTACTCCTCAAGGTGGTCCGGCATCATTCGAGGATATCCTCCATGTGCACCACGAAATTCAAGATCTAGCTGTACACAACCAGCTCCAGGCTGATTTTGTCGAGCACATGTCGCATCATGTTGGCAACAATGTTGCAAACAAAAATGAAGGAAATCCTGAAGCCTAGTGCATTTATATTGTTTTTACATTTTATTTGAATAATACTTTTTCATTGAATACATGGACAATAAACTTATGTAATAAATATTGAGCATTTAAACTTATTTATATTTTTTATGATTTTTTATAGTGAATTTAGAGGCAAATAGCAACTATATGGCGCCGCGACCCAAATCTGCCGAGTTGGGCGCAACGCGCGACCCAAACAGACACGCGGATGCGGGGCTCCATCCGCGTGTCCGCGCGGCCACCCAAACGGTCCAAACGGACGGTCCAGCGTGTCCGTTTCGATCGCCGCGTTGGAGAGCATCTCCAACGGGGCGACACATTTCAGACGTCAAAAAGTGATCGCGAGCGTCCGTTTGCTTCACCCTGCAGACATATTTTGTCCGCGCGTCCGTTTGCGTCTGGGTGTGCTTTCACCGGGACGTTGAAAACTTTGCAAAAAAAAAAAAAGCAACCTTGACCATAGCGTGGTTGTTATTTTGGTTCCAGCAAAGCCTGGACAAGGGATGGATCTTTTCTAAATTATTGAGATTATTAATTCTATACCCCTCCTTCGTTAACACTACTCACTTTTTTCCACTCGCTTATTTAGCTTTCGAAGTGAGCAACTATTCGGAAGCAAAAGTGAGGAAAATCTGAAAGCAAAAATTTAGACATATATGGAAAAGTGAGCAAAAAGTTATCAAATAGAAAAAAGTGAGCACAACTAAGAAGCCGGAGCACTTGTAAATTATTTTGATATCAAAACGACAACCATACTACGGTATAGTTGGTTAATGCATTTTGGTTTCTGCCGTGACCGTGCTTTGGTTGTTGTTATCGTATCAAAAGAATTTAGGAAACATCCATCCCTTGTCCATGCCAGATTTGCCGTGAACCGATACAAATCTGCAAAAACAAACCAAAATGACAAAAATACTACGGTATGGATGGTTATGCATTTTGGTTTCAACCGTGACCGTGCAATGGTTGTCGTTTTGGTATCAAAAGAATTGTCCATGCCGGATTGCCATGAACCGATGCAAATCTAAAAAAAAAAAAAAAAAAAAACCAAAATGACAACCATACTACCGCATCATATTGTGATGGAGTGGTAGCCCTCGTCCCAAAAAAATACACGAGTACTTTCTCGGCTAGAAACAGAAGAGCAAATCTGAACGGGGAAAAGCAAGATGCATAATCATGGCCTTGGCAAAGTATACCTAAGGGCATCTCCAACGGCGACGCAAACGAACGTTGTGCGACCGTTTGCGTCTGCGCAATCGGAAATGCGTCTGCACCATGCTTCAGCGAGGCGACGCATCGTGTCCGGGCGTCCGCAGCGACGCAAACGCGGCGCAATGTGCGGCACGTTTGCGTCTCCGCGGACGCTGCGCGGTCGCGCCTAGCGTCCGCTCGCTTTCCCCACGGGCTCGCCTGGCAGTGACTCTGGCTCGATCGGCCTTGAATTAAAGCACAACAAGTGTGCCGATGTCAACCGCCGAAGTGGCAACCGCGCCGATCAATCCGCCAACCGCCGGAATGGAGCGCCGAACCGCCGCGTAGGAGCAACCCCTGCGCCTGCTGTAATTCACGTTGAACCGCCTGCTTCTCTTCACTAGTAGAAAACCTCTCATCCATCTAAGCCATTGGTACCGGTTCCCTTACGAACCGGTACCAATGGGGTCATCTGCACCGGTTCAAGGCTCTGGCGGGCGAGGAGATTTGGTACCGGTTCGTGAGGAGCTTTCGTACCGGTTCGTGTTAGGAACCGGTACGAAAGGTCTTCGGCCAAAATTCAGACGTGTGGTGGGGCCCGGGCTGGACCTTTGGTACCGGTTCGTAACACGAACCGGTACCAAAGGGTACCCAGCTATATCAAATCGCCCAGATCCCTTCCCGAGCCCCATGGCTCTCATTTTTCTCTTCTTCCTCACACTCTAAATTTTTCTCCACCTCTCACACTCCAATAATCTTTATTTTTCTCCACCATTTTAACAAGATTAACGGCATACATCTATCCAAGGGTTAGCAATATCATCCTTCCTTCCGGCGTTCCTAATTTAGCTCAGTTCTTTGGTAGTTTTAACTCGTACTATTTTTGTAGTGCAAGCAAGGTGTTCGATGAAATGCCTAAGTTAGTGATTTTATTTTTTTATATGCAATTTGAGCTGAAATTATGGTATGTTTTGTAGGTTTTAATTAGTATCATCCCCGTCCTTACATTGTCGATCGCCGGCGTCGTCCCCTAACCGGCACGGTACCACCTCGGTGAGCCCCTCTTCTTTTATAAAAAACAATTAGTTTTATGTGATGAACTTGAATATTAATTAAGTTGGTCACTCATATATCCATGATGTTGTGATTTTAATGATTTTTGATATACATATAAAATGCAGATGAGTCGACAATGGATGTACGGTGACCGGTGCCATCCCGAGTTCATTACTGGCATGCATTATTTTCTCAACGTGGCTGAGGCAAACAGGCGGTCGAATGGTTTCATGTATTGTCCATGTAGTTTCTGTAAGAATATGAAGGATTACTCTACCTCGAAGACCCTTCACGTCCACCTGCTGGAGAATGGTTTCATGCCCAGCTATAATTGTTGGACCAAGCACGGAGAAAGAGGGGTTATATTGGAAGATAACGAAGAAGAAGAGGATAGTGACAACTATCCCTTATTCACTGAAGACGGTGGTAGTAGAATGGGGGAAGACGAAGCTGAAGAAGAGCCCATTTTCGATGAGCCGATTTTTGATGACCCGGATGAAGATTTGGGTCGGACCATTCTTGATGCGAAGATGAACTGCGGAAATGAAAAGGAGAGGTTGAAGTTGGAGAAAATGTTAGAGGATCACAACAAACTGTTGTACCCAAATTGCGAAAATGGTCAGAAAAAGCTAGGTACCACGCTGGAATTGCTGCAGTGGAAGGCAGAGAATGGTACTTCTGACAAGGGATTTGAAAAGTTGCTGAAAATAATAAAGAAGATGCTTCCAGGGGAGAAGGTGTTGCCCTCTAGCACGTACGAAGCAAAGAAGGTTGTCTGCCCTCTAGGATTAGAGGTGCAGAAGATACATGCATGCATCAATGACTGCATCCTCTACCGCGGGGAGTACGAGAATTTGAATGCATGCCCGGTATGTAGTGCATTGAGGTATAAGATCAGGCGAGATGACCCTGGCGATGTTGAGGGTGAGTCCACCCCCAGGAAGAGGGTTCCTGCGAAGGTGATGTGGTATGCTCCTATAATACCACGGTTGAAATGTTTGTTCCAGAACAAAGAGCATGCCAAGTTGTTGCGATGGCACAAAGAGGACCGTAAGAAAGATGTGATGCTGAGACACCCCGCTGACGGGTCGCAGTGGAGAAAAATCGACAGAGAGTTCAAGTCATTTTCAGATGACGCAAGGAACTTAAAATTTGGTCTAAGTACAGATGGCTTTAATCCTTTCGGGGAGCAGAGCTCCAGTCATAGCACCTGGCTAGTGACTCTATGTATCTATAACCTTCCTCCTTGGTTGTGCATGAAGCGGAAGTTCATTATGATGCCAGTGCTCATCCAGGGCCCGAAGCAACCCGGCAACGACATTGATGTGTACCTGAGGCCATTGGTTGAAGAACTTTTAGAGTTGTGGCGTGACGAAGGTGTTCCTGTGTGGGATGAGCACGAACAAAAGGAATTTAACCTACGAGCGTTGTTATTTGTAACCATCAATGATTGGCCTGCTCTTGGTAACATTTCAGGGCAGTCAAACAAGGGATACAATGCATGCACACACTGTTTAGGTGAGACTGATAGTAATTATTTGGGAAACAAGAATGTGTACAGGGCATCGTCGATTTCTTCCAAAACAACATCACGTAAGAAAGAGAGGAAAGCATTTCGGAGGTGAGGCAGATAACCGAACGAAGCCTACCCGCCCTAATGGGGAAGTTATATATGATATGGTCAAGGATTTAAAAGTGATCTTTGGAAAGGGTCCCGGCGGACAATCTGTTCCGCATGATGTTGACGGACACGTACCCATGTGGAAGAAGAAGTCGATATTTTGGGAGCTACCCTACTGGAAATTCTTAGAGGTTCACTCTGCAATCGACGTGATGCACGTGATGAAAAATCTTTGCGTGAACCTGCTAAACTTCTTGGGCGTGTATGGGAAGACAAAAGATACACCGGATGCACGGCAGGACCAGCAAAGTATCCACGAAGGAAACAACCTGAATCCAGAGAAGTATCAAGGTCCTGCCAGCTATGCTCTTACCAAAGAGGAGAAGGAGATCTTTTTTGAAGTCTGAGTAGCATCAAGGTCCCGTCTGGCTTCTCGTCGAATATAAAGGGAATAATAAACATGTCGGAGAAAAAGTTTCAAAACCTAAAGTCTCATGACTGCCACGTGATTATGACACAATTACTTCCGGTTGCATTGAGGGGGCTTCTGCCGGAAAATGTTCGAGTACCCATTGTGAAGCTATGTGCGTTCCTCAATGCAATTTCTCAGAAGGTGATCAATCCACTTACTCTACAAAATTTATAGAAGGATGTGGTCCAATGTCTAGTCAGCTTCGAGTTGGTGTTCCCACCATCCTTCTTCAATATTATGACACATCTCCTAGTTCACCTGGTCGAAGAGATTGGCGTTCTCGGTCCTGTATTTCTACACAACATGTTCCCCTTTGAGAGATTCATGGGAGTCTTAAAGAAGTATGTTCATAACCGTGCTAGGCCAGAAGGAAGCATCTCCAAAGGGCTATGGAACAGAGGAGGTCATTGAGTTTTGTGTTGACTTTATTCCTGACCTTAAGCCGATCGGTGTTCCTGAATCGCGCTATGAGGGGAGACTGCGTGGAAAAGGCACGCTAGGAAAGAAATCAGCAACGTGTATGGACGGACATTCTTTCACTCAAGCACACTACACGCTTCTACATAATTCCATCTTGGTGGCTCCGTTCAAAGAGGAACACAAGGAGATCTTACGCTCTAAATACCCGGAGCAACGTGAAGATTGGATTGATGGAGAACACATG
Source organism: Lolium perenne (assembly GCF_019359855.2). NCBI lineage: Eukaryota > Viridiplantae > Streptophyta > Magnoliopsida > Poales > Poaceae > Lolium > Lolium perenne. The sequence continues at coordinate 35,307,868 of NC_067250.2, forward strand.
AAGACTTTCGGCGGTTGGTTGCAAACACGTCTCATGAATGTCACCGATGACGAGCAGCTGTACTTGTTGGCCAAGCAACCATCTTCTACTATATCGACTTTTCAAGGGTACGAGATTAATGGGAACACAGTTTACACTTTCGCCCAAGACAAAAAGAGCACCAACCAAAACAGTGGTGTCCGCTTTGATGCAGAAGATGGCAATGGGAACAAGGTCACATATTATGGGTACATAGAGGAGATATGGGAACTTGACTATGGACCTAATTTCAAGGTCCCTTTGTTCCGGTGTAAATGGTTCAACCTGAAAGACGGGCATGGTAGACCCGCAGTACGGAATGACTACAGTGGATTTCAAGAATCTAGGGTACGACACCGAACCATTCGTCCTAGCCAGTGAAGTGGCTCAGGTTTTTTATGTGAAGGATATGTCTAGCAAACCGAAAAAAAGAAAATAAAGGCAAGAGGACACATCATACGATGAGCCAAAGCGGCACATAGTTCTTTCATGAAAAAGAAACATCGTGGGAGTAGAGGACAAGACAGACATGTCAGAAGATTATAATAAGTTTGACGATATTCCACCCTTCAAGGTAAAAATTGACCCAAGCATCATCTTAAACAATGAAGATTGTCCATGGTTGCGTCGCAGTAAGAAGAAAGGGAAACGGGCGAAGAAAACTCAGAAGACTAGGTAGCTACATATAGGGATCATAACTTGTGTATCTCAATATGGAAATCACTTTTGTGTAATGATGTTACTGTATGTAAGATATTAACAATGGAGATGGTTGGCTTATTTTACTAGTTAAGTCACGGGCTTGCAGGGAAATTTTTCCGAGGCAGAACTTCCGAATATGCCATATATAGGGCATGTGCACCAAGGGCATATTCGAGAAGTTCCGCCACAGGAGATTTCCCAACCCTTTCCGCAACATTGTTAGAGGAGATGGAGTCTTCCACGGGCTTGCAGGAAAAAAATTCCGAGGCGGAACTTCCGAAGATGCCATATGGCGTGTGCACCAAGGGCATCTTCGACAAGTTCCGCCACGGGAGATTTCCCAACCCTTTCCCCAACATTGTTAGAGGAGATGGAGTCTTCCACGGGCTTGCAGGGAAATTTTTCCGAGGCGGAACTTCCGAAGATGCCATAGGGCGTGTGCACCAAGGGCATCTTCGACAAGTTCCGCCACGGGAGATTTCCCAACCCTTTCCTCCATCCATGGTGATGAAACTCTCCATCCATGTTGGCTTGTTGAGCTGCTTCCCATGGTGTATCGATGCTCCTTTTATAGGCAGAGCGTCCTTATCCTGCCGACAGTTTAGTACCGGTTGCAGACACGAACCGGTACTAAAGGTTACCCACGCGTCCTTATCCCACCGACAGGGTGTCGTGCGCTACATACTTTATCTCATCGAGCAGGGCGTCCTTATCCTGCCGACAGCTTTAGTACCGGTTGCACCCACCAACCGGTACTAAAGGTTACCCACGCGTCCTTATCCCACCGACAGGGCGTCGTGCGCTACATACTTTATCTCATCGAGCAGGGCGTCCTTATCCTACCGACAGCTTTAGTACCGGTTGCACCCACCAACCGGTACTAAAGGTTACCCACGCGTCCTTATCCCACCGACAGGGCGTCGTGCGCTACATACTTTATCTCATCGAGCAGGGCGTCCTTATCCTGCCGACAGCTTTAGTACCGGTTGCAGAAACGAACCGGTACTAAAGGTTACCCACGCATCCTTATCCCACCGACAGTTTTGTTACATGACAGAAAAACCACCTTTAGTACCGGTTGCACCCACCAGCCGGTACTAAAGGTTTCCCGCCTATTTTCTTCCCACGCTTTCCACCGGTTCCCGCCTCTGTCTTCCCGCCATTTTTTCACTATATATATGTAGGCTTGGCCTCCATTTACATATCACATCTAGACTCATATCTGCAAAACTCATCATTCTCTCCCATGGCTTCCATCGTATCTCTAACCCCCCGGGAGGCGGAGGCGCTTTGCGCCTCGAACTACCCCTGCCCGCCGGGCTACCGCGTCCCGACCGGCTGGTTCCTAAGCGTCGGAGGCGTACCGGTCCCTCCAGTCCCTCTAGGTGTGGCGCGCGAGATGGCCATCACGAACCACTACTACTTCGAGCTCACGCCAGAGCAGCGGAGGAATCCCCAGTGGCATCCCGACTACAGCCCGACTTGGGAAAGCTTCTTCATCAATCGGCGTGAGAGGGCGCTTGCCAGGCACGAGGAAGGCGGCCCGCCTCCTTTGAACTTCAACGAGGCCGGCCGTCGGCTGTGGTGGCGTGGCCGAACTCTCCAGGGCATCATGGCCTACCGTGGCCCCCGCCTGCGCTACCCTCAGTCCCAGCCCACGCGTGCTCACCCGCCGACGTTCGAGTACCGTGACCCCGATGCCAGCGACGATGATGACGACGACTATGACGACTACAGTGGCGACTACTACAGGGCTAGGCACGAGTATGACTGAATGACTCCAACAGTAGAATCTGGCTGTATCTTTAATTTTCAGTTAAGCTATGTACTTTTAATTCGAGTTCAATCGTAATAAAAATTTATTCCGGCCCTTTCTTTCCCGCCTTTTTTCTCCCACGCGCGGCGTCGTGGCGGGAAATTTTCCCACGCGAAAATGAACATAAAGGAAAAAGAAAAAGAAACAGAAAAGAAAAAGAAAAAGAAACAGAAAATAAGAAATAGAAATAGAAAATAAGAAATAGAAAAAGAAATAGAAAATAAGAAATAGAAAAGAAAAGAAAAGAAAAAGAAACAGAAAAGAAAAAAAAAAGAAAAGAAAAAGAAAAAGAAACAGTAAATAAGAAATAGAAAACGAAATAGAAAAATGAACATAAAGGAAAAAAGAAAAGAAAAGAAAAAGAAACAGTAAATAAGAAATAGAAAATAAAAAATAGAAAAAGAAAAGAAACAGAAAAGAAAAAGAAAAGAAAAAGAAACAGAAAAGAAAACAGCAAAAGAAAAGAAAACAGCAAAAGAAAAAGAAAACAAAAAAATACATTTGGTACCGGTTGGTATCACCAACCGGTACGAAAGGCCTTTCGTACCGGTTGGTGGTACCAACCGGTACCAAAGGGTCTTCACCCTAGTTATGACTTAGGCGCGGGGCAATTTCCCCCAAATCCTTCTCCGCGCGCGCGCCACGCAGAGACCACGCCGCGCCGTCGCAGCCTCGCAGAGACCACGCCGTCGCAGCCTCGCCGTCGCAGCCTCGCCGTCGGCCGCCGCCCGCTCCCCGGCGCCGCAGGCAAGTCCTCGGCCCGGCCCTTCTTTCCCTCCCCGCTCATGCGCACGCCTCGCCGCGACCTCACCGACGCCGCCTCTCGACGTCCTCGCCGACGCCGCCCCTCCGACGCCGCCCCGCAGACGCCGCCCGCGACGCCGCCCCGCCGACGCTGATCCGCAGACGCCCAGACGCCGTCGCCACGCTCGCGCCAACGCTGCTGCATGCCCACGCCCTTAGGGTGTTCGATGAAATGCGTAGGCCGACGCCGCCCCGCCGACGCTGCTCCGCAGACGCCCAGACGCCGTCGCCACGCTCGCGCCAACGCTGCTGCGCATGCCCACGCCCTTAGGGTGCGCGATGTTTGGGCTTAGGCTTCGACGCCATTGCCGGTGCATAACCTGGCCGGGTCAATCTTGGCGTCGCGTGCGTACGTGGAAAGTCACGGTCGAGGCCTCAGCAGCAGGCGTGCCGCGTGCGGGAGCGCAACACACACCATATAGTGCAAACTTCTATTGCTGTGAGAGCACAATAGTTGCAATATGTAACCATCGAAACTTGGAACCATAGGCTAGTATAAACAGTACATACCTTAAAATGTTCACACCATGGTTGATTTCATCATCGCAATAACATGTGGCTATCTTTGGCTTGGTTGTATACAGCTTTAACAATTGTGAGCTCCGGTCGGTGGTGTTGGTGGACAGAAGGTCATTTCTTGTTTTCTTCAATCTTCAGTAATCACATCGCCATTCAGGTTTTTCTTTTTTACACACCTAATCACTGTCAACTCTTCTATACCTAGATGTTATGCACCGGCAAGTTACTCTTACTTCTCATTTGAATTATAACCTGGATAAAGACGTTGATATGGTAGGTAAAACAAGGCATTTCGTGTCAATATAGCTCTGCTTTTTTATGTTGGATATATCTAATTCTCTTCATCGTATAATGTGAAGACTAAAAATGTTTGCTACTACCTCTTGCTTCACTGAAAAAAGGTGTTTCTCACTGTTAGGGTCGAGAAAAAGAGAGAAGAGCGAGAGGAGGAGCGCCGAGTGTTAGGGTTAGGGTCCGTAGTGGTGCCGAGTACGTGGCGGTGCCACTGCGACATAGAGAGAAGAGTGCGCCGAGTGTTAGGGTTAGGGTCGAGAAAAAGAGAGAAGAGCGAGACGAGTAGCGCCGAGTGTTAGGGTTAGGGTTATTGTTTTCTTCATTTGAATTGTTTTCTAATTGCTTTCTTAATTTTGCAGTGACATTGAGGTATGGAGGACGGCACCTTCGTCCGAGATGAGGAGGGGGAAGAAGCGGTGCAGAAATTGATCTATGAGAGTGCCCGTGGTCCGGAACCCGACGATGGAGATGACAACGAGTTCCAAGACTTTCTGAATGATTTCGGCGAGGGACTTGAGTCTGAACAAATTAGAAGAGACAACGAAGTGTCCATCACAAACTCCGGCGAGGTGTATATCTATGTATCAATTAGTCTATATGTTCATCCCTAGATGCATTCATTTATTTGTATTGCGCTTATTAACGAATAATTTTTTCTTTTAGCCTTCTGGATCATCGAGCAAGTCTGTTAGATCAAAACGAGGCCCGACGCGGGTGCTAAAGGGCGAGGGCAGGTTAGCCCTCACGGCATTCAAGGATAATGGTGAACCAGTGCAGCCCAAGGAGTTTTGCCGCAAATTTACAAGTCAATCCGGAGTTATTGTTAGGGACCATGTACCGATCAGCATTCAAGAGTGGCATAAGCCGAAGAACCCGGAGAGTGGTGCTAGTTATGTCAACGACACGATGAAAAAATTTCTTTGGGACACGCTACTGACAAAGTTCAGCCTACCGGAAGACATGACGGAAGGCCAGAAGAATAAAGTCAAGGAATGGACATTGAAGAAGATGGCCATACAATTCCAGACCTTCAAGAAAAATTTATGGGACAAATATAAGAATGAAGATCCAGTATCGATGATAATCTAGTGAAGATAAAAGATTCACTGGGCCGCATTTAAGGATTATAAGAAATCGTCTACTTTTGTGTCCCGATCGAAGAAAAATACCGAAAATGCTGCAAAGAAGAAACTTCCGCATCATTTGGGGTCAGGTGGCTACAAGAGTGCCATTCCGAAGTGGACAGCGTTTGAGAATAAAGCGATTGATCATGGAATCACTCCTGAGACATGGGACCGGCCCGAACGGTCCAAGTTACGGTTGTTCGCTCATGGGGCAGGGTTGGACCCAAAGACAGGGGCTGATCGTTGCGAAGGGAAAATGGAAGGAAAAAATTGAGGCAATTGTACCGAAGCTTGTAGATGCAATTGAAAAGGTCGAAAGGGAGAGTACATTCCCGATCGAGAGAATGACGAGCTGACACTCGCTACGGGAACCTGAACATGTTGGACGGGTACGAGCTCGCCCAGGTCTCACCATGAAGGAAGCGTGGCCGGACAGCGCCGACACTTATAGAAGCCGTTCGCGAAAGAAGAAGAAGGACGCCGACATTGTAACGGAATTGTTAACTAGGGTGGAGGCTCTTGAGAGAAATCGAGAGGGCACCTGATCAGCCGCTGTTTCTACAGGATCCACAAGCCGATGCTGCCCCATCTCAGCGAAGAAGCAGTGTCGGTTCCTCGCATCTTGACGGATGTGGAGGAAGCTACCCCGTGGATTATGTCACGGAGAAGACATATTGCGAGCTACATATGTTAATCAGGACCGCGTCTGTTAAGGTGGCGGTCGGCTATGTGTACCCAAGTGAAGATGGAGCAATGCACCATCATATGCCCATTCCACCTGGCTGTGTTCGTGTCGGGGTGGATGAAGTTGTTTCGGGTTTTGAAAAAGTGGAGCTTGATATTCCTAGAGGTGAAGATGAGAGGACACTGGCCGATGTCAAGCACGGTTTCGCCCTATGGCCGAAGAAGTACGTCGTCTTTTTGCAAAGGCCACCGACTCCTACACATGAGCAGCAAATGCCATCGACTCCTCCTGGTGGCAGTCCTGGTGAGCAGCCAAGTCCACACCTACCTGAGAGGGACCCCAGCGTGAGTCCACCATCTCGAGATCCTCCGCGACGTAAGACAGCTTCCGTTAAGCGGAACGGTACGCCGCCTAGGAAGAAAGCTAGAAAGGAGAAACAACTGCCACCTACTGAGAAGTTACCTTGGGAAAAAACTCCAGAGGAAAACGCGGAGGCCGTTAAGGCCGAGTTGAAGAAATGGTTTGCACCGAAAGTGCCAGAGATACCTTTCGAGAAGACACTAGATCCGGTGAAAGTTGTGCGTACCGTTGACAATCTATATGACCCTGTACCATCGCCACCATCTGACTATGCGCGTTCTATTGAAAGGTCGTATGACAAGATGATCGAGGCGACAAAACCCGTTCAATCGGGTATCAGGGAGATAAAAGGGATACACAGTGTCTACCAGCTCGGACAACAACCCGTTCAATCGGTCGCCCCTCTCAAGGTGTTTGACGGGAAGACCGTTCAAAGTTCTCGACAAGACGCAACTGATTACGCCTTCGCTGAACGAGCATATCAGTTTGTTCAAGGGAAAGATTTGGTCGAGAATCTCAGGAAGGTACCAACATGTATGCGTAACTTGCATTCGTGGTACCTTAAGGCCTCAAAGGAAGGGATCGAGACTATCATGGTGCGAGTTAGGGAAGAGCACTACTTCCAGGAGTACTGTGTGAACGTTGACTTCGCCGAACTCTTTCAGTTATACAATCTCCGGGCCCTCGACAAATCAATCATCAGTTGCTATTGTCTGTAAGTGATTTATTTATTTAATTTGAGAAGTCGTTCATTGTCTGCAGATTATAATCTTTTGTGCACTATATTATTCAGATCGAAGATGCTCGAATGCAAAAGGGACGATATCACAGACATTGGGTTCATTGACCCGCACACAATGCATGTTAAAACCATAGAGAATCCCCTCTATAACAAGGATACACCGCAGACTTTGCTAAGGTTTTTGAAGCGACAACGTGACAAAAAGCTAATACTTTGGCCTTACAACTTCGAGTGAGTCTTATTGTCTTATAACACATTATATTTTGCTCACCGTATGTCAAAATTTTAACTAATGCCTTATATATATGACACTACATATTGAAACGTGCGTAGGTTTCACTTTATTCTTCTCGTCATCAATTTGGAAATTGGAGAAGTTGAAGTCTTGGACTCACTAAGCAAAAAATCGGAACTATACGTGTCTTGTTTTTTAATGCTCAGAAGGTAATTTTAATTCTTATCGGTTTGTTTCGTTAATTTCCTGCTTTGAACTAATTGATGACTCTTTTATGCATTTTCTTTTGTCGAGCAGCGTATGGCAAACTTTCATCAAGGAAGATACGTCCCGTGAATGGACACCGAAGCTGCGATGGCGTGCGAAAGTAAGTAGTACTACCTAGGTCCACACACCTTTTAATTATCATACTTGACTATTGTTTGATTGAATTATATTCTTGTAAAGAAATGCCCGCAACAACCTCCGGGGACCGATCTCTGTGGATTCTTCATTTGCGAGTGCATCCGCAGAATTGTCAGCGAGAGAACGAATAATGAAAGAAATAAAGAGGTACAAAAACAATCTTCACAAATTTGTTTTGTTATCATAAGTTGTGCTGAGTTTCAGTAATAGTTGTTTCATGTATTCATTTGTATCTTATTCTTTTATAGTTGGCAAGAAAGCGGAACAAGCTCTCAATCGATGACCGCTTCATAGCAATAGGCGAGGAATTGGCGGGATTTTTCCTTCGGGACGTCATACCACCACTCGCAGAGTACCACTATGAATGAAGATGTACATGTTACATATATAGTTGACTCGAAGAGTACCACTATGCTACATGTAATAGACATATATAGAGTACGCCTCGGAGAGTACCACTATGCATGAAGATCGATCTTCATGCATAGTGCTACTTAATTTGCGATCTTATGCAATAACATGTGTGTTATATTATATGCACCAACTTGTTATGCATCATCTTGATCTTCATGTACTACCTAAACCCAAACGCGTTTCTGGTGCATCAACGCGATATGAAACAAACCGATATCCCTAAACCCCTCCAAAAACCCTAAAAAACCAATTCTCTGCCGCGGCAGAGATTTGGGAAAATTCCCTGCCGCGGGTGGGAACCTTTGGTACCGGTTCGTATTACCAACCGGTACCAAAGCTCCTTGGCCCTGAGCTCTCCGGGGGGCCCACGTGGAGGGCCTTTTATACCGGTTCGTAAGCAACCGGTACGAAAGGGGGGGGGCTTTAGTGCCGGATAATTAATACCGGTTGCTCAACCGGTACTAAAGCCCCTCTGGAACCGGTACTGATGAGAGATTTTCTACTAGTGCTTCTTCTTTCTCTTCCTCTTCCTCTTCCTCTTTCTCGTCCTCGTCCTCTTCCTCTTCCTCGTCCTCTTCCTCTTCCTCGTCCTCTTCCTCTTCCTCGTCCTCTTCCTCGTCCTCGTCCTCTTCCTCTTCCTCGTCCTCTTCCTCGGTGCCAAATGTGTTTTGTTACCAATTTGGGCATCATAATGCATGTATTGATACAAGGTTCGTGTGGGTACATTGTAGTTGATATTTTGTGCAATAATTTTAGTTAATTACTTATTGTCGTTAAAATCAGAATTTATGTCTTTTGTGTTGCAATATTTCTAAATATTTTCTAATTTGTTTCATATATTTAAGAAGGTTTAATGACTGTCCATATAGGAAGGGCCCGCCTGTACCACGTGCCCGAACCATGTGGCGCCACCTCCAGCTCATCAAATAGTTTCACCACCCGAAGACGGATCGGTGATCCGACATTCAGAGCCAGCACAACTCCGGAAGCGAAACCTCATATCTCATTTGCTTAATTTTAATGGAAAAAAAGGGTAACGTTGGTTCCGGGTTATTGAAATAATGTTGCAGTGAATTGCGTTAACAAAACGATGGGATAGGCGCGGCGATAGTCAGCAGGGTGGCCGGCCGAGACGCCAAATAAGATGCCTGTTTCTGTGTCCGTTTTGGCTGCCTCTTTGTGTGTCTTGTTTTTGTGCCATGCGTGAAGACCAGCATTCCAAGACGTACGACATGCGCGCCCTTTCCTCAACAGGGATTGCTACCGCATGTTGAAGAACTACATTCGAAAAGCATAGGATGACGACAGACCTTGCTTAACTACACTGCTGACGGGGCGTGTGCATGCAAGTATATTCCGTCAACAGGTCGTTGCTGACGGTGGTCCCATAATACTACTCTACTCTGCTTCTTCTCCTGAGTCAGGGGCCTCCTTCCCGTTATTATTCTATTTTCCCGTGATTATTTGCATTGCAGCAGCACTAATGGGAGTATTATAATGACAGGATTAGTGCTGCGGCTGGATTAGTCCCACGGCATCATATTGGGGGGAATGAAGTGAGCCCTCGTCCCAAAAAAGACACGAGTACTTTTCCGGCCAGAAACAGAAGAGCAAATCTGAACGGGGAAAAGCAAGATGCATAATCATGGACTTGGCTAAGTATACCTAATAGCTAGGAGAAACAGCAGATTACATAACCATGGCCTCATCATTTACAACAAGCCGAGTTGGAAAATGGCCTGTCGAGGAACTCATCGGCCGTTGACGTCGCCGACGTGGCACCCTGCTGGTCCACATGTCGCCGGAGCTGAACCTGTTGAAGCACAGTAGCGGAATATGACTGCTGCGCGCCTGCGCCGCCGGGCGCCGGCCATTTTCCATGGCCCAGAGTACAAAATCCGGACATGCTAATTTTTTTGGATACCTCTACAGAAGTAGTAGTACTCCACTACTCCCTACACAGTAGTAGTCTTACTTTAGTTGGTTAATATACTCGTGATTCAGCAAAGCGTGTTCCAGCCGAACCCCGGTCCAATCCCTCGCATGCCGGTACCGGCGCCGAGGAAGACGAATGCGGCGAGCAGCGCGCCGAACACTAGGAGCCACGCGGAGACGAGGGTGAAGAGCCGTCCTAGATACTCGGAGGACGTGGTGGCCGGGCGGCTGGAGGGGAGGAGGACGCCGGCGCAGCGCTCGACAATGTGGCCGGCGACGCAGGCCAACACAAGGACGGCGACGAGGTGGACGGCCGCCTCCTCGACGGCAGGGCTGCGCGGGAAGGGCCCGGCCAGGAAGCAGAGGAGCCGTGCCAGGATCTCGGCGCCGCGGCCGTCGGCCACATCCGTGTGGGGCGGCATCGACGTGGGGGACACGGAGCTAGCTGTCCTTGGAGCTGCAGCAAGGGGCGGTGGACTGGTGGTGGTGATGGAAGAAGGGAGGAGGCGTAGTAGTACTAGCGGCGGAAACCAGCCAGGCAAGCGCAAGAAGAGAAGGAAGGGGGGGTTGGCTTGGTTTTGTAGGGAATCGGCGGTGCCAATCGAGGCGCCCAGACAGAAAAAGTTTTTGCATTTCCCCGCCATCCGAGAGGGGAGTAGAGGTGCTTCCCTTGCCAAGCGATATAGCGCGTTTTTCCCGAGGCTGTCTTTCAAGGCGTCGGAGCGCGGGCCGGCAAACAAGAGGCGAAAGCGTTCTAAAGTTGGATTTATCGTTTCTCTCTCTTCCTTTGCATTCCCCCAAAACAAAACAGGTCAACAAAAATGGTGAGAGCAAACTTCTGCATACGTAATGGAAATAAAAATTGCTACGCGTCAACAACCATCCTGCCCACGAGCTGCACTAGCGCCACCTCCTCAACATCGGGCTGTCGCAGCCATCACTGATTGCACCTCTAGCTCAAAGCCAGAAGCGGTGTACGGGTTACCAGGCAGGAGGGCCGCCCGGGGCGTAGGCTCGATGTCGATCGATGGGGTGAGAAATGCTGCACTCTAGTGTAGCAGTCTGTACAAGCATTGCTTGTCAAGGCAAAGGCAGCGCGCGCGGGGTTGCCTTGACTTGATTTGAGTTGAGGGGATAATAGACAAACAAGAGATGCAAAAGGTCAAGTAAGCACTTGGTACGGCGCGTTTTCTAGAGGCTCCGACCCGTGGGTACACCTGGGAAAAGTTCGGGCTGGGCCGGGCTTTAAAAAGCCCGCGGGTAAATGTCAGGCCCGAGCCCGGCCCAGCCCGACCGTCGGGCCTGCAATTTATGCCCAAACCTGGCCCGAACGAGCAAAAAACCTGGCCCGGCCCGACCAGGCTAAAATGAGAAAAAATGAAGGCCCGAACCTGGCCCGGCCCGAAGTTCGAGCTCAAATTTTAGGCCCGAACCCGGCCCGAAGTGAAGGCCCGACCCGGGATTTTCGCCCCAATTTTTAGGCCCGAACATGCATTTTTTTTGGAAATTGGGAAAAATATTGCCCCAGCTTCTGCGATGCACACGACTTTTTTATTAGATTATTCACAAACAACCTCGAAGCCACCTCACTAGACCTACAGTGGGATGAAGGGGATGATAATACACCAACTCACATCATCTAAAAACCAAATGTCTTCCCAAACCGCCCAATAGCAGGTGAGAAGCACATACAGTCAAGCAGACTCTCCGCGCACGCCAACGCACACGCCACAGAACTACCACCGTCTTCCTCGACTCCATCTTCAAGAGAGATCATCGCATTAACCTTGCAAGACCTACCGTCGATGCCACCATGACGCCAGACGGCTCCACCATCCTGCACGCATACATCATCCTGCATTCGTCGTCGATACCCTGCAACACCCACACTCAACGCCAACAATGTGGTAGATGAATACCACTCCACCAACATCCGCCATCATCCAACAGCTACTCAAAAAACGATGCCCCAAGAGGTAGAACGACGCAGGACGCGCCGCCATCGTCCGATCCGGGAGACTCAAATCTAGGGTTTCCCCCGGAGCAGCACGAGTGTGTAGATGCAGGTTGCGACAACGATGCCTCCAAGAAGGCTGCGACGTGTAGCGCCGCCATCGCCCGCCAAGACCGGAGCCGGAGCACGGTTTTCACCGGCAGCCGCGCATCCCCACCTCACCGAGCGTAGTGCCGAGGCAAGCAAGATGGCGCCTCCTTTAGCCACCACCGCCGTCCCTTAGTTTCCGTATCCGCAGAGGACACCGTCGCACCGCCACCGGCAGATCTAGGCCCGGCAGCCTAGATCGAACCCGCAGTGAGCCGCCGTCGAGCCACCCTTCCTCGCAGAAGTCGGCTGAGCAGCCACCACCGCCCTTGCCGCCACCCGAAGACGTGCAACCACCACCGTCGTCCATCACGTCACCGCGGAAGGACACGCCCGCGCCGGCACGCCATGGCCCCCGACGGACGGGCCACGCCCTGACCCGGAGGAGATAACCCACGCCCCTCCACCCGAGCCCGAGGACGAGAGGACCTCGCCGCCGACACCGATCGGGCTTTGCTCGGTCGCACACTCAAGCATCGCGTGAGGGAGGAGGGGGGCCTGGCGGCGGCGCGATCTAGGGTTCCCCCTGGTCGCCACGCGGGGGCGACGCAGGAGGAGGGTACAGAAGTGCCCCTTCCAAGGCGTTGGTCAAGTGATTGGAATAGCAAACTACAATCTTGCCTTCGGATGAGTATTCTCTGTTGGAGGCTCACTTCTTCATGTAAATGTAACATTAAACGTGCTTATCATGCTTGCTTAAAGAGAATGCAGGAACTAGGTGAACCAAAGCCAAGGCAAGTAAGTACAGAAACAATTCTCCTTCTCAAATAAATTTGGAAGTGTAAGCACATTGCCCCAAGAGTGCAAGCGTTCGGATGGAGGTTTCTTAGGAAAGCTATATCTATTGGAGCAAGAGCAGGTAAGTATTCCAAACACATTAGCTTCCTATTTTCTAGATGTGGGCTTGAAGAGAATGATATTCATCTTTTCTTCACTTGCCCTTTTGCAAGAGCTGCATGGTTCTCTTCACCTTGGTTCATTAGATCCAACATCATAGTTGATAATGCTAATTCGTTATCTCAAATCCTGCTAAATTTGTTAAACATGAATCACCTTCATGCATGCTTGCCAAATATTCCTTTCATGTGGTCTCTTTGGAAGTCTCAGAATGATAACTTATTTGGTAGGAAACCTGGAGCGACTCATCATATTAATCAAATGGCTAAAGCTATGCTCAATAACCTGGAACTATCCAATGCCTCTCAGGTTAAAATTTTGCAGGACAATGATACATGGAGAACTCAATACAGGCAACAGTATAGTGGGCAAGAATTAAATGAAGAACACAGGCGAACTGATAACACACTTCCTAAGCAGAGTACCACGTTGAAAACAGATCTCCTCATCGTTGGGTCCAAGATATTTTCTGATGCAGCATGTAAGACTAAAAAGTCTCCAGGAAGGTGGCACCTCAACAGGTATTGGAATATACTGTCAGATTTTAGAGCATAACTTTAAGGCATGTGTTCTTATTCAAGCTTCTATGACGCTTACTCCTTCAGTTATCCAAGCAGAAGCTGAGGCTTTTCTCCTTGCTGCAAAGATCGCTAAGGAATTACATCTTCAACAACTTCAGTTATCCAAGTAGTAGTTCTATCCTAACAAAGGCAGCCACAGCCCCTGCGATCACGTGCCCCCAAGTCCCTTGGGAGATAAGAAGACATACTGCTCTATTCAACAATGCTTCAGTGTATCACATCAAAGGAGACTTGAATGGTGTAGCCCACACTAGTAGGGAAATGCCTTTCCGTGGCATACTATTCTGTGGTGCATCAGTTTTGTATGCGTCATAAAAATTATTTATGTGGCGCACCAGAACAGGTGTGCCACATAAATAGTATATTTTTGTGGCGCAGCACACTCAACGTCATAGAAATACGGTGGACCCCACTCGGCCAGGTCCAATAATTGGTTTCGCTATTTCTACGGCGCACTGGTTTGGTGCATCAGAGAAATAAGATATTTTATGGCACACCAGGTCCAGTGCGCCACAAAAATAAGGCATTATGTGGCGTAGTGGGTTTGGTGCGCTACAGAAATAAAACATTATGTGGCGTACTGGACCTGGTGCGCCATACAATTAGCGTACCGGATGTACATATTAGTGCCCCCACCTACCACACTAGCTAGCCTTCCTCCTCCTCCATCCAGCTCGGCTCCCCCTTCTCCGCCATCCTATTTTGACCATATTTTTCACTTATTTTGGTACTTATTGCATTTACTTTGGTTGATACATAATTGTTGGTGAGGGGAATCATCTCCATACTCTATCCTCCTCTCCCACATCTCTTTTTGTCTGACACCACACTTTCATCGATCGTAGTCTCGTCTCGGTATCGAATCTACTAGGTGAGTAGTTGGAGGGGACATGCATATATGCCTGTCTTGTGTGGCCGTCGGTGTGTATAGATGCTTGTTGCGGGTGAAGCGCTTGTCCCACGCGGGTGGTGTACATGTGCGCGGGATGGCAAGACGATCTTATACAGAAAGCACGTGTGTGGTGCCATGAATATTTGCATGTAAAGTTGTTGCTTGTCTCGGAGACCAGGGCGAGCGAGATGACAAAGGACCACATGTCAGTGGAGAAGATCATCGTGAAGAAGAAGATGTTGAAAGGAGAAGATCATCATGAAAGGGATGCTGGCGGAGAAGATCATTATGACAAAGGCGCGACCCCGCTAATTTCGGCCTTGCGGGACTCTCATAGATCGATGCTATATATCTTTTAGGTTTTTTTTTTTGCTTTAATTTATGTGAACATGTATGCATGTGAACCCTCTAATTCTTTATATTGCATTATATACTAATATGCCTTGTATCCATAGAGATGACGTACTAAGTGGTGTTCGAGGGGCGGGTTCCAGGAGTCTACGAGGAGCAGGAGCAGTGTAAGAAACAGGTGCACAAGTTCAGCGGTAACTGCTAAAAAGGATACGTGACTAGACATGAGGCAGTTGCCAAGTGGAGGAACCACCAGTCGAACAAGAACAAAATGAAGACCTTCGTTGTGCTCTCGCTCTTGCTCACCATTGTCGCGGCGGTACTCTATTTCATCCTCATGTAGGTGACGGCCGGTGCCACTTCATTTGTATCTCGAGATGATGAACTTTGTATGAATTAACACTTCTACGTAAAATTTGACACTTGACACTATATGTGTATCTCAATCGGGCTCTAAGTAATGTGATGACATAGTAATGTATATGTTTCGCAAAGGATACATGTTTATATTTGTAATAACCCAGAACATAGGATCAACGAAGGGTAGATTTAGAAATGGGATGTGCATTTCATCGCAAAACGGGGGAAATTTTCGCGCCTTATTGCAACTAAACCTAAGAGGGATCGAAATTCTATCTCAAATTGCTATTAGGGTTTAGCAAGTCGAGGTGTGAATTTTGACATGACTTCTTTTGTATCTTGTTGATTTTGGATTTCAATTTCATTTGACAAGTAATATATAATTACAAACTTAAGAATACTCAATGAAGAAAAGTAAATATGGAAATTGAATTCATAATTTAAAAACAACTCATTAATTCAAATGACTATGGAATTTCAAATTGAAATTTAAATACAACACATAAGCTCATAGAGAAACATTGAGCTTTATTGATATATAAACACACATACATGGTATTTACAATATTCTTATTACAAGAATTTAATGAATAATAAACAGAAATAAAAAGAAGAGTACAACATTTGATCCTAAACTAATATCCTAGACTTAGGACTTCTAAGAAATTCTTCCATGGCCATATTCATCTTCAAAACCTGAAAAATAAAGCAACAATACTAGCTAGAGGGTTAGTGAATCACATATATCTAGTTTGGACAGTAACCAAGTGTCATTGACACTTGTGTCTGCCCAAAGACCTGGACAGTACAAGGATAAGAGCAGCAGCAGACCAAAACTGAGCACACCAGGGCTCAAGTTTCACCACAACACATGTAGATGCTGTGCAGCAACATCACAACACACATAGATGAGTCACTAGACAGGCCAGGGTAAGGTGTCAAGGCCAGAGGAGAACCACATCAGTTATAAATAGGATAGAAACCCTAGAAAGGATGCACAGTCGACCAGAGTATCATTCAGCAAGCAACAACCAAGAACATCCAGTGTTCTTCACAGTTCTTGCTCAAGAACATCATAAACCACCACAGAACCAACCAATCACCAGAAATCATGGTGACTTAAGGAGGAGACCATCCGGAAGTCTGCATCAACAAAACATTTCTTTCTATGAGCTGGAATAAGGTATACCTAGTTCCTGGAGTGGATCCAGTGGATCCAATCCATTATTCATGCATGACACATGTCATGGGCTTGAGCAGATGCTCAAGGGGTCATCATCACTTGGTTTTCACCAAAGATCACTGGCAGAACAGGAACCCACTAAAACTAAAATCATCCATATATAGATCTTGTGCACATAAGCTAGAGTACGTGCACTGATAGCACCAGTAGATAGATTACTAGGAATAGTAGCTACCAAGAAATATCCAGTGAGATCCTAAGCAAGTAACCATCAGGAAAACCCAGATTTCTTCACAGGCAAGCATATTGGCATTCATAGTAATTATGATCCCCAAATATGCAAGCAAAGATGAGTAGCCAATAGATCTAGTCAATTGTATGATGCAACCAGATGCAGTAGACAAGTACTGAGGTAAAAAAATCATCAAATCATGCAAGCAAAGCCACACAGGCAGTTGACATCATCACCACACAGGTTCAGTCAATAATTTGTATTCCAAGATGCTCTTGGAATTCATTTAAGGCAACATCTTAAGCATTGAATCATAACCAGATATGTGATGGCGTGTAACTCACACGTTCGTTGGGAACCCCAAGAGGAAGGTATGATGCGCACAGCAGCAAGTTTTCCCTCAGAAAGAAACCAAGGTTTATCGAACCATGAGGAGCCAAGAAGCACGTTGAAGGTTGATGGCGGCGGGATGTAGTGCGGCGCAACACCAGAGATTCCGGCGCCAACGTGGAACCTGCACAACACAAACCAAGTACTTTGCCCCAACGAAACAGTGAGGTTGTCAATCTCACCGGCTTGCTGTAACAAAGGATTAACCGTATTGTGTGGAAGATGATTGTTTGCAGAAAACAGTAAAACAAGTATTGCAGTAGATTGTATTTCAGTAAAGAGAATTGGACCGGGGTCCACAGTTCACTAGAGGTGTCTCTCCCATAAGATAAAAGCATGTTGGGTGAACAAATTACAGTCGGGCAATTGACAAATAGAGAGAGCATAACAATGCACATACATGTCATGATAAATATAGTGAGATTTAATTGGGCATTACGACAAAGTACATAGACCGCTATCCAGCATGCATCTATGCCTAAAAAGTCCACCTTCAGGTTATCATCCGAACCCCCTCCAGTATTAAGTTGCTAACAACAGACAATTGCATTAAGTATTGCGCGTAATGTAATCAATAACTACATCCTTAGACATAGCATCAATGTTTTATCCCTAGTGGCAACAGCACATCCATAATCTTAGAACTTTACGTCATGTCCCGCATTCACGGAGACATGAACCCACTATCGAGCATAAATACTCCCTCTTGGAGTTACTAGCATCAACTTGGCCAGAGCCTCTACTAATAACGGAGAGCATGCAAGATCATAAACAACACATAGGTAATAACTTGATAATTAACATAACATAGTATTCTCTATCCATCGGATCCCGACAAACACAACATATAGTATTACAGATAGATGATCTTGATCATGTTAGGCAGCTCACAAGATCCAACAATGAAGCACAATGAGGAGAAGACAACCATCTAGCTACCGCTATGGACCCATAGTCCAGGGGTGAACTACTCACTCATCACTCCGGAGGCGACCATGGCGGCGTAGAGTCCTCCGGGAGATGAATCCCCTCTCCGGCAGGGTGCCGGAGGAGATCTCCAGAATCCCCCGAGATGGGATTGGCGGCGGCGGCGTCTCAGTAAGGTTTTCCGTATCGTGGCTCTCGGTACTAGGGGTTTCGCGACGGAGGCTTTAAGTAGGCGGAAGGGCAGGTCAAGAGGCGGCACGAGGGGCCCACACTACAGGCCGGCGCGGCCAGGGCTTGGGCCGCGCCGCCCTGTAGTCTGGCCACCTCGTGGCCCCACTTCATCTCCTCTTCGGTCTTCTGGAAGCTTCGTGGCAAAATAGGACCCTGGGCGTTGATTTCGTCCAATTCCGAGAATATTTCGTTACTAGGATTTCTGAAACCAAAAACAGCAGAAACAAAGAATCGGCACTTCGGCATCTTGTTAATAGGTTAGTTCCAGAAAATGCACGAATATGACATAAAGTGTGCATAAAACATGTAGATATCATCAATAATGTTGCATGGAACACAAGAAATTATCGATACGTCGGAGACGTATCAGCATCCCCAAGCTTAGTTCTGCTCGTCCCGAGCAGGTAAAACGATAACAAAGATAATTTCTGGAGTGACATGCCATCATAACCTTGATCATACTATTTGTAAACATATGTAATGAATGCAGCGATCAAAACAATGGTAATGACATGAGTAAACAAGTGAATCATAAAGCAAAGACTTTTCATGAATAGTACTTCAAGACAAGCATCAATAAGTCTTGCATAAGAGTTAACTCATAAAGCAATAAATCAAAGTAAAGGTATTGAAGCAACACAAAGGAAGATTAAGTTTCAGCGGTTGCTTTCAACTTATAACATGTATATCTCATGGATAATTGTCAACATAGAGTAATATAATAAGTGCAATATGCAAATATGTAGGAATCAATGCACAGTTCACACAAGTGTTTGCTTCTTGAGGTGGAGAGAAATAGGTGAACTGACTCAACATAAAAGTAAAAAGAATGGTCCTTCAAAGAGGAAAGCATCGATTGCTATATTTGTGCTAGAGCTTTGATTTTGAAAACATGAAACAATTTTGTCAACGGTAGTAATAAAGCATATGAATTATGTAAATTATATCTTACAAGTTGCAAGCCTCATGCATAGTATACTAATAGTGCCCGCACCTTGTCCTAATTAGCTTGGACTACCGGATCATCACAATACACATGTTTTAACCAAGCGTCACAATGGGGTACCTCCATGCCGCCTGTACAAAGGTCTAAGGAGAAAGCTCGCATTTTGGATTTCTCGCTTTTGATTATTCTCAACTTAGACATCCATACCGGGACAACATGGACAACAGATAGTGGACTCCTCTTTAATGCGTAAGCATGTGGCAACAATTATTATTCTCATATGAGATTGAGGATATATGTCCAAAACTGAAACTTCCACCATGAATCATGGCTTTAGTTAGCGGCCCAATGTTCTTCTCTAACAATATGTATGCTCCAACCATTAAGGTGGTAGATCTCTCTTACTTCAGACAAGACAGACATGCATAGCAACTCACATGATATTCAACAAAGAATAGTTGATGGCGTCCCCAGAAACATGGTTATCGCACAACAAGCAACTTAATAAGAGATAAAGTGCATAAGTACATATTCAATACCACAATAGTTTTTAAGCTATTTGTCCCATGAGCTATATATTGTAAAGGTGGAGGATATAAATTTAAAGGTAGCACTCAAGCAATTTACTTTGGAATGGCGGAGAAATACCATGTAGTAGGTAGGTATGGTGGACACAAATGGCATAGTGGTTGGCTCAAGGATTTTGGATGCATGAGAAGTATTCCCTCTCGATACAAGGTTTAGGCTAGCAAGGTTATTTGAAACAAACACAAGGATGAAGCGGTGCAGCAAAACTCACATAAAAGACATATTGAAAACATTATAAGACTCTACACCGTCTTCCTTGTTGTTCAAAACTCAATACTAGATATTATCTAGACTTTAGAGAGACCAAATATGCAAACCAAATTAAGCAAGCTCTAGGTGTTTCTTCATTAATGGGTGCAAAGTATATGATGCAAGAGCTTAAACATGAGCACAACAATTGCCAAGTATCAAATTATTCAAGACATTTTAGAATTACTACATGTAGCATTTTCCAATTCCAACCATATAACAATTTAACGAAGAAGAAACTTCGCCATGAATACTATGAGTAGATCCTAAGGACATACTTGTCCATATGCTACAGCAGAGCGTGTCTCTCTCCCATATAGTGAATGCTAGGATCCATTTTATTCAAACAAAACAAAAACAAAAACAAACCGACGCTCCAAGCAAAGCACATAAGATGTGACAGAATAAAAATATAGTTTCAGGGGAGGAACCTGATAATGTTGTCGATGAAGAAGGGGATGCCTTGGGAATCCCCAAGCTTAGACGCTTGAGTCTTCTTAGAATATGCAGGGTTGAACCACCGGGGCATCCCCAAGCTTAGAGCTTTCACTCTCCTTGATCATATTGCATCATACTCCTCTCTTGATCCTTGAAAACTTCCTACACACCAAACTTAGAACAACTCATTAGAGGGTTAGTGCACAATAAAAATTAACATGTTCAGAGGTGAAACAATCATTCTTAACACTTCTGGACATTGCATAAAGCTACTGGACATTAATGGATCAAAGAAATTCATCCAACATAGCAAAAGAGGCAATGCGAAATAAAAGGCAGAATCTGTCAAAACAGAACAGTTCGTAAAGACGAATTTTAAAATGGCACCAGACTTGCTCAAATGAAAATGCCCAATTGAATTAAAGTTGCGTACATATCTGAGGATCACGCACGTAAATTGGCTTAATTTTCTGAGCTACCTATATGGAGGCAGGTCGAAATTCGTGACAGCAAAGAAATCTGAAACTGCGCAGTAATCCAAATCTAGTATGAACTTTTCTATCAAAGACTTTACTTGGCACAACAAAACACAAAACTAAGATAAGGAGAGGTTGCTACAATAGTAAACAACTTCCAAGACACAAAATAAAAACCAAGTACTGTAGTAAAAACCATGGGTTGTCTCCCATAAGCGCTTTTCTTTAACGCCTTTCAGCTAGGCGCAGAAAGTGTAAATCAAGTAACATCAAGAGACGAAGCATCAACATCATAATTTGTTCTAATAATAGAATCATAAGGTAACTTCATTCTCTTTCTAGGGAAGTGTTACATACCTTTCTTGAGAGGAAATTGATATTTAATATTACCTTCCTTCATAACAATAGTAGCACCAACGGTTCGAAGAAAAGGTCTTCCCAATATAATGGGGCAAGATGCATTGCATTCAATATCCAAGACAACAAAATCAACGGGGACAAGGTTATTGTTAACCATAATATGAACATTATCAACTCTCCCCAAAGGTTTCTTTTTAGCATTATCAGCGAGATTAACATCCAAATAACAATTTTTCAATGGTGGCAAGTCAAGCATATCATAGACTTTCTTAGGCATAACAGAAATACTTGCACCAAGATCACATAAAGCATTACAATCAAAATCATTGACCCTCATTTTAATGATGGGTTCCCAACCATCCTCTAGCTTTCTAGGAATAGAAGTTTCAAGTTTTAGTTTTTCTTCTCGAGCTTTTATGAGAGCATTTGTAATATGTTTTGTGAAAGCCAAGTTTATAGCACTAGCATTAGGACTTTTAGCAAGTTTTTGTAAGAACTTATAACTTCAGAGATGTGGCAATCATCAAAATATAAATCATTATGAGCTACAGCAATGGGATCATCATCCCCAAGGTTGGAAAAAATTTCAGCAGTTTTATCACAAGCAGTTTTAGCAGTTTTAGCAGTTTCAGGCAGTTTCTCGCGCTTTGCATTAGAAGTGGAAACATTGCTAACACCAATTCTTTTATTAGTAATAGTAGGAGGTGCAGCAACTTGTGTAGCATTACCATTACTAGTGGTGGTAATAGTCCAAACTTTAGCTACATTCTTCTCTTTAGCTAGTTTTTCATTTTCTTCTCTATCCCACCTAGCACGCAATTCAGCCATTAATCTTATATTCTCATTAATTCTAACTTGGATGGCATTTGCTGTAGTAACAATTTTATTTTCAATATCCCTATTAGGCATAACTTTCGATTTCAAAAGATCAACATCAGAGGCAAGACTATCAACCTTAGAAGCGAGAATATCAATTTTATTGAGCTTTTCCTCAACAGATTTGTTAAAAGTAGTTTGTGTACTAATAAATTCTTTAAGCATAGCTTCAAGTCCAGGGGGTGTGTTCCTATTATTATTGTAAGAATTCCCATAAGAATTAGCATAACCGTTACCATTATTATAAGGATATGGCCTATAGTTATTACTAGAATTGTTCCGATAAGCATTGTTGTTGAAATTATTATTTTTAACGAAGTTTACATCAACATGTTCTTCTCGGGCAACCAATGAAGCTAACGGAACATTATTAGGATCAACATTAGTCCTATCATTCACAAGCATAGACATAATAGCATCAATCTTATCATTCAAGGAAGAGGATTCTTCAACAGAATTTACCTTCTTACCTTGTGGAGCTCTTTCCGTGCGCCATTCAGAGTAATTAATCATCATATTATCAAGGAGCTTTGTTGCTTCACCAAGAGTGATGGACATAAAGGTACCTCCAGCAGCTGAATCCAATAAATTCCGCGAAGAAAAATTTAGTCCTGCATAGAAGGTTTGGATGATCATCCAAGTAGTCAGTCCATGGGTTGGGCAATTTTTAACCAAAGATTTCATTCTTTCCCATGCTTGTGCAACATGCTCAGTATCTAATTGTTTAAAATTCATTATGCTACTCCTCAAAGATATAATTTTAGCAGGTGGATAATATCTACCAATAAAAGCATCCTTGCATTTAGTCCATGAATCAATATTATTCTTAGGCAGAGATAGCAACCAATCTTTAGCTCTTCCTCTTAATGAGAAAGGGAACAATTTTAATTTTATTATGTCACCATCTACATCCTTATACTTTTGCATTTCACACAATTCAACAAAATTATTAAGATGGGCAGCAACATCATCGGAACTAATACCAGAAAATTGCTCTCGCATAACAAGATTCAGTAAAGCAGGTTTAATTTCAAAGAATTCTGCTGTAGTAGCAGGTGGAGCAATAGGTGTGCATAAGAAATCATTATTATTTGTGGTTGTGAAGTCACACAACTTAGTATTTTCAGGAGTACCCATTTTAGCAGTAGTAAATAAAGCAAACTAGATAAAGTAAATGCGAGTAACTAATTTTTTTGTGTTTTTGATATAGTAAACAAGATAGCAAATAAAGTAAAACTAGCAACTAATTTTTTTTTTGTATTTTGGTTTAGTGCAGCAAACAAAGTAGTAAATAAAATAAAGCAAGACAAAAACAAAGTAAAGAGATTGAGAAGTGGAGACTCCCCTTGCAGCGTGTCTTGATCTCCCCGGCAACGGCGCCAGAAAAAGAGCTTGATGGCGTGTAACTCACACGTTCGTTGGGAACCCCAAGAGGAAGGTATGATGCGCACAGCAGCAAGTTTTCCCTCAGAAAGAAACCAAGGTTTATCGAACCAGGAGGAGCCAAGAAGCACGTTGAAGGTTGATGGCGGCGGGATGTAGTGCGGCGCAACACCAGAGATTCCGGCGCCAACGTGGAACCTGCACAACACAAACCAAGTACTTTGCCCCAACGAAACAGTGAGGTTGTCAATCTCACCGGCTTGCTGTAACAAAGGATTAACCGTATTGTGCGGAAGATGATTGTTTGCAGAAAACAGTAAAACAAGTATTGCAGTAGATTGTATTTCAGTAAAGAGAATTGGACCGGGGTCCACAGTTCACTAGAGGTGTCTCTCCCATAAGATAAAAGCATGTTGGGTGAACAAATTACAGTCGGGCAATTGACAA
Source organism: Lolium perenne (assembly GCF_019359855.2). Lineage (NCBI taxonomy): Eukaryota > Viridiplantae > Streptophyta > Magnoliopsida > Poales > Poaceae > Lolium > Lolium perenne. The sequence continues at coordinate 35,331,829 of NC_067250.2, forward strand.
ATAGAGAGAGCATAACAATGCACATACATGTCATGATAAATATAGTGAGATTTAATTGGGCATTACGACAAAGTACATAGACCGCTATCCAGCATGCATCTATGCCTAAAAAGTCCACCTTCAGGTTATCATCCGAACCCCCTCCAGTATTAAGTTGCTAACAACTGACAATTGCATTAAGTATTGCGCGTAATGTAATCAATAACTACATCCTTAGACATAACATCAATGTTTTATCCCTAGTGGCAATAGCACATCCATAATCTTAGAACTTTCTGTCACTGTCCCAGATTCACGGAGACATGAACCCACTATCGAGCATAAATACTCTCTCTTGGAGTTACTAGCATCAACTTGGCCAGAGCCTCTACTAATAACGGAGAGCATGCAAGATCATAAACAACACATAGGTAATAACTTGATAATTAACATAACATAGTATTCTCTATCCATCGGATCCCGACAAACACAACATATAGTATTACAGATAGATGATCTTGATCATGTTAGGCAGCTCACAAGATCCAACAATGAAGCACAATGAGGAGAAGACAACCATCTAGCTACTGCTATGGACCCATAGTCCAGGGGTGAACTACTCACTCATCACTCCGGAGGCGACCATGGTGGCGTAGAGTCCTCCGGGAGATGAATCCCCTCTCCGGCAGGGTGCCGGAGGAGATCTCCAGAATCCCCCGAGATGGGATTGGCGGCGGCGACGTCTCAGTAAGGTTTTCCGTATCGTGGCTCTCGGTACTGGGAGTTTCGCGACGGAGGCTTTAAGTAGGCGGAAGGGCAGGTCAAGAGGCGGCACAAGGGGCCCACACTACAGGCCGGCGCGGCCAGGGCTTGGGCCGCGCCGCCCTGTAGTCTGGCCACCTCGTGGCCCCACTTCGTCTCCTCTTCGGTCTTCTGGAAGCTTCGTGGCAAAATAGGACCCTGGGCGTTGATTTCGTCCAATTCCGAGAATATTTCGTTACTAGGATTTCTGAAACCAAAAACAGCAGACAAAGAATCGGCACTTCGGCATCTTGTTAATAGGTTAGTTCCAGAAAATGCACGAATATGACATAAAGTGTGCATAAAACATGTAGATATCATCAATAATGTTGCATGGAACACAAGAAATTATCGATACGTCGGAGACGTATCAATATGGTTCATCAAGGATAACTGACAGAAATGAAAACCTGGTAACAGCATGACATGCACAGGAGGATTGCTGAAGCATATGATTCAGTAATACCTATCTGAATGCCAAGGCTATTGACCAAACAATAAATCATCACTATCCAGTAATGGATTCAGATTCCATTTACTTATTAATTAATCATGAAAAATCAAATCATGCTAAGTAAGTCATTCGATTCACACTGCATAAGCAGTTCATACATAAGTATTTCATTCAAGCATGGATATACATCAAATCATGCTTGAATAGGATAATAGCATCACTGTGAGGCAATAATAGCAGCACAAGTCACTACAACAGGACCCTACCTACAGCAACAGATTTATCTGTATCTAAATGTCAATATAGGCGTTGCTAGCACCTCTACCAACGGATAATGATGCGTTGCGTTTTTGGGTGTTGCAAGGGTACAATGCAACGCGTATTGGTCCGTTGGTAACCATGGGATAGAGCGTTGCAAAGTGGCAACGAATGTTGAGCAACGCATATGGGTCCGTTGGTACATAATATATGTGGATTGAATAATTTATTTTGACACAATTTTTTTTTGGATTGGGTGGCTTTGTAGCTTCATATATTGCAGTACTTGTTTCCTCGAGAGAATACTACTTAATACATATATTCGGCAGCACACAAGTATAGAATATCAAAGCATTGCATGAAGAAACATTTCTATATTTATAATTAAAATCACCATCCATACATGAAAATAATCTTAAGAGTACACATCTTACAATCTCACATAACAATATGATATTCTAACTAATTCTATATATATATTTCTTCTCGTGCTCCGCCTTCTAATGTAGCATTTGAATTTGGCAGGCCTTGCTGATAGTTTGCTCCTGCAAAAAGGAAGTCCATATTTTAGAACGGACGTTGCAAAAAAACAGTAGGCAAGGGTATATTAATTTCTACTATATATTTGATCCAAAACATGTAAAAAGGGTATTCTTACCTATATTAGATGTTACAAGATATACAATTCTGCAACATTGATATCTTCACGTTGGCAAGCACCAACTTGCATACTGGTTTCCTACAAAATTCAGTAGAGACATCAATTTAAATAATACTAGGAAATTGTTAGTAGGCATGTACATGTAGAGCAAAGTCTAAACACTTAATCCTACGAGCACAAGTAGAAATGGTCACATCGCTCACATAAGATAGGAGAAGCTCTGTGTGGAGAACATTACAAAAATCACAAAGAACTGCCCACAGTTTGCATTGAAATAAACAAAGGTATATAGTATGATTTGGGAAAAAATAGTGTACTCAACCAATCGATTCAAAGGCCCTTGAGTCCCAGTTTAATTTCTCCTATAAATGTCTCTAGACTACCCTCTCAACCAGGGGGTCTGAGAGGGGCAAATCCATCTGGTTCGTCCATTCCACTTTGAACAGTAATTCCCAGCTCCCACTTTCTACCTCAGCCGTTGGATGTGGTCGTTCTTTTTTTCCCCATTGCTTCCGGTTCTTGGTCCATGACGTCTGGGCCCAAACGAGTGTGGGGCGGCCAGCGAGAGGCAGCGAGGGTTGCTCGTTTGAGTCGCCTTTCTTTTCCTACGCAGGCGGGCAGCGGTGAAACCCTAGATCGGTGAACCACTACCCAATACGCTGCCTCCAATCCATGCCTCATCTTTTCCTCCCCCAATCCGCGCCGCCTCTCTCCTCGCTCCCCAATCCGCGCCCGTTTCTCCTCCCAACGACAACCTCTCTCTTCCTCCCCAACGGTGGCGCGCCGCCTCTCCCCAGGATGGAACCGGACGGGGACGACCGCAGTGGCAGGAGCGCGCACGAAGGAGGGCGATGGCGCGGACAGTGGTGGCAGTGCGCTGCCTTGAGAAGCTCGTCCACAGCCGGAGGGCTCGAGCGCCGTCATCTGCTGGCTTTGGGCCGCAGCCTGGCGAGAAGCACGAGGGGGGCCGGCACGGGGAGCCCTCAGGGTCGCGCGGCCTCCTCCTCCTTGGCACCGGTGCGCCTGGCGCTGAGCAGCGGCCATGGCGCCGCTCGCCGGAGCACAATAGCCGTCCCGTTGCTCGTCTAACCTATCTCCCTAGGTGAGTTCTTCCATCTCATCTCTTTCCCCTGTTCTAATTTCCTGATTTTCACGGACATGTGCTCTGCGTCAGCTTTTATTTCTTACACAAGGAAACGGGAAAGGTGGATCTTCCCAGCCCAGAGAAAATCATAGCCTTCTCTTGCAGTTTTTAGCGTATATGCTTTAGGTTCCAGATTTATTCAGTGGGTTGGATCGCTAGGTCTGGTTTTATTTCAATTATGATTCTCACGTCAATGTGATCTTTATTATCAAAGTTTTTTCACCACCCAACGTATCTGATTAGCATCTGATATGAAATCAGATTTGCTGATAATCAACCACTCTTTTGCATAGTAAGCATATGTATTTTTTCTGAATGCAACTCATGTTGATAAACTGAGCATACTGTCGCTGCCCTACTTTCGATTGTAGTAGATTACAGAGATATTGTCCAGGCTAGAAAGAAAGAATGGAGGGTGAGCGAAGAGTGCGGTGCAACAGCCTGGCAGGCGGTGGGACTGGTGTTCAAGACCACAAGCTCGGCTTCAGAGGGCAAGGTGAGCTTCTCCCAGCCCCCACCTCTCTCCAAGCGTCTGCGACGTGCTCTGCTTCCTTTCTCGTTTCATTTTCAATAAGAAATTGGATCACAGCAAAGTTTTCTGAGATTTTATTTCTGAATGCAAGTTGTTGCTGGTACTCATTTTGCAGGATTCAAGGTTATTGGAGAAATTGCATGTCGCTCTGGTCAAATCCATCATAAAAGATATTGTGGATGTTTTCTGAACTTCTTCAGTTGTTTAGTGGGTGAATCAGACCAGTACAGCTAATCCTCGAGGTGGTGCATATCCTCTTTTTTTAACACAAATTCTTTTCTGTTGAAAACCAATTTATTTACAGTAATTTAACATACCTCAGGCCTCCTGCGCTGCTCCCTGGCAGCTCCGAGGGTACTATCACACGATGGCGCTCACACAACATGGCTGTTGTGGTGTATGTGGTTGGAGCAGTGGTAGCACATCACTAGATGGCGCCTCATTTACTGTTGCCCTCATAGTTGCCACTGCTCGAAACCTTCAGGCCATAGGGACGTGAAACGAAAGATGCATCAGCGACAGAAGAAGTTGCCACGAGGAGTAGGTTATTCTCCCGATGAGGTGCTCGTAAGTCCCCTACAGCTGTTGTCAAGAAGCTTAATCTATGAAACTTTGTTATGTAGATTTTTTTGATCCATTGAGCTTGAAGAATGCCCATTTATTTTGCCACAAATGTTCTCCTGGGCTTGCTTCAAAATTGTACTACTATTTACAGGCTGCTCCTTGTTTGACAGGATCTGGAGTTTTCTATGGCTTTGTTGAATCTGTTGATCCTTCGTCTAAACATTGTACCACGGTATCATGTAACCGCTAAGCTACTGTATTTTTACTTATTCGGATATCTGGAGAGATAGAAGAACATGGATGTAGGTTTTTAGGGCCATCGCGGAAGGCCTCTCTCAGGTCTTCTTCGATAGTGAAGGTTCCGTAGCCTGGGTTAAAAAATACATCAGCTCAAGGTTTTGTTTATTCGTGGTACTTAATGTTAATGTAGTCTCATGGCTGGTTATCGCATCTTTGTGTAAAAAATGCATCAGTTCAAGGGTTTGTTATTCGTAGTACTTAATGTAAATTTAGTATCATGGCTGGTTAACGCATCTTTGTAGTGTGCCTTTGGTTCTATACTTCTATATAAGTGCCGGAGCTTTATGGCCTGCAGATTCAAATTGGAGACTACAAAGCAGCCCAGAATCTATATAAGTTCGGACACCACGCTGACTATATTCCCAAGCGCCCACGCCCACGAAGATGGAAGGGGCTGCAGACGGTGAGTTGCAGATTTCTATCTGTATGTTTTTTCCTTCCTTAGTAGTTCTCTTTTATGCTTCAGTGTTTCTATTAAAATTAGTTTGCAGTCCTTACAAAAGAAGCTAGATTAGGTGGGTGTGGTACAAAAAAAAAGATTGTTGATCAGCATGTCCAGTCAACTTTTGCTCATCGGTTCACTTTGCATATAGTGTGTAACTGAGATTCGCTGTCTCAAAGATGATGATTGAGATAAAGTGTGAGCAATGTCGTTTTGCTTTAAGAAAACTTTTATATATTTGCACATTTGCACTAAATATATGGTCTGATAAATAGTAGGTGTGCTCGATCCCAGATTTTCACTATCAGTATATAAAACTGACAATGGTTTGTGCAATGCTTAGGAGTAGCTTTACAGCTCTCTCAAAATGAGTAGCATTGTTGAGATAGATGTGAGCATGGGTGAAGGAAAGGTATCACTTAGAGTTAGGTGTGTGTTATTCTGGTTTTCCCTGGGAGCAGAATGTGACCGTGAGTGTGGTTGGGTGATCCAATCTGGTCAAGATCTGTGTATAGCTCTTTCGAAAAAAAAAATCTGTGTATAGCTCGGCAATTCAGGTACCCAGCTACCTTTTTCATTTAATGGCATGTTAAACCTGGTGCATATTCTAGCCAGTGGTGCTTTTGTTATCAGGTTTAAGTGTTTAATTTGATACCCTTATGTTTCTTCCCAAATTTCTGAGATGTCCAAAGTATTTCAGATCCTGACAGGAATCAATACATGCGAGATGTGTTTATTTTACTGCTAAGAATACATGCTTAGTTTTATTATTATTTGGTTCCGTTTCATTGCTGATAAGAACATATGCAAAGTGTTCTCATTCTCATGTTCCTTCTTACTGTTGAGAACAGATAATAATAGACGAACAAAATGATGTCTACATGTTGGTTATGAGAGACGAATATCTCTGTGATGTCATTTTGCCGAACTGCAAAGCTATCATTTGATGCAATGTTCCTGAAATTCAGCTTGTGGTACCTTTTTGTTTCTTGTATGAACATTATAAACCAATTTATTTACAGTAATTTAACATACCTCAGGCCTCCTGCGCTGCTCCCTGGCAGCTCCGAGGGTACTATCACACGATGGCGCTCACACAACATGGCTGTTGTGGTGTATGTGGTTGGAGCAGTGGTAGCACATCACTAGATGGCGCCTCATTTACTGTTGCCCTCATAGTTGCCACTGCTCGAAACCTTCAGGCCATAGGGACGTGAAACGAAAGATGCATCAGCGACAGAAGAAGTTGCCACGAGGAGTAGGTTATTCTCCCGATGAGGTGCTCGTAAGTCCCCTACAGCTGTTGTCAAGAAGCTTAATCTATGAAACTTTGTTATGTAGATTTTTTTGATCCATTGAGCTTGAAGAATGCCCATTTATTTTGCCACAAATGTTCTCCTGGGCTTGCCACGTGTTTTCTTTTGTACCAAGTGATTGAGGTGCCACGTGTTTTCTTTTGTATGCTTCTCCTTAGGTTAATTAGATTGTACATAACAACTTCAAATCGAAGACTCCAAGTAGTATGAGTGTATGTAGCATAACAGACAATATGCTACTATTTAACGTCTTAAAATCAAAATATCCAAATTGTATCTTCTGTTGTATGAAGCTGGTAATGTAATTTGGGCATTTAAGAACCATATCTTTCATATATTAACGGTGATATATTTGTATTGTAGTAGCATTGCAAAAGTTACTAATTTGAAGTCAGGTGATAGATGTTTATTGATACTTGATAATCATGGAGATAATTGAAGTATTTCTCGTTGTGGGTTAAAATAAAGAATAAAACTAAAGAGGGGCAATACCACCTATTTAGATCAAGGTCAATGATGGCTGCCATACCGTCTCGCATATATCTCTCTTTCTCTCTCTTTGGTTTGGTGAATAATGAAAGGTAAATTTTGATAAGTTTGTGCACAGTGTATAGCCTTAGTTAGTCAATATGCCTACTGTGTGGCTCAAGTTTCCAGATCTGGTTCTGCTGAAGATTTGTGTTGACAGTAACATGAATGTTTGAACTCATTTGCATTTCACTATTTCTTATAGTTCTTTATCTCACGATTCATGCTACTGTCAAGAATATATAGTTCAGAATTTAAACAAGCAGATATTTCGCATTGGGATTTGGTTAAACCCTATGATAGGCTACTCCCATTATACTTGATTTGTTCTGGTTTAAGTAGTGTGGTTAATGGTGAGCCTGAGCCTGTGATGTGATGTATTCAGGTCTGGGTTGCCAGGAGCTCCGATGTGGCCAGCCGCGGCCGGGAAGAAGTCGCCGTCGTGGCCAGCCTCCGCCGATCCCTCGGCAGTAGGCTGCAGCTTGGTCACAGCCTCGGAACTGGTGCCGCCGGACGGAGAGCCGCCGCGTCGTCGCGCCTCTCCTTCTCGACCTAGCACACCGGCGGCGGCGTGTCGGACACGTACAACAGGTTGCCCCTGCAGTGGCGCGGCAGGAAGCTGCGGCCGGTCATCTTGGAGAAGCGAGACACCTTGGCGAGGTGGCCCGGCATGGGCGCCGCAGCAGAAGGAGAGCAGATGGTCAGCGCCAGCCACCCGCCACCAATGCGGCCCGGGGGCGGCCCGACGCCGCCCACTGCAGCCGCCGTGAGCGCCGCCACCATTCGCGGCGCACGAGACGCAAATTTCGTGCACACGCTCTACGGCGCGGAGAGCGGCTGACCCTGGCCGCGGTGCCAGGTGAATCTTTTCCCCAAACATTGCTCCTATTCTCTCTGCTAGCTACCTGATGTGATTTTTGAACATGATGTGTGCAGGTCTGAGGAAGAAGAGAAGAAGTATCAAGACACCAAGGTAATATTAATCATCCATGTTTTATACTCCCGTGTTTTATACTGCTGTCCTTCAGATAGTGTTGTGTTTTATACTGCTGATATATAAAGTGTGGTCGTACCAAAGTAAAAAAGATGTAATATTAGGTATGACTAATCATTTGTTTTGGAAATGGAATTGCAGAAGAATGCTTTTTAGCTTTTATATATAACATAATTTAGTTCAGCCCTGTATTTCTCCTGATGTAGCAGTAATATGTGTTCATGAGGGTGTCAGTGTTTAAATAAAGTTGCAGTATTTGATAACAAAAATAAAGCAGTATACATGTTCTGGTTCGAGTCATCTCTGGTTTGAGTATTTGATCTCAAAAATGGTTTGTGTTATTACTATAACCAACTCATTGGATCATAGGATTTAATGCATTTCACATGCAATTCTGCAACTGCTCTCTGTATATAGGATCTGAAGGCAGCGAGAATTAATGAAAAGAAAACTACTGTTCCAGCTCATTAGCTCTACAACTACTGATTAAGCATCTCCAGATTCAAGAGGATAGGTATGGCTTGATTGTCATTGTCTGCTTTCTTTGTGCCCCTCCCCTCAAAAATGGTTTGTAGTACCCATGTCTATGTGAAGTTAGTTCTGAAGTCAAAAACTAATTCTTTTGTGCACCCATGAGCTACTTATAAGGTGATATAGGATTCTTCTTACAATTGTATTAACTTTCCGGTATTACTGTCCTCCTATTTAATTTGCTCCGCAACTGCTCTTTATTTTGTCCTATTATACAAATTTGTGTAACAACATCCTTTCATGCATGTCCTAATATAATCCACCACTTTTTATGGAACTCTTTCTGGATTCAATGCTGTTCTGGCGTATCAGCAAATTACCCATCTAAGAAAGCTTCTTTTGCTAATGTCTGAAATTAGAATGATACTTCTAATTTCCTACTGTGTAGGGCTTTGAAGGTATCATTTTGTGCTATTGTTGATAATTCACTGCATTACAATGAATCTGTGTTGTAGAAGATTTAGCTGATCTGGTTATGTACATTTCGAACAAGGATTTGAAGAGGTTGCACATGTTCTGTTTCAGGTACTTATAGCAAATCTGCACTACCGTCTAAAGTCTACACTTCGATACTTTCACTAAGGCATTACCTGTTTTCTATCTCTTTAGGAGAACTGAAGCTTTCATCACCAGAAATGTGTCCTCTCTTATTATTTTTTTTATACTTTGTGTAGGAATCAATCAAAATATTTTGTAGAGCACTTGTTATGTCTTGACAAAAAGAACATTCGCATTTCAGTTTGGTTGACTAGCTTCTTTAGGAGGCTCTGAAGGGAAGGCAATAGACCTTGATGATACTAAATTTCATCATTACGCCATCAAGTATGTTACAACAGAACTTGAGCATATCCATTGTCCACTCTGCTATAAGTTGTGTGCTAGGCTAGATCGTATATTTTTTGGGTGGTGTTCTGAACTTCTGTTGGATATGGTGGTTGACTGCATCATTGAGGCAGAGGTGATTAAGTAGTCTCCTGATAGTATAAAGATTTGTTAGTAACCTGAGGCAGAGTTTTGTTGTCAAAGAGTTTTGCAGAGTTACAATCTATAAGGGATTCAACACATGGTTTCAGTGATCCATGTTGTGTACAGTTATTACTTGATGAGTAATGTAATTGTTGTGTAGTAGTACAATCAGACTATTAGATATTGCCAGCATTTTCTTGCCATTTGGCGGTTCAAAGAATTGATATTAGGGTAGTAGGTGATAATAAGACTTTTCAATAATCTACAAGTTAAATATGTATTTAATAAAGGGTCATTGGTGTAGAGGATGGGGCTTCCCCATTTTTTTTAATATGTGATTATGCATAAGAAAAAATCATCGGTCTATTTTTTTGTTGTAATTCGGTTGAATGATTCTTCCAAGAAAGATGAGATGGAAAAGAAGCATCATGGACTAACCTAGAGAATCGATTGTACAATTTGTTCTCTGCTTCTTAGTGATGATCCTTGTGTATTTTCATTGAAATAAATAGCACTACATATGTACTTATTTAGTGTGTTGACCTAGAAAAAAATCAGGAGGCTTTATTATACAATTTATTTCTAATTGCTATGAACAAATGGTTGGATGCACAAAAAATAATTGTTGCATTATACATGTATTATTTTTATATTATCTTTATATATTATTACTTGAAATGTTGACTTTTCCTTAAAAAATGATGCTTATACGGCACTAAGGGCTTGCAGAGGCCGACTAAATTCTTAGACAATTAAATAAACATCAGACTATTAAAATTTATGATTACTGACCTGTTTCGCTTTTGCCTCGGCGCCGGGGCGAATTCTCTTAGGTGATCCTTTCTTAGATGTGCTGGAAAGTCCTAAAGGACTTTTAGTGAGGTTACCGGAATTCTTGATGCATTAGATAAATCAAAGGAGACATGGTGCCACCAAAGAATGCACATATGTAAATATGCAGGCAATTCAAAGCAGACACATAGCAGCATGTTTCACAAGTTATCAACATTCATTGGAAAATATAAATTACTCCTATGTTCATTTAACATAGTATATACTAAGAGTCTCTATATTTTAATAGACATGGCATGATGATGTATAGTGATCTTGGTATGCAAGTATGATCAAGACCACTTGGTCTGGCCTGTGCCCATTTGTTCTTTGATTCTTATTGAAGGAAATGACACTACTTCAATTGTACTTAATGTATGTGTTGATGGCACCCTAAAAAAATATGATATTTATACACATTTATTTCTCTTTGCTATGAACAAATGGTTGGATGCAACAAATGTTGCTCCTGTGTTGTACATGTGTTAGACAATTGCTTAAAAGTTTTTATTTTCTTTTAAAAGGATTGCCTATATAAGCTTAAGGGCCCTCAAAGACATGAATTCTTGGAAAACTAAACAGACATCACCTGACTAAAACTTATGTTTTTATTTTCTTCAAAAAAGATTGCCTATATAGGTTTAAGGGCTCTCAAAGACCTACCGAATTCTTGGACAACTAAAGAAACATCAGCAACATAAAACATATGGTTACAGTACTGTCTTGCATATACAACTGCAGCCTTCTGAATGGAAGTTTGGTGATTGGGCAACGAAGTTTATTACTTGGTATTTTTCTCCTGCAAGATTGGACACCAAGCCTAATACTTGGCTTTTAATATATACCAGCTAATGTTGAAAAAAAAATATACCAGCTATAACAAGATAAAACTTATGGCTTCTATTCTGGCCTGACTCTGTCTTTAGTGACGCATCGGGCTCTTATAAATTCAGTTCATATAAACTCTGGCCTTCGAGAATGGATGTGGCCCTCGATTTGGCTTTTCAATTCAACAGGAGATTAAAAATGATGCTTGCATTTATCAAAGAAAGGTTACTTCTTTATAAACAAACATTTCATTCAAAGTGATGTTTTCCCAACTGTGTTCACTGATTTTCATACAATACTTACATGTGATGATTTGATAAATATTTATGCTATATTGTTAAATTTATTTTGCAGACAGGATACATAGCCTTGCAGTTTTTTTTTCGCTCTACATGTGAATAGAATTCATCGGAGCTACTTCCGTGATGGCAAGATCGATCAACTTTTGAAGGTGTATACTGCTTGCCTTGGATGGTGCTCACATGTTATCTATCTTCTATGGTGAACCCGATCCGATCGTACGGACATTTCATGCAACATTTTTAGTTGTGAGATCGTGTTGTTGAACCTTTAACTAAATTTCTGTAGAATGTGCATAGGAATTTCATAAGACAAATTTTCTCTTTTTTACGTAGACCACATAAAATGTTGGTTATTCGTGAAACTTGATGAACACACATTTATTATGGAGATGTACATGTAGAATTTTTTTTTCAAAAATTTTCGACATTTCTAAATATAATTTTTTGGTAGAGGAAGCATACGCACCCGGGAGCCGAATTGAATTTCCAGTTAATGTCCACCTATTTAAATAAAGTAATATACCAACCTATAAAACTTAAGACCAATTAGTGTAAACCTTTGGTCTTAAAGGCACTAAAACAGTTAAATTCTGGGCTAATTCTTAATACTAAAATAAACTAAATTTTATATGATTTAAATTATGACTTGATTTTACCATTGCGCGGTAGCGCAACGGGTCATCGAGGGCGTTTCCCAAAGGAAAGTGGAAGCGATATCCAGAGCACTACCCAAATGAAAGTACAAGGGCCGTCGAGGGCGTTTCCTCCAACGAACCACACAACATACTATTATACCTCACCATGGGACGCCCTGTCGGATAATATTCTACTCGATCCAAAAGCTCTACTCCAACCTCGGATGATGTTATAGCTCACCTGGATGGCCACCCAACCCGAATGCCCTCCCTTTACCACTACGGTGATGACATCGGCAAGAAGAGTACAGCTCCGCTCCAAGCCTCTGATACTAAAATAAGCCAAAACTTATGGTTCAAATTCTTATTGAATTATGATATTTGTGCAATAGCACAACGCGGTAATTCGGTACTAAAATAAGAGAAACCCTATGGTTAGCCTTCGTCATTGCGCGATAGCGCAACGGGTCATCTAGTAGGGATTCAAAGGCCCTTAAGTCCCAGTATAATGCGTCCTTGAATGCAGTGAACCTTCTCATGAAAAATATTTCAAATTTCAGTAGAGAAACAGACTCAATTCTGTAGTTTTGCTAGTATATAAACAATGGAAATTAGTTTTCCTCGGAATTTTTTCCAGATCACTTGACCTCCACTTCTACCCATTCAGAGTGTAAATTTTATCCGCGAAATTCTACACTGATACTCCAAATTAAGTAGATGAGGGGAAATCATGAATATGCTAGCTATGCACATGGTTCCACCAGCTTTGGTAGGCACAACATGAATTGATATATTGTCACATTAGAGGTACTTTACCATAATTTTAAATTTCGTGGCACATGTGTTGTTTTCTTGGTAGTGAGGGCCTTTACCTACAAGTTATTGGACTTTTTAGTTTCATGCGGTTACAGCCTAGAAAGTTCAGAAGCTGAAAGGAAAGTAGTAAAGTACCATAATAGGTGCATAGTTTTTGTACGCATAAATGATCAGAGTAACTACAAAGATATAGATAAGATTGTAGTGATTGGCTGATACCTTGACTTGTTCCTTTCAGCCCTGCCACACATACGCATTGTAGCAGCCCTCTTTGGAGCCTTCTACGAGATTTTGAACTGATTTCCATCAAAATTTGACCTATTTATGCAAGAACACCACAGTAAACCAAAGTTGCATTAGAAATGAAATAAGGTAACTTATGAAACAAGCGACTTGGAGCGACAGAAAATACTTGTCTAATAGATTATTTGGACTAGATAAAACGCTCTAACTTTGTGTTCTCTTTAATTATTACTACATCCCATAAGGGACGCTTGCTTGTCTGTGATTATAAAAGGTATGAGCTAATTATCAATACATGGCAGTGCTTTTACCAATGTAAGGAAACGGATGCACTGCAATAAATTATAATGCATACCTGATGTTTAGGGGCTTCCTTGCCTGCAGGAATTGTTTCTTTGACATCTTAATAATATCCTTTGTACAAATGCAAATTAAGAAACCACGAGATATATTAACTCAGAGATATGAGCAGTACTACAATAGTGACTGACATCTAGTCAATCCAAACAGGAAAAGATGAAAAGATTTTTACCTGTCTATGTTCATTATCCATCTCCATTGTTAATCTGACGTGCTTGCCACACCTCTGAGGCTATGGCGCAGTAATAATTCTGCAACAAATGCAATGCCTGTGCTTATTTATATATATGGGAATTCAAAACGTAAGAAGGTTCCAGTTTGACAAGAACTAGACGAGCCGGCCGGTAACCAACTATACTGAGTTGGAATCATACGCAGTCTAAATATTAAACAAGCTATCTTGCACTAATTACGGATTTGATATTATCCAGGGACCCAAATTCAACCAGATCGTTCCATCAACAAAAGATGTAACCTGAACACCAAGTCACTTTAACTAAAACAGACCCTGGACAGTACAAAATTGTACACATCAGTGAACAACAAGCGGTTACCACACTTGATCAGCGGGCATGTCAAACTAGAAAGTATAGTAAACCGATCAAGCCAAGGGGAAATTAGAGGATGAATCGCACACCTGACCTCTGCGCACAAATCCAGCTCTGGGAGGATTTCGCATAGATCGGATCTCGTCTGATACGAACAGCAAACCCAAGTCAAGGTCGAGGCAACCCTTAGGCTCCGACAGGTACTCCTCGGCCAGGCTGTACTCTTCATCATCACCGGGCCACCTGACAAGAAGGCAAATGGAACGGGGTAGATCGCTGATGCCGGTCAACAATCTAGGGTTACGTCAGTGATATTTTCTAGGAAATGAATACAAGATATTGTAATCCGAACGGAGAGGTAAATCAGAGAGGAGGTAGGATCTGGGAGCTTCAGCGGCGGACCTAGCCGGTAGCGGCGGCGGGAGGAGGAAGACGATCAGGCAGTGGGATACGAGGGAGGAGATGATACTGTTTTGAGATGAGGAGTAGAGAAGTTTATGCCAAGAGAAGAGGAAAAACTGGTGGGACGTAGAGGAAAACTCGCATGCCAAGTTACCAAAATAATCCATGCAAAAAAAAAGTTACCAAAATAATACACACAGTATCCCCGCGCATCTCACACTTAGCGCGAAAAAACAGATTTTCATGCGCGCGCAGTAGACCAATTATTTTCACCTGCAACGGATACAACTGCACCACATATATATGTATCTACAATGAATACTTACAACACATATGAAAATGGTTGTAAAGTATGTGTTGCAATATGATGGTTCCTCTTGTAGTGAGTTATACCAAATGAGAATTAAATTCTCAGATAGCATTACAGGGTAACAATTGGTAACCAGCAAGTCTGGAGTGTCTAGCCCAAGGCTAGAACATAGCCAAGCAATCTATACACAACAACCATGCATATCTGATGATCCCAGGGATCAATTGGATCATGTACATGGTATTGAGCACATTACTAGCAGCACAGGTGTCATAGGATGCGTAGAAGAGAAGAGGCATAGGATGCGTAGGCAACAACAGCAAGGTCCTGTATGATCATGGGATCACCAGGAAGCTTGAGCGACAGAGGAGGAAGAAGCACAGAAGCATGGGGGCGCACAGACATGGTGTTGATAAGGAGGAGTAGCAGGAGAGCTTACCAGCGCCTGGAAGCAGAAGCCACGACATGGCGAGGCAGTGCCCGCGCGGCCGTAGCAGCTGCAAGTCCAGCGAAGGCGCCGACGTTACACCGACGAGCACACGCACATCACAACACCCAGGGGAACGACGGCACAGGCGCTGCTAGCACATCACCCGCGCCAGGTCGGTCCCAGAGCAGCGCTAGCGTCGATGGCGAGGTTCACGGCTCACTGGTGATCGCCAATCGTCGGAGGCGATTCTCCGCGAGATCCAAAAGGGTGGTGATCTGACAGAGGAGGAAGAGATCGACGAAACCGTGCGGGTAGATCGATAGATCTCCGCACGGCGGTTCAGATGGTGCCGATGGCAGCGTCAGGGGAGCTCGGAGATGACCGGAGCGAGGCGGCGGCCATGGCGGCGACGCCATCGCCTCGCAATCACCTGCGGGTTAGGGTTAGGTCACGAGAGAGAGCGAGAGAGAGAAGTGGGTGGGCCGAGGGGGTCGGTCTCCACCAAAGGGGGGGGTTTGGCTCGGCCAAATGGGCCGACCCAAATGGTCCCAGTTATGTAATTAAGTTGGGCTAGGGTTATTTTGGTAATTTCACCATTTTAAATAACTCTGAATTTTACAAAATGCCAAACAAATTATTTGAACCTCTAAAAAATCTAGAAAAATAAGATTTATGAATCATAAATTATTCTTAACATGAATAAAATAAGAAATAGAATTCAGAAAACAAATTCAAATTTTGGAACTTTCTGAATTTAAAATTAAAACTTGGAATTTTAAATTATTATCTCCTTGTATTTAAAAAATCATGGAAAAATCTCAAATGAGTTTAAATATTTGTTTTCAAATATTTCAAAATGAAATTCTATTATTCCAAGTCATTTCTTTTGAAGAAAGATATTTTCCAAAGGAAAATACCCGATTCTTCTTATTCTAAAAATATAGAGAAACCTCTATTATTTCAAATTATTTTGAAATAAATAATTTCCACAAAAGTAAAGTTGTATTACTATGAACAATTCTTTCTTTATGAAATGAAAGTGTTTTTACAATTAAAAGCAAATGCAAATTACGGCCAAAGGCACAAACCCTAATTCAACCATAAATTTTAATAAATAAATGGGGTAAGGGACTCAACATAAAATAATACATTCATGACTGCATTATTTGGATTTTATAACATTGTCCTTACTGGACAATGATGCTTCTCTACAGAACCCGAGGTCCAGGTTCCATCCACTGCATTGAACTGCATTACCTCGCAGTCCACAGGCAAGTTCACTCTTGCTCATATCAACTTGAGTATTTTCTATCAATTTACTTGTAAGGGTACATTGCCCCTATGTGTGGTTTTGGTAATTAATGACAACCCCTATGGACTAATGTTTTCATTGAGTTTATATGAAGGAATATTCCATAGGTACTACTTGTTCTCCATGTGTTGGATTCAAGTATGGATGCCATGAAGATAAATATATACCTTGTGATTTGGCATCAAGATCATCGGTATGAAGATATATATGTGATATGATCAAGAAGAAGAAATGAAGATGGAGTTCTTAAGTGGAACTCAATATTAGCCATGCTCTATCACAAGTGAGTATGAGAAGATACAAGGTTGAGTTGGGCAAGTTCAAGATGAGCATTTTGAGTGAATCACATGCTTGAAGCTTGCCGTCCATTTGGTGATAATGGACATGTGAAGATGTGCATCAATGTGGCTTTCCCATCATAGTGTATGGGGGAGTATTTGTGAGTCTTCACGAAGCAACATTGATCAAGTGAGGCATTCCGGCTTGAGTGAAGCTTGAAGAGTTATCATCAAGATCAAGCGGGATTGATACGTCTCCGACGTATCGATAATTTCTTATGTTCCATGCCACATTATTGATGTTATCTACATGTTTTATGCACACTTTATGTCATATTCGTGCATTTTCTGGAACTAACCTATTAACAAGATGCCGAAGTGCCAGTTCCTGTTTTCTGCTGTTTTTGGTTTCAGAAATCCTAGTAACGAAATATTCTCGGAATCGGACGAAATCAACGCCCAGGTTCCTATTTTACCCGGAAGCATCCAGAACACACGAGAACCGCCAGAGAAGGGAGGCAGGGCCACCACACCACACCCCGGCACGGCCTAGGGGGGGGCGCGCCCCCCTAGGGTGTGGGCCCCCCTTCGACCTTCCTGCGCCGCCTCTTCGCCTATAAGAAGCCCCTGGATCAGAAAACCCTACAACGTTCGACGAAAACCACAGAATCCTTCCAGAGCCGCCGCCATCGCGAGGCCAAGATCTGGGGGACAGGAGTCTCTGTTCCGGCACGCTGCCGGAGCGGGGAAGTGCCCCCGGAAGGCTTCTCCATCGACACCGCTGCCATCTCCACCGCCATCTTCATCACCGCTGCTGCTCCCATGAGGAGGGAGTAGTTCTCCATCGAGGCTCGGGGCTGTACCGGTAGCTATGTGGTTCATCTCTCCCATGTACCTCAATACAATAATCTCATGAGCTGCTTTACATGATTGAGATTCATATGAGTTTGTATCACAATTTATCTATGTGCTACTCTAGCAAAGTTATTAAAGTAGTTCTATTCCTCCTGCACGTGTGTAAAGGTGACAGTGTGTGCACCGTGTTAGTACTTAGTTTATGCTATGATCATGATCTCTTGTAGATTGCGAAGTTAACTATTGCTATGATAATATTGATGTGATCTATTCCTCCTACATATGCATGAAGGTGACAGTGTGCATGCTATGTTAGTACTTGGTTTAGTCTGTTGATCTATCTTACACTATAAGGTTACTTAAACATGAGCATTATTGTGGAGCTTGTTAACTCCGGCATTGAGGGTTCGTGTAATCCTACGCAATGCGTTCATCATCCAACAAAAGTGTAGAGTATGCATTTATCTGTTACATTATGTGATCAATGTTGAGAGTGTCCACTAGTGAAAGTGTAATCCCTAGGCCTTGTTCCTAAATATCGCTATCGCTGCTTGTTTATCGTTTTCATCTTTGCGTTACTTATCGCTGCAATACCACCACCATCAACTACACGCCAGCAAGCTATTTTCTGGCACCGTTGCTACTGCTCATACTTATTCATACCACCTGTATTTCACTATCTCTTCGCCGAACTAGTGCACCTATTAGGTGTGTTGGGGACACAAGAGACTTCTTGCTTTGTGGTTGCAGGGTTGCATGAGAGGGATATCTTTGACCTCTTCCTCCCTGAGTTCGATAAACCTTGGGTGATCCACTTAAGGGAAAACTTGCTGCTGTTCTACAAACCTCTGCTCTTGGAGGCCCAACACTGTCTACAGGAAAGGAGGGGGAACGTAGACATCAAGCACTTTTCTGGCGCCGTTGCCGGGGAGGAAAGGTAAAAGGCACTCATACTACGGTCCTGTGTAAAGTATTTTTCTCGGCGCGCCGTCGTGTGTGTGCTCGAAGCTATTTCCTTTAGATCCTGCAATTGCATCTTTTTGTTTCTTGTTTACACTAGTTTGGCATAATGGACAACAATGAGCTTCTTGTTCTATTTCCTGATTTAAAACATGGATTGTTTGATGCGAAAATTAAAAAACCTATGAAATCTTCTTTGCATGCTGGTAGTAATATTAGTATGAACGCTTTGAACACCATTGTTGACAATAATATAGAAAGTTCTAAGCTTGGGGAAGCTGTTTTTCATGATATTTTTAGTCCCCCAAGCATTGAGGAGAAAATTTTCTTTGATGATACTTTGCCTCCTATTTATGATGATAATGATAGTGGTCTTTTGGTGCCACCTACTATGGAGAGTAAATTTTGTTGTGATTATACTATGCCTCCTATATTTGATAATGAGAATAATAATGATAGCCACTTTGTTGAATTTGCTCCCACTACAACTAATAAAATTGATTATGCTTATGTGGAGACTAATAATTTTAAGCATGAGACTCATGATAAGAATGCTTTATGTGATAGTTATATTGTTGAGTTTGCTCATGATGCTACTGAAAGTTATTATGAGAGAGGAAAATATGGTTGTAGAAATTTTCATGTTACTAAAACACCTCTCTATGTGCTGAAATTTTTGAAGCTACACTTGTTTTATCTTCCTATGCTTGTTACTTTGCTCTTCATGAACTTGTTTATTTACAAGATTCCTATGCATAGGAAGCATGTTAGACTTAAATGTGTTTTGTATTTGCCTCTTGATGCCCTCTTTTGCTTCAAATACTATTTCTTGCGAGTGCATCATTAAAACTGCTGAGCCCATCTTAATGGCTATAAAGAAAAGAACTTCTTGGGAGATAACCCATGTGTTATTTTGCTACAGTACTTTGTTTTTATTTTGTGTCATGGAAGTTGTTTACTACTGTAGCAACCTCTCCTTATCTTAGTTTTGTGTTTTGTTGTGCCAAGTAAAGCCGTTGATAGAAAAGTAAGTACTAGATTTGGATTACTGCACAGTTCCAGATTTCTTTGCTGTCACGAATCTGGGTCCACCTCCCTGTAGGAAGCTCAGAAAATTAAGCCAATTTACGTGCATGATCCTCAGATACGTACGCAACTTTCATTCAATTTGAGCATTTTCATCTGAGCAAGTCTGGTGCCATTTTAAAATTCGTCAATACGAACTGTTCTGTTTTGACAGATTCTGCCT
Source organism: Lolium perenne (assembly GCF_019359855.2). Taxonomy (NCBI): domain Eukaryota; kingdom Viridiplantae; phylum Streptophyta; class Magnoliopsida; order Poales; family Poaceae; genus Lolium; species Lolium perenne. The sequence goes on from NC_067250.2 coordinate 35,351,658, forward strand.
TTTATTTCGCATTGCCTCTTTCGCTATGTTGGATGAATTTCTTTGATCCACTAATGTCCAGTAGCATTATGCAATGTCCAGAAGTGTTAAGAATGATTGTGTCACCTCTGAATATGTCAATTTATATTGTGCACTAACCCTCTAATGAGTTGTTTCGAGTTTGGTGTGGAGGAAGTTTTCAAGGATCAAGAGAGGAGTATGATGCAACATGATCAAGGAGAGTGAAAGCTCTAAGCTTGGGGATGCACCCGGTGGTTCACCCCTGCATATATCAAGAAGACTCAAGCATCTAAGCTTGGGGATGCCCAAGGCATCCCCTTCTTCATCGACAACATTATCAGGTTCCTCCCCTGAAACTATATTTTTATTCCATCACATCTTATGTGCTTTACTTGGAGCGTCTGTATGTTTGCTTTTGTTTTTGTTTTTGTTTGAATAAATGCTTGTGTGGGAGAGAGACACGCTCCGCTGTTGCATATGAACACATGTGTTCTTAGCTTTTAGTATTCATGGCGAAGTTTCTTCTTCGTTAAATTGTTATATGGTTGGAATTGGAAAATGATACATGTAGTAATTGCTATAAATGTTTTGGGTAATGTGATACTTGGCAATTGTTGTGCTCATGATTAAGCTCTTGCATCATATGCTTTGCACCCATTAATGAAGAAATACATAGAGCATGCTAAAATTTGGTTTGCATATTTGGTTTCTCTAAGGTCTAGATAATTTCTAGTATTGAGTTTGAACAACAAGGAAGATGGTGTAGAGTCTTATAATGTTTTCAATATATCTTTTATGTGAGTTTTGCTGCACCGGTTCATCCTTGTGTTTGTTTCAAATAAGCCTTGCTAGCCTAAACCTTGTATCGAGAGGGAATACTTCTCATGCATCCAAAATACTTGAGCCAACCACTATGCCATTTGTGTCCACCATACCTACCTATGCTACATGGTATTTTCCGCCATTCCAAAGTAAATTGCTTGAGTGCTACCTTTAAAATTCCATCATTCACCTTTGCAATATATAGCTCATGGGACAAATAGCTTAAAAACTATTGTGGTATTGAATATGTAATTATGCACTTTATCTCTTATTAAGTTGCTTGTTGTGCGATAACCATGTTCACTGGGGACGCCATCAATTATTCATTGTTGAATTTCATGTGAGTTGCTATGCATGTCCGTCTTGTCTGAAGTAAGAGAGATCTACCACCTTATGGTTAAGCATGCATATTGTTAGAGAAGAACATTGGGCCGCTAACTAAAGCCATGATCCATGGTGGAAGTTTCAGTTTTGGACAAATATCCTCAATCTCATATGAGAAAATTATTAATTGTTGTTACATGCTTATGCATAAAAGAGGAGTCCATTATCTGTTGTCTATGTTGTCCCGGTATGGATGTCTAAGTTGAGAATAATCAATAGCGAGAAATCCAATGCGAGCTTTCTCCTTAGACCTTTGTACAGGCGGCATAGAAGTACCCCTTTGTGACACTTGGTTAAAACATGTGCATTGTGATGATCCGGTAGTCCAAGCTAATTAGGACAAGGTGCGGGCACTATTAGTATACTATGCATGAGGCTTGCAACTTGTAAGATATAATTTACATGATACATATGCTTTATTACTACCGTTGACAAAATTGTTTCATGTTTTCAAAATAAAAGCTCTAGCACAAATATAGCAATCGATGCTTTTCCTCTATGAGGACCATTCTTTTTCTTTCAATGTTGAGTCAGTTCACCTATTTCTCTCCACCTCAAGAAGCAAACACTTGTGTGAACTGTGCATTGATTCCTACATACTTGCTTATTGCACTTATTATATTACTCTATGTTGACAATATCCATGAGATATACATGTTACAAGTTGAAAGCAACCGCTGAAACTTAATCTTCTTTTGTGTTGCTTCAATGCCTTTACTTTGAATTATTGCTTTATGAGTTAACTCTTATGCAAGACTTATTGATGCTTGTCTTGAAGTGCTATTCATGAAAAGTCTTTGCTATATGATTCACTTGTTTACTCATGTCATATACATTGTTTTGATCGCTGCATTCACTACATATGCTTTACAAATAGTATGATCAAGATTATGATGGCATGTCACTCCAGAAATTATCTGTGTTATCGTTTTACCTGCTCGGGACGAGCAGAACTAAGCTTGGGGATGCTGATACGTCTCCGACGTATCGATAATTTCTTATGTTCCATGCCACATTATTGATGTTATCTACATGTTTTATGCACACTTTATGTCATATTCGTGCATTTTCTGGAACTAACCTATTAACAAGATGCCGAAGTGCCAGTTCCTGTTTTCTGCTGTTTTTGGTTTCAGAAATCCTAGTAACGAAATATTCTCGGAATCGGACGAAATCAACGCCCAGGTTCCTATTTTACCCGGAAGCATCCAGAACACACGAGAACCGCCAGAGAAGGGAGGCAGGGCCACCACACCACACCCCGGCGCGGCCTAGGGGGGGGCGCGCCCCCCTAGGGTGTGGGCCCCCCTTCGACCTTCCTGCGCCGCCTCTTCGCCTATAAGAAGCCCCTGGATCAGAAAACCCTAGAACGTTCGACGAAAACCACAGAAACCTTCCAGAGCCGCCGCCATCGCGAGGCCAAGATCTGGGGGACAGGAGTCTCTGTTCCGGCACGCTGCCGGAGCGGGGAAGTGCCCCCGGAAGGCTTCTCCATCGACACCGCTGCCATCTCCACCGCCATCTTCATCACCGCTGCTGCTCCCATGAGGAGGGAGTAGTTCTCCATCGAGGCTCGGGGCTGTACCGGTAGCTATGTGGTTCATCTCTCCCATGTACCTCAATACAATAATCTCATGAGCTGCTTTACATGATTGAGATTCATATGAGTTTGTATCACAATTTATCTATGTGCTACTCTAGCAAAGTTATTAAAGTAGTTCTATTCCTCCTGCACGTGTGTAAAGGTGACAGTGTGTGCACCGTGTTAGTACTTGGTTTATGCTATGATCATGATCTCTTGTAGATTGCGAAGTTAACTATTGCTATGATAATATTGATGTGATCTATTCCTCCTACATATGCATGAAGGTGACAGTGTGCATGCTATGTTAGTACTTGGTTTAGTCTGTTGATCTATCTTACACTATAAGGTTACTTAAACATGAGCATTATTGTGGAGCTTGTTAACTCCGGCATTGAGGGTTCGTGTAATCCTACGCAATGCGTTCATCATCCAACAAAAGTGTAGAGTATGCATTTATCTGTTCTGTTATGTGATCAATGTTGAGAGTGTCCACTAGTGAAAGTGTAATCCCTAGGCCTTGTTCCTAAATACTGCTATCGCTGCTTGTTTACTGTTTCTTGCGTTACCTTGCTGCAATACCACCACCATCAACTACACGCCAGCAAGCTATTTTCTGGCACCGTTGCTACTGCTCATACTTATTCATACCACCTGTATTTCACTATCTCTTCGCCGAACTAGTGCACCTATTAGGTGTGTTGGGGACACAAGAGACTTCTTGCTTTGTGGTTGCAGGGTTGCATGAGAGGGATATCTTTGACCTCTTCCTCCCTGAGTTCGATAAACCTTGGGTGATCCACTTAAGGGAAAACTTGCTGCTGTTCTACAAACCTCTGCTCTTGGAGGCCCAACACTGTCTACAGGAAAGGAGGGGGAACGTAGACATCAGGGATGTGCAAGGCAAAGGTATGACCTTGATAGGTTTTCCTTTTACCGGTCTCGAGGTGGTTGATGGGAGACCGGATTATAGGATAGATAGCCGCACTATTAAGAGGGGCTTTCGGTTGGGTAACTTGATCACATCGTCTTAGGGAGCTCAATCCTTGCATGCGTTGCATATTCTTATTGCTTCTTGGTATTTCTCGGTGTGAGGTTCTTGAGCTTGTTGCTAGCTTTACAACAAGCCCAAGTTCATCGAAAACGGAGTTCACATGCATCTTCTATTGCGTTTTCGAGGTTGGGTGATTTTACCGGTTATTCATGATATAAGGTTCTACCTTTTATATTCATGATAAAATCCCCTCCTACAGATTCTTGGGTTTTCACTTTCTATAAGATAGCATTTGTTGTTATCTTCCAAACAAAATTGGTTTCATGCGATTCGGAGTTCGGGAGCAATAGTTATTAAAGAAAAAGGAAAAGGAGAAAAGAAAAAAAGGAAAAAGAAAAAAAGGGGCCAGCCGACCGGCCGGTCTGACCGGACCGGCAACCGGCCCACCCGGTCCGAAACCGGATCCGGCGCTGGTGCCTTCCGGCCGCGGTCCAGGGGGCTCTTGGCCCGTAACCGGCCTCGGGCCCGGTCCGTGACCGGCCTGCCTGGCGCAGCCCCCGGTCCGGCCGGGTCCCTTGCTGGGCCGCCTCCGCCTCACCGGCCCACACGGCCACCGCTGCCCGCGCGGCCCGGGCGGCCTGCGCTGCCCGCGCGCGCTCCACTCCGTGCCGCCCTCGCGCCGCCCCGCGCGCCCTGGCCGGGGCTGGGCCAGCTCGCCCGCGCGGCCACGAGCGCCTCACTTGGCCTGCTCCTCCGCGCTCCTTTGCTCCCGCCGCCCGTGCGCGCGCCCAGCTCTGCCCGATTCTTTGGGCCGGTCGGTCCAGGCCACCGACCGGCCTCCCTCGGCGCTGGGCCGGTCGGCCGGCTGGGCCGCCGGTGGGCATCTTTTTAGAGCGTTTTTATCTTGTTTTCTGTCTTTTCCCCCAACAGCTCTATTTCTCCCTTTGCTATAAATAGGCTTCTTCCACCTTGAGCCAAACTAGTTCTTCCTACTCTCTCTCCTCCATTGCTACTATTTGAAGAACTTGCTCTCCCCCTTGATTCCTCCAACCATTCTTGCTCATATTTGAGGATTTGAGAGAGGGGATCTAGATCTACACTTCCACCAAACCGTTTCTTCTCTAAGTGAGGGAATCTCTTGGGATCTAGATCTTGGAGTCTTTGGTTGACTTTCCCCCTTGTTCTTCCTCTCCAATCTCATCCTAGCATTCGTTGCTTTGGTGGGATTTGAGTGTGAAGGACTTGAACACCTCCGGTGTTCTTGCTTTGCATCATTGCATAGTGTTGAGCTCTCCACCACGATTTGTTCGAGTGAGAGACCGTGAGCTTGTTACTCTTGGAGGGTGACCTCCTAGTTGGCTTGGTGATTGGTGCTCCGGTGATCTCTTCAAGAAGATTGTGAAGAGGCCCGGGCTTCTCCTTCGTGGAGCTTGTGAAGTGGTTGTGGAGCTTGCCATCTCCGGAGCGGAGGAAAAGCTAACCATAAGGAAAGGGCCATTATCCTTCGTGGGTGTGGTTCGGAGAATAGGGTGAGCCTTCGTGGCGCGGGGAATCCTTCGTGGGACCTCCACTCCTCCAAACGTGACGTACCTTGTTGCAAAGCAAGGGAACACGGGAATACATCCTCGTCTCCGCGTGCCTCGGTTATTTCTATACCCGAGCTCTCTTTCCTTGTGATAGCCATCGTGCTTGAAGTACATATATCTTGCTATCAATTGTGCTACATATATCTTGTGCCTATCTTGCTTAGCTCTAGTTGCTATTGTTACACTTAGTTGAGCTTAGCATATTTAGGGTTTGTGCTTGTAAACTAAACGATAGTTTAATTCCGCATTCATACAAGACAAATCCGCAAGAGTTTGTAATTGCCTATTCACCCCCCCCCCTCTAGGCGACATCTCGATCTTTCAATTGGTATCAGAGCAAGGTCTCTCCTTGTTTTAGGCTTCACCGCCTTGAGAGTAAAGATGTCGGCTAGTAATTTAGTGCACAATGACACAATTATCTTTGTTGGCACAAATTATCATTTGTGGCGAAATTGCTTGCTTTGTAAACTTCGGACCTTGTGTCCACATATAGAGCAATTTCTAGATGTCGGTTTTTCTCCTCCGATGGATTCTCAAAATCTATCTTTAGAGGATGAGAAAAACTTACATCTTGAAGCTCAAGTATCTAATGAGCTTTTATTCTCTTTGAGACCCGATTTTCGTAGGTTCTTGATATATATAAAGCGAAAATCGTCTCATGAGATGTGGATCAAGCTTAAGGAAATGTTTGGTGGATCCACTTCTCAATTGGTCGGTGGTGACTCCGAGGAGCTCTCTTCCCCTTCACATCATGAAGAGCTCCAAGTTGCTTCCACCTCCGGTCGTGATGAATTATCATCTTCTTTCACTTCACCAACGTGTAGCAAGACACGAGGTAATGATATGGTGAGTGGTGAGGAAAATTGCAATGTTGATATTGTGCTCAATAGTGATGATTCTTCATCTCTATCCCATTGTAATGCTTCCTCTTTGGACTTAAACACATCTAGCATTGAAAATGACCTACATGCTTGTGTTGATAGTCCTTGCATATCATGTGTAAATTGCTTACATAGATCTCATGAAGATATGCTTACCTTGTCTTGCCCCCATAATCAAAATGCTTATATTTCCTCTAGTTGTTTGTTGACTAACAATGTAGAGGAAACCGAACACTATATGGATCAAGACATGTTTTCAAATGAGGATTCAAGAATATCTTCATCTTCATTCTCCGGTATGCACATGTGCCTTATGGCAAATGGATCAAAGGTATCTCCTACTTTGACTCCTAACACTTCCTCTAATGATGAGAGTGATGATGATGATAATGATGAAGAATATAATACCTTGGTGCATAATATGGCAATGATATATGCTTCTCTTCATGGTAATAAAGAAGCTCGTGCTAATCTCGAACACTCTATGGATATCTTGAATAAATATAAGGAAACCATAGTGAAGTTGGAGTCCCATGTTGAAAATGAGGAAATGAGATTCACTCTCCTCAAGCATGAGCTAAAAGATGAGAAGCATGCTAATTTTATGCTTACACAAAAAATTGAATCCTATATGCATGAAAATGAGAAAACTATTGTTAATGCTTGTGCTACTAACTCTAATTCTTGTGAAGCATCTACCTTAGAGGAGAATGTTGAGCTAAGGGCTCAACTTGAGTTGCTAACTAGCAATTATAGGGAATTGGAAGAAAGTCATAAAAATCTCTCAAGCTCTCATGATGATCTTCTAATTTCCTATGATGGGCTAAAGTTAGCTCATGAGGCTAGTATCACTAAGGTAACATCTTGTGAGCCTCATGTGGACATTAGCACAATCTCTACTACAAATGCTATATCTTCATGTGCTAGTCCTTGTAATCCATCTAGTCAAACTAGTGATACACCTTGTGTTGGATTACTCACTTTGCCTTGTTGCTCTAACAATGAAGCTTCTACTTCCTCTAGTACTTGTATTTCTACTAACCATGTAGAGGAAATAAAAGAGCTCGAGGCCCAAGTCCTTTCTTTGAAGAAAGACTTGGAAAAGCGTCATGAAGGGAAATCCGCACTTGACAAGATGCTAAGTGTGCAACAATCCCCCAATGACAAGAGTGGACTTGGATTCAACTCCAATAACAAGAACAAGTCCAAGAGCAAGAGCAACAAGAAGAAGGGCCAAGACAAAGTCAAGGATCCGGCCAAGTTGGTTTGTTTCAAGTGCAAGGTTGAAGGGCATCATGTTAGATCATGCCCATTGAAGAAGAAGAAGCACTTGAGTGAGAAACAACAAGGGAAACGGCCACAAGGTAAAGGTCAAGCTCATGCTCAACCTCAAGTTGAAGATAGGCCACTTCCCAAGAAGAATCAAGATATTGTTTCCCAAGAGAAGAAATCAATAAAGAAGAGAAAGGGGAACACTTGCTACTTATGCCGTGAGAAGGGGCACTTTGCTTCTTCTTGCTTAGGTGGTACCTTATCTAACCCTATAGTTGTTGATAATGATTATTCTCTAGGGAAGGATAAGGATGGCAATGTGTTTGCCAAGTTTGTTGGAACTCAAAGTGGTTTCAAGAAAAGAACCATTTGGGTTGCCAAGCCTATTGTGACTAATCTCTTAGGACCCAACTTGGTTGGGGACCAACAATCTCAAACTTGATCAATAGGTGCATATGGAGGGCATTGGAGATTTGGCTACTTCATGAAGAATTAAGGGATCTTCATATATTATATTTTGACCAAGCCAAGTCGTATGGATTATCATCTATATCTCATAATCCAATGTTCCTCCTTGCGGTAACTTATACTTCAATTCTTCATGTTTATTGTAAGTTACTTGCCCCTTTGCATGTTTGGTTTTGTACCAAATATGTGTATGTATGTGTTGTGTCTTACTTGCTTATTTGTGTATTCAAGTATGTTTGTTTGACTCACCATATACTTGTGTATTGCTTTGAGCCTAATGCATCTTGATGATATCTTATTTGGCTCTCTTTGAAGTGATTAATGGAACATCCCATTTTGGGGGAGTGATATGCTTTGTGCATCTCTCTTTCTTTAAAATGTGTGTACATGGGTACCACCACTTAGTATTGATATTGCAAGATTATCTAGTCACTATGTGGTGTGCCATACTCATGAGAAATTCAAATTCTAAATATCCATTAATCATTTCTAGTTGAATTTTAGTTGCCTCTTATTTAGAAGAAATGTTTTATCACATTATGGGGGAGTAATATGTTTTGTACATATCACAAGCCTAGAAAATGTGAACATATGAGGTTATGCCACTTAGAGTTGATGCTCTTAATTATCTTGTTCATAGGTGGCATGTTTGCTCAAACAAGCTCCATTCCTAATAAAAATATTGTATTACTTATCTTGTGGGCTTGTGTTTGAATATGAAATTCTTGGTGCGGTTTTTCCTCAAATACATATCTCTATATCTTATTTGGGACACCGTTTGCTTCAAGTTATTCTAATCATTGCCGTGCGTGATTGTGTGACTAGTTGAAGCTATCAAGAATCTTCATCCGTGCATAGTGCTCAATTCTATATACTTATCCTATGCCTTTTATTGTGAAGTTGATCCTTTCTAACATTGTCAATACTCCACCGGAAATTATTTCCTATATACTCATTGTCTTTGACAATTGATAACCTTGTATGTGGTTGAATCTTTGGATCATCTTCACCTTGGATTGTTTCTTATTGCCTTATTTTACTTCCAACAAATCTTTGTTGCTCCCATGTGTCTTCCTTGTCCCTTTGAAAAATGTTTTGATAAATTCTCTTGATTCATATCAAGTGTTTGTTTTGGAAGACAAACCTTTTCCTTACGGTACATTGTGCCATTGTGAAAAGTGTATAGGGTTTGGTTTATTTTGTTTGAACCTTGCTCTTTTGGGGAGTTTGCTATCTCATTCTTTCTTACATGATTTATTTGCTTGAATGAGATAAATCCTTGAGCATGTTTGCTTTATTTCATCCGTTATGCTCAATGGTTTCTTCTTAGTTCATTTGTTGAACTTTGTTGAACAAATCTTTTGTGATTTGCTTCTTAGATATAACTTGGACAACAAATTTGTTTTGTGACACCTCTATGCCTTATCTAATTCTTTTGGTATTTTTGTCCAAAGTATATCTTTCTTGGATCTTTAAAGGTTTTGGTGCATGTTTATATGTAATTTGTTTATACTTATAGCATGCTTGCTTTCTTTTGATCCATTATGTAGGATATACTCCATCAAATCCTAAATGGCTAAGATGTGCGTGAAATTCAAACTTCATCTAAATATGCACATGTTTTTATGGAGTGTGTCCTATATATTGTGGTTAGTCTAACCATGTTGGACCCAATAAGTTTGGGGACCAAGATGTACTTGAATAATGTTTTAGGTACATTGGAGATGCAATGGAGGCTTGTCTCATCTATAAGGAAGGTGTTATCACCATATGAGAATTGGAGTCAAGCTAGGATGATCGATGAACTCTTATCTACTACATCAAGCCATTGCTATCTCGGTAACAAGTATCTTATTCATGCATACTCATATATCATCCAACCTCTTGTAGGTTGCATCTTGACATGAAATTCCTTATTTCGAAAATATTGAGGTTCTTGAAAAATCCTTTTAAAAGAAAACTTCTTATTGTACACTTGAGTAATTTGAGAAGATGCATATGATAGGTTATATATATATATATCATATTTTATGATTCACCTATCACAAATATGCCCTCTAGCAATTTATTGCATATCAATTCCTCAAAGAGCTCTTGTGTGCAATATTGATGAATTTGTGAAATAAATCCATTTTTGTGATACTTGTTGCCTTTCTCAAAACACTCCAACTAGCTCTACTTCCCTTATTGTTAGTTGTAATGTTTTTGAGGTTTAACTTGGTTGAAGTTCATTCATATACCATAAGTGAAAATTGGAGCCATAGGCTATATATGCTTCTTAAGCAAACATCCTTTGGTATATTTTATGACTTCATCTTGGATATCTTGTCTTATCTATTTTGTTAACCGCTTGTGTGTGCATGTTTCTTTATGGATCACTTTGTCCACTTTAGAAACTCATATACATAAGAGTGTTAATCCATCACCTTGATATCTTTGTTCTTTGCCGACCATCTTTTATCCTTTTGTTTCTTAGTGGTGTTGGTAAAGGAGATTTATGAGTGCTTGGTTTATTTGTTTTCCTTCTTGCACTCATATCTCGTAATTATTGGACTAAAGTTGTTCTTGATAAGCATATTCTCTTTATCTTAGTTGTGTTCTAAATGATATATAGGGAGTGAGGATTCCATGTTTGTGCATATTGTATTCAAATGCAAACATTATAAATTATGCACGAACCTTGGGGAGCTTTCTTATTTTATTTAAGAGCACTATATCTCTCTTATCATGATATCTTTGTTTGTCCAATTGGATCTTTGATTGCTTGCTTTATTTGTTGAAGCTCACTTCACCATGTTATCTTTATGCAATCTTTGATCCTCAATATAGTTTGATTTCCTTCAAGTATTCATCATTGGATATGTGCACTTGATTCCACTCAAATTATGAGAAGTGCACACTTTGGGGAGGAACTCACATTATATTGGCCTTCTAAATTTTTCACCCATTTTGACAATCGATGCCAATGGGGGAGAAGTTTAGAGGGTTTAAGGGAATGGTTTTATACTTAAGCTTGGTTTGTGCTTAAGTGTTTTGCCTCTCATGCATTCCATATTTATATGTCTTGCATGGTTGTATATATATAGTGGAAACTATCCCAAAGGTTAATCTTGACAATGTATGCAATGAATTCATGTTCATCACACGTGCATACATTGTGGGGGAGTTTTCTCTATATATATTGGTTCTACTCACATCCATTGCATTTGATTGTAGTTGTGTGAGTAGAGCCGGTTTTGATATGGACTAGTTGCTTTGTGTTACTTGACCATATCAAATACAATCTCTTGTATACAACTTATTCTCGGATAAGTTGCGTACTTGTCACTAATATTCATTATATAAACCCTCTTATTGTGGTTGTCATCAATTACCAAAATGGGGGAGATTGTAAGGGTACATTGCCCCTATGTGTGGTTTTGGTAATTAATGACAACCCCTATGGACTAATGTTTTCATTGAGTTTATATGAAGGAATATTCCATAGGTACTACTTGTTCTCCATGTGTTGGATTCAAGTATGGATGCCATGAAGATAAATATATACCTTGTGATTTGGCATCAAGATCATCGGTATGAAGATATATATGTGATATGATCAAGAAGAAGAAATGAAGATGGAGTTCTTAAGTGGAACTCAATATTAGCCATGCTCTATCACAAGTGAGTATGAGAAGATACAAGGTTGAGTTGGGCAAGTTCAAGATGAGCATTTTGAGTGAATCACATGCTTGAAGCTTGCCGTCCATTTGGTGATAATGGACATGTGAAGATGTGCATCAATGTGGCTTTCCCATCATAGTGTATGGGGGAGTATTTGTGAGTCTTCACGAAGCAACATTGATCAAGTGAGGCATTCCGGCTTGAGTGAAGCTTGAAGAGTTATCATCAAGATCAAGCGGGATGCGCAAGGCAAAGGTATGACCTTGATAGGTTTTCCTTTTACCGGTCTCGAGGTGGTTGATGGGAGACCGGATTATAGGATAGATAGCCGCACTATTAAGAGGGGCTTTCGGTTGGGTAACTTGATCACATCGTCTTAGGGAGCTCAATCCTTGCATGCGTTGCATATTCTTATTGCTTCTTGGTATTTCTCGGTGTGAGGTTCTTGAGCTTGTTGCTAGCTTTACAACAAGCCCAAGTTCATCGAAAACGGAGTTCACATGCATCTTCTATTGCGTTTTCGAGGTTGGGTGATTTTACCGGTTATTCATGATATAAGGTTCTACCTTTTATATTCATGATAAAATCCCCTCCTACAGATTCTTGGGTTTTCACTTTCTATAAGATAGCATTTGTTGTTATCTTCCAAACAAAATTGGTTTCATGCGATTCGGAGTTCGGGAGCAATAGTTATTAAAGAAAAAGGAAAAGGAGAAAAGAAAAAAAGGAAAAAGAAAAAAAGGGGCCAGCCGACCGGCCGGTCTGACCGGACCGGCAACCGGCCCACCCGGTCCGAAACCGGATCCGGCGCTGGTGCCTTCCGGCCGCGGTCCAGGGGGCTCTTGGCCCGTAACCGGCCTCGGGCCCGGTCCGTGACCGGCTGCTGGCGCAGCCCCGGTCCGGCCGGGTCCCTTGTCGGGCCGCCTCCGCCTCACCGGCCCACACGGCCACCGCTGCCCGGTGCGGCCCAGGCGGCCTGCGCTGCCCGCGCGCTCCACTCCCGCGCCGCCCTCGCGCCGCCCCGCGCGCCTGGCGGGCTGGGCCAGCTCGCCCGCGCGGCCCACAGCGCCTCACTTGGCCTGCTCCCCCGCGCGCTCCTTTGCTCCCCGCCGCCCGTGCGCGCCCAGCTCTGCCCGGTTCTTTGGGCCGGTCGGTCCAGGCCACCGACCGGCCTCCTCAGCGCCTGGGCCGGTCGGCCGGCTGGGCCGCCGGCTGGGCATCTTTTTAGAGCGTTTTTTTATGCTGTTTTTCCTGTCTTTTCCCCCAACAGCTCTATTTCTCCCTTTGCTATAAATAGGCTTCTTCCACCTTGAGCCAAACTAGTTCTTCCTACTCTCTCTCCTCCATTGCTACTATTTGAAGAACTTGCTCTCCCCCTTGATTCCTCCAACCATTCTTGCTCATATTTGAGGATTTGAGAGAGGGGATCTAGATCTACACTTCCACCAAACCGTTTCTTCTCTAAGTGAGGGAATCTCTTGGGATCTAGATCTTGGAGTCTTTGGTTGACTTTCCCCCTTGTTCTTCCTCTCCAATCTCATCCTAGCATTCGTTGCTTTGGTGGGATTTGAGTGTGAAGGACTTGAACACCTCCGGTGTTCTTGCTTTGCATCATTGCATAGTGTTGAGCTCTCCACCACGATTTGTTCGAGTGAGAGACCGTGAGCTTGTTACTCTTGGAGGGTGACCTCCTAGTTGGCTTGGTGATTGGTGCTCCGGTGATCTCTTCAAGAAGATTGTGAAGAGGCCCGGGCTTCTCCTTCGTGGAGCTTGTGAAGTGGTTGTGGAGCTTGCCATCTCCGGAGCGGAGGAAAAGCTAACCATAAGGAAAGGGCCATTATCCTTCGTGGGTGTGGTTCGGAGAATAGGGTGAGCCTTCGTGGCGCGGGGAATCCTTCGTGGGACCTCCACTCTTCCAAACGTGACGTACCTTGTTGCAAAGCAAGGGAACACGGGAATACATCCTCGTCTCCGCGTGCCTCGGTTATTTCTATACCCGAGCTCTCTTTCCTTGTGATAGCCATCGTGCTTGAAGTACATATATCTTGCTATCACTTGTGCTACATATATCTTGTGCCTATCTTGCTTAGCTCTAGTTGCTATTGTTACACTTAGTTGAGCTTAGCATATTTAGGGTTTGTGCTTGTAAACTAAACGATAGTTTAATTCCGCATTCATACAAGACAAATCCGCAAGAGTTTGTAATTGCCTATTCACCCCCCCCCCCCCTCTAGGCGACATCTCGATCTTTCATTACTGCAAAGCTATATACTTACCATTTCTGCATTGCAAATAAAATGTTACTTTTCCAATTATGAATGTGACTATGTGGCTGGCAATGGAACCATGGTTGTGTTGATATGGTGGAGGTTCCATTGCATGGGTTTTATTAACCAAGGAGTAATTACCAATGCCATCCAGTGATTCTAGCGCCGTACATATCGCGTTGACCATAAGATCTACAATGGCTCTAGGGAAGCCAGCTGTATCTTTTCCCTCCTGTACGCTAACGGACTTGATAGGGCCTGGCGGGGTGTTGGGAGAACACTGCCGTAGGTTGGGAAATCCTTTAAAATCCCCATCCATGTGGATGAGAGGCTCTACCGTCTATGAAGGATTGTCCATAGTACACCGGGGGTAAAGCCGTATGTACGGGAGATGTCTACCGGGGGTGTATGGATGGACAAAAGGGTGGGTTTGCAGGGTCGCGGAAAAGGCGGTGTGGGCTTGGATCTTCTTTCCTGGTCTCACACCAAAGGAAGTGTGAACGGGGGCAAGTCCCTGCGGATGGCATAAAGGATGAGATCTCTTATGGGAAAAGTAACGAACATCTGCAGAGGGTATCAAATTGTGGCTGTCACTCCTTGCTCTGGGAAGGGAACTACGAACGCGGCAGGAAAGGAACTCCATGAAGTTCTGGTCAACCTGTGAAGACTGACGGGCATAGTTTTCAGAATAAAATCAACCTTTTGAACAAATGTTTTCGAAACATGCATTGACCTGAGATTTCCTGATCAACGGTCATAGCTAGTGCATCAAACACATTTTACTCTTTTGAACTTGCTGAGTACCTCTATACTCACTTTCTTTCGACACCCTTGCTAGACTGTGATACGGAAGTGGAGGCCATCGCCGATGGAGCACCGGAAGGAGACTACGAGCTGGTCTACGAGGAACCTGATCTGACCGGAGGAGTTGAAGGCGTAGAATATGGGATAGTCCACGGACCCGACGAGAATGAGGCGGAGGAGTAGTGATATACCCTAGTATCATAGAGCCAAGCAGCGTAGAACTTACCTAAATAAGTTGCTGAGCTCTCTTTCATATATATGTGAGTTGTAATTTTACTTAAGTAGTATCTTAGGGTGTTCTCATCGGACCTGTGAGAATATCAACTTGTTAAGACAATGTTTGTAATAATGTTAGGAGTGTTATGACCTGCAATATTTCTGGTGTACCACTCTGAGGGATATGATAATTGTGAAGAAGTCCCTTCACAAAGATCATATCAACGACTTGTATACGACAACATGCAGTGGTATGCTGGGTCACCGCAATATTCTATCTGTATAATGTTGTATATAACATGTATAAAACTTGTATGTGTATAATAAGTAGTACAAAATCGTGTATACATGTAACTAATTCTGTGGCGCACCTAAAAATAATTCAGTGGCACACCTATTTATGCGGCGCACATTGGCCCATGCACCGCCGAATGTCATGTTTCTAGCACATGGGCCACGGTGCGCCACGGAAAGATGATATTCTATGGCG
The DNA here is from genome assembly GCF_019359855.2 of Lolium perenne. NCBI lineage: Eukaryota > Viridiplantae > Streptophyta > Magnoliopsida > Poales > Poaceae > Lolium > Lolium perenne. The sequence goes on from NC_067250.2 coordinate 35,367,087, forward strand.
CATGGGCTAGTGTGCCACAAAATTTCAATTTTTATGGCGTGTATTCTGTGGCGCACTGCCTGTGCGCCACAGAATATGGATTTACGTGCGCCACAAATGACTCTTTCCCTACTAGTGCCATAACTGTTCTCATCAGGCGTTAAGATAGGACCAGTCTAGTTTAAATTTGCCCCATATAGAGGGCTTTCTTGTGTAGTTTAAATTTGCTCAAAATAGGGTATATGTATAAATTTACCCAAAATAGGGTGTATGTTTAGTGAACAATGTTTTATGTTTAATTGCTTTTTTTTCTTTTATTTTTGTTGTCTTTGACTTTTGCGGTGCGTCCACGCGTTAGGCGCTCTGTGCGATCCAAATAGACCGTCGGCCAGGTCCGTGTGTCCGTGTGTTAGACACCCAAACCTAAACGATCCAATTTGAACAGGCCAGCGTGTTCAATTTGGATCATAGCGGTGAAGATGCCCTTAGCTACAAGCCATTTCTTCACTCTTCAGGATGGCCAGCCACGTCATACCGCAACACGACACGTGCGTCCTGATGTTTTTTAAACGCCGAGACAAGTTCCTAATCGTCGCCCTCGCACCATCCTTGCAAAAGAAAACATGCCATAAAATATCTCCCTAATACCTTTTGTGGGGTGGATATACATCTTTTTTATCGGATTTGATAGAAATGAGGCGTCTAATTTTTTTTATCATGTCTAAGTCAATTTCTTAGTCATTGAATTTTCATGAGCCGTGCTGATATGAAAATGTAATTGGGTTGTAACTCAGATTTTCCTTGTTGTAAGTGAGTTGCGGTTGAGATTTTCCTAGTTACAAGTAGGCTGTAACTGAGAAAAATATCCACACCGTTGAATTTGCTTTAAAATTCATGGCAGCGTATAACCTACATATGAGTTGCAACTAATTTAGAACTAAGAGTTAACGACGTTCACGCTGTATTGAAGGGGGGAGTGGAAATGCTCTTACTCTCCAGTCTGCACTATAAATATTATCTCCGTTTCAAAGAACAAGGCATCCTTATTTTTCGAGCTTTTTATTTAACCAAGAATTATTTTAAATATATAAAAATTGTTTGTATGAGATTAGAATCATTAGAAAGTGTTTTTCTATACGAATTCAGCGATACTAAATATATATACTATTATCGAGATTTTGTTGCTTAATTTTATGGTTAAACTTCGTTTTAGAATACGCGTGCGTCTTATTCTTTGAAATAAGGGATAGTATTTGCCGCTCTCAGCTATGGGAAGACCCGGGAGCAGATTTAAGTGGCTGTTTAACAACCATTGATTAGTAGCTGAGGGTGGTCCTGACCACCAGAAAGCACGCCCTTGGGAGGAACTGCACTAGGAGAAGTGTTGTGTTCTGTTCCCTGTACCGAAGCAGGGGCTTCCATGCATGTTCCATTCACGTTGGGATTAGTTCCAGGCAAAGCAGAGCACCGTTGGATCGAGCGATGCACAATTGATTAGAAAAACCCAGACATTTCTCTGAGAAGAAGGTGCAAGCATAAAAATGCAGGGCTGGTAGAGATAGTGGAACGAGATTACATTGCATTGACCTTAGCTGAGTGCTATTCTACTTACGAGTAATAGGGGACTGCATCAGGATGATTACATCCAGCAGTAATTAGTTTTAGTTGATCATCATCCAAAACAAACCGAGTTGGAAAATGGTTTGTCGGAGATTCATCGGCCATGGAGGTCGCCGACGTGGACCAGCAGTCAACATCCGGTCCCTCGTCGGAGCTGACCCATTTGACCGATAGCGACGGAGTACAACATCTTGGATCTTGACGGACGGGTCCACCTGCAGTCGCACTCCGGCGTGTCTTTTCTGCTGCGCCGCCGCGCTGGCCACTATCCATGGCCCAGAGCCCCAAATCTTGGCATCCATGCTATTTTAGCTAACGAATCTACTACCGCTACTCCTGCTATCACTTTATTAGTTACTAACTATAACTATTCCCCTTTCCGTATGTCTGGCTATGATTGGGACTGAGCTAGGATTTAGGTGAGCACGTTCCAGCTCAACCCCCGACCCAGTCTCTCGCTTACCTACCGTCGCGGAGGAAGAAGAAGGCAGCCAGCGGCACAGCGACGAAGACAAGACACGCGGAGACGAGCGTGAATAGCAGGACCGCGAACCGCCCCAAATCCGCCAAGGACATGGTCGTGGCCGCTGCCGGCGGGAGGAGGAGGCCGGCGAAGTACGCGACCATGACGACGGCGAGGAACGCCGTCGGTAGGACGAGGAAGAGAATGGCGACGGCCGAATCGACGGCGGGGCTGCGCGGAAAAGGCCCTTCCAGGAAGCAGATGAGCGGCTGCAGGATCTTGGCGCACCCGAGGGCGAGGTAGAAGGCAAGAATGGCGGACATCGCCATGGGACGCCGCGCCGGACTAGGTGCGATGAGCTGCTGAAGCAATGGGGTTGAGATCTGGTGGTGGTGGTCGAGACCAGTCAAGGCAAAGAGCAAGGAGAATGTTTGTGGGGATGGAAGGGGATGAGGCAAATGAGTGCTATTCTTGTCTCACCAGGGGCCTGGTTTTATAGGGGTTTGCTGTATCAAGTATCAACCCAGGGGCACGGTTATGCTAGCAGGTTTCATCCTTTTGGCATTTAGCTTACAATCTCAAGGACTTGAATGCAAGTCATGAAACACCGAGTATCCTTCAATCTCCACGGGACAGTGGTCGTGGTATTTTGTGATTTTGTTGTTGTGGTCGTGACGATGGTGGACTAAAAACTAGTGTGTTTTTTTACAGACTTCTCATAGTACGTGTATAGATGATGAACCAAGTGCCCATTTCTTCATCTCTTTGCAGTTTTCTACGGTCCAACCATGTACGCCTGTTTAGTCTCCGTCTGATCTCTGCAAGCCATTTCCTTGGCTTGGTCCTTCGGAAGATAGTCGAGCTTGAAATGCACAGAGAAAGATAAGAAGATAAATTTCAGTTAATAACTGCAGTGATATGTGGGCATGAAGCCAGGACGAACTTTCAGTGGTCATAACGCAACCACAGTGCGCTGCGCGTCTGGCGTATTAATTATGTGTTTGCTTGTTGGTTTCTTTCTGCCGCTTCACTCAGCCACTGCTCCAGTCCAGAGCTCTGGACCATGAATGTGGAAGCTGGCTCTCCAGGTCGGGTCAGCCGGCGAGGGGCCGCGAGAGAGACAGAGCAGCCAGCAATTAATTATTTGCCACAAAGAAATGTCATAAAACCATGGTCGATCGTTTAGCTGTCATGGGGGAAGAACCCCCACAATTTTGGATTTCAAGCAACCGTACAAAAATATTGCATAGCCCATGAAATTTGGTATATGTAGAGCTCCACCGGTAGGCGCAATAACTATTCCAATACTCTCTCGGGTGCCGGCTCGATTTTGAGCTCACACCGGCAGGAGCAGAGCTAGGAAAATGTTTAGTAATGCGGCAGCACCACTGGGAGAAAACTTAAGAAAAGAGAAAAAATCAAGTTTACAGCCTTGCAAGCTGATGCACTCTTTTCATCGAAACCAAATGCACTGCCCTTAAAATGCTCATACTCAGTAGTAATATTTTTTTTAAGCTCAAAAAAAAAAGTAGTAATATTTTTTTTGGACCCGGACAGCTCCACCCGTAGCCTCAATAATCTGCCTGAGGAGCCCTATAAGATCACTAGCAACCCCATGTTGACCCTACACATAGGGTGCAGGATGGGGCTCATGACGGATGCATCGGTGCTTCGCGCAATGTTGGGGGGGGGGGGGGGGGTGGTGGGAGGGGGTTCCTTACAAAGAGAGAAACGGCGGTCATCCTTTTTAGTGATTGCGTCGAGAAGTTAGTGGTTGCCTTCAATGGAGGCTCCACTTCCCTAAGTAGCACAGAGCGATGCACCGGGAAGACGCACTCTTGTTGCACACGGCTAACCAAATAACGATGCTGAAGCTTCCCCGACATTGTAAATGCGCACGCCGGTATTTTCTTTTAATTCACCTACCCGGTGCTCACCCGAGGATAATACCCTCGTCGCAACCCTAGCTGCCTCCCACCATCCACATATCATTGCAATGTCATACAACCACGAAGCTGACGACAACGAACTCGAGCACGGCACTTGCAAACTCAACTAGGAAGAGGAGGCGATGCTGCACGTGGCAGGCCTTATCGTAAAGTCAAACTTCCAGCTACTCACAGTTGGAACATGTCCAATGCTGGCTATGGGGTCTCGCCAATTTCGTAAGGGGCGAACCTACGCGTCTACATCATGCAAGGCCGGTCAACTACCGCTGATGTAGCCGGATGACTCGGCCTGGGGGTCAAACAACCGGCAGTGGATAGAGATCGCCCACTTCTTCGGCCCTTCCGGCGGACATGGTGGCACAACAAGACCTCGACAATACGCTCGCCCAACACGACGACAAGATGCCGGATGACCTTCCTCTTGCACATCGCGGACTTTCTTGTGTGCCGATGTTCCCAAGGCAGCCCCATTCGACATCACGCTCGGGCTCGTCCGGATCTTCACCGCGCCACAGTTCGGCACCGTACACGTTGCCCCTGGCCCGTCGTGCATGTGTCATCATCATTTTTAAACAGATGATAAAGAAGGAGCATCCACCGTCGCTTGGGCATCTTTTCTTCCGGCGACACCACCATCGAACTCATGGATCCAGAGACACTGGCTCCGATGCCGATGCTGGAGGACAAGGACGGCAACTTCAACGAGGAGTGGGGCAACAACGACGACGATGGCTGCGAAAACAGAGATGAAATGAACAACCTTGACTACATCATACAAGTCCCATGGGTCCCAAGTCGGCAAACATGATCTTGTTCTCCTTACCAAGTAATTTGGCATCAGCCTCATGGCATGGATTTCAATAGCTCTCTTTATGAGGTCAATGGAGGTAGCACATGTGGCCTCTTTCTCTTGTCGTCGCTTCTCATCCCTTTTTGGAACTCCTCCTTGGCCAGCAAACCCTTAGTTGGGCATAAGTATACGATTGAGGTTGAGGATATGGATTACGAGGCCATCCTGCAAGGAAACATCTGTTCCTAAAATTTTCGTGAGGAGGTGGATTGTGTGCCACTAGCGGCAGGCCCGGGGAACAAGAGGAAAGCGCATCGACATTTGCGTTGTCCGTCCAGACGAATTACCAAATTTAGGCTTAGAATGGATCGGTCCTGGTTGTATCGGGCCTCTAGGTGGGAAGGCGATGGCGGCCCGCCGGTGCAGGCAAGCCGGGGCGGCGGCCCCGGGGTCGCGGTGGGCGTGGGGATGAGGCGGGCTGTCGGCTCCTCTGCGAGGTGGTCGCACGGAGGCCGCGGATCGGGCCAAGATCCGTCGGGGACGGCAGCTTCGCAGGGGCCCGCCACGCGTTGCAGGCTGGTCGAGGTGCGGCGTTTCCGGCCGACGTCTGCAGCTTCGAGGTGGTGGTGGCCTCGGAGGGGAGGCATGGTGATGGTGGTGGCCGCCATGGCTGCGACCTGCGAGGCAACATGGTGGCTGGTCCGGGAAGCTCACGCATCTGCCCCGCCGACTCTTCGTCTTGGATCCCGTGTCGGCGTTCGTCGAAGCCCACTCTCTGTGGCGGTTGCCGGCGCCCGTGGTGCTCTGCCTCAGTGAGTTCGGCCGGTAGCTGTGTTGTGCTGGCGTGCGACAGGGATTGCAACGGCGCCAGAAGGTAGCTCCTTGTGACGGTAAAGCACTCGTCCGTTGGGAACCCCAAGAGGAAGGTGTGAGGCGTACAGCAGCAAGTTTTCCCTCAGTAAGAAACCAAGGTTTATCGAACCAGTAGGAGATGAAGGCCACGTGAAGGTTGTTGGTGAAGGAGTGTAGTGCGGCGCAACACCAGGGATTCCGGCGCCAACGTGGAACCTGCACAACACAATCAAGATACTTTGCCCCAACTTAACAGTGAGGTTGTCAATCTCCAGAAGCTTCTTTGTAAACAAAGGATTAAACGTACGGTGTGGAGAATGATGTTTGCTTGCAAAGAACAACAGAGAACAATGATTGCAGTAGGTTGTATTTCAGATGTAAAAGAATGGACCGGGGTCCACAGTTCACTAGTGGTGTCTCTCCAATAAGATAAATAGCATGTTGGGTGAACAAATTACAGTTGGGCAATTGACAAATAGAGAGGGCATAACAATGCACATACATATCATGATGACTACTATGAGATTTACTTAGGGCATTACGACAAAGAACATAGACTGCTATCCAGTATGCATCTATGCCTAAAAAGTCCACCTTCGGGTTAGCATCCGCACCCCTTCCAGTATTGAGTTGCAAACAACAGACAATTGCATTAAGTATTGTGCGTAATGTAAACAATACAAATATCCTTAGACAAAGCATTGATGTTTTATCCCTAGTGGCAACAACACATCCACAACCTTAGAACTTTCTCATCATCGTCCTGCATTCAGTGGAGGCATGAACCCACTATCGAGCATAAATACTCCCTCTTGGAGTTACAAGTATCAACTTGGCCAGAGCCTCTACTAGCAACGGAGAGCATGCAAGATCATAAACAACACATATATGATAGATCGATAATCAACTTGACAAAGTATTCCATATTCATCGGATCCCAATAAACACAACATGTAGCATTACAAATAGATGATCTCGATCATGATAGGCAGCTCACAAGATCTAAACATGATAGCACAAGAGGAGAAGACAACCATCTAGCTACTGCTATGGACCCATAGTCCAAGGATGAACTACTCATGCATCAGTCCGGAGGCGGGCATGGTGATGTAGGGCCCTCCGGTGATGATTCCCCTCTCCGGCAGGGTGCCGGAGGCGATCTTCAGAATCCCCCGAGATGGGATTGGCGGCGACGGCGTCCCAGTAACTTTTCTCGTATTGTGGCTCTCGGTGCTAGGGTTTTCGCGACGGAGGGAATATATAGGCGAAGGGGCAGAGTCGGGGGACACACGAGGGGCCCACCCCAGATGGCGGCGCGGCCAGGGGTGGGGCCGCGCCCCCCTATGGTGTGGCCGCATCGTGGCTCCTCTTCGTCTCCTCTTCGGTGTTCTGGAAGGCTCCGTGGAAAATAAGACCGTGGGCTTTTGTTTCGTCCAATTCCAAGAATATTTCCTGTGTAGGATTTCTGAAACCAAAAACAGAAAAACAGAACCGGCGCTTCGGCATCTTGTTAATAGGTTAGTGCCGGAAAATGCATAAAAATGATATAAAGTGTATATAAAAAATGTGAGTATTGTCATAAAACTAGCATGGAACATAAGAAATTATAGATACGTTTGAGACGTACCAAGCATCCCCAAGCTTAGTTCCTACTCGCCCTCGAGTAGGTAAACGATAAAAAGGATAATTTCTGAAGTGACATGCTACCATCATAATCTTGATCAATACTATTGTAAAGCATATGAGATGAATGAAGTGATTCAAAGCAATGGTGAAGATAATGACTAAACAACTGAATCATATAGCAAAAACTTTTCATGAATAGTACTTTCAAGACAAGCATCAACAAGTCTTGCATAAGAGTTAACTCATAAAGCAATAGATTCTTAATAGAAGGTTTTGAAGCAACACAAAGGAAGATTTAAGTTTCAGCAGTTGCTTTCAACTTTCAACATGTATATCTCATGGATAATTGTCAACACAAAGTAATATGATGAGTGCAAATAAGAAAGTATGTAAGAATCAATGCACACAGTTGACACAAGTGTTTGCTTCTAAGATAGAAAGAAGTAGGTAAACTGACTCAACATAAAGTAAAAGAAAGGCCCTTCGCAGAGGGAAGCAGGGATTACTCATGTGCTAGAGCTTTTTATTTTGGAAACATGGAAATAATTTTGTCAACGGTAGTAATAATTCATATGTGTTATGCACAAAACTTCCTATAAGTTGCAAGCCCTATGCATCGAATACTAATAGTGCCCGCTCCTTGTCCTAATTAGCTCGGATTTCCATGAATTATCATTGCATTACATATGTTTCAACCAAGTGTCACAAAGGGGTACCTCTATGCCACCTGTACAAAGGTCCAAGGAGATAGATCGCATTTGATCTCTCAATTTTGATAGATCTCAACTTGAGGACATCCATACCGGGACAACATAGAAAACAGATAATGGACTCCTCTTTTATGCTTTAAGCATTCAACAACAGATAATATTCTCATAAGAGATTTGAGGATTAATGTCCAAGCTGAAACTTCCACCATGATACATGGCTTTGGTTGGCGGCCCAATGTTCTTCTCTAACAATATGCATACTCAAACCATTCAACTCATGGCAAATATCCCTTACTTCAGACAAGACGAACATGCATAGCAACTCACATGATATTCAACAAAGGTGTGACAGGTTGATGGCGTCCCCAGATAACATGGTTACTGATGTCTACGCACGCTTCTATTCCTGTAGACAGTGTTGGGCCTCCAAGAGCAGAGGATTGTAGAACAGCAGCAAGTTTCCCTTAAGTGAATCACCCAAGGTTTATTGAACTCAGGGCGGTAGAGGTCAAAGATATCCCTCTCAAGCAACCCTGCAATTAAGATACAAGAAGTCTCTTGTGTCCCCAACACACCTAATACACTTGTCAGATGTATAGGTGCACTAGTTCGGCAAAGAGATAGTGAAACACAATTAATATGGATGATTGTAAGTAGTAATTGCAATCTGAAATAAAGATGGCTGCAAGCGAACATGTAACAGAACTTGTTGGAAACGGTGTTTCAATGCTTAGAAACAAGGCCTAGGGATCCTACTTTCACTAGTGGACACTCTCAACAATGATTACATAACTGAATAAATAAATGCTACTCTTAAACACTCTCTTGTTGGATAACAAACACCATTCATTGTGTAGGGCTACAAAAGCACACCTCAAGCCGGAGTAAACAAGCTCCACAACGTCCGGAGTTCATATTAAAGTAACATGTAGAGTGCATAATAGACCGTTGCAATTTAGACCGAGTACTAACATAGCATACACACTGTCACCAATAGCTATGAAAGGGGGAATAGATCACATCAATACTATCATAGTAATAGTTAACTTCATAATCTACAAGAGATTACAATCATAACCTACGCCAAGTACTACATGATGCACACACTGTCAACATTACATCATGTAGGAGGAATAGACTACTTTAATAACATCACTAGAGTAGCACATAGATTAATAGTGATACAAAGCTCATGATCACATAAAGATCACACCATGGGAGAGAGAGATGAACCACATAGCTACCGGTAGAGCCCTCAGCCTCGGGGGAGAACTACTCCCTCCTCATCATGGGAGACAGCAATGGCGATGAAGATGACGATGGTGTCGATGGAGATGACTCCGGGGGCAATTCCCCGTCCCGGCGGCGTGCCGGAACAGAGACTTCTGTACCCCGAAACTTGTCTTCACGATGGCGGCGGCTACGGAACTCTTCGTGGAATATCGTCGATCGTGGTAGGGTTTTCGCGATGGACAGAATATATAGGCGAAAGGGCGGAGTCGGAGGAGCCAGGGGGTGGCCTCCCCACCTGGTGGCGCGGCCAGGGAGGGGCCCGCGCCCAGGTATGGTGTGGGGCCCCCTTGGCCCCCCTCCGGCACTTCTCTGGCTCTCTGGGTCCGTCTCGGTAAAATAGAAGGTTTGTCTTTTGTTTTGTCCAATTCCAAGAATATTTCCTGTGTAGGATTTCTGAAACCAAAAATAGCAGAAAACAGGAACTAACGCTTCGGCATCTTGTTAATAGGTTAGTGCCAGAAAATGCATAAAAATGATATAAAGTGTATATAAAACATGTGAGTATTGTCATAAAACTAGCATGGAACATAAGAAATTATAGATACATTTGAGACGTATCAGTTACCGCTCAACAAGCAACTTATAAGAACTAAAATACATAAGCGACATATTCTTTACCACAATAGTTTCTTATGCTACTTTCCCATGAGCTATGTATTGCAAAGACAAGGAATGAATTTTTAAAGGTAGCACACAAGCAATTTACTTTGGAATGGCAGAAAAATACCACATAGTAGGTAGTTATGGTGGACACAAATGGCATAGGTTTTGGCTCAAGGTTTTGGATGCACGAGAAGCATTCCCTCTCAGTACAAGGCTTTGGCTAGCAAGGTTGTTTGAAGCAAACACAAGTATGAACCGGTAGAGCAAAACTTACATAAGAACATATTGCAAGCATTATAAGACTCTACACTGTCTTCCTTGTTGTTCAAACACTTTTACCAGAAAATATCTAGACTTTAGAGAGACCAATCATGCAAACCAAATTTCAACAAGCTCTACGGTAGTTCTCCACTAATAGGTTTAAACCACATGATGCAAGAGCTTAAACATGATCTACTTGAGAACTTAAAACAATTGCCAAGTATCAAATTATTCAAGACAATATACCAATTACCACATGAAGCATTTTATGTTTCCAGCCAAATAGCAATAAATGAAGCGACTCAACTTTCGCCATGAACATTAAAAGTAAAACTAAGAACACCAGTGTTCAATATGAAAAAGCGGAACGTGTCTTTCTCCCACACAAGGAATGCTAGGATCCGATTTTATTCATAGAATGAAAATAACAAAACGAAAATAAAGCACACAGACGCTCCAAGTAAAGCACATAAGATGTGACGGAATAAAAATATAGTTACACTAGAAGTGACCTGATAAGTTGTTGATGAAGAAGGGGATGCCTTGGGCATCCCCAAGCTTAGATGCTTGAGTCTTCTTGAAATATGCAGGGATGAACCACGGGGGCATCCCCAAGCTTATACTTTTCACTCTTCTTGATCATATTATATCATCCTCCTCTCTTGATCCTTGAAAACTTCCTTCACACCAGACTCAAAACAATCTCATTAGAGGGTTAGTGCATAATCAAAAATTCACATGTTCAGAGAGGACACAATCATTCCCAACACTTCTGGACATTACCCAAGGCTACTGAAATTTAATGGAGCAAAGAAATCCACTCAAACACAGTAAAAGAGGCAATATGAAATAAAAGGCAGAATCTGTCAAAACAGAACAGTCCGTAAAGACGAATTTTTTCAAGGCACTTAACATGCTCAGATGAAGAAGCTCAAATTGAATGAAAGTTGCGTACATATCTTAGGATTACTCATGATTTTTTACAAAATTTTTAGATTCTCCTACAGAGAGAACAGCTCAAATATGTGACAGCTAAGAAATCTGTTTCTGTGCAGAAATCCAAATCTAGTATCAACTCTCTATCAAAGACTTTACTTGGCACAACAATACAGTAAAATAAAGATACCAAGGTATTGCTACAGTAGTAACAAGCACCTTAACTCAAACATAAAACAAAAATTGCAGAAATAAAATAATGGGTTGTCTCCCATAAGCGCTTTTCTTTAGTGCCTTTCAGCTAGGCGCAGAAAGTGTAAATCAAGTAACATCAAGAGAAGAAGCACTAACATTATTACCAGGGGCTTTGCGCCTACCGTTCTTACTCTTATTCTTACTCTTCGGTCTAGGGAATACATGACCGCATTTGGGGGTAGAGGTAAAATTTAGAGTGCCTTTCCCCACATCTATGGTTGCTCCCAATAGTTTCAGCAGGGATCTTCCAAGTGTGATTTGTCCTGTCCCTGCACATTCAATAACGAGATAATCAGTGGATACCGTTCTTCCAAGAAAGGTTGTGAACACACCTTCAGCTATTCCCTTAGGAATTATAACAGAGTTATCAGTAAGAGTTATTCCTTCTCCATCTTCAGTAAGTCCCCAAAATGTCAAAGACTCATAAATACTTTTAGGTATAAGGCAAAACTCAGACATAATATCACAACGGGCATAAAAAGTTTCACCACAAATAGCAACTTTAATAGTAGGGTCCCACATTGAAGGTTCAAAGTTTACTGGGACATAATCAAAATGCTCACGGATCTGACTGTACCCTTCTTTTAAACAAGATATTTGTCTCGAGAGTGTTTAATCTATTATAAATACTAGCAAGAGATGAATCAGACTTATTAGCTGAGCTAGATGATGCAACCAATTTTTTTATGGCATTAAAAGCTTGATCCCCATCGCTGTGAAGGAAATCTCCTCCCACTACAGCATCCAAGGCATATCTATAGCGAAGAGTAAGCCCAAAATAAAAGTTACTAAGAAGCAGGCTTAGAGTCATTTTAGATTCAGTTTTACCATAAGAATCAAAAATTCTAGACCAAGCTTCTTTAAAACTCTCCTCATCCCCTTGTTTAAAAGTAAAGATCAATTCCTCAGGAGTACTCATTTTAACAATAATAAAAATAAGTAAAGCAAACTGAATTAAATAAAGTAAAACAAGTAACTAATTTTTTGTGTGTTTTTGATATAAAGAAAGCAAACAAGACAGAAAATAAAATAAAGCAAGACAATAAACAAAGTAAGAGATTGGATGTGAGAGACTCCCCTTGCAGCGTGTCTTGATCTCCCCGGCAACGGCGCCATAAAAGTAGCTGTTGGCGTGCGACAGGGATTGCAACGGCGCCAGAAGGTAGCTCCTTGTGACGGTAAAGCACTCGTCCGTTGGGAACCCCAAGAGGAAGGTGTGATGCGTACAGCAGCAAGTTTTCCCGCAGTAAGAAACCAAGGTTTATCGAACCAGTAGGAGATGAAGGCCACGTGAAGGTTGTTGGTGAAGGAGTGTAGTGCGGCGCAACACCAGGGATTCCGACGCCAACGTGGAACCTACACAACACAATCAAGATACTTTGCCCCAACTTAACAGTGAGGTTGTCAATCTCACCGGCTTGCTGTAAACAAAGGATTAAACGTACGGTGTGGAGAATGATGTTTGCTTGCAAAGAACAACAGAGAAAAATGATTGCAGTAGGTTGTATTTCAGATGTAAAAGAATGGACCGGGGTCCACAGTTCACTAGTGGTGTCTCTCCAATAAGATAAATAGCATGTTGGGTGAACAAATTACAGTTGGGCAATTGACAAATAGAGAGGGCATAACAATGCACATACATATCATGAGGACTACTATGAGATTTACTTAGGGCATTACGACAAAGAACATAGACCGCTATCCAGCATGCATCTATGCCTAAAAAGTCCACCTTCGGGTTAGCATCCGCACCCCTTCCAGTATTGAGTTGCAAACAACAGACAATTGCATTAAGTACTGTGCGTAATGTAAACAATACAAATATCCTTAGACAAAGCATTGATGTTTTATCCCTAGTGGCAACATCACATCCACAACCTTAGAACTTTCTGTCACTGTCCCAGATTCAATGGAGGCATGAACCCACTATCGAGCATAAATACTCCCTCTTGGAGTTACAAGTATCAACTTGGCCAGATCCTCTGATGGGATTCGTAGCATAGAAAACAAAAAAATTCCTACCGCAAGAACGCAATCCAAGCCAAGATGCAATATAGAAGACGGTAGCAACGAGGGGATGAACGAGACTAACTTGTAATATCCCAGGTAATGGGGTTACAAAAATAGAGGAAACAGATGTGTGCATTGCATTCATGCATAGAAAATCTGGGGAATTTTCGCGCTTTAAAGTAAACAGTCACAGTAACTGAAGTTTCACTTGACCTTGGTGGAACTGAAGTAGCTCATCAAGTCCAGCGCTATAAACCTCAATGTGACTTTACTAAAACCTTGTTCTGGGTAGAGATGAATTGATCTAAGGGGTTAGATCAAATGGAATTAAAACCAACACAAGAACTTATTAATCAAAGATCAACTACTTGATCTTATTAAAGATCACGACATGATATTCCTTGCCATAACATATGAACATCCATTTAAATGGAAATCAAGTAGCAATAAAATGAAGAAACCAGTCTTGACTTATCTTTTCCATGTCTTAAACTAATCCATGCTCTTACCATAAACCCTATGATATCCATTCTACTTTAATCTTGGAAACAAGACAAGGAGATCCAACTAAGGAATATATATTCTTCTCTATTCCAAATTATTAAGCATCAAACCTAGAGAGGTGAGAGTTCCATTATAATTATTAGAGAAGCATTAACAAACCTTGAGTTAAACCTTGGATATACATCCAAGTATTTAAATCATCATCTTTAAGAGGAACCCTAGGATCTTATTCAAGATATTTCCAAGAGAGAGAACTCATTTATGTTAACCATAGATATTGGTGACCACATCATTATCTTTGGAGAATAACCTTAGGTCAGCATTGAAGTCCTTCCCAAATGAGAGAGCCATTCATATCAATTCTAGCTTTACCTATTTAAGAATAAAGGACAACCTTTGAATTAAAGTATTAGGAGATTAACCCTTTCACCTTGGAGTGGTGAGATAACCTAATACCACATGGAATAATACCATATCCATGAATTAGTGAAACAAGGGGAGGACAAAACCAACTAAGTTAGACACTTGAATCTTTAGCTTAGCTACCTAAATAAATATTAGGAGTACACCAGAAACCCTAGAATAACTATCCCTAAATGAGAAAGCTCAAGCTTTGGTGTTATACTCAAGATAGTTGAGGCAACACTCAAATTTAAGGTAGAGAACTATCCACAGGTCCTGATGATTAAATCATCATTCCTCAAGTAGAACTATAAGTTATTATCTCAGGCATTCTCCTGGGATATAAATTATTGAGGTAACCATATCCATTCATGATAGGATAAGAAAGAAACTATATTTAGTTGATCAAGACAATACTTAATCTTGGGAGTGAGGAATCTAATTCTTGAGAAATAACTTAGGAAGTCAAACCTTGATCATTATAAATTATGTAATGATCATAAACCTTTAGAATTTGAGGTAGAGGATATTAAGAACATAAGGTAACCCTAGTGCCAAATTCTATACTTTGTATGGTGAGAAACCATTCATCATTATAACCAAAGTTAACTATAAAAAGAATCATAGTTACTTTAATAATAGATTAAGGATATAAAATAAGTCTATAGAAATAAGATAGAATTAACTCTCAGATCCTTAACAACTAAATGAGAACAATAATAATTAAAGTAAATAACCATCTTATTTTGGTTAGTGGAGATTAAACCCTAGCTAATGTAATATGATGCTAAATCACATATAGAACCTATAACCATCTCTCAAACTAACTTGTGAATTACTTGATGATCACAAGTTAAACCCTAAACCATACCTTAATTCTAGATTATGTATCACTTGGGTGATTGATACGCGTACAGCACGCGTCCGTTGGGAACCCCAAGTGGAAGGTGTGATGCGTACAGCAGCAAGTTTCCCTCAGTAAGAAACCAAGGTTTATCGAACCAGTAGGAGCCAAGAAGCACGTTGAAGGTTGATGGCGGCGAGATGTAGTGCGGCGCAACACCAGGGATTCTGGCGCCAACGTGGAACCTGCACAACACAACCAAAGTACTTTGCCCCAACGAAACAGTGAGGTTGTCAATCTCACCGGCTTGCTGTAACAAAGGATTAGATGTATAGTGTGGATGATGATTGTTTGCAGAGAACAGTAGAACAAGTATTGCAGTAGATTGTATTCGATTAAAAGAATGGACCGGGGTCCACAGTTCACTAGAGGTGTCTCTCCCATAAGATAAATAGCATGTTGGGTGAACAAATTACAGTTGGGCAATTGACAAATAGAGAGGGCATGACAATGCACATACATGATATGATGAGTATTGTGAGATTTAATTGGGCATTACGACAAAGTACATAGACCGCTATCCAGCATGCATCTATGCCTAAAAAGTCCACCTTCAGGTTATCATCCGAACCCCTTCCAGTATTAAGTTGCAAACAACAGACAATTGCATTAAGTATGGTGCGTAATGTAATCAATAACTACATCCTCGGACATAGCATCAATGTTTTATCCCTAGTGGCAACAGCATATCCACAACCTTAGAACTTTTACATCCTTTGTCCTGCATTTAATGGAGGCATGAACCCACTATCGAGCATAAATACTCCCTCTTGGAGTTAAGAGTAAAAACTTGGCCAGAGCCTCTACTAATAACGGAGAGCATGCAAGATCATAAACAACACATAGGTAATAGATTGATAATCAACATAACATAGTATTCTCTATCCATCGGATCCCAACAAACACAACATATAGCATTACAGATAGATGATCTTGATCATGTTAGGTAGCTCACAAGACCCGACAATGAAGCACATAAGGAGAAGACAACCATCTAGCTATTGCTATGGACCCATAGTCCAGGGGTGAACTACTCACTCATCACTCCGGAGGCGACCATGGCGGTGAAGAGTCCTCCGGGAGATGATTCCCCTCTCCGGCAGGGTGCCGGAGGCGATCTCCTGAATCCCCCGAGATGGGATTGGCGGCGGCGGCGTCTCTGGAAGGTTTTCCGTATCGTGGCTCTCGGTACTGGGGGTTTGGCGATGAAGACCTTAAGTAGGCGGAAGGGCGGAGTCGGAGGGCTGATGGGGGCCCCACACGCTAGGGCCGCGCGGCCCCCCTGGGCCGCGCCGCCCTAGTGTGGTGGCGCCCCGTGGCCCCACTTTGTCTCTCCCTCGGACTTCTGGAAGCTTCGTGGCAAAATAGGCCCATGGGCGTTGATTTCGTCCAATTCCGAGAATATTTCCTCACTAGGATTTCTGAAACCAAAAACAGCAGAAAACAGCAACTGGCTCTTCGGCATCTCGTTAATAGGTTAGTGCCGGAAAATGCATAAATATGACATAAAGTATGCATAAAACATGTAGGTATCATCAATAATGTGGCATGGAACATAAGAAATTATCGATACGTCGGAGACGTATCAGCATCCCCAAGCTTAGTTCCTGCTCGTCCCGAGCAGGTAAACGATAACAAAGATAATTTCTGGAGTGACATGCCATCATAACCTTGATCATACTATTGTAAGCATATGTAATGAATGCAGCGATCAAAAGAATGTACATGACATGAGTAAACAATTGAATCATATAGCAAAGACTTTTCATGAATAGTACTTCAAGACAAGCATCAATAAGTCTTGCATAAGAGTTAACTCATAAAGCAATAATTCAAAGTAAAGGTATTGAAGCAACACAAAGGAAGATGAAGTTTCAGCAGTTGCTTTCAACTTGTAACATGTATATCTCATGGATAGTTGTCAATGCAAAGTAATATAACAAGTGCAATATGCAAGTATGTAGGAATCAATGCACAGTTCACACAAGTGTTTGCTTCTTGAGGTGGAGAGAAATAGGTGAACTGACTCAACATAAAAGTAAAAGAAAGGTCCTTCAAAGAGGAAAGCATCGATTGCTATATTTGTGCTAGAGCTTTGGTTTTGAAAACAAGAAACAATTTTGTCAACGGTAGTAATAAAACATATGTGTTATGTAAATTATATCCTACAAGTTGCAAGCCTCATGCATAGTATACTAATAGTGCCCGCACCTTGTCCTAATTAGCTCGGATTACCTGGATTATCATCGCAATGCACATGTTTTAACCAAGTGTCACAAAGGGGTACCTCTATGCCGCCTGTACAAAGGTCTAAGGAGAAAACTCGCATCGGATTTCTCGCTATTGATTATTCTCAACTTAGACATCTATACCGGGACAACATAGACAACAGATAATGGACTCCTCTTTTATGCATAAGCATGTAGCAACAATTAATTTTCTCATATGAGATTGAGGATATTTGTCCAAAACTGAAACTTCCACCATGGATCATGGCTTTAGTTAGCGGCCCAATGTTCTTCTCTAACATTATGCATGCTCTAACCATTCAAGCGGTAAATCTCCCTTACTTCAGACAAGACGAACATGCATAGCAACTCACATGATATTCAACAAAGAGTAGTTGATGGCGTCCCCAGGAACATGGTTATCGCACAACAAGCAACTTAATAAGAGATAAAGTGCATAAGTACATATTCAATACCACAATAGTTTTTAAGCTATTTGTCCCATGAGCTATATATTGTAAAGGTGAAGAATGGAAATTTTAAAGGTAGCACTCAAGCAATTTACTTTGGAATGGCGGAGAAATACCATGTAGCAGGTAGGTATGGTGGACACAAATGGCATAGTGGTTGGCTCAAGGATTTTGGATGCATGAGAAGTATTCCCTCTCGATACAAGGTTTAGGCTAGCAAGGTTTATTTGAAACAAACACAAGGATGAAGCGGTGCAGCAAAACTCACATAAAAGACATATTGTAAACATTATAAGACTCTACACCGTCTTCCTTGTTGTTCAAACTCAATACTAGAAATTATCTAGACCTTAGAGAGACCAATTATGCAAACCAAATTTTAGCATGCTCTATGTATTTCTTCATTAATAGGTGCAAAGTATATGATGCAAGAGCTTAAACATGAGAACAATTGCCAAGTATCACATTATCCAAGACATTTTAGCAATTACTACATGTATCATTTTCCAATTCCAACCATATAACAATTTAACGAAGAAGAAACTTTCGCCATGAATACTATGAGTAAAGCCTAAGGACATATTTGTCCATATGCAACAGCGGAGCGTGTCTCTCTCCCACACAATGAATGCTAGGATCCATTTTATTCAAACAAAACAAAAACAAAAACAAACAGACGCTCCAAGCAAAGTACATAAGATGTGATGGAATAAAAATATAGTTTCACTAGAGGAACCTGATAATGTTGTCGATGAAGAAGGGGATGCCTTGGGCATCCCCAAGCTTAGACGCTTGAGTTTTCTTGATATATGCAGGGGTGAACCACCGGGGCATCCCCAAGCTTAGAGCTTTCACTCTCCTTGATCATATTGTATCATCTCCCTCTCTTGATCCTTGAAAACTTCCTCCACACCAAACTCAAAACAACTCATTAGAGGGTTAGTGCACAATCAAAATTTACATGTTCAGAGGTGACACAATCATTCTTTACACTTCTGGACATTGCACAAATCTACTGAAAGTCAATGGAATCGAAAAATCCATCAAGCATGGCAAAACAGGCAATGCGAAATAAAAGGCAGAATCTGTCAAAACAGAACAGTTCGTAAAGACGAATTTTATTGAGGCACCAGACTTGCTCAAATGAAAATGCTCAAATTGAATGAAAGTTGCGTACATATCTAAGGATCACTCACGTAAATTGGCATAATTTTCTGAGTTACCTACAGAGAATTAGGCCCAGATTCGTGACAGCAAAGAAATCTTTTTCTGCGCAGTAATCCAAATCTAGTATGAACCTTACTATCAACGACTTTACTTTGCACAACAATGCACAAAACTAAGATAAGGAGAGGTTGCTACAGTAGTAAAAACTTCCAAGACTCAAATATAAAATAAAAGTACTGTAGTAAAAACATGGGTTGTCTCCCATAAGCGCTTTTCTTTAACGCCTTTCAGCTAGGCGCAGAAAGTGTGTATCAAGTATTATCAAGAGATGGTGTATCAACCTTACCTTGGGCTTTGCCCTTACCTTTCTTGTTCTTTTTCTTACCCTTGGATTTAGGGAATATATGTCTTCCCCCTGGTGTAGAGGTGAATTTCAGGGTGCCTTCTCCCATATCTATGACTGCTCCCAATAGTTTCAGCAGGGATCTTCCAAGTGTGATTTGTCCTGTTCCTACACATTCAATAACAAGATAATCAATGGATATTGTTCTTCCAAGAATGGTTGTATGCACACCTGCGGCTATTCCCTTAGGGATTATAACAGAGTTATCAATAAGAGTTATTCCTTCTCCCCCTTCGACGAATCCCCAAAGTTTCAATGATTCATGAATACTCTCAGGCATAAGGCAAAATTCAGACATAATATCACAATTGGCATGAAGAGTTTGATCACCGATAGCAATTTTAACAGTAGGATCCCATAATGAAGGTTCAGAGTTCACTAAAACTTGTTCAAGACGGTTACGAACATAGCGATAGTTGTCATTCAAGCGAGATGCACTTATCTCAAGAGTGTTTAATCTATTATAAATATTAATAAGGGCTGAATCAAAGTTATTAGCTGAATCATGTGATGCAACCAATTTTTTTATGGCATTAAAAGCTTGATCCCCATTGCAATGAAGGAAATATCCTCCCACTAAAGCATCCAAGGCATATCTATAGCGAATCATAAGACCAAAATAAAAGTTACTAAGGAGCAAACTTAGAGTCATTTGAGGTTCAGCTTTACGATAAGAAGTAAAAATTCTGGACCAAGCATCTTTAAAACTCTCCTCATCCCCTTGTTTAAAAGTGAAGACTAATTCTTCAGGTGAAGAAGTAACAAGTGCAGAACTAGACATGGTAACAAAAGTAAAATGCAAGTAACTAAATAAAATGCAAGTAACTAAATTTTTTTGTGTTTTTAATATGGCAAACAAGACAGCAAATAAAGTAAAACTAGCAACTAATTTTTTGTGTTTTGATTTAGTGCAGCAAACAAAGTAGTAAATAAAATAAAGCAAGACAAAAATAAAGTAAAGAGATTGCGATGTGGAGACTCCCCTTGTAGCGTGTCTTGATCTCCCCGGCAACGGCGCCAAAAATTTACTTGCTGGCGTGTAGTTGACGTGGGAGTTAGAAATCTTCTTTTCTTCAGTTCCCCGGCAATGGCGCCAGAAATTTAGCTTGATACGCGTACAACACGCGTCCGTTGGGAACCCCAAGTGGAAGGTGTGATGCGTACAACAGCAAGTTTCCCTCAGTAAGAAACCAAGGTTTATCGAACCAGTAGGAGCCAAGAAGCACGTTGAAGGTTGATGGCGGCGAGATGTAGTGCGGCGCAACACCAAGGATTCCGGCGCCAACGTGGAACCTGCACAACACAACCAAAGTACTTTGCCCCAACGAAACAGTGAGGTTGTCAATCTCACCGGCTTGCTGTAACAAAGGATTAGATGTATAGTGTGGATGATGATTGTTTGCAGAGAACAGTAGAACAAGTATTGCAGTAGATTGTATTCGATTAAAAGAATGGACCGGGGTCCACAGTTCACTAGAGGTGTCTCTCCCATAAGATAAATAGCATGTTGGGTGAACAAATTACAGTTGGGCAATTGACAAATAGAGAGGGCATGACAATGCACATACATGATATGATGAGTATTGTGAGATTTAATTGGGCATTACGACAAAGTACATAGACCGCAATCCAGCATGCATCTATGCCTAAAAAGTCCACCTTCAGGTTATCATCCGAACCCCTTCCAGTATTAAGTTGCAAACAACAGACAATTGCATTAAGTATGGTACGTAATGTAATCAATAACTACATCCTCGGACATAGCATCAATGTTTTATCCCTAGTGGCAACAGCACATCCACAACCTTAGAACTTTCTGTCACTGTCCCAGATTTAATGGAGGCATGAACCCACTATCGAGCATAAATACTCCCTCTTGGAGTTAAGAGTAAAAACTTGGCCAGAGCCTCTACTAATAACGGAGAGCATGCAAGATCATAAACAACACATAGGTAATAGATTGATAATCAACATAACATAGTATTCTCTATCCATCGGATCCCAACAAACACAACATATAGCATTACAGATAGATGATCTTGATCATGTTAGGCAGCTCACAAGACCCGACAATGAAGCACATAAGGAGAAGACAACCATCTAGCTACTGCTATGGACCCATAGTCCAGGGGTGAACTACTCACTCATCACTCCGGAGGCGACCATGGCGGTGAAGAGTCCTCCGGGAGATGATTCCCCTCTCCGGCAGGGTGCCGGAGGCGATCTCCTGAATCCCCCGAGATGGGATTGGCGGCGGCGGCGTCTCTGGAAGGTTTTCCGTATCGTGGCTCTCGGTACTGGGGGTTTCGTGACGAAGACCTTAAGTAGGCGGAAGGGCGGAGTCGGAGGGCTGACGGGGGCCCCACACGCTAGGGCCGCTCGGCCGCCCTAGTGTGGCGGCGCCCCGTGGCCCCACTTCGTCTCTCCCTCGGACTTCTGGAAGCTTCGTGGCAAAATAGGCCCCTGGGCGTTGATTTCGTCCAATTCCGAGAATATTTCCTTACTAGGATTTCTAAAACCAAAAACAGCAGAAAACAGCAACTGGCTCTTCGGCATCTCGTTAATAGGTTAGTGCCGGAAAATGCATAAATATGACATAAAGTATGCATAAAACATGTAGGTATCATCAATAATGTGGCATGGAACATAAGAAATTATCGATACGTCGGAGACGTATCAGTGATCACAAATAAAACCTAGTCCACATTTGAGTTTCAAACCATGTATATTTAGGCACACCCAACTATTTTCTCAAACAAACAAAATTCTCCTGAGTGGACTAAGATCTACTCTAATCATTCAAATCAAAGACTTAAGAAGGTAATACTAATAGCCATGGGAACAAACCAAACTTAATCTCCAATATTTATAAAAATTGGGGCATATGAAATCATGCCCATAAAATTATAATCCGAAATAAGAAACCAAATAGTTGGCTTTACTTTGCAGATAATTTCTTGCAAAACAATACCACATGAAACAATAACCAGCACTAGATAATTAGTAAGGCCTTTTGGAAAATCATTTAGAACCTTTTATAGTTGGATTATAAAATCAAATTTATATAAAATGTTATATCCTCCACCCAATACTATTAACTATGTGTCATGTGTATATACACATGTATAGAACCCTAATCCAACAATATTACTACTAATCATTTTTATTAGTTTCATCAACTTGAAATAAGAAAAAAACCTGCAAAAGAGAATTCAAAACAGAATTCAAATTAGAAAACAGAAAACAATAAATAGAAAAGGAAAAGGGAAGAAGGCTTACCAGCAGTTAAGCCCAGCAACAGCACATCAAACAGCCCAGCACCACAGCCCAACGCGGCCCAGCCCAAGACTAAAGCCAACCCACACATCGTACCGATTCGCTGAGGAAGAAAACCATGGTCGTCTTCTTCCTCCAGAGCGACACGGCGACGAGCAGCACCTCGCTTCGTCATCGATTCGGATAACATCGAAGACACGTGATCCTCTGGACGTGAACCACAAAGCACCCTCTCCATCCTCATCCAAAATTCATTCCGATTCGTGCCCAATTACCTCACCGACACCACGGTTGAATTGAGACCGTCGCCGGCATGGAAGTTACGATTGAGACCTCCCCGTAATCTATAAGGCCTCCCCAAGCATCACTAGAGAAACCTAATGCCTCTCCGCTCACTCAATTGCCCTCCAACCCTCTCTATTCTCGCCACAAGCTCACAGTAGCCGCCGGTGTCGAGCATGAACTCGCCGGAGGAAGCCACCCCAGGGACCCATAGGTAGCCCACGAGAAGCGCCTGAGTGTGAGGATCATCCTGGTAGAAAGAATCGAGAGGGGGACAGTCTCAATCGGGCGAATTTGGGTGTTTCCTTTCTCAGGTGCTCGCCGGAAACCGCGACCGTGAGCCTGTCTCCGGCCGTCACTGCCTTCGTTGACCACTCCAACACAACTAGGGTGAGATTGCGCATCGATTGAGCCATATTCGCTGCCTAGCATGCATCCTAACTCCACTTTTGCACTTCGCCGGCGTAAACCGCCGCGGACACGCTCGCCGGAGAGACCTCCGGTGACCATTCTGAGGGGGCGCCACCACTACTTGGTTCGTCGCGTCAAGCTGATTCCAACGGGAATGGCCGCACGTCCGGGGGTGCACGGTATCGACGGCGCCGTGATCGACTGCCGCCGGCCACCGTGTTCCCTGGCCACGTTGGTAATTTGACCAGTGCACGCCTTCGTGGCTGTGGATGTGGATCTTGGACGCACCAGTCATTGACTATAGGTAAGACTTGCCCGGGTAGGTTTAGTGTTTTAATTTATTTCCAAATTACAGAAAATGTCTGAAACTTTGAAATAATGTAGAAAATTCAGTATAGCTAAGAAAAATATAAATGAGACATCAAAATTCTTAGAAAAGTAAACTCTATCCAATAAAAATATAAAATGAAATTTTTTATTTTTAATAAAAATTCAATTATTTAATACTTATTATTTAAGCCTTTAATTTTAATTCTAAATTCAATTAAAATTCAATAATTGGTGAAAATTTCCAAAAATTAAATAAAAACCAGTAAGTAAATAAAGAAAACATTAAAACTAATTTTCTTTATTTGTTATATTGTTAAATCATTATTAGAGAGATTTAAACCCTGATTAATAATTACCCTACTTATTAATTGTTCAAAAATAATAAAATGTCCAATGCAATATTAATTTTATTTCAAAGTTATTAATAACTTCAACCCTAACATGAAGTTATTAATCATAGAATTAAATGATAAATGGCAAACCCTAAATTCCACATGGAATGATATTACAACCCTATCATTTCATGTGATTCCTAAAACCCTAATTCCATTAGGAAACCTAGTTCCACTATTTTATGTGTGAAACCTAAATTGTTTCCAAACCTAAACCCCAAGTAACATGTGATCAGGTTACTTCATTAGTAGTCATAGATTCATAATTAGCAATGCAATGATTGTTCAAATCCACATAAAATATGGGAACCCTATCACTACTAAATTAGTATCCCATGTGTTCATCCTCATCAGATCTAACTAATCAAATAGGGCCAACCAAGTGTAAACCCTAGATTCTATTACTAAAACAATCATCCTTAATTAACCTCAATTAGCATCACACCAATGTGATGAACCTCAGGAGCAACTATACCATATCCTGAGCATTACCTAACCATATTCCACTAACCCCTACTAGTGTGGATACTTATCAACCAACCTAATTAGGAGCAAATCATTCCTTACTTAATAGAACCAACAATAAAACCTAGACAACCTCAACCCTAATTGATATACTTCTTATTACTTAAGAAGTATGTTCTTCAAAAGTTATTCTTTTCAAGAAAATAAAGAATCATCATCAACCTGCTTATAAGGACCGATAAACCCTAGCTAGCTATCACCAACAAGATGAACCAATCTTGATAGCAACCTTGTATGAATAATTGCTTAGAATGCCTAGGCCTGACTCAACCTTACAAGCCCTAAATATTGATGAATCTAACCAGGTTGTGATCCATCTCATACTTACTCCAGAAACTACTTGGAACCAGAATCAACTATAGCAAACCACAAACCCAATTGTCATATCTGTTCTTTATTAAAGAACATGTTCTTCAAAAGTTATTCTTTTGAAGAATATAACAAGCAATCATTAATCATGCCATATAGTATTAAAACTGACAACTGTTCTTTACATATTAACATTATACCAACTATCATTTCTTGTGTGTGTTCAATTGATTACTATGCTTTATCATATAACTTGTACATGATACCAAGTAATCAGACCTTAATAAGAACCTTGTTTGTGAACCACACTAAAAGTGCAACACACCCTACACTAATCATTACCACTCACTAATCCTAAACCATCAGCGTTAGGTTACGTTTAGAACGATTGCATCTCATACTTATGCATTATCGCATCCTTGCCAATCTTTTAAACATCGTCCTTACCGGACGATGATGCTATTTCAGAATTTGGAGTTATTGCGTATCGAAGGCCTTGCCTGCATAATCTTGCAGTCAAGAAGGCAAGTTCATCACTTGCTCATGTCATTTGAGTATCTTTATCAAATTACTTGCAAAGTACTATGATTATCACTATTGCATAAAAACCAAAACCACTATTTTCATAACTATGAATATTACTATGTGGTGGGCAATGGAACCATGGATTGTGTTGATATGGTGGAGGTTCCATTGCAAGGGTTTATATCCATCTAGGATTAAACAACAAATGTCGTCCAGTGATTCTTGTGCCGTAATACCCGTGTTAACCATAAGATCCGGAGTGGGACGGAATAGTCAAAAGTGTTTCCACCTCTCGTTCATCAACGGATGCGCTTTACCGTAGTACACTTGTAATCCAAGGGGGCAAGCGGTGAGGCTGGGGAGTCCTAAGTCCCCACGGCATTGTCCGTAGTACACTTGTCGC
The DNA here is from genome assembly GCF_019359855.2 of Lolium perenne. Lineage (NCBI taxonomy): Eukaryota > Viridiplantae > Streptophyta > Magnoliopsida > Poales > Poaceae > Lolium > Lolium perenne. The sequence goes on from NC_067250.2 coordinate 35,392,965, forward strand.
CCGAAGGAGCAAGCGGTGAGGCTGGGGAGTCCTAAGTCCCCACGGTATTGCGGTCTATGATGGGTTGCAGCTGCCGGCGTAGGAATGTATGGTAGAGCCCTGCATTGACGTCGTGGTCGGGGTCCACCCTGAAATCTATGGGAATAATGGGACCGGCGTGGACCCAGGGTCAGGGTTTGCAACAAAGGGTGGGTGTTCGAGGTAGCGGAGGAACATGATTGGCTAGACCTTATACCGGGCCTCACACCAAAGGAAGTGTGGACGGGGAAATTGCCCGGTTGACACCAAGGTTAAGATCTCTTATGGGTAAAGCAACACACCTCTGCAGAGTGTAATGAATCGTGACCTGTCACTCCCTATTCCGGGATATGGAACTGCGAACGCTGCCGGAAAGGAGCTCCATGAAGTTCTAGTAAACCGGTGAAGGCTGACGGACATAGTTCTTCTGAATAAAAGCAACCTTTTGAAGAAATGGTTATGAAAACTTGCATTGATATTAGACTTTCTGGTCTAATGCCGTAGCTAGTGCATTAAACACCTCTTTCCTATAATGAACTTGTTGAGTACGCTCGTACTCATCCCACTCTTAAATCCCCTGCTTAGATATGGAGGCAACGAAGGAGGATCTACAGTGCAACTCGAAGGCCGAGGAGTCAACAACTACTTCAAGAGACAGGAACCTGTCAGAGGGTCAGATACCACATCCAACAAGGAGAAAACCTAGTTTAGCCATAGAAAGGAACTAGCTTCCTAAACCTAGCTCCCATTTAGCTAGAATCTATTCTTAGTCTCTATAGCTAGTTAAATACTCTACAAATAGAGTTCGTGATAAGACTAGACTACGAGTCATTCTTCTGGAGTTTAGTTGCAGTTTTACCTCATTGTAAAGTAGGAGGCTGTGATGATCTTATGTAACCAAGTCAATGTTGTAATTCTATAGACATGCCTTGGACCCGCATATGTTTCTGTTGTACCACTCTGAACGATATAATACTAGTGGAACGGTGTTTCATTAGTGTTATATCAGACTTGCATACTACACCATGCAGTGGTATGCCTGGTCACCACAGTTGGTATCAGAGCAAATGCTTTGACCCTAGGATTAAAACCCTTTAAAGGAGACCTATAGGATTGGTAGTGTCTATAGGAAGTTGTCTTAGTTAAACCAAATCTTCTTATGACTTGAGATGGATATTCACTTGAGAATAATCCTGACACACTTGAGTCAAACTTTCCTAAGTAAAGTTAGTTAGCTAATCCCAAGTATGTAGCATACCATTCAGTCCTTAAAACAATAGATGAGTAGACCATAGTTGGTATACAACACATGATAGTCCAAAGAGAGGATACAACCATAAGGAAGATATCCTATTGGAAGATGTGTACCAACACTTGTTATAGTTAAGTAAGAGTTATCCAGACCTGTAATAGGAGTGATATCAAGTAATGAAGATATGGGTATAAGAAAAATATCCTATTAGAAGGTGTAAACCAATACAAGTAATGGGTAAGTACAAATTTATCCAAACTTGTGAAACAACTGATAGCAAGTGATAATTATGAGTAGTTACATGAGGTAGTATAGACCATGATGAGTCAACCATGGGAGGTAAGGAAGAGTGATTTGAATAAAATTATGTCTACTTACAAGGTAGAGATAGAAATCATATATGATTCACTTGAGAGTCATTATGTGATGGACTAGAACATCTTAAGTATGTAGGAGGAGTACAATAAGAAGCTAGATGTTAAACAATAATGTAAGCATTATGTTCCAAAACCATGGGAAGTGTGCTAAGCACATCATGACCATAGTCTTAGGATAGAAACACTTGGAAGTATAGGAGCTATACTCTAATAGTTAGGAGTTTAGAGTAGCTATGTTAGAATCTAGAGATAGTATGTGAAGTAGTCCTGAACAAAATGGAAGCTAAGTTAGAACTTCCAAAGGAAATTAGGTTAACCTTAACTATCCTAGACCACTTTGTTTCAAGTTTATCTCATTGCAAATGTGCAATTAAGGTAAAGGTTGAGACAAACAGTAGACTTCCATATATTCGTGCTAAGTATCACGATACAAACCTATCTTTTGTGGTGTTATATACTACACATCGCAGTCTGATGTTTAGAGATGTCTTACTCAACTAATATATTCAGGCTTAAGATGGTGTGTATTATATGCACAAAGCTGAATCTTCTTGGATTTTTTTGGATTTTCATTGTTTGACTAGATCCATACATGAAGTTTGACTTTGATATGCAAATGCATGTTGCAATATCAATATCGTACTTGATGTTCAAGATCTAGAGGGTGTATTCGTGTGAGGAAGTGACGAATTCTGGATATTCTAAAGACAAGATGAAGGTTCATCAGAAGAAGGAAGCAAAAATTGTGGGAAGCAACCACAATATTCAGAAGGAAGTACCAAGCAAAATTCATGCTTTACCTCAACAGAGGAGTACTTTAGTACATAAGAAGCATGAAGGTGAGAAATCTGATGATTATGGTGAAGTAGAAGAAGAACCATAGTCATTATGGAAGAGGGAATGCATGGGAAATCACTTAGGATACTATATTTATAGTGTCAGCTAGTGGTTTTCTTGCAAAATAAACCCTAAATGAAGGAAGATGATATATAAAACCATAGCAGAGATAAGAAGACTACAATTGGTATCAGAAGACCACAGTTGGTATAGGATCAATACTGCGAGATAAAGTAGAAGATGTCTCGTCCAGTTGATCAGAACCTATAATAGAATCCATTTTTTAGATAACCAATAGCCGCAATTGGTCTGAAGTAGTCCACCATTGGATTATTTGTACCAAGAAGTGGTGAACAAATAAAAATTTGTTAGCCAAATAACAATGACCTATAATCAATTAGTCGAAGGGTTCACATTGGATGTCCACAACTGAGTGGATATACCACAAACATTCTTCATGAGACCTTAGAAGAAGTACAAACCATAAGCTATACTTAGACCAATATTCCAACCATCAATCCAATGGTTGGGAAGAAAAAGGAGTTGAAGACCATAAGAAAACTCTAAGGGGTAGAGCAAAGATTGAGTTGGAATGACAATGACTCAATACTTTGAGCAAAATAGAAGAAGAAAGATTGAACTGAGAGGAAGTTCGATCTTATTTTCATAAGATTGTTGAACACTACTTTCAGAAGGATGTCAGACCAGAAGCCGAGGTTCATACCTCGAGGAAGAAAGAAGTGGACTATAACTTGAGAAAGTGAGTAGTATTTACTCAGAAGTACGAAAGCTCAAGTAAGTCAAGCATAAAGAAGTTGAACGAAGAAAATATCATAGACCAGATACAGCTCAAGGAGGCCAAAGACTGAAGTAGATTGACCATATCAAAACTAAATAATAACAAAATGATTCCTTTCATGGAACCTAAAGAACCCAAAATAGTTATAGGTATCAGTTATAAACCATGATTGGATGGACTAAATGAGTCTAATCCATTCTTAGAGGAATAAACCATCATGATCATTTCCATGGTAAGTACCTTACTAAGTACCATTATTGTAGTTTTGGTAGTAAGGGAAAACAAAGACCTATTTTACCAATTAGGAGTATGTTATTAAATTAGTCTTCAGTTAAGACTAGCAGTACCAGAAGAAGTCCTAATCATTGAATCGTCAATGAGAAAGGAAACAAGATAATGATATTGGAAGAAATCAAAGAATTGAAGTAAGAAGCCATGGTTCAGAGATAGACACTATTGGATTCCAGGAAGAATCTGGACAAGGGATATATTCAATTATATCTAGTGAGATCACTACGGAGTTCGAGAAAAGTTTAGGTCTGCATAAGTCAGAACCACACTCCGAAACGTGAGAGAGATCAAACTTCGAGGACGAAGTTTAGTTTAAGGGGTAGAGACTGTAATATCCCAGGTAATGGGGTTACAAAAATAGAGGAAACAGATGTGTGCATTGCATTCATGCATAGAAAATCTGGGGAATTTTCACGCTTTAAAGTAAAACAGTCACAGTAACTGAAGTTTCACTTGACCTTGGTGGAATTGAATTAGCTCATCAAGTCCAGCGCTATAAACCTCAATGTGACTTTACTAAAACCTTGTTCTGGGTAGAGATGAATTGATCTAAGGGGTTAGATCAAATGGAATTAAAACCAACACAAGAACTTATTAATTTAAGATCAACTACTTGATCTTATTAAAGATCACGACATGATATTCCTTGCCAAAACATATGAACATCCATTTAAATGGAAATCAAGTAACAATAAAATGAAGAAACCATTCTTGACTTATCTTTTCCATGTCTTAAACTAATCCATGCTCTTATCATAAACCCTATGATATCCATTCTACTTTAATCTTGGAAACAAGACAAGGAGATCCAACTAAGGAATATATATTCTTCTCTATTCCAAATTATTAAGCATCAAACCTAGAGAGGTGAGAGTTCCATTATAATTATTAGAGAAGCATTAACAAACCTTGAGTTAAACCTTGGATATACATCCAAGTATTTAAATCATCATCTTTAAGAGGAACCCTAGGATCTTATTCAAGATATTTCCAAGAGAGAGAACTCATTTATGTTAACCATAGATATTGGTGACCACATCATTATCTTTGGAGAATAACCTTAGGTCAGCATTGAAGTCCTTCCCAAATGAGAGAGCCATTCATATCAATTCTAGCTTTACCTATTTAAGAATAAAGGACAACCTTTGAATTAAAGTATTAGGAGATTAACCCTTTCACCTTGGAGTGGTGAGATAACCTAATACCACATGGAATAATACCATATCCATGAATTAGTGAAACAAGGAGAGGACAAAACCAACTAAGTTAGACAATTGAATCTTTAGCTTAGCTACCTAAATAAATATTAGGAGTACACCAGAAACCCTAGAATAACTATCCCTAAATGAGAAAGCTCAAGCTTTGGTGTTATACTCAAGATAGTTGAGGCAACACTCAAATTTAAGGTAGAGAACTATCCACAGGTCCTGATGATTAAATCATCATTCCTCAAGTAGAACTATAAGTTATTATCTCAGGCATTCTCCTGGGATATAAATTATTGAGGTAACCATATCCATTCATGATAGGATAAGAAAGAAACTATATTTAGTTGATCAAGACAATACTTAATCTTGGGAGTGAGAAACCTAATTCTTGAGAAATAACTTAGGAAGTCAAACCTTGATCATTATAAATTATGTAATGATCATAAACCTTTAGAATTTGAGGTAGAGGATATTAAGAACATAAGGTAACCCTAGTGCCAAATTCTATACTTTGTATTGTGAGAAACCATTCATCATTATAACCAAAGTTAACTATAAAAAGAATCATAGTTACTTTAATAATAGATTAAGGATATAAAATAAGTCTATAGAAATAAGATAGAATTAACTCTCAGATCCTTAACAACTAAATGAGAACAATAATAATTAAAGTAAATAACCATCTTATTTTGGTTAGTGGAGATTAAACCCTAGCTAATGTAATATGATGCTAAATCACATATAGAACCTATAACCATCTCTCAAACTAACTTGTGAATTACTTGATGATCACAAGTTAAACCCTAAACCATACCTTAATTCTAGATTATGTATCACTTGGGTGATCACAAATAAAACCTAGTCCACATTTGAGTTTCAAACCATGTATATTTAGGCACACCCAACTATTTTCTCAAACAAACAAAATTCTCCTGAGTGGACTAAGATCTACTCTAATCATTCAAATCAAAGACTTAAGAAGGTAATACTAATAGCCATGGTACAAACCAAACTTAATCTCCAATATTTATAAAAGTTGGGGCATATGAAATCATGCCCATAAAATTATAATCCGAAATAAGAAACCAAATAGTTGGCTTTACTTTGCAGATAATTTCTTGCAAAACAATACCACATGAAACAATAACCAGCACTAGATAATTAGTAAGGCCTTTTGGAAAATCATTTAGAACCTTTTATAGTTGGATTATAAAATCAAATTTATATAAAATGTTATATCCTCCACCCAATACTATTAACTATGTGTCATGTGTATATACACATATATAGAACCCTAATCCAACAATATTACTACTAATCATTTTTATTAGTTTCATCAACTTGAAATAAGAAAAAAACCTGCAAAAGAGAATTCAAAACAGAATTCAAATTAGAAAACAGAAAACAATAAATAGAAAAGGAAAAGGGAAGAAGGCTTACCAGCAGTTAAGCCCAGCAACAGCACATCAAACAGCCCAGCACCACAGCCCAACGCGGCCCAACCCAAGACTAAAGCCAACCCACACATCGTACCGATTCGCTGAGGAAGAAAACCATGGTCGTCTTCTTCCTCCAGAGCGACACGGCGACGAGAAGCACCTCGCTTCGTCATCGATTCGGATAACATCGAAGACACGTGATCCTCTGGACGTGAACCACAAAGCACCCTCTCCATCCTCATCCGAAATTCATTCCGATTCGTGCCCAATTACCTCACCGACACCACGGTTGAATCGAGACCGTCGCCGGCATGGAAGTTACGATTGAGACCTCCCCGTAATCTATAAGGCCTCCCCAAGCATCACTAGAGAAACCTAATGCCTCTCCGCTCACTCAATTGCCCTCCAACCCTCTCTATTCTCGCCACAAGCTCACAGTAGCCGCCGGTGTCGAGCATGAACTCGCCGAAGGAAGCCACCCTAGGGACCCATAGGTAGCCCACGAGAAGCGCCTGAGTGTGAGGATCATCCTGGTAGAAAGAATCGAGAGGGGGACAGTCTCAATCGGGCGAATTTGGGTGTTTCCTTTCTCAGGTGCTCGCCGGAAACCACGACCGTGAGCCTGTCTCCGGCCGTCACTGCCTTCGTCGACCACTCCAACACAACTAGGGTGAGATTGCGCATCGATTGAGCCCTATTCGCTGCCTAGCATGCATCCTAACTCCTCTTTTGCACTTCGCCGGAGTAAACCGCCGCGGACACGCTCGCCGGAGAGACCTCCGGTGACCATTCTGAGGGGGCGCCGCCACTACTTGGTTCGTCGCGTCGAGCTGATTCCAACGGGAATGGCCGCACGTCCGGGGGTGCACGGTATCGACAGCGCCGTGATCGACTGCCGCCGGCCACCGTGTTCCCTGGCCACGTTGGCAATTTGACCAGTCCACGCCTTCGTGGCTGTGGACGTGGATCTTGGACCCACCAGTCATTGACTATAGGTAAGACTTGCCCGGGTAGGTTTAGTGTTTTAGTTTATTTCCAAATTACAAAAAATGTCTGAAACTTTGAAATAATGTAGAAAATTCAGTATAGCTCAGAAAAATATAAATGAGACATCAAAATTCTTAGAAAAGTAAACTCTATCCAATAAAAATATAAAATGAAATTTTTATTTTTAATAAAAATTCAATTATTTAATACTTATTATTTAAGCCTTTAATTTTAATTCTAAATTCAATTAAAATTCAATAATTGGTAAAAATTTCCAAAAAACAAATAAAAACCAGTAAGTAAATAAAGAAAACATTAAAACTAATTTTCTTTATTTGTTATATTGTTAAATCATTATTAGAGAGATTTAAACCCTGATTAATAATTACCCTACTTATTAATTGTTCAAAAATAATAAAATGTCCAATGCAATATTAATTTTATTTCAAAGTTATTAATAACTTCAACCCTAACATGTAGTTATTAATCATAGAATTAAATGATAAATGGCAAACCCTAAATTCCACATGGAATGATATTACAACCCTATCATTTCATATAATTCCTAAAACCCTAATTCCATTAGGAAACCTAGTTCCACTATTTTATGTGTGAAACCTAAATTGTTTCCAAACCTAAACCCCAAGTAAAATGTGATCAGGTTACTTCATTAGTAGTCATAGATTCATAATTAGCAATGCAATGATTGTTCAAATCCACATAAAATATGGGAACCCTATCACTACTAAATTAGTATCCCATGTGTTCATCCTCATCAGATCTAACTAATCAAATAGGGCCAACCAAGTGTAAACCCTAGATTCTATTACTAAAACAATCATCCTTAATTAACCTCAATTAGCATCACACCAATGTGATGAACCTCAGGAGCAACTATACCATATCCTGAGCATTACCTAACCATATTCCACTAAACCCTACTAGTGTGGATACTTATCAACCAACCTAATTAGGAGCAAATCATTCCTTACTTAATAGAACCAACAGTAAAACCTAGACAACCTCAACCCTAATTGATATACTTCTTATTACTTAAGAAGTATGTTCTTCAAAAGTTATTCTTTTGAAGAAAATAAAGAATCATTGATACGTCTCCGACGTATCGATAATTTCTTATGTTCCATGCCACATTATTGATGTTATCTACATGTTTTATGCACACTTTATGTCATATTCGTGCATTTTCTGGAACTAACCTATTAACAAGATGCCGAAGTGCCAGTTCCTGTTTTCTGCTGTTTTTGGTTTCAGAAATCCTAGTAACGAAATATTCTCGGAATTGGACGAAATCAACGCCCAGGTTCCTATTTTCACCGGAAGCATCCAGAACACACGAGAAGGACCAGAGGGGGGGGGGGCACAGGCCCACCAAACCCTAGGCCGGCGCGGCCAGGGGGGGCCCGCGCCACCCTATGGTGTGGGCACCCCTTCGACCCTCCTGCGCCGCCTCTTCGCCTATTTAAAGCCTCCGTCGCGAAAACCCTGATGCGTTGGACGAAACCCACAGAAACCTTCCAGAGCCGCCGCCATCGCGAAGCCAAGATCTGGGGGACAGGAGTCTCTGTTCCGGCACGCTGCCGGAACGGGGAAGTGCCCCCGGAAGGCTTCTCCATCGACACCGCTGCCATCTCCACCGCCATCTTCATCACCGCTGCTGCTCCCATGAGGAGGGAGTAGTTCTCCATCGAGGCTCGGGGCTGTACCGGTAGCTATGTGGTTCATCACTCTCCTATGTACTTCAATACAATAATCTCATGAGCTGCCTTACATGATTGAGATTCATATGATGATGCTTGTAATCTAGATGTCGTTATGCTAGTCAAGTGAATTTTACTTATGTGATCTCCGGAGACTCCTTGTCCCACGTGTGTAAAGGTGACAGTGTGTGCACCGTGTGGGTCTCTTAGGCTATATTTCACAGAATACTTATTCACTGATGAATGGCATAGTGAGGTGCTTATTTATATCTCTTTATGATTGCAATGTATTTTGTATCACAATTTATCTATGTGCTACTCTAGCAATGTTATTAAAGTAGTTTTATTCCTCCTACACGGTGTAATGGTGACAGTGTGTGCATCCGTGTTAGTACTTGGTTTATGCTATGATCATGATCTCTTGTAGATTGCGAAGTTAACTATTGCTATGACAGTATTGATGTGATCTATTCCTCCTACATATGCATGAAGGTGACAGTGTGCATGCTATGTTAGTACTTGGTTTAGTCGAATTGATCTTTCATGCACTCTAAGGTTACTTAAATATGAACATTGAATTGTGGAGCTTGTTAACTCCGGCATTGAGGGTTCGTGTAATCCTACGCAATGTGTTCATCATCCAACAAGAGTGTAGAGTATGCATTTATCTATTCTGTTATGTGATCAATGTTGAGAGTGTCCACTAGTGAAAGTCTAATCCCTAGGCCTTGTTCCTAAATACTGCTGCGTTACTACTGCTTGTTTACTGTTTCACTGTGTTACTACTGCTGCAATACTACCACCATCAACTACACGCCATGACAAGCTATTTTACGGCACCGTTTACTCTGCTCATATATATTCATACCACCTGTATTTCACTATCTCTTCGCCGAACTAGTGCACCTATTAGGTGTGTTGGGGACACAAGAGACTTCTTGCTTTGTGGTTGCAGGGTTGCATGAGAGGGATATCTTTGACCTCTTCCTCCCTGAGTTCGATAAACCTTGGGTGATCCACTTAAGGGAAAACTTGCTGCTGTTCTACAAACCTCTGCTCTTGGAGGCCCAACACTGTCTCTGAGAAATGGAGGGAAGTAGACATCAAGCTATTTTCTGGCGCCGTTGCCGGGGAGGAAAGGTAAAAGGTACTCACACTCCGAATCTCGGCTACTAAGCTATTTTCGCCGTTGTAAGTACTCGAAGCTATTTCCTTTAGATCCTGCAATTGCATCTTTTTGTTTCTTGTTTACACTAGTTTGGCATAATGGACAAGAATGAGCTTCTTATTCTATTTCCTGATTTAAAACATGGATTGTTTGATGCGAAAATTAAAAAACCTATGGAATCTTATTTGCATGCTGGTAGTAATATTAGTATGAACGCTTTGAACACCATTGTTGATAATGATATAGAAAGTTCTAAGCTTGGGGAAGCTGGTTTTCATGATCTTTTTAGTCCCCCAAGCATTGAGGAGAAAATTTTCTTTGATGATACTTTGCCTCCTATTTATGATGATTATAATGATATTGGTCTTTTGGTGCCGCCTACTATGAAGGATAAGTTTAATTATGATTACAATATGCCTCCTATATTTGATGATGAGAATAATAATGATAGCTACTTTGTTGAATTTGCTCCCACTACAACTAATAAAATTGACTATGCTTATGTTGGGAGTAGCAATAATTTTATGCATGAGACTCATGATAAGAATGCTTTATGTGATAGTTATATTGTTGAGTTTGCTCATGATGCTACTAAAAGTTATTATGAGAGAGGAAAATATGGTTGTGGAAATTTTCATGTTACTAAAACACCTCTCCATGTGCTGAAATTTTTGAAGCTATACTTGTTCTATCTTCCTATGCTTGTTACTTTGCTCTTCATGAACTTGTTTATTTACAAGATTCCTATGCATAGGAAGCATGTTAGACTTAAATGTGTTTTGAATTTGCCTCTTGATGCACTCTTTTGCTTCAAATACTATTTCTTGCGAGTGCATCATTAAAACTGCTGAGCCCATCTTGATGGCTATAAAGAAAGAACTTCTTGGGAGATAACCCATGTGTTATTTTGCTACAGTACTTTGTTTTATATTTGTGTCTTGGAAGTTGTTTACTACTGTAGCAACCTCTCCTTATCTTAGTTTTGTGTTTTGTTGTGCCAAGTAAAGTCTTTGATAGTAAAGTCAATACTAGATTTGGATTACTGCGCAGAAACTGTTTTCTTGCTGTCACGAATCTGGGCCTAATTCTCTGTAGGTAACTCAGAAAATTATGCCAATTTACGTGAGTGATCCTCAGATACGTACGCAACTTTCATTCAATTTGAGCATTTTCATCTGAGCAAGTCTGGTGCCATTTTAAAATTCGCCTTTACGGACTGTTCTGTTTTGACAGATTCTGCCTTTTATTTCGCATTGCTTCTTTCGCTGTGTTGGGTGGATTTCTTTGTTCCATTACCTTCCAGTAGCTTTGGGCAATGTCCAGAAGTGTTAAGAATGATTGTGTCACCTCTGAACATGTGAGTTTTTGATTATGCACTAACCCTCTAATGAGTTTGTTTCGAGTTTGGTGTGAAGGAAGTTTTCAAGGGTCAAGAGAGGAGGATGATATACTATGATCAAGAAGAGTGAAAGCTCTAAGCTTGGGGATGCCCCGGTGGTTCACCCCTGCATATATCAAGAAGACTCAAGCGTCTAAGCTTGGGGATGCCCAAGGCATCCCCTTCTTCATCGACAACATTATCAGGTTCCTCCCCTGAAACTATATTTTTATTCCATCACATCTTATGTGCTTTGCTTGGAGCGTCGGTTTGTTTTTATTTTTTTTTATTTTGTTTGAATAAAATGGATCCTAGCATTCACATTATGGGAGAGAGACACGCTCCGCTGTAGCATATGGACAAGTATGTCCTTAGTTTCTACTCATAGTATTCATGGCGAAGTTTCTCCTTCGTTAAATTGTTATATGGTTGGAATTGGAAAATGATACATGTAGTAATTGCTATTAATGTCTTGGGTAATGTGATACTTGGCAATTGTTGTGCTCATGTTTAAGCTCTTGCATCATATGCTTTGCACCCATTAATGAAGAAATACATAGAGCATGCTAAATTTGGTTTGCATATTTGGTCTCTCTAAAGTCTAGATAATTTCTAGTATTGAGTTTGAACAACAAGGAAGACGGTGTAGAGTCTTATAATGTTTTTAATATGTCTTTTATGTGAGTTTTGCTGCACCGGTTCATCCTTGTGTTTGTTTCAAATAGCCTTGCTAGCCTAAACCTTGCATCGAGAGGGAATACTTCTCATGCATCCAAATACTTGAGCCAACCACTATGCCATTTGTGTCCACCATACCTATCTACTACATGGTATTTCTCCGCCATTCCAAAGTAAATTGCTTGAGTGCTACCTTTAAATTTCCATTCTTCACCTTTACAATATATAGCTCATGGGACAAATAGCTTAAAAACTATTGTGGTATTGAATATGTACTTATGCACTTTATCTCTTATTAAGTTGCTTGTTGTGCGATAACCATGTTTCTGGGGACGCCATCAACTACTCTTTGTTGAATTTCATGTGAGTTGCTATGCATGTTCGTCTTGTCTGAAGTAAGAGCGATCTACCACCTTATGGTTAAGCATGCATATTGTTAGAGAAGAACATTGGGCCGCTAACTAAAGCCATGATCCATGGTGGAAGTTTCAGTTTTGGACATATATCCTCAATCTCAAATGAGAAAATTATTAATTGTTGTTACATGCTTATGCATAAAAGAGGAGTCCATTATCTGTTGTCTATGTTGTCCCGGTATGGATGTCTAAGTTGAGAATAATCAATAGCGAGAAATCCAATGCGAGCTTTCTCCTTAGACCTTTGTACAGGCGGCATAGAGGTACCCCTTTGTGACACTTGGTTAAAACATGTGCATTGTGATGATCCGGTAGTCCAACCTAATTAGGACAAGGTGCGGACACTATTAGTATACTATGCATGAGGCTTGCAACTTATAAGATATAATTTACATGATACACATGCTTTATTACTACCGTTGACAAAATTGTTTCATGTTTTCAAAATCAAAGCTCTAGCACAAATATAGCAATCGATGCTTTTCCTCTATGGAGGACCATTCTTTTACTTTCATTGTTGAGTCAGTTCACCTATTTCTCTCTACCTCAAGAAGCAAACACTTGTGTGAACTGTGCATTGATTCCTACATATTTGCATATTGCACTTGTTATATTACTCTATGTTGACAATTATCCATGAGATATACATGTTACAAGTTGAAAGCAACCGCTGAAACTTAATCTTCCTTTGTGTTGTTTCAATGCTTTTACTATGAATTATTGCTTTACGAGTTAACTCTTATGCAAGACTTATTGATGCTTGTCTTGAAGTGCTATTCATGAAAAGTCTTTGCTATATGATTCACTTGTTTACTCATGTCATATACATTGTTTTGATCGCTGCATTCGCTACATATGCTTTACAAATAGTATGATCAAGGTTATGATGGCATGTCACTCCAGAAATTATCTGTGTTATCGTTTTACCTGCTCGGGACGAGCAGAACTAAGCTTGGGGATGCTGATACGTCTCCGACGTATCGATAATTTCTTATGTTCCATGCCACATTATTGATGTTATCTACATGTTTTATGCACACTTTATGTCATATTCGTGCATTTTCCGGAACTAACCTATTAACATGATGCCAAAGTGCCAGTTCCTGTTTTCTGCTGTTTTTGGTTTCAGAAATCCTAGTAACGAAATATTCTCGGAATTGGACGAAATCAACACCCAGGTTCCTATTTTCACCGGAAGCATCCAGAACACACGAGAAGGACCAGAGGGGGGGCACAGGCCCACCAAACCCTAGGCCGGCGCGGCCAGGGGGGCCCGCGCCACCCTATGGTGTGGGCACCCCTTCGACCCTCCTGCGCCGCCTCTTCGCCTATTTAAAGCCTCCGTCGCGAAAACCCTGATGCGTTGGACGAAACCCACAGAAACCTTCCAGAGCCGCCGCCATCGCGAAGCCAAGATGCGGGGACAGGGAGTCTGTTCCGGCACGCTGCCGAACGGGGAAGTGCCCGGAAGGCTTCTCCATCGACACCGCTGCCATCTCCACCGCCATCTTCATCACCGCTGCTGCTCCCATGAGGAGGGAGTAGTTCTCCATCGAGGCTCGGGGCTGTACCGGTAGCTATGTGGTTCATCTCTCTCCTATGTACTTCAATACAATAATCTCATGAGCTGCCTTACATGATTGAGATTCATATGATGATGCTTGTAATCTAGATGTCGTTATGCTAGTCAAGTGAATTTTACTTATGTGATCTCCGGAGAGTCCTTGTCCCACGTGTGTAAAGGTGACAGTGTGTGCACCGTGTGGGTCTCTTAGGCTATATTTCACAGAATACTTATTCACTGATGAATGGCATAGTGAGGTGCTTATTTATATCTCTTTATGATTGCAATGTATTTTGTATCACAATTTATCTTTGTGCTACTCTAGCAATGTTATTAAAGTAGTTTTATTCCTCCTACACGGTGTAATGGTGACAGTGTGTGCATCCGTGTTAGTACTTGGTTTATGCTATGATCATGATCTCTTGTAGATTGCGAAGTTAACTATTGCTATGACAGTATTGATGTGATCTATTCCTCCTACATATGCATGAAGGTGACAGTGTGCATGCTATGTTAGTACTTGGTTTAGTCGAATTGATCTTTCATGCACTCTAAGGTTACTTAAATATGAACATTGAATTGTGGAGCTTGTTAACTCCGGCATTGAGGGTTCGTGTAATCCTACGCAATGTGTTCATCATCCAACAAGAGTGTAGAGTATGCATTTATCTATTCTGTTATGTGATCAATGTTGAGAGTGTCCACTAGTGAAAGTCTAATCCCTAGGCCTTGTTCCTAAATACTGCTGCGTTACTACTGCTTGTTTACTGTTTCACTGTGTTACTACTGCTGCAATACTACCACCATCAACTACACGCCAGCAAGCTATTTTCTGGCACCGTTGCTACTGCTCATATATATTCATACCACCTGTATTTCACTATCTCTTCGCCGAACTAGTGCACCTATTGGGTGTGTTGGGGACACAAGAGACTTCTTGCTTTGTGGTTGCAGGGTTGCATGAGAGGGATATCTTTGACCTCTTCCTCCCTGAGTTCGATAAACCTTGGGTGATCCACTTAAGGGAAAACTTGCTGCTGTTCTACAAACCTCTGCTCTTGGAGGCCCAACACTGTCTACAGGAAAAGGAGGGGGAAGTAGACATCAATCATCATCAACCTGCTTATAAGGACCGATAAACCCTAGCTAGCTATCACCAACAAGATGAACCAATCTTGATAGCAACCTTGTATGAATAATTGCTTAGAATGCCTAGGCCTGACTCTACCTTACAAGCCCTAAATATTGATGAATCTAACCAGGTTGTGATCCATCTCATACTTACTCCAGAAACTACTTGGAACCAGAATCAACTATAGCAAACCACAAACCCAATTGTCATATCTGTTCTTTATTAAAGAACATGTTCTTCAAAAGTTATTCTTTTGAAGAATATAACAAGCAATCATTAACCATGCCATATAGTATTAAAACTGACAACTGTTCTTTACATATTAACATTATACCAACTATCATTTCTTGTGTGTGCTCAATTGATTACTATGCTTTATCATATAACTTGTACATGATACCAAGTAATCAGACCTTAATAAGAACCTTGTTTGTGAACCACACTAAAAGTGCAACACACCCTACACTAATCATTACCACTCACTAATCCTAAACCATCAGCGTTAGGTTACGTTTAGAACGATTGCATCTCATACTTATGCATTATCGCATCCTTGCCAA
Organism: Lolium perenne; assembly: GCF_019359855.2. Lineage (NCBI taxonomy): Eukaryota > Viridiplantae > Streptophyta > Magnoliopsida > Poales > Poaceae > Lolium > Lolium perenne. The sequence continues at coordinate 35,408,787 of NC_067250.2, forward strand.
TCTTTTAAACATCGTCCTTACCGGACGATGATGCTATTTCATAATTTGGAGTTATTGCGTATCGAAGGCCTTGCCTGCATAATCTTGCAGTCAAGAAAGGCAAGTTCATCACTTGCTCATGTCATTTGAGTATCTTTATCAAATTACTTGCAAAGTACTATGATTATCACTATTGCATAAAAACCAAAACCACTATTTTCATAACTATGAATATGACTATGTGGTGGGCAATGGAACCATGGATTGTGTTGATATGGTGGAGGTTCCATTGCAAGGGTTTATATCCATCTAGGATTAAACAACAAATGTCGTCCAGTGATTCTTGTGCCGTAATACCCGTGTTAACCATAAGATCCGGAGTGGGACGGAATAGTCAAAAGTGTTTCCACCTCTCGTTCATCAACGGATGCGCTTTACCGTAGTACACTTGTAATCCAAGGGGGCAAGCGGTGAGGCTGGGGAGTCCTAAGTCCCCACGGCATTGTCCGTAGTACACTTGTCGCCCGAAGGAGCAAGCGGTGAGGCTGGGGAGTCCTAAGTCCCCACGGTATTGCGATCTATGATGGGTTGCAGCTACCGGCGTAGGAATGTATGGTAGAGCCCTGCATTGACGTCATGGTCGGGGTCCACCCTGAAATCTACGGGAATAATGGGACCGGCGTGGACCCAGGGTCGGGGTTTGCAACAAAGGGTGGGTGTTCGAGGTAGCGGAGGAACATGATTGGCTAGACCTTATACCGGGCCTCACACCAAAGGAAGTGTGGACGGGGAAATTGCCCGGTTGGCACCAAGGTTAAGATCTCTTATGGGTAAAGCAACACACCTATGCAGAGTGTAATGAATCGTGACCTGTCACTCCCTGTTCCGGGATATGGAACTGCGAACGCTGCCGGAAAGGAGCTCCATGAAGTTCTAGTAAACCGGTGAAGGCTGACGGACATAGTTCTTCTGAATAAAAGCAACCTTTTGAAGAAATGGTTATGAAAACTTGCATTGATATTAGACTTTCTGGTCTAATGCCGTAGCTAGTGCATTAAACACCTCTTTCCTATAATGAACTTGTTGAGTACGCTCGTACTCATCCCACTCTTAAATCCCCTGCTTAGATATGGAGGCAACGAAGGAGGATCTACAGTGCAACTCGAAGGCCGAGGAGTTACAATGAGGTAAAACTGCAACTAAACTCCAGAAGAACGACTCGTAGTCTAGTCTTATCACGAACTCTATTTGTAGAGTATTTAACTAGCTATAGAGACTAAGAATAGATTCTGGCTAAATGGGAGCTAGGTTTAGGAAGCTAGTTCCTTTCTATGGCTAAACTAGGTTTTCTCCTTGTTGGATGTGGTATCTGACCCTCTGACAGGTTCCTGTCTCTTGAAGTAACACCTCTTTCCTATAATGAACTTGTTGAGTACGCTCGTACTCATCCCACTCTTAAATCCCCTGCTTAGATATGGAGGCAACGAAGGAGGATCTACAGTGCAACTCGAAGGCCGAGGAGTCAACAACTACTTCAAGAGACAGGAACCTGTCAGAGGGTCAGATACCACATCCAACAAGGAGAAAACCTAGTTTAGCCATAGAAAGGAACTAGATTCCTAAACCTAGCTATGTAACCAAGTCAATGTTGTAATTCTATAGACATGCCTTGGACCCGCATATGTTTCTGTTGTACCACTCTGAACGATATAATACTAGTGGAACGGTGTTTAATTAGTGTTATATCAGACTTGCATACTACACCATGCAGTGGTATGCCGGGTCACCACATAACCCTTGAAGAGTTCCAAAGCCTACGAGATTAGATCTCGTTGTTGAAGAAGATGATCACTTGCCGCTTTCAAAAGCGCGTAGAAGAACTTGACGGTGCCACAATCGGGCAGCACCTCCGTACTCGGTCACACGTTCGGTGTTGATGAAGACGTCCTTCTCCCCGTTCCAGCGGGCAGCGGAAGTAGTAGATCCTCCTTGGAATCCCGGCAGCATGACGGCGTGGTGGCGGTGTTGATGGAGATCTCCGGTGGAGCTTCGCTAAGCGTATGCGGGAGAGGTGGTGGAGGAGAGGCGGCTAGGGTTTGGGAGAGGGGGGTGCCGGCCACTATGGGGTGCGGCCAACTAGGGCTTGAGGTGGCCGGGCCCCTCCCCTTGTCCCTCTTTTTATAGGTGGAACCCCCAAGAGTTGGTCTACAAGTCTTCGAATAAGACCCCAAACCAAAACCTTCCATGTGTAGGGAAACCTACCCAAGGTGGGATTCCCACCTTTCCTTGGAGGGGGGTGGCCGGCCACCTTGGTGGAGTCCACCTGGGACTCCACCCCCTTAGGGTTGGCCGGCCATGCTAGGTGGAGTCCCTCCGGGACTCCGCCTTCCATAGTGATTTCTTCCGGACTTTTCTAGAACCTTCCATAAATGCACCGGATCATTTTCAAACTTATAAAATGACTTCCTATATATGAATCTTATTCTCCGGACCATTCCGGAACTCCTCGTGATGTCCTGGATCCCATCCGAGACTCCAAACAAAACTTCGAACTCCATTCCATATTCCATATCTACTAATACGACTTCAAACCTTAAGTGTGTCACCCTACGGTTCGCGAACTATGTAGACATGGTCGAGACCTCTCTCCGACCAATAACCAATAGCGGGATCTGGAGATCCATAATGGCTCCCACATATTCAACGATGACTTAGTGATCAAATGAACCATTCACATACGATACCGATTCCCTTTGTCACGCGATATTTTACATGTCCGAGGTTTGATCATCGGTATCTCTATACCTTGTTCAACCTCGTCTCCTAACAAGTACTCTTTACTCGTACCGTGGTATGTAGTCTCTTATGAACCATTCATATGCTTGCAAGCTAATTAGACGACATTCCACCGAGAGGGCCCAGAGTATATCTATCCGTCATCGGGATGGACAAATCCCACTGTTGATACATATGCCTCAACTCATACTTTCCGGATACTTAATCCCACCTTTATAACCACCCATTTACGCAGTGGCGTTTGATGTAATCAAAGTACCTCTCCGGTATAAGTGATTTTCATGACCTCATGGTCGAAGGACTAGGTAGCTATGTATCGAAAGCTTATAGCAAATAACTTAATGACGTGATCTTATGCTACACTTAATTGGGTGTGTCCATTACATCATTCATATAATGACATAACCTTGTTATTAATAACATCCAATGTTCATGATCATGAAACTATGATCATCTATTAATCAACAAGCTAGTTATACAAGAGGCTTACTAGGGACTCCTTGTTGTTTACATAACACACATGTATCAATGTTTCGGTTAATACAATTATAGCATGGTATATAAACATTTATCATAAACACAAAGATATATAATAACCACTTTATTATTGCCTCTTGGGCATATCTCGAACAGTCTCCCACTTGCACTAGAGTCAATAATCTAGATTACATTGTAAGGTACCTAACACCCATGGCTTTCTGGTGTTAGTCATGCTTTGCCCTAGGGAGAGCTTTAGTCAACGCATCTGCTACATTCAGATCAGTGTGTACTTTGCAAATCTTTACTTCTCCATCTTCGATGTACTCGCGAATCGAATGAAAATGCAGCTTGATATGCTTCAGCTTCTTGTGTGACCTTGGTTCTTGTGCATTGGCGATGGCACCCATGTCGTCACAATAGATGACTAGTGGGTCCAATGCACTAGGAACCACACCAAGCTCTACAATGAACCTATTCATCCATACCGCTTCCGATGAAGCCTCTGAAGCCGCTATGTACTCTGATTCTGTTGAAGAATTCGCCACCGTGCACTGCTTCGAGCTGCACCAGCTTACTGCAGCACCATTCAATATAAACACATACCCAGACTGAGACTTAGAGTCATCAGGATCAGTGTTCCAACTTGCATCGGTGTAACTGGTTACAGCGAGCTCTTGGTCACCTCCATAATAAAGAAACATATCCTTAGTTCTTTTCAAGTACTTCAGGATATTCTTGACCGCTGTCCAGTGTTCCATTCCTGGATCACTTTGATATCTGCTAGTCAAACTAACTGCATGTGCTATATCTGGTCTAGTACACAGCATGGCATACATGATAGAACCTACTGCCGAGGCATAGGGGATCTGATTCATCCTCTCTCTTTCTTGTGCCGTAGCCGGACCTTGAGTCTTACTCAAGACCTTACTTGGTAACATCGGTAAGAATCCTTTCTTACTTTCATCCATTTTAAACTTCTTTAGAATCTTGTCCAGGTATGTACTATGCGAGAGTGCTAATAGGCGTCTTGATCTATCTCTATAAATCTTGATGCCTAATATGTATGTTGCTTCACCAAGGTCCTTCATTGAAAAACTTTTATTCAAATAACCTTTTACACTGCTTAATAGTTCTATATCATTCCCAATTAATAATATGTCATCTACATATAATACTAGGAATGCTACAGAGCTCCCACTCACTTTCTTGTAAATACAGGCCTCTCCATGGCACTGTATAAACCCGAAGTCTTTGATCACCTTATCAAAACGTCGGTTCCAACTTCTGGATGCTTGCTTCAGTCCATAAATTGAACGCTGAAGTTTGCACACCTTGTCAGCATTTTTAGGATGAACAAAACCTTTGGGTTGTACCATATACAACTCTTCCTCAATGTCTCCATTAAGGAACGCCGTTTTGACATCCATCTGCCAAATCTCATAATCGAAAAATGCAGCTATTGCTAACAAAATCCTCACAGACTTTAGCTTCGCTACAGGTGAGAAAGTCTCATCGTAGTCAACTCCTTGAATTTGTCGGAAACCCTTTGCGACAAGTCAAGCTTTATAGACAGTAATATTACCATCAGCATCTGTTTTTCACTTGAAGATCCATTATTCTCGACAGCCTTGCGGCTATCAGGTAAGTCTACCAAAGTCCATACTTTGTTATCATACATGGATCCCATTTCGGATTTCATGACTTCTTGCCATTTGTTGGAATCTGGGCTCATCATCGCTTATTCATACGTCGCAGGGTCTTCATCATTGTTGTCCAAAATCATGACATTTAGACAAGGATCATACCAATCAGGAGTGGCACTTTCCCTTGTCGATCTGCGAGGTTCAGTAGCTATCTCGCTCGAATTTTCATGATCATTATCATTAGCTTCCTCTGTTACCGGTGCAGGCGGCACAAGAACAACTTCCGGTACTGCGCTACTCTGATCAACGAGAGAAGATTCAGTAATCTCGTGGAGTTCTACTTTTCTTCCAGTCACTTCTTTAGTGAGAAATTCTTTCTCAAGAAAGGTTCCGTTCTTAGCAACAAAGATTTTGCCTTCGGATCTGTGATAGAAAGTATACCCTATAGTTTCCTTAGGGTATCCTATGAAGACGCATTTCTCCGCTTTGGGTTCTAGCTTGTCCGGTTGTAACTTTTTTACATAGGGTTCGCAACCCCAAACTTTAAGGAACGACATCTTAGGTTTCTTATTAAACCATAATTCATACGGTGTCGTTTCAACGGATTTAGATGGTGCCCTATTTAAAGTGAATGCAGCTGTGTCTAATGCATAACCCCAAAATGATAATGGCAAATCAGTAAGAGACATCATAGAACAAACCATATCTAAGAGAGTTCGATTACGACGTTCGGACACACCATTTCGTTGTGGTGTTCCCGGCGGTGTCAACTGTGAAAGTATTCCGCATTTCTTTAAATGCATGCTAAACTCATAACTCAGATATTCGCCTCCGCGATCAGATCGTAGAAATTTAATCTTCTTGTTACGTTGATTTTCTACTTCACTTTGGAATTCCTTAAACTTCTCGAAAGTTTCGGATTTATGTTTCATGAAATAGATATACCCATATCTACTCAGATCATCTGTGAAGGTTAGAACATAACGATAACCACCGCGCGAGGCTACACTCATTGGTCCGCACACATCGGTATGTATGATTTCCAATAAGTCTGTAGCTCGCTCCATAATACCAGAAAATGGAGTCTTAGTCATTTTTCCCATTAGACATGCTTCGCATCTATCAAGTGACTCAAAGTCAAGTGACTCAAGTAATCCATCGGAATGGAGTTTCTTCATGTGTTTCACTCCAATATGACCAAGACGACAGTGCCACATATAAGTAGAATTATCATTCAATTTAATCTGCTTAGCATCAATGTTATGAACATGTGTATCAGTACTATCGAGACTTAATAGAAATAAACCATTCTTCTCAGGCGTGTGACCATAAAAGATATTATTCATAAAAATAGAACAACCATTATTCTCAGACTTGAATGAATAACCGTCTTGCATTAAACAAGATCCAGATATAATGTTCATGCTCAACGCAGGCACTAAATAACAATTATTGAGGTTTAAAACTAATCCCGAAGGTAGATGTAGAGGGAGTGTGCCGACAGCGATCACATCGACCTTCGATCCATTTCCAACGCGCATCGTCACTTCATCCCTCGATAGGCTTCGTTTATTCCGTAGTTCCTGTTTCGAGTTACAAATGTGAGCAACCGAACCAGTATCAAATACCCAGGCACTAGTACGAGAACCAGTAAGATAGACATCTATAACATGTATATCAGATATACCTTTCTTCTTCTTGACAAGGCCGCTCTTCAGATCAGCCAAGTACTTGGGGCAATTGCACTTCCAGTGTCCCTTCTCCTTGCAGTAATAGCACTCAGCATCAGGCTTAGGGCCAGCCTTAGGATTCACAGGAGGCGCGGCAGCTTTCTTGCCGCCCTTCTTGAAGTTACCCTTAGACTTGCCCTGTTTCTTGAAACTGGTGGTCTTGTTGACCATCAACACTTGGTGCTCTTTCTTTATCTCAATCTCAGCAGCTTTTAGCATGGAGAAGAGTTTAGGTAACTCTTTGTTCATGTTCTGCATATTGTAGTTCATCACAAAGTTCTTGTAACTAGGTGGCAGTGATTGAAGGATACGATTAATCCCCAGTCTGTTAGGAATAACTATTTCCAAGTCACTGAGTTTCTTCGCATGCCTGTTGTGGTATCGTCACGGCATATGCCATAGGATGGCTAAAGAGAGTGGTTCCTAATATGGTCTACGGTGGTATCCGGATGCGGGTATGGGCACGAGTGACACGGCGACGTACCCAAGTTCGAGGCCCTCCGGTGGAGGTAACACCTCTACTCCTGCTGTGAGTGTATATGATAGTATCACAGTACAAAGGTGTCCTAGAGCTGTATCCGGCTGCTCCTGGGAGGCTAAGGTAGACGAAGGTCTCTCTCACAGGACAGCGCTAAGTCTAGAATGAGTAAGAAGTGATCGATCCCCTGCTCGAGAGGTTGCAGTGCAGCTTATATAGACGCTGGCACTTTACATAGAAGTCCCTATGACCTACTGGCCGGCTGGCCGGCTCCGGCTTCCCGCTCCTTCCCGAGGCGCCGGTGTCAGGAGCCATTGGACGTGGAGGCCCTGTCATGTCGCCTGCCGAAGTCAGCGGTATGGAGAGGAGGTGTCCCTGTCGCCATCATGACCTGTAGCCGTACGGCGCCATGATGCCCTGTCCGGCGGAGGCACTGTTGCTCTACAGTGCCCCGCCCTTTACGGAAGGTGAGATCATCGTGGACTTTAGGAGCCGGACTACCTTTCCAGTTCCTTCTCCTGCAAGCCTCACCAACCCGGACCATGTCAGGGAGATACAAACCAAGCCGGATATGGCAAGTTGAAGGAGGCCCAGCCACAGCGCAGCCGGCTATGGCCAGGCCAGCGTGGACTTTGAACCAGCGGCTCCCAAGGCAGCCGGCCACGGCTCCAGCCGGCTGCTCCTCAGTCGGCCTTTGCCGCGGGCCGGCAGGCCTTGAGCCGGTTGTTCTCAGTCCTTTGCCCTACCCGGGGTCTTCCTACCGACATTAGCCCCTGAAGCTGGCAAGGTCCTTCGTAAAGAAGGACCTGGGCAGGTTTCCCTGACCCTTAGTCTTTGATCTCGCGGATTGTTTTCTGAGAAGCTCCCAAGGGGCCGGCTGAGAATTTTCGTTCAGCCGGTTGCGCCCTCTTCCGGCTTGCTCCGTCCGGCTGCTCTCAAGCCGGACGCCACTTCGTCGTGTGGATTTTTAATATTCCAATCGCTGGAGACTGTTCTGCCTTGTTTGAAAAGTTTTTAGGCCGGGTTGGAGGAAAACGTCCGGCTGCGGCTTGGGCGTGCCGGAGTCTCCGCCGCCTCGGGCCCTGCGCCCGACTTGATGGCCTCTGACTTCACTGCAGCGGCTGTTTCGTCTGGTCACGTTGCTGTCCCTTCCGGATCCTTTGTGGTCGTGGGCGACGCGGTGTGGCCGTTTCCAGTAACCGCAGCGATAGTGGGGGGAGTTACTGCGCAGTTAATCCTCGATCGTGGCCCACGATCGCCACGTGGCGGCTCATCGTGCATGGCAGGCGGCTATAAATGCCCTGGGGCGGTACCAGAGCGGCCACTTCGCCCACTTCGCTCCCGCGCCCAAGCCTTCTCTCTCCCGCTCGAGCAAGCTCTTTCATGCCACCGCAACTCCTCCGGCGACCTCCTGGCGAATCTCGGCGAACAAACGCGGCCACGCTTCTCTGTCGTTCCGCAGTCGTCCGCACGCCGAACCGTCGCCACGGGTCCTCGCGTCTCGACGGTACGCTCTCCGCCGGCGCTGTCGCCGCCGTCTCGCGGCTCTTCCTCGCCATTTGCACTTTCGTGGTCTTCTTCTTCTTCTTCCTCTACGGCGATGGCCCCTCCGAGCGGATCTTGGGAGGGCTCGTACATGAAGGAGGATGACATCGAGCGCCTCGTGCGCCTTCGCCGGATCCCGCCGGGGGTGATCACGCGGGCACCCGGCGACGAGGTGGAGCCGGCCCCGGAGCCCGACGAACGTGTGGTCTTCGGAGCGCACTTCGACCGGGGGCTGGGCCTGCCGGCTTCGCCCTTCTTTCGTCGCTTCCTCGATTTCTTCGGCCTGCAGCCGCACCATCTGCCGGCCAACGCTTGCGTCTTGCTGAGCTACTACGTGGCCTTCATGGAGGGCTACGCCGGCTTGTGGCCGGACGTTGATTTCTGGAGCCGGCTCTTCTTCCTGAAGGCGCAGACCACATATGGCCAGCTCCGGGCCTGTGGCGCCGCCTCCATCTATTCCCGCATGGGCACGCCCTTCCCGAAGATCCCGACGGTGGACTCGGTGAAGAAGTGGCAGATGTCCTTCTTCTACGTGCGAAGCGAGAACCCGATGTTTGACCGGCTCAACCTGCCGGAGTACAACCCGGCGCCGCCAGTCGGCCGGATCAACTGGGGCCACAATGCCAAGTCGTCGGACCCGGACGCTAAGGTAAACCTTCTTTGGGACTTCCTCGATGGTTGTGTCACGGAGGGCCGGCTGTGCGCCGAGGATCTACTCTGCACCTACGCCGCCCGCCGGGTGCTGCCTCTGCAGGCACGCGTCCACAAGATTGGGCACATGTCTGGCCGGTTTGATCCGACCCGGACATCTAAGGTAGAGCTCTCCAAGGCCCAGGTTGCCCGCCGGGTGAACAACATCTCCCAGGCGAAGATGCCTGAGAACTGGAACTGGGGGCTGGAGCCTCACAACCGGGCGGCGCCGCCAGAATTGGTGAGTCTTTGTGTATTGGCCGGATTCCGGCTTGCGGCTGCGTGGCCGGCTTGTTCCTTACAATCTTCTATTTGTGTGCAGCTCTTCGACCGCCAGGGGGTTGAGGATGGTGACCTGGCGCACAAGATCTGGACGGCGGATCATGTCGATCCGGCTGACCAAGCCGGCGATGACGACCTGCCGGAGGCGGCCGACCAAGGCGGCCAAGGAGAGCACAACCCGCTGCCTTCTCCAGAGCAGCAGGAGGGGGAGGATGGGCCGGCGTCGTCCGCCACCGCACCGATCGCGGTGGTGCCCGTGTCCGTGAGGCCGCCTTCCACCTCGGCGACTTCTACGTCCGCGCCCAAGGGGAAGAAGCGGGCCAACGAGCGGTCCACGGCCGTCTTGGAGGCGAAGGTGAAGAAACAGCGCCAGATGGCGCCCAAAAAGGTTCCCGAGACGGCCGGGTAAGCTCCTCTTGTCCGTTGTTTGATTCCTTTTCTTTCCTTCTCTTTTATTTATCTTTTCTTGTTTGGCCGGCTAGGGCTGCTATTAAATTCTCCCAGGGCGGCGGCTCTCGGCCGGCTCCCCGCGTCGTGTCGCCACTTCAGCGGCAGAGGAGGGAGCCGACGCCGCAGCCTACATCGCGTGCGCACACGCCACCCGCTATCGTGCCGCCTGTGGTTACGCCGCCTTCCGCGGGGGCGTCTTCTTCACTGCATCTTCTTCTACAGCGCCCGGCTCCGGTGCTCAGGATGAGCCGACTCGCCATTCCGGCCAGCCAACACTTGATGATCTCTTCCCGAGCCGCACTCGACTTAGGGATCCTGCGGCCGAAGCTGGCAGGGGCGCACCCGGTGGGCCGGAGCCGGCGGGGCCGCGCCCGACGTCGTCGTGCTGGACGCGAGCCTGGAAGGAGCGCTGCAGGCGCCAGGGTCAGCGGTCCCGACCGGACCGACTGCTTCAACAACGCCGCCTCCATCTCCGGAGCCGACGAGGGAGGAGCCGGCCGGGGAGGAGCCGGCTAGGGAGGAGCCGTCGAGGGAGGAACCGGCGCGCTCGGCCGACGCCGATGCTCGGGCGCTGGTGAGGATGGAGGGCCCGGCGGAACCACCCCAAGGTCTTCATCTGGCCAAGGGCGCCCGGCTGCTCAATGTGGCGTCCGCCTCCGACTCCAGCCTCGGCTCGGCCGGCACGATGGAGAAGTCCTGGCACCAGGCGGATGCCTGCGAGGTGTCCAGTCGGGACGGGCGTCCAGGCGTGGCGCCCATGAACATGTTCTTATCCGGCTTCCACGCCCACCTCAAGACCAAAGTCGCCGAGACCGACATCCACCTGGCGCGGCTGGAGGAGGCCGACAAGGTAGGTGTTTTATCTTTCTGTTATTTTTCGCAATTTTGTTGTTATCCTGGTAGCCCTCCGGGGCATGGGCCGGCTGCTTGGAGCCGGTCCGGGTTTCGCCTAGACGTCTAACTTCGTGTTTTTCTCAGATGGTCTCGGAGAGACGGACCGTCTTGTACAACCAGCTCGTGGCCAGCTATCACAAGGCCAAGATCGAGCGAGCCGGCTTGGCTCGTGAGCTGGAGGCCACCAAGGGTAGGCCTTTCTTCCTTTTGACTTTGCTTTTTCTTTTTCTGGTTTCATCCGGCTGACGGCTTCTTTTGCTGACTTGCAGCTGTCACCGCCCGGGTCCCGCAGCTGGAGGCGGATCTTCGGGCCGCCCGCTCCCAATGCGCTGAAAGTGAGGAGGCGAGCGGACTGCTGTTGCCAAGGTGAAAGTGGCCGAGGGGAGCTTGTGCGGCTGCGCCGGCTTGAGGCCAACCACCTCAAAGAACTCGCCGCCCTCAAACAGGTCGAGGAGGATAAGGTGGAGGGCCTGCGCAAGCGGCTAGACGAGGTGGACCGGCAGCGGCTGCAACTCCGGGACGAGGTGACTACCAAGTCCAACGAGCTGTCGGCCACCGCCAAGCGGTGGGTGGAGGAGATTAGCGCGCTCGACCGCGGCTTGGCGGGTGAGTCTTTACTTTTTTCTTCCTTTCCTTTTGCCGGTTTTCGGCTGTTGGCTGCCGGCTTAGGTTGGCAGCCGGCGGCTGAAACTTATTTTTCGATGTCTCCATCTTCGGGCTGGGGGCAGTCGGTTCTTGCCGGCTGCCGCCAGTCTTTCTTTTTAACTTCGGGATCTCCATCTTCAGGCTGGGGGCAGTCGGTTCTTGCCGGCTGCCGCCAGTCTTACTTTTTGGACTTCGAAATCTCCATCTTCAGGCTGGGGGCAGTCGGTTCTTGCCGGCTGCCGCCAGTCTTTCTTTTTAGACTTCGGAATCTCCATCTTCAGGCTGGGGGCAGTCGGTTCTTGCCGGCTGCCGCCAGTCTTTCTTTTTGGACTTCGGAATCTCCATCTTCAGGCTGGGGGCAGTCGGTTCTTCCCGGCTGCCGCCAGTCTTACTTTTTAGACTTCGGAATCTCCATCTTCAGGCTGGGGGCAGTCGGTTCTTCCCGGCTGCCGCCAGTCTTACTTTTTAGACTTCGGAATCTCCATCTTCAGGCTGGGGGCAGTCGGTTCTTGCCGGCTGCTGCCAGTCTTACTTTTTAGACTTCGGAATCTCCATCTTCAGGCTGGGGGCAGTCGGTTCTTGCCGGCTGCCGCCAGTCTTACTTTTTGGACTTCCAAATCTCCATCTTCAGGCTGGGGGCAGTCGGTTCTTGCCGGCTGCCACCAGTCTTACTTTTTGGTCGAAATCTTGCATTTTTCTATCTTTTTCCCGGCTTCGAGAAGTTTTTTAACATGCTTATTCTTTGCAGCGGCCTTCCCTGAGGCGCAGGAGGCGGCACTAGCGGCAGTCGGCGGGCGACCGGCGAGGAAAGCTCTGACTGCTTCTCTATGGAGGACTATCTGGCGTCCATGGGCGCCCGCATCGTGCCGATTACGATGCTCGGCTGGGAACTCCGGAAGGCGGCGGAAGAGCTGATCCGGCTGCTATGGCCAACGGAGACACTGCCGAAGGACCTCGCCAACCTCATCGCCTGGCTCGACAAGGCGCCCGATCGCTTCCTCGACTGGAAGGAGTCTGCCGCGCATGCTGGAGCCGACATGGCTCTTTCCTTCGTGTTATCCTGGTACAATGAGGTCAGCCTCGACCAGCTGGAGTACCGGCGGGCCGACGTGGAGGACAAGCTCCCAGCGGAAAACAAGACCTCCCAGCTTGCCCGAGCCTGCGCCATTGCCGACTTCGTCGACAAGGGCATCTTCGTCGAGGATCCGAACCCGCCGTCTGATGGCGAGGATGAGGAGGCGAAAGATGAGGAGGCAGAGGATACGCCTGAGGCGAACCAGCGGCCGGCTCTACCCACGCTCCTCCGGCTGGTCCTGATCCAGCCGGCTCTTAGATGTGCCTGCATGTAGCATTGCTTTTGCCAAACATTTCGTTAAGTCCCCGGAATGCTGGGTGCATATGTATGAATATTATTATCCTTTTATTAAGGCGCACTTTAGTGTGTTTGTTAATCATTTGTGTGCCGGCTTGCTTTCTTCCGGCTTGTTCGCCTTTTCCCATCCGCCCCACTCTTTGGCTTTGCCCTTGCCGATCGTACGTCCGACTTGCGATCCGTCGCCGGATCAAGAGTGTGCCGCAGGGTGAGGCCGACAGTATTTCAGTCGAACGAGCCGAGTTCGGCAATCCGGCACTTTTATGAAGAGTTGTGCAAGAATCAATTCGCCTTCACTCTTTCCCTTAGCCGTCTTTCGCGTGCCAGCTCCCTAAGCACTTACTCCCGCCAGCCGGACAGCCGGGTTGCGGTCTGTAGCTGGATCGGAAGTCGGCTTTCAGGAAACCGGATCACGGTACTGAGCCGGCCGCGTGAGAGGGTGTTAGCAATCGGTGAAAACAATAGAGTACACGAAAAACTTGCTGAAATCGACGCTCTTGGTGTTTGCTTTTTCATAGCTTACAAAAGGAGTACAAGGGATACATACATTCCTTCTCTCAAGTACAAAATGGGCGAAGCAAGTTGACATTCCAGGGACGTTTAGTCTCCTCGTCAGTTTTGTTCGACTTGTTTTTCTTAACCTCTTGGGCATCTATGAGATAGTAGGAATCGTTGCCTACCGCGTTGCTCACGATGAAGGGACCCTCCCAAGGGGATGATATTTTATGCTGTCCGGTTGTCCGTTGGATCAGCCGGAGCACTAGGTCTCTGATATGTCTCAAACGTATCTATAATTTCTTATGTTCCATGCTACTTTTATGATGATACTTACATGTTTTATACACACTTTATGTCATATTTATGCATTTTCCGGCACTAACCTATTGACGAGATGCCGAAGAGCCAGTTGCTGTTTTCTGCTGTTTTTGGCTTCAGAAATCCTACAAAGGAAATATTCTCGGAATTGGACGAAATCAATGCCCAGGGTCTTATTTTTCCACGAAGCTTCCAGAAGACCGAAGGAGTTACGAAGTGGGGCCACGAGGCGCCGCCACGCCAGGGCCGCGCGGCCAGGGCCGGGGCCGCGCCGCCCTGTTGTGTGGGGCCCTCGTGATGCCTCCTGACCTACCCTTCCGCCTACTTAAAGCCTTCGTTGCGAAAACCCCAGTACCGAGAGCCACGATACGGAAAACCTTCCGCGCCAATCCCATCTCGGGGGATTCAGGAGATCGCCTCCGGCACCCTGCCGGAGAGGGGAATCATCTCCCGGAGGACTCTTCATCGCCATGATCGCCTCCGGATCGATGTGTGAGTAGTTTACCCCTGGACTATGGGTCCATAGCAGTAGCTAGATGGTTGTCTTCTCCTCATTGTGCTATCATTGTTGGATCTTGTGAGCTGCCTAACATGATCAAGATCATCTATTTGTAATGCTACATGTTGCGTTTGTTGGGATCCGATGAATATGGAATACTATGTTATGTTGATTATCAATCTATCATCTATGTGTTGTTTATGATCTTGCATGCTCTCCGTTGCTAGTAGAGGCTCTGGCCAAGTTGATACTTGTAACTCCAAGAGGGAGTACTTATGCTCGATAGTGGGTTCATGCCTCCATTTAATCTGGGACAGTGACAGAAAGTTCTAAGGTTGTGGATGTGCTGTTGCCACTAGGGATAAAACATCAATGCTTTGTCTAAGGATATTTGTGTTGATTACATTACGCACCATACTTAATGCAATTGTTTGTTGTTTGCAACTTAATACTGGAAGGGGTGCGGATGCTAACACCTGAAGGTGGACTTTTTAGGCATAGATGCATGCTGGATAGCGGTCTATGTACTTTGTCATAATGCCCAATTGAATTTCACACTACTCATCATGATATGTATGTGCATTGTCATGCCCTCTTTATTTGTCAATTGCCCAACTGTAATTTGTTCACCCAACATGCTATTTCTTATCGGAGAGACACCACTAGTGAACTGTGGACCCCGGTCCATTCTTTTACATCGAATACAATCTACTGGAAACATTGTTCTTTACTGTTCTTCGCATACAAACATCATTTTCCACACTATGCGATTAATCCTTTGTTACAGCAAGCCGGTGAGATTGACAACCTCACTATTAAGTTGGGGCAAAGTATTTTGATTGTGTTGTGCAGGTTCCACGTTGGCGCCGGAATCCCTGGTGTTGCGCCGCACTACACTCCGTCACCAGCAACCTTCACGTGCTCCTTGACTCCTACTGGTTCGATAACCTTGGTTTCTTACTGAGGGATAAACTTGCCGCTGCACGCATCATACCTTCCTCTTGGGGTTCCCAACGGACGTGTGTTGTACCGTCACAAGCAACGTTTTTCTGGCGCCGTTGCCGGGGAGATCAAGACACGCTGCAAGGGGAGTCTCCCACTTCCAATCTCTTTACTTTGTTTTTGTCTTGCTTTACTTTATTTTATTTACTGCTTTGTTTGCTCGTTATATCAAAAATACAAAAAAATAGTTACTTGCTTTACTTTATTTATTATCTTGTTTGCGTTCTCTATATTAAAAACACAAAAAAATTAGTTACTTGCATTTACTTTATCTAGTTTGCTTTATTTACTATTGCTAAAATGAATACTCCTGAGAATACCAAGTTGTGTGACTTCACAAGCACAAATAATAATGATTTCCTATGCACACCTATTGCTCCACCTGCTACTACAGCAGAATTTTTTGAAATTAAACCTGCTTTACTAAATCTTGTTATGAGAGAGCAATTTTCTGGTGTTAGTTCTGATGATGCTGCTGCCCATCTTAACAATTTTGTTGAACTTTGTGAAATGCAAAAGTATAAGGATGTAGATGGTGACATTATAAAATTAAAATTGTTTCCTTTCTCCTTAAGAGGAAGATCTAAAGATTGGTTGCTATCTTTGCCTAAGAATAATATTGATTCATGGACTAAATGTAAGGATGCTTTCATTGGTAGATATTATCCTCCTGCTAAAATTATATGTTTGAGAAGTAGCATAATGAATTTTAAGCAATTGGATAATGAGCATGTTGCTCAAGCATGGGAAAGAATGAAATCTTTGGTCAAGAATTGCCCTACCCATGGACTGACTACTTGGATGATCATCCAAACCTTTTATGCAGGACTGAATTTTTCTTCGCGGAACCTATTGGATTCAGCTGCTGGAGGTACTTTTATGTCCATTACTCTAGGCGCCGCAGCAAAACTTCTTGATGATTGATGCGTGTGGTTGGCACGTCCGTTGGGAACCCCAAGAGGAAGGTGTGATGCGCACAGCGGCAAGTTTCCCTCAGTAAGAAACCAAGGTTTAATCGGACCAGTAGGAGTCAAGAAGCACGTTGAAGGTTGATGGCGGCGGGATGTAGTGCGGCGCAACACCAGAGATTCCGGCGCCAACGTGGAACCTGCACAACACAACCAAAGTACTTTGCCCCAACGAAACAGTGAGGTTGTCAATCTCACCGGCTTGCTGTAACAAAGGATTAACCGTATTGTGTGGAAGATGATTGTTTGCAGAAAACAGTAGAACAAGTATTGCAGTAGATTGTATTTCAGTATAGAGAATTGGACCGGGATCCACAGTTCACTAGAGGTGTCTCTCCCATAAGATAAACAGCATGTTGGGTGAACAAATTACAGTTGGGCAATTGACAAATAAAGAGGGCATGACCATGCACATACATATCATGATGAGTATAGTGAGATTTAATTGGGCATTACGACAAAGTACATAGACCGCCATCCAACTGCATCTATGCCTAAAAAGTCCACCTTCAGGTTATCATCCGAACCCCCTCCAGTATTAAGTTGCTAACAACAGACAATTGCATTAAGTATTGCGCGTAATGTAATCAATAACTACATCCTTAGACATAGCATCAATGTTTTATCCCTAGTGGCAACAGCACATCCATAACCTTAGTGGTTCTTGTCACTCCTCCAGATTCACGGAGGCATGAACCCACTATCGAGCATAAATACTCCCTCTTGGAGTTACTAGCATCAACTTGGCCAGAGCATCTACTAATAACGGAGAGCATGCAAGATCATAAACAACACATAGATATAACTTTGATAATCAACATAACAAGTATTCTCTATTCATCGGATCCCAACAAACGCAACATATAGAATTACAGATAGATGATCTTGATCATGTTAGGCAGCTCACAAGATCCGACAATGATAGCACAATGGGGAGAAGACAACCATCTAGCTACAGCTATGGACCCATAGTCCAGGGGTAGACTACTCACACATCACTCCGGAGGCGACCATGGCGGTGTAGAGTCCTCCGGGAGATGAATCCCCTCTCCGGCAGGGTGCCGGAGGCGATCTCCTGGATCCCCCGAGATGGGATCGGCGGTGGCGGCGTCTCAGTAATGTTTTCCGTATCGTGGCTCTCGGTACTGGGGGTTTCGTCATGGAGGCTATTTGTAGGCGGAAGGGCAGGTCAAGAGGCGGCACGGGGGGCCCACACCATAGGTCGGCGCGGCCAAGGGGGGGGCCGCGCCGCCCTAGGGTTTGGCTCCCTCGTGGCCCCTCTTCGTCTCTCCTTCGGACTTCTGGAAGCTTCGTGGAAAAATAGGCCCCTGGGCTTTGATTTCGTCCAATTCCGAGAATATTTCGTTACTAGGATTTCTGAAACCAAAAACAGCAGAAAACAGCAACTGGCACTTCGGCATCTTGTTAATAGGTTAGTTCCAGAAAATGCACGAATATGACATAAAGTGTGCATAAAACATGTAGATAACATCAATAATGTGGCATGGATCATAAGAAATTATCGATACGTCGGAGACGTATCAGCATCCCCAAGCTTAGTTCTGCTCGTCCCGAGCAGGTAAAACGATAACACAGATAATTTCTGGAGTGACATGCTATCATAATCTTGATCATACTATTTGTAAAGCATATGTAGTGAATGCAGCGATCAAAACAATGTATATGACATGAGTAAACAAGTGAATCATAAAGCAAAGACTTTTCATGAATAGCACTTCAAGACAAGCATCAATAAGTCTTGCATAAGAGTTAACTCATAAAGCAATAATTCATAGTAAAGGCATTGAAGCAACACAAAAGAAGATTAAGTTTCAGCGGTTGCTTTCAACTTGTAACATGTATATCTCATGGATATTGTCAACATAGAGTAATATAATAAGTGCAATAAGCAAGTATGTAGGAATCAATGCATAGTTCACACAAGTGTTTGCTTCTTGAGGTGGAGAGAAATAGGTGAACTGACTCAACATTGAAAGTAAAAGAATTGTCCTCCATAGAGGAAAAGCATCGATTGCTATATTTGTGCTAGAGCTTTGATTTTGAAAACATGAAACAATTTTGTCAACGGTAGTAATAAAGCATATGCATCATGTAAATTATATCTTATAAGTTGCAAGCCTCATGCATAGTGTACTAATAGTGCCCGCACCTTGTCCTAATTAGCTTGGACTACCGGATCATCACAATGCACTGTTTTTACCAAGTGTCACAAAGGGGTACCTCTATGCCGCCTGTACAAAGGTCTAAGGAGAAAGCTCGCATTGGATTTCTCGCTATTGATTATTCTTCAACTTAGACATCCATACCGGGACAACATAGACAACAGATAATGGACTCCTCTTTTATGCATAAGCATGTAACAACAATTAATAATTTTCTCATTTGAGATTGAGGATATATGTCCAAAACTGAAACTTCCACCATGGATCATGGCTTTAGTTAGCGGCCCAATGTTCTTCTCTAACAATATGCATGCTTAACCATAAGGTGGTAGATCGCTCTTACTTCAGACAAGACGAACATGCATAGCAACTCACATGAAATTCAACAAAGAGTAGTTGATGGCGTCCCCAGTGAACATGGTTATCGCACAACAAGCAACTTAATAAGAGATAAAGTGCATAATTACATATTCAATACCACAATAGTTTTTAAGCTATTTGTCCCATGAGCTATATATTGCAAAGGTGAATGATGGAATTTTAAAGGTAGCACTCAAGCAATATACTTTGGAATGGCGGAAAATACCATGTAGTAGGTAGGTATGCTGGACACAAATGGCATAGTGGTTGGCTCAAGTATTTTGGATGCATGAGAAGTATTCCCTCTCGATACAAGGTTTAGGCTAGCAAGGCTTATTTGAAACAAACACAAGGATGAACCGGTGCAGCAAAACTCACATAAAAGACATATTGAAAACATTATAAGACTCTACACCGTCTTCCTTGTTGTTCAAACTCAATACTAGAAATTATCTAGACCTTAGAGAAACCAAATATGCAAACCAAATTTTAGCATGCTCTATGTATTTCTTCATTAATGGGTGCAAAGCGTATGATGCAAGAGCTTAATCATGAGCACAACAATTGCCAAGTATCACATTACCCAAGACATTTATAGCAATTACTACATGTATCATTTTCAAATTCCAACCATATAACAATTTAACGAAGGAGAAACTTCGCCATGAATACTATGAGTAGAAACCAAGGACATACTTGTCCATATGCTACAGCGGAGCGTGTCTCTCTCCCATAAAGTGAATGCTAGGATCCATTTTATTCAAACAAAACAAAAACAAAAACAAACCGACGCTCCAAGAAAAAGCACATAAGATGTGATGGAATAAAAATATAGTTTCAGGGGAGGAACCTGATAATGTTGTCGATGAAGAAGGGGATGCCTTGGGCATCCCCAAGCTTAGACGCTTGAGTCTTCTTGATATATGCAGGGGTGCACCACCGGGGCATCCCCAAGCTTAGAGCTTTCACTCTCCTTGATCATGTTGCATCATACTCCTCTCTTGATCCTTGAAAACTTCCTCCACACCAAACTCGAAACAACTCATTAGAGGGTTAGTGCACAATATAAATTGACATATTCAGAGGTGACACAATCATTCTTAACACTTCTGGACATTGCATAATGCTACTGGACATTAGTGGATCAAAGAAATTCATCCAACATAGCAAAAGAGGCAATGCGAAATAAAAGGCAGAATCTGTCAAAACAGAACAGTTCGTATTGACGAATTTTAAAATGGCACCAGACTTGCTCAGATGAAAATGCTCAAATTGAATGAAAGTTGCGTACATATCTGAGGATCACTCTAGTAAATTGGCATAATTTTCTGAGTTACCTACAGAGGGATTTTGCCCAGATTCGTGACAGCAAAGAAATCTGGAACTGCGCAGTAATCCAAATCTAGTACTTACTTTTCTATCAACGGCTTAACTTGGCACAACAAAACACAAAACTAAGATAAGGAGAGGTTGCTACAGTAGTAAACAACTTCCAAGACACAAAATAAAAACAAAGTACTGTAGGTAAAAACATGGGTTGTCTCCCATAAGCGCTTTTCTTTAACGCCTTTCAGCTAGGCGCAGAAAGTGTGTATCAAGTATTATCGAAAGGTGGTGTGTCCTCAGCGGGGTGTGAATCGTTCTCAACTAGGCATAGTATATTTGATACATAAGTTTCAGCACCTCCCTTTTCATTAGTCTTAGGCGTGCTACTCTCATCAAACAAATTTTCAGGAACAAGCCAAGCATAGTTATTTTCTAGTGCATCATTCATAGCTAAGAGTTTACATGGTATTGGTGCTTTGATCTCCCCACCATCATCAATATTATTAGTGTATCTTATTCTATCCATGTCCATCTTTTCAAGGAGACTAACAAAATTAGTATGAGAACCAAGCATATTAAATTTACCAAAGACCTTTCTAGCTTCTCTTGCTAGACCACCAAATTCTCTAAGAAGGGTTTCTAAAAAATCTTTCTTTTCCCCTTCTTCCATATCACCAAGTGTGAGAAACATGTGTTGGATTATAGGATTAAGATTAACAAATTTAGTCTCCAACAGGCGAACTAAATGCACGGCAGCAATTTCATAAGTAGGCGCAAGGTCTACCAAGTGTCTATCTTCAAAATTTTCAATGGTACTAACATGATTGAAAAATTCTTCTATATTATTTCTCCCAACTATAGACCCACGTCCTACCGGTATGTCTTTTGTGGTAAAATTAAAAGGAAACATGATGAATCAAGTAAAGTAAATGCAAGTAACTAAATTTTTTGTGTTTTTGATATAGCAAACAAGATAGCAAATAAAGTAAAACTAGCAACTAATTTTTTGTATTTTGATTTAGTGCAGCAAACAAAGTAGTAAATAAAAAATAAGCAAGACAAAAACAAAGTAAAGAGATTGAGAAGTGGAGACTCCCCTTGCAGCGTGTCTTGATCTCCCCGGCAACGGCGCCAGAAATTTGCTTGATGCGTGTGGTTGGCACGTCCGTTGGGAACCCCAAGAGGAAGGTGTGATGCGCACAGCGGCAAGTTTCCCTCAGTAAGAAACCAAGGTTTAATCGGACCAGTAGGAGTCAAGAAGCACGTTGAAGGTTGATGGCGGCGGGATGTAGTGCGGCGCAACACCAGAGATTCCGGCGCCAACGTGGAACCTGCACAACACAACCAAAGTACTTTGCCCCAATGAAACAGTAAGGTTGTCAATCTCACCGGCTTGCTGTAACAAAGGATTAACCGTATTGTGTGGAAGATGATTGTTTGCAGAAAACAGTAGAACAAGTATTGCAGTAGATTGTATTTCAGTATAGAGAATTGGACCGGGGTCCACAGTTCACTAGAGGTGTCTCTCCCATAAGATAAACAGCATGTTGGGTGAACAAATTACAGTTGGGCAATTGACAAATAAAGAGGGCATGACTATGCACATACATATCATGATGAGTATAGTGAGATTTAATTGGGCATTACGACAAAGTACATAGACCACCATCCAACTGCATCTATGCCTAAAAAGTCCACCTTCAGGTTATCATCCGAACCCCCTCCAGTATTAAGTTGCTAACAACAGACAATTGCATTAAGTATTGCGCGTAATGTAATCAATAACTACATCCTTAGACATAGCATCAATGTTTTATCCCTAGTGGCAACAGCACATCCATAACCTTAGTGGTTCTTGTCACTCCTCCAGATTCACGGAGGCATGAACCCACTATCGAGCATAAATACTCCCTCTTGGAGTTACTAGCATCAACTTGGCCAGAGCATCTACTAATAACGGAGAGCATGCAAGATCATAAACAACACATAGATATAACTTTGATAATCAACATAACAAGTATTCTCTATTCATCGGATCCCAACAAACGCAACATATAGAATTACAGATAGATGATCTTGATCATGTTAGGCAGCTCACAAGATCCGACAATGATAGCACAATGGGGAGAAGACAACCATCTAGCTACAGCTATGGACCCATAGTCTAGGGGTAGACTACTCACACATCACTCCGGAGGCGACCATGGCGGTGTAGAGTCCTCCGGGAGATGAATCCCCTCTCCGGCAGGGTGCCAGAGGCGATCTCCTGGATCCCCCGAGATGGGATCGGCGGTGGCGGCGTCTCAGTAATTTTTTCCGTATCGTGGCTCTCGGTACTGGGGGTTTCGTCACAGAGGCTAT
Source organism: Lolium perenne (assembly GCF_019359855.2). Classification (NCBI taxonomy): domain Eukaryota; kingdom Viridiplantae; phylum Streptophyta; class Magnoliopsida; order Poales; family Poaceae; genus Lolium; species Lolium perenne. The sequence goes on from NC_067250.2 coordinate 35,431,286, forward strand.
TTGTAGGCGGAAGGGCAGGTCAAGAGGCGGCACGGGGGGCCCACACCATAGGTCGGCGCGGCCAAGGGGGGGGGGGGGCGCCGCCCTAGGGTTTGGCTCCCTCGTGGCCCCTCTTCGTCTCTCCTTCGGACTTCTGGAAGCTTCGTGGAAAAATAGGCCCCTGGGCTTTGATTTCGTCCAATTCTGAGAATATTTCGTTACTAGGATTTCTGAAACCAAAAACAGCAGAAAACAGCAACTGGCACTTCGGCATCTTGTTAATAGGTTAGTTCCAGAAAATGCACGAATATGACATAAAGTGTGCATAAAACATGTAGATAACATCAATAATGTGGCATGGATCATAAGAAATTATCGATACGTCGGAGACGTATCAATGATATGATGATTAATTACTCTGAATGGCACACGGAAAGGGCTCCACAAGGTAAGAAGGTAAATTCTGTTGAAGAAACCTCCTCCTTGAGTGATAAGATTGATACTATTATGTCTATGCTTGTGAATGGTAGATCTAATGTTGATCCTAATAATGTTCCTTTAGCTTCATTGGTTGCTCAAGAAGAGCATGTTGATGTGAATTTCATTAAAAATAATAATTTCAACAACCATGCTTATAGGAATAATTCTGGTAACAACTATAGGGCATATCCTTCTAATAATGGTAATGGATATGCTAATTCTTATGGTAATTCTTACAACAATAATAGGAGTGTACCCCCTGGTCTTGAAGCCATGCTTAAAGAATTTATTAGTACGCAAACTGCTTTTAATAAATCTGTTGAAGAAAAGCTTGGAAAAATTTATATTCTTGCTTCTAAAGTTGATAGTCTTGCTGCTGATGTTGATCTTTTGAAATTGAAAGTTATGCCTAATGAAGATAAAGATATTAAGTCATTTGCTACAGCAAACGCCATCCAAGTTCGAATTAATGAAAATATTAGATTGATGGCTGAATTGCGTGCTAGGTGGGAAAAAGAAGAAAATGCTAAAGAAAATAATGTAGCTAAAGTTTGGATTATTACCACCACTAGTAATGATAATGCTTCACATGTTGCTACACCCCCTACTATCAATGGTAAAATAATTGGTGTTAGCAATGTTTCTACTCCTAGTGCAAAGCATGCAAAACTGCTTGAAACTGCTAAAACTGCTGAAACTGCTTGTGATAAAACTGCAAAAAAAATTCAAAATATTGGGGACAATGATCCCATTGCTTTAGTTCATAATGGTTTAGATTTTGATGATTGTCACATCTCTGAAGTTATAAAGTTCTTACAAAAACTTGCTAGAAGTCCTATTGCTAGTGCTATAAATTTGGCCTTTACAAAATATATTACAAATGCTCTCATAAAAGCTAGAGAAGAGAAACTAAAACTTGAAACTTCTATTCCTAGGAAGTTATAAGATGGTTGGGAGCCCATCATTAAGATGAAGGTCAATGATTTTGATTGTAATGCTTTATGTGATCTTGGTGCAAGTATTTCTGTTATGCCTAAGAAAATCTATGATATGCTTGACTTGCCACCATTGAAAAATTGTTATTTGGATGTTAATCTTGCTTATAATTCTACAAAGAAACCTTTGGGGAGAATTGATAATGTTCGCATTACGGTTAACAATAACCTTGTCCCCGTTGATTTTGTTGTCTTGGATATTGAATGCAATGCATCTTGTCCCATTATTTTGGGAAGACCTTTTCTTCGAACTGTTGGTGCTATAATTGATATGAAGGAAGGCAATATTAAATATCAATTTCCTCTCAAGAAAGGTATGGAACACTTCCCTAGAAAGAGAATGAAGTTACCTTTTTATTCTATTATTAGAACAAATTATGATGTTGATGCTTCATCTCTTGATAATACTTGATTCACACTTTCTGCGCCTAGCTGAAAGGCGTTAAAGAAAAGCGCTTATGGAAGACAACCCATGATTTTACTACAGCACTTTTGTTTTATATTTGAGTCTTGGAAGTTGTTACTACTGTAGCAACCTATTCTTATCTTTATTTTATTGCATTGTTGTGCCAAGTAAAGTCTTTGATAGTAGAGTTGATACTAGATTTGGATTGCTGCACAGAAACAGATTTCTTGCTGTCACGAATTTGAGTCGCCCCGTCTGTAGGTAACTAAGAAAAATATGCAAATTTACGTGCGTGATCCTCAGATATGTACAGAACTTTCATTCAATTTGAGCATTTTCATCTGAGCAAGTGAAGTGCCCCAGAAAAATTCGTCATTACGTATTGTTCTGTTTTGACAGATTCTGCCTTTTATTTCGCATTGTCTGTTTTGCTATGTTTGATGGATTTCTTTGTTCCATTAACTTTCAGTAGCTTTGTGCAATGTCCAGAAGTGTTAAGAATGATTATGTCACCTCTGAACATGTGGATTTTTGATTATGCACTAACCCTCTAATGAGTTTGTTTTGAGTTTGGTGTGGAGGAAGTTTTCAAGGATCAAGAGAGGAGGATGATACAATATGATCAAGAAGAGTGAAAACTCTAAGCTTGGGGATGCCCCCATGGTTCATCCCTGCATATTTCAAGAAGACTCAAGCATCTAAGCTTGGGGATGCCCAAGATATCCCCTTCTTCATCGACAAATTATCAGGTCACCTCTAGTGAAACTATATTTTTATTCGGCCACATCTTATGTGCTTTACTTGGAGCATCCGTATGTTTTTATTTTTGTTTTTTTGAATAAAATTGGATCCTAGCATTCATTGTGTGGGAGAGAGACACGCTCCGCTGTTGCATATGAACACAAATGTTCTTAGCTTTATTCTTAATGTTCATGGTGAAGGTTGAAACTGCTTCGTTAATTGTTATATGGTTGGAAACAGAAAATGCTTCATGTGGTAATTGGTATAATGTCTTGAATAATTTGATACTTGGCAATTGTTGTGCTCATATAGATCATGTTTAAGCTCTTGCATCATGTACTTTGCACCTATTAGTGAAGAAATACCGTAGAGCTTGTTGACATTTGGTTTGCATGATTGGTCTCTCTAAAGTCTAGATATTTTCTGGTGAGGGTTTGAACAACAAGGAAGACAGTGTAGAGTCTTATAATGCTTGCAATATGTTCTTATGTAAGTTTTGCTGTACTGGTTCATACTTGAGTTTGCTTCAAACAACCTTGCTAGCCTAAGCCTTGTATTGAGAGGGAATACTTCTCGTGCATCCAAAATCCTTGAGCCAAAAACTATGCCACTTGTGTCCATCATACCTACCTACTACATGGTATTTCTCTGCCATTCCAAAGTAAATTGCTTGACTGCTACCTTTAAAATTCCATTCTTTGTCTTTGCAATATATAGCTCATGGGAAAAAATAGCTTAAAAACTATTGTGGTATTGAATATGTACTTATGTATCTTATTTTGTAATAAGTTGCTTGTTGAGCGATAACCATGTTCCTGGGGACGCCATCAACTATTTCACCTATGTTGAATATCTTGTGAGTTGCTATGCATGTTCGTCTTGTCTGAAGTAAGGGTGATTTATCATGATCAAATGGTTTGAGTATGCATATTGTTAGAGAAGAACATTGGGCCGCTAACTAAAGCCATGATCCATGGTGGAAGTTTCAGTTTGGACAACAATCCTCAATGTCATATGAGAATTTTATCTGTTGTTGAATGCTTATGCATTAAAGAGGAGTCCATTATCTGTTGTCTATGTTGTCCCGGTATGGATGTCTAAGTTGAGAATAATCAAAAGCGAGAAATCCAATGCAAACTTTCTCCTTAGACCTTTGTATAGGCGACATAGAGGTACCCATTTGTGACACTTGGTTGAAACTTATGTTATGCAATGATAATCCATGTAAATCCAAGCTAATTAGGACAAGGTGCGGGCACTATTGGTAATCTATGCATGAGGCTTGCAACTTATAGGATATCTTATACATAACGCATATGCTTTATTACTACCATTGACAAAATTGTTTCTATGTTTTCAAAATAAAAGCTCTAGCACAAATATAGCAATCCATGCTTCCCTCTGCGAAGGGACCATTCTTTTACTTTTATGTTGAGTCAGTTTACCTATTTCTTTCTATCTTAGAAGCAAACACTTGTGTCAACTATGTGCATTGATTCCTACATAATTGCTTATTTGCATTCATCATATTACTTTGTGTTGACAATTATCCATGAGATAAACATGTTGAAGTTGAATGCAACTGCTGAAACTTATATCTTCCTTTGTGTTGCTTCAAAACTTTTTAATAAGAATCTATTGCTTTATGAGTTAACTCCTATGCAAGTCTTATTGATACTTGTCTTGAAAGTACTATTCATGAAAAGTCTTTGCTATATGATTCAGTTGTTTAATCATTGTCTTTACCATTGCTTCGAATCACTTCATTCATTACATATGCTTACAATAGTATTGATCAAGATTATGATAGCATGCCACTTCAGAAATTATCCTTGTTATCGTTTACCTACTCGAGGACGAGTAGGAACTAAGCTTAGGGATGCTTGATACGTCTCAAACGTATCTATAATTTCTTATGTTCCATGCTAATTTTATGATGATACTCACATGTTTTATACACACTTTATGTCATATTTATGCATTTTCCGGCACTAACCTATTGACGAGATGCCGAAGAGCCAGTTGTTGTTTTCTGCAGTTTTTGGTTTCAGAAATCCTACAAAGGAAATATTCTCGGAATTGGACGAAATCAACGCCTAGGGTCTTATTTTTCCACGAAGCTTCCAGAAGACCGAAGGAGTTACGAAGTGGGGCCACGAGGCGCCGCCACGCCAGGGCCGCGCGGCCAGGGCTGGGGCTGCGCCGCCCTATTGTGTGGGGCCCTCGTGACGCCTCCTGACCTACCCTTCCGCCTACTTAAAGCCTTCGTCGCGAAAACCCCAGTACCGAGAGCCACGATACGGAAAACCTTCCAGAGACGCCGCCGCCGCCAATCCCATCTCGGGGGATTCAGGAGATCGCCTCCGGCACCCTGCCGGAGAGGGGAATCATCTCCCGGAGGACTCTTCATCGCCATGATCGCCTCCGGATCGATGTGTGAGTAGTTCACCCCTGGGCTATGGGTCCATAGCAGTAGCTAGATGGTTGTCTTCTCCTCATTGTGCTATCATTGTTGGATCTTGTGAGCTACCTAACATGATCAAGATCATCTATTTTTAATGCTACATGTTGCGTTTGTTGGGATCCGATGAATATGGAATACTATGTTATGTTGATTATCAATCTATCATCTATGTGTTGTTTATGATCTTGCATGCTCTTCGTTGCTAGTAGAGGCTCTGGCCAAGTTGATACTTGTAACTCCAAGAGGGAGTACTTATGCTCGATAGTGGGTTCATGCCTCCATTTAATCTGGGACAGTGACAGAAAGTTCTAAGGTTGTGGATGTGCTGTTGCCACTAGGGATAAAACATCAATGCTTTGTCTAAGGATATTTGTGTTGATTACATTACGCACCATACTTAATGCAATTGTCTGTTGTTTGCAACTTAATACTGGAAGGGGTGCAGATGCTAACCTGAAGGTGGACTTTTTAGGCATAGATGCATGCTGGATAGCGGTCTATGTACTTTGTCGTAATGCCCAATTGAATTTCACACTACTCATCATGATATGTATGTGCATTGTCATGCCCTCTTTATTTGTCAATTGCCCAACTGTAATTTGTTCACCCAACATGCTATTTCTTATCGGAGAGACACCACTAGTGAACTGTGGACCCCGGTCCATTCTTTTACATCGAATACAATCTACTGCAAACATTGTTCTTTACTGTTCTTCGAATACAAACATCATTTTCCACACTATACGATTAATCCTTTGTTACAGCAAGCTGGTGAGATTGACAACCTCACTATTAATTTGGGGCAAAGTATTTTGATTGTGTTGTGCAGGTTCCACGTTGGCGCCGAAATCCCTGGTGTTGCGCCGCACTACACTCCGTCACCAACAACCTTCACATGCTCCTTGACTCCTACTGGTTCGATAACCTTGGTTTCTTACTGAGGAAAAAACTTGCCGCTGCACGCATCATACCTTCCTCTTGGGGTTCCCAACGGACGTGTGCTGTACCGTCACAAGCAGTCTCCTTCTCGGAATGCTAAGGGCTGGACCTTCCGGCTGTGATAGCATCGGAGGCTTTGCTGGTAAATGGTAGATCTGGACACGGCCAGCAGTCAGGCCTCTTCGACCAAATCGACTCCATCTTCACGAGCTTCTTTAGCTTCAGCTTCTGTGTAGAGCTTGATCCTTGGCGCGTCGTGCTCGATATCAGTCGGCAGGATGGCTTCGGCCCCGTACACGAGGAAGAATGGTGTGTAGCCGACAGACCGGTATGGCGTTGTACGCAGGCCGCACAGTACATTGGGCAGCTCTTCAATCCAGCAGCCGGCTGCTCGCTCGAGCGGCTCCACCAGCCGGGGCCGGATGCCGGCTAGGATCAAGCCGTTGGCCTTCTCCACTTGTCCATTAGACTCCGGATGCGCCACGGACGCTAGGTCCATTCGGATCCCCATTTCCTCGCAATAACGAGAGAAGATGCCTTGGGCAAAGTTGCTGCCGTTGTCGGTGATGACGCTGTGGGGGTAGCCGTATCTCACGATTATTTCCTTGAGGAATGTGACGGCTGTGGAGCCGTCCAACTTTTTGATCGGCTTGGCTTCAATCCACTTGGTGTATTTGTCAATCATTACCAAGAGATGTGTCATGCCGCCTCGCACCGTTCTGAACGGGCCCACCATATCCAAGCCCCATACGGCAAATGGCCAGGTGATGGGGATGGTTTTCAAGGCGGAAGCCGGCGAGTGCCATTTCTTGGCGAAGCGCTGGCAGCCGTTGCACTTCTTTACCAGTTCTTCTACGTCTCTGAGCGCAGTCGGCCAGTAAAAACCGTGCCGGAAAGCTTTGGCCACTATGGCTCTGGAGGAGGCGTGGTGGCCGCACTCTCCCTGATGGATTTCCCGTCGGATTTCAATCCCTTCAGCCGGTTTGACACACCGCTGGAACACCCCACTTACGTTGCGTTTATACAGCTGGTGGTTGATGATGGTATAGGCCTTTGCCCTTCTCTCAATCTGCCTGGCCTGGACTCTGTCATCAGGCAGCACACCGTCGGTGAGGTAGGAGAGGAAATCTTGTGCCCATGAAGGTACGCATCTGACCAACAAGGCCTCCTGCGTGGGAGCTTCCGAATTCGACTGCGTGGTCGCCGGGTTCGGCTTTGAAGCCGGCGGGTTCGGCTTTGAAGCCCCCGAGTTTGGCTGAGAAGCCCCCGGGTTGGACTGAGAAGCCCCCGGGTTCGGCTTTGGAGCCGGCGGGTTCGGCTGTGGAGCCCCCGACTTGGGCGATGAAGCCCCCGGGTTCGACTAAGGAGCCCCCGGGCCAGCCGGCACGAATATGGAATCTGAGTCCGGTGACGGTATGATGGACGCCTTTCGCAGATGCGCCAGGTTGACGCCTGGCGGAATTGCTTGCCGGGTTGAGCCTATCTTGGACAGGGCGTCAGCCGCCTCGTTGTTTGCTCGTGGCACATGGTGGAATTCGCAGCCATAGAAGAAGCCGGATAGCTGCTGGAAGTGGAAGCGGTATGAGGCCATGTTGGCGTCCATCGCGTCCCAGTCGCCAGATGCTTGCTATATAACCAAGTCGGAGTCGCCGAAGCAAAGAATGCGACGCACGCCTATCTCCTTGGCCAGCTTCAGCCCGTGGATGAGCGCTTCGTACTCCGCCACATTGTTGGATGTGGCGAAGTGAATCTGTAGGACATAGTCCAGCCGGTCTCCCTTGGGAGAGGTGACGATGATGCCGGCTCCCAAGCCGTTTCACATCTTCGAGCCGTCGAAGTGCAGCTTCCAGTGTGTGGAGTCAGGCACAGGCGGCAGGTATTGCATCTCGACCCAGTCGACGAAGAAATCCGCGAGGATCTGCGACTTGATGGACGTGCGTGCCTCGTAGAGGATGGTGTGGGCAGCCAGCTCCAGGGCCCATTTGGCCACCCGGCCATTGGCGTCTTTGCTGCCAATGATTTCCGCCAAGGGTGCCATGGCAACCACCTTGATGGGGTGCTCTTGGAAGTAGTGCTTGAGCTTCTTGGCCGCCATATACACGTCGTGGGTGACCTTCTGGTAGTGGGGGTAGTTCTGCTTCGACTGGGAAAGCACCTCGCTGAGGTAGTAGACTGGGCACTGAACCGGCTGCTCCCTACCGGCTTCTTTGCGCTCCACCACCAGGACAACGCTAACCACTCGATTGGTGGCAGCGATGTATAACAGCATCAGCTCCATTGAAGCCGGCGATGCGAGGACGGGTGCGGTTGAGAGCACACATTTTAAGTCACGGAAGGCTTCATCCGCCTGCGGTGACCAGACGAATTTGTCCGACTTCTTGAGCAACTGGTACAGTGGCAGTGCCTTCTCCCCCAGCCGACTGACGAAGCGGCTCAAGGAGGCCAGGCAACCGGTGAACTTCTGGACGTCCTTGAGGCACTGCGGCAGTTCCATCTTCTCCAGGGCACTGATCTTCTCCGGGTTGGCTTCGATCCCTCGCTGAGAGACGAGGTAGGCGAGGAGTTGGCTGGATGGCACGCCGAACGTGCACTTGGCCGGGTTGAGCTTCATCCGGAATCTTCGCAGATTGGTGAAGGTTTCTCTCAGATCGTCAAGGAGGGTAGTTGTCTGCTTGGTTTTTACAACGACATCATCCACATATGCGTGAACATTTCTGCCGATTTGATCCTGCAAGCATTTTTGCATGCACCTTTGGTAGGTGGCGCCTGCATTTTTCAAGCCGAATGGCATAGTCGTATAGCTATAAGCCCCATATGGGGTAATGAACGAAGTCTTTATTTGATCATCCGGATTCAAAGGAATCTGGTGGTAACCTGAATAGGCGTCTAGAAAAGACAACAGTTCACAGTCGGCAGTCGAATCTATGACTTGATCTATGCGCGGCAGGGGGAAGGGGTCCTTCGGGCACGCCTTGTTTAGGCTGGTGTAGTTGATACGTCCATTTTGCATCACTATTTTATATCATAATTTACTGTTATTCATTGATATATTTCATATTTAGAGATGATACTTATGTTATTTCATCTATTTTGCATGGTGGAGAATCGCGCACCGGAGTCAGGATTCTGCTGGAAAAAGCACCGTCAGAATGCCATATTTGGGAAGAACAACAATTGACGGAAACTACACGGAAAATCTTATTTTTCCAGAAGACGGAGATAGCCAAAAGGAGGAGCCGAGGAGGGCCGCCATGGGCCCCCCCATAGGCTGGCGCAGGCCCAGGCCTGGCCGTGCCGCCTTGTGGGGAGGGGGCCCACAGCCCCCTCTGGCCTCCTCTCCTTCGCGTACTTCTTCGTCCCGAAAACCTAAGCTCCAGAGGATGGTCGCGAAGAGTCACAGCCGCCTCTGCGGGGCGGAAAACACCAGAGAGAAAAGAGCTCTCCGGTAGGCTGAAATCTGCCGGGAAAATTCCCTCCCAGAGGGGGAAATCGACGCCATCGTCACCGCCATCGAGCTGGACATCATTGGGGCCATCATCTCCATCATCTCCATCATCATCATCGCCATCTCCACCGCTGCACCTCGTCACCGATGTAACATCTAGGCTTGAATCTTGATTGTTTGATAGGGGAAACTCTCCCGGTATTGATTACTACTTGTTATTGATGCTATTGAGTGAAACCATTGAACCAAGGTTTAAGTTCAGATTGTTATTCATCATCATATCACCTCTGATTATGTTCCATATGATGTCTCGTGAGTAGTTCGTTTAGTTCTTGAGGACATGGGTGAAGTCTAAATGTTAGTAGTGAATTATGTTGGGTAATATTCAATGGTTTGATATTTAAGTTATGGTGTTATTCTTCTAGTGGTGTCATGTGAACGTCGACTACATGATACTTCACCTTTATGGGCCTAGGGGAATACATCTTGTATTCGTTTGCCAATTGCGGGGTTGCCGGAGTGACAGCAACCTGAACCCCCGTTGGTATATCGATGCAGGAGGGATAGCAGGATCTCAGAGTTTAAGGCTGTGGTTAGATTTATCTTAATTACTTTCTTGTAGTTGCGGATGCTTGCAAGGGGTATAATCACAAGTATGTATTAGTCCTAGGAAGGGCGGTGCATTAGCATAGGTTCACCCACATAACACTTATCAAAACAATGAAGATTAATCAGCTATATGAAGCGAAAGCACTAGACTAAATTCCCGTGTGTCCTCAAGAACATTTGGTCATTATAAGTAAACAAACCGGCTTGTCCTTTGTGCTAAAAAGGATTGGGCCACTCGCTGCAATTATTTCTCTCGCATTTTACTTAATCGTACTTTATTTATCTGCTATATCAAAACCCCCTGAATACTTGTATGTGAGCATTTACAGTGAACTAGATGACCCGGTGCGCCCCGGCGCACAGGCAAATGCAAGAAACTACTGTAACCATATATTTTATGCTGTTGATGTTTGGTTAGTTGTCCAATAATTCAATAGGTCTTTAAGAGTCCTTAACCCTATACATGCAATCTTTTTTAAAGAAAATAAAAACATAAGTTTTAAGTCTGTTTAGTTTTCCAACAATTCAGCATGTTTTTGAGAGCCCTTAAGCTTGTATAAGCAATTCTTTTAAAAGAAAATAAAAACTTCCAAGCAACTGCCTACAGATAACACATGTACATACCAGGAGCATCATTTGTTGCATCCAGCCATTTGTTCATAGCAAAGAGAAATAAATGTATATAAATATCATGTTACTTTTTGGGTGCCATCAACACATACAATAATTACAATTGAAGTAGAGTCATTTCCTTCAGTAAGAATACACCAGATCCTGATCATACTTGCATACCAAGATCACTATGCATCATTACCGCCGATTTCTCCGATAATAAGCCTATCAAACAAATACAAAAAGAACTACAATCAAATATACAGCTGAGAAAACAGAACATACATGCCATAGATGACCGGTTGCGCACCGGCGCAAATGGCAAAAGCAAGACATTACTCAAGCCAGGTGATCGGATTATGGCTATTGAGGTTTTTAGACTTAGTGAAATGACTGCTTGTGTTATTTACACAATATTGTCTCACGCTGCTATGTATATGTCCATGGATTACAATATGGCAAACTACTCATACTCATGGTGATCATGGTAAATTTCATAAACACAAGCATATACTGAAGTACATGATACCTTTCTTAGGATTTATACACCAGATCAAACAACCAAATAAAAGATTATAAACAGAAAGCTCCAATTTCACACAGAAGCAGAAACACTCCAAAAGACATATGACCCTATCAGGTGGTCTCATTATGTAAAAACTCAGGAGGCATAAATTACTACCAGATGGTCAAAACAAGAACAATAAAAGCATCATATATGCATTCAAGATTCATCATGAATAAATCATAGATGGGAGCAATTCACCTGTGGCTTGCAGGGTCAGTGGAATTGAGTAAGTTGATGCCACGGTAGCATCAACTCAGAAATAAATCGACAATTTCAGATTTCCGCAAATACTCGCTGTACAGTTGCAAGTCAGACTCAGTTTGTATGATTGAGTTGTCATACTGCTTTTGTGACTAAGCAGAGCAGTCAGATTACAATACATGGGGAAGTCCACTGAATAATTCAAGGAAAGGAATCCAAAAGTGCACGCCAGAGCATCAATCACACATTCACTTGAAAGCTAGCTAAAAAATTCATATAAAGAATGGCATGACAACATCCTCTCAGAAATAAATCAACAATTTTAGATTTACGCAAAGGAGCAAGTCAGACTCAGGTTAAATGATTAAATTAATGTACTATTTTTGTAATTAAGTGGGGCATAATTACAATGTACGGGAAAATGCACTGAATTATTCAAGGAAACAAATCCAAAAATGCACGTTAGAGACTTAATTACACATTAACTTGCAAGCTGGGAAAATTCCATATGGAGAATTGTAGACTATCCATTGGTGTAAATATCCACAAATGTACATATATATAAAGCTGAGCCTGCAACCTAGTGTACTGTAACCTTTTAGAGCTGTGGTATAACATCTATGAAATATATTGGAAGGGTTAAAAAGGATAAGTTATGATACTAAACTCACGTAATGACTATGAAGAAACAGAATTCTGAATCAATGCGCTCTTTTAATATAGGGTGTGCCATAAAATGTTCTTCAATACACCTCTCGTAGCCTCATAGATCACCTGGACCTGGATATACGAAAATGTGCAGCATAATTAGCATCAAGCTATAAATGATGTAATTTGAAATTATAAATGCTAAAAGAGGAAATCACAACCCTCCACATGTAATATGTTACTGAGGTTAATGCCCAACAAATCACTCAACCTTACCTTCTCGATTTTCTCAGATTCGGGTAAGAAGGGACAACACATATGACCTTTCCCATAAGGCAAGGGTTGCTGGAACTATTGGGTTCTGGCTTCAAGATGTAAACAACATTACAGTGTTATGAAATGAAGCCTATTTTTCATCTAGAACAATAAACAAATGGACACGACATTATTTGTATGATTGTACTCATTTGTTTACTACTCTTACCGCCCTATAAGGAGATAAATAATTAGCAATCAAGCATGAATTGTGTATACAAGACAAAATATCATCTAAATCTAGTTTTCAGCTTCCTTTTCATATGCCAATATGCCATCATTTCAATTGTTGTTCATATTCTGGACTTTTATCTATCAGAGCAACTAATGAGAATAACAAAATCTAGTGAAATAATGCATGAGGAAACAAGGATAATAAAATCTTTTGTTATTCATTAGTCTCCTGTAGCTAAAGAGATGCATTGGTTTTATAGAACATTAACTCATTTTGCTGAAGCTACAGAAATGCATTTGGTATACATAATAAAAACAATTTTACAAAATCTGAAAGAAATTTCTGTCAAGGATACAAAACGAGTACCTAGAAGTGCTTGCACCAAAAGATGGAACAGTCTGTTATCCTCGGGGGCGCGCTCCCAGCCACCGCTGCTGCCGTGGCCAGCAACCCACCAACTCTCGGTGCACACTCCCAGCCACCGCCACCGCTCGGGGCGCGCTATGCAGCCGCCGTCGTCACCTCAAATGGTAAGATTAAAACGAGTAAAACATGGTATCGGAATCCACAAACAAGTTTTCTTTAAGATCCTCTTGAGGACCACCAACTTAAGTACTAAATAGTTGGATATAGGCATACATAAATTTTCTATATTTGTATATGGACAGAAAATGATCCAGAGAAATATCAAATGCTTACCAAGTAGATGAAGTCAGCGTTCCAATCCCACTCTCCTCCCATTCTCGCTACACCACAATATCCATAGCAAAAATACAAGCCAAAGCAGGGACCAGGAGAGAGGAGAGGAATACCAGCATGTCTGTAGTTGAGGAAGGGAGGCGTAATGGGAGCAGACAACCAACACCATTCACCTGGGCTGCATCTCCTCCAAGATTCCGATGCTCTTCCGCATCACCACCTCCAGGACCTCTCATCGCCCCGAGGAGAGGTTGGAAGAGGAGAGGACGAGGAGACATGGGTGCAGGTAAGGATATATGTAATCTTTGTTGAATCAAAATCGGCACAAATCTTTCAGAGGAATATTGTAACCAACTTGTTAGATGTGAAATACTAATGGGAAAATAAATTAAAAATCACTCAGAGGCGGAGGAGGTGAGGAGCAGTAGCTCACCTGGACTTATGGTAGAATAGTATTGGGCGTAACCAGCTCCTACAAAGGCAGAGACTGTCATTGATCCTTTTCCTTATTCTTTGCACATGGACAAAAACAAAAGATTTATGGCAGAATAGTATGAGCATAAATCATGTGACCACCTGCATCAAGAACCAAAGATATCATTATATGTGTGCATGACAACGTGCTTACATGAATGATAAGGAAGAACTGTGAGCACGCCACATCATGAGAAAGGCAAAGGCGTAGCTGTGCTGATAAGGAAGCAAGCAAGCCTCAAATAAATGAAATAAAAGGGAAACAATATGGAAGAAAACCAGGAGCGGGAGCAAAGAAATTGAAGATGGGAGGACCTAGCTCATTGCAGGCTTCAGAACTACTTCAATCTGACAGGGGCAATAAAATATGTGGAGAGAGCCATACCATTAGCTGACATCTATTAACAGAAAGCGGTGTAAATTCTTAGACCTCTAAATGATTATGTTCAAGCCCACCTGAAGATCAAACTCGCAAGAAACCTCCTTGTGTCTATTACAACATGCAAATTAGCCATTAAGGTGACACCTTCCTGAACTAAAGTCCCTAGCAGATCCCTTGCATAGCAGGGCATTGGACATGAGACTACAAATAAGTATTCGTGCAAATTGAGTTCAATTTTCTGGCCAAACCACCTTTTTCCATAGGTAATAACAGATCTCACAAAATAAGAAAAGAAATCTTGAGTGATCCTTCATGTGAAGGACATGGTTTATCAATTAGGACTATTGGAGCACTAAGCAAAAGAAAGTAACCCATCTAACTAACTGCACTTGTGGTCGCACTATATGGCATTCTGCTACCTAATAACGTCCCCGTGCCTTGCAGCTGACTGACACACGGACATATGCACTGCTACTCACCATGTAGTCGAAGATATGGCAGCGGTCAGATGCAGCCACCGCCGCTCTCCACGGAAGCCAAAAATCACTTCTTGTTGACGTGATAACAAATAAGTAGAGGTCACACACATAATGTATTGTTTTTTCTGAAACTTTCTCCTCCATCTGGTGCGATTTATCTTTTTCTACACCAATCTTCTTTCTCCATTGAGAAATGCACACAAACAGTTGCAATGCACCAGTGGCACTCCTTTTAGCACAACGTGATTACTTTCTCCATCAGGTGAGAGTTAACTTTTCTACACAAATGTAATTTCTCCATGGAAACCTGAACGCAAACATATCCTCCTTTTAACACAGCATGATGACCACCAAAAAAACAAAATAGAAAAGAGAGAGGGGCATGAATTACTGCAATACCAGCAGCAATAATTTTGCGGACAAACAAAAATGCATAGAAAAAGGAGTGTAGAGACCAATTTTATACCTTTGTATTCAGCAACTCAATTCTCTCAAAATATTACTAAGACTGGAACTTTTCTATCTCAACCAAAACTAATATAACCCTGCAAATCAATCAGCAGCACAAAAGGTAATCTGTTAGCAAATCTAGCAATAAAGAATAAAAAAGGCGATTCAAAGGTATATGATCCCCCGCTTCTCTAAATGAAGGAAAACTTCAGATTAGTGTTCAATCCTTTTGAATTTACCATTAAATACAAACATATAAGTTTGGTAAACCAAATAATTCTAATTATTTTTCATTCTATGATTATTTATCTTTTTAGTTTAATTACATGCCAAGCAAACAATGAAAAACAATGGCACTTCACACAAATCACTGATGGAGAAAAATCGTGAGTACAGAAAGAATAACACCCATAGTAGAGAACTTGTATATTTTTAGTGGGGATATTTGAGTATAAAAGCCATGGCAACAAGAAACTTGGAAAGTCACCTGATTTTGTTTTGCAAGGATGACCATCTAGCCCGAGGACACCGCACTACCAGGGGAGTCGCAGCCTCAAGCACGCCACAAGGCCTGCTGCCGCCAGACACTGCAAGTGTGAGTAAAAGATGTTCTCTTTCTCTCATGCTCTACAGGTGGCCTTCACTCCGCTCCAACCATCTGCCCTTGTGGTGGCAATTGCAAAGAACTTCACCGTGGCTTTCCGTTTTACATAATGCCTATATTCCACAATCCGAGAGGAAGACAGAGGAGCAGGAACCAACATTAAGATCGAAGCCAACAACAAACACACCATAATATGGACACATACCAAAGGCGGCAAGCAAGTATACCAAAGCAGAGAATAGAGTTTACCTTCAGAACTGTGGCAATGTATATCCTCGAGTGCTCCCTAGTATCAGCAGCCGCTTGAGTTACCTGCAAGATAGGTCAGTCAAATTGCATACGCCACCACAGAAGTGAGGACATGAGGGAATTTTTGTTGTCACCTTTCTGAGGTGTTACTCTTATATCTGAACCAACAAGTGAGGTTGCAAAACAATCAACAACGCAAGAGTCGATTAACAAGCAAATGTGTATACAGACACAAAAGAGAGAAGGTACAAAATCAGAAGAGGGGCAGAAAAGTAACATAGGAGTGGCCACAGAAGGAAGGGTGTGCACCAGGAGGGAGAGAAATATCAGCTGCACCAACTCCCTAAGTCCCTGCACGTTTGCCGTAGCTCCAGGCCAGGCTGTCATGGATGACTCATGTGGAGACTTACCAGGCATGCACTCAAATGATTGGTGAGCCACTAAACTTACTTCGAGATTTCGCAGATTCGGTGCTCCAACTTCCATAAGCACACATATTGACACACGGAACAGAAACAATACATTTGAGTGTCCATCATAGGCAGTGACAAGTTTTCATTTAAACAGTAAAGCCAAATAAGTTGCAGTATATGTAAGTTGTTTTGTACCTCTCCTCAAATAGAAAACACGTGGGAAATGTACATATTCCTGTATAACTAATAGTTACTGGAATCCCCATGCGGGAGAGAATTACCACCGCCACCGAGGACCCCGTGTACACATGATCGCTGCACGAGATGGGCCAGGCCTCTTTGCACAACCTTGGTGGCCTGAACTCTGGTTGGGGCTGTTTTTGCGTATCTGAAACATGAAGAAATGATCAACAGTAATTCAGAACAGAGATTCCGTGGAGAGACACAAAACATCATCTACATAGACACATGAGGATCACGACATTTAACCAAGAACATTCAGCATGTGAGGCTCCAAAGAATAAATCAAGTGAGCATAGTACTTCTAAAACGTCTAGAAAAGAATTAACCAAGAACATTCAGCTTGCGAGGCTCCAAAGAATAAATTAGATGAGCATAGTACTTCTAAAATGTCTAGAAAAGAATTAACCAAGAACATTCAGCATGTAAGGCTCCAAAGAATCAATCAATCAGATGTCTAAAATGTCAGGAAAGGGCAACCAAAAGGTTCTTTGCATTTCATCGTGACTGGAAGACTATTGGAGCAATGTAACAGGGGAAACACAAATTTCCTGGCAGACATTACATAGACAGTCTTGGTGCTAATGTTACATGGAGCTGGCACGATATAAACAGTTAAATCATACTCTGAAAACCAGTACCAGTGCTGAAATTTTCCTGCAGTAATAAATCACTGTCTACTCGGAATGCTATAACATCCAAAGATAAATGGTACAGTTCTACATGTACAATAGAAATCTGAAGACATTTGTGAACTAATATATTACGATTGTAGGAAACCATGTCAGAAAAATAAATAGAAACAACAAAGTCTGGAAACCTATGATCACTGTCATTTCTGATATCTTGATTAAAAGTGAGCAGTAATTTTCCAGCTATGCATCAAATGCAAGAAATTGACAATATGAAGCAATATCGATGTTAAGAATATAAATGCTTCTTTTTTGCTCACCCTCCCTCCTAGTAATTATTTTTATTTCCAGAAATTTGCATGTTGATTCATGCCCTTCAGGCTCACCACGATGAACAAATAAAAATAGCTGTGAGTATGAAAAGGCAAAGCACTATCAATTAGCAATACGCCACTGCAATGTCACACAAATATAGTCCTATTAATAAACTAAGGCAGGAGATGATTCATTCCCTAGAGATGAATAAATAAAAGAACTCACCTAGAGCTTAGGACCTTCGATGTGGCCATGATGGTGCCTGCAATATCACCTTCAGCATGCAATATCACCTTCAGCAGTGATTCTCCATCACCTAGCTGGAACCAAACATCATCCGGATATCATTTACTAAAACTAAAATATTCACGAAGCATATCAGACCAAGACAGCATGATATTTCCTAATATTTTCCTGGACCAAAGCTAGCTAATTACGTAATTCCTAACAAACAAATCTACCCAAATGTTGTAGGACTTATTAATGCCGCATGACTGGTGAACATGCCACAGTGACAAAATCTGCTTCGCAAAAACATCGAGGATCCATTTCCTCGTCTTTTAGTGACTAAGCATCTGTTCACAACAGCAAGAAGAAACATGAGAAAGAGGACACTTAGCATCTGTTCTTATCAGCAGTGAAATCGGACCAAATAAGAATGAAACTAAGCATGTATTCTTAGCAAGAGGAAAGGCACATCACATGTGTAATGATTATCGTAAGGCACATTGAGAAATCAACCGAGAAATGAAATACTAATCATAGAAATTGCGATCGCATATAAAATAAACAGATTAGAACTAAATCAATCGAAGCATAAAACATCCACTAAAAATTTCAGGGAAAGAATGAAAAAATCGCAGGACATGATGGGAAGATGGGGTGTGGATGAGAAGGCTGGAAGAAGCTCACTCTGGAGGTGCTGGCTACGCTTGATGGTAAATAAAACATTAGCACCGGGCTTTTGAACTTTCTAAATTCGCTCCTTTTTTATTCAGATTATTTGCGAAAAGCAAGATATTAACATTTAGGTACACTACTGGACACCATTAAATAGAAAATAAACTGATTGTAAAGGATCCATCACAAGAATCAGTATTATACCGAGCATGACAATAGAGCACACGCATTGCAAATTCCTTTGGGAGATCACAAAAAAATCAGTATAATATCGAGAAAATGAACAACCTCCTACATATCTTCTGCAGTTCCCGTGGATCAGATACAAGGACCTGTATACCCATTTGCATCCAGTTTTCGGTCCACTGAAACAAAACAAATGAGGCATAAGAAAATAGAACCTTTAGGCCAGTGCATGATATTGCTTTTCATACAGGAACATCTTAAATGAACTCGAAGGTATATTTTAGAGAAACACTCAAATACTCTATTTATTGCTCTCATGTGAGAACCAACTCCTATAAATCTCTTTTATTACCATATAGCAGAGACGCCACCGAGAGCACACCAAATAATATCGCAGCCTTGAACTTGGAAAAAGCTGGACAGGTATCCTCTTTGGAAAAACAATATTGCAGCATTTGGTAGTCAATCTAGGTCGAACTCATTAGCTCATACAATAGGTGAGATTTATACAATGCGGAATATCATGACTTCATGTAAACAGATATATACGCTGATATTTTTTTGCTTAGGCACGTGCCTTTCCTTACATACTCCAACAATTGGGGCGTGTCTTGTAGCTATACAAGTCAATAAATAAAAATGCATTAGTGAATCATACCAAAAGAGAAAGAGCCTCACTCGTGCGGGGTTAATCAGCCTACATAATAAAAGTACCATTCCCAGAAAATCATATTGCCCTCTAGAGAGCACAAATCCTATATCAAATAAATTTCTCGTCTTTACCATAACCATTAAATCAATCGACTAACATATCTGGAAGTAGGTCTGCAAATACCAAAGAAAACTGCAGCAGCAGCTTTAAGCGAACATGTCCCAGATTCCCATGACTATCACAAAAACTACAACTTTTACCCCTCTCTTAACTTCTTGACTTTTATCCTAGTAGAATTCCACCTTCAATAATGTTCAATCCAGCAAAGATTTTGTCAGTACACATGATGTGCACCGGTGGAAGATGTTTGAATATATACAAATAATGAGCATAACTAAAAGCAGCATAATTTCTATAGAAGAAATTCAACAAAGAAATAAAACAATTGTGTCTAAGAGCAGGTGATCGAGCAGGTGATCTTGTAGAACTCAAATGACACCTCCAATTGGAGACCTGCTTCAATTGCTAAAACAAAGAGAGGAAATTAAATCAAGCAGCGGTGTTGAGCATATGCTCAGCTATGGTGAAGATCAAAAGAAGCATATCAACTAAGTAATACATGGAAAAAGATGGCCAAAGCAAGCAGATCAATAGTATTATTTACACCTCAGCTCAATGAGAATTATAATCACATAAAAATGAAAAGTCTACAGGAGAAAGAATCCTAATCAAAGTAAATTACCGGCAAACATGGGACTGCGACTATGGGTGAGGGTCTCAAAGATGCGGCGGCTATTCTCTTCTTCGGCGTTTACGGCGAAGCAACAACGATAAAACTGCAGGGGAAGAGAGGCGGCGAATGGCTCTTGTGAGGTTGATATCAATGTTGTAGAACCTCATCGAGTTTGAACCTGAACACGGCGATGAGTTATAATCGGTGGGTAATTGCAAAACAAGCAAGCACGGGGTTGCGACCAAACAAAAAAAAAATGAGTACTTCTTGTTCATGAGTAAAAATACTATATTATTTGTATCTGTACTAATCCACCTAGAGCACATGTAGCAATTGACAGCTGATTTACACGATAATCTAATTCTACTCTATCAAGTTTCCAATGAACATCATCTTAAGTTAGGGCCACAAGAAAATGTGGAAAACAAACATATCAATTACACCTACTCAACAATCTGGTATACGAACACGATATCAGGTTTCTAGTGAAAATCATCTCAAATGAGGGCCACTTGCAAATGAGGGAAGCAAACATATCAATTATGTACCTATTGCAACAATCTAGTATACGCCACTCATCTAGTATTACTAATTTGCTGTTGTGACACTATACTCATACTTTCCAGCTCTTTTTGACCACACAATCGGTATTGCACAGGAACTTGTTAGTAATGTCAATGCAAGCGTAACAATGGACCTGCCACAAACGAACGACATTTGCCGAGTAAATTTTACGATCTTCTGAAATTATGTGATGTGGCGAGAAAGATTGGAACATTAACTCTTACTTTTGCTTCCAGCTATGCTTGCCCTTCAAACCTCTGCGTCGCCAAGCGTGGAAGATCTGCAGCTGTATATAATACATGCATTAAAGAACGAGGTTCCTGATTATAGGACATTCCAAAGAGAACATTTCAGTGATGAACCGGGAACTTACTGCTAGAAAGGGACCTCCCATCGGGCTTTCTATGTCCTGAAATATGACATCATAAGTCTCCTTTAGATTGCCAGGATAGTACAGCTCGTCGGCACACAACACAATTGACAAGCATAAGTCTATTATAACACACGGAAGTTCCAAGTTCAAGCAGATAGGGCAAGACATTGCCGTGAGCATGAAAGTTTTAATTAGTCCTAGGCTACCAGGAGCGATGGTGAAGATCAACATGATAAAGTGACTGGACAACTTTTAATCATTTTCAAAGGTAAGTCATAGTATGGTTTAACCTCTGCCATAATATACTCATAAAACTTGCTATGAACAAGTTACTTCGAAGATGCTCCAGTGTTAAAGAAGATCAATGTGCAAACTAATAAGTTCATAAATGGCTGAAAGTTGTAAATGACCCTATGTTCAAATACTCACCCTTTAAAAATGCAAATGTGGTTTACCAACCGATGTTGTATGTTATAAGAGGAAACATCGGTCACCTATAGACTGACCTATCGGTTGTAAGACAACTGGCAAGCATGCTCGAACCTTGTAATAACATACTGAGTAAAAAGAATAAAACCAAGAATGGCCACAAATGTATTAGAGTGTTGTTCTCAGGTGTGCTGGTTTGTACATCAACATTATCATTAATCCACGGCGAGCGTTTGTACAGGTTTAATTCATCAGTCATGTAGTATATAGGTTAGAAAACCCCAATGGGCGCAATAACATACGGAGTAATACTCTTCAGCCAGTCACCAAAATGTCCAAAATCAGTTCGCCGCGACCTACTATTGAACTTTACAACAAACTGAAGTCAGTCACCAACGAAACACTGCAATGTTCCCCTAACTCACTTGCTGCGGAATTCTAATCCAGAATTACAATTGCATCCACGCACCGGTCACACTACAAAACCGTCTTATTGGGCACTAACCAGCAACCACAATTATATGATGACGACCGACACCCTTAGCATTCCAAATGTCCTTAATCGAATTAATAACAAACAAACGCCACATAGAGCAGAGAGGAATAGACAGAAAGGGGAAGGAGATGCAAACCTGGACGAATCTCGGTGATGCCCATGTCGCTTGACCCTGAATCGCCATCGGCTCCTGCCACCCTCGGTCAGAGGTGGTCGTACCTGCGACGGTGTCGTCGAACGCGACTGGCGACGGCCGGCGCCTCCTGGCGCTCTTCGCAGCGGCGCCCTCGAGCGCATGGAGCGGCCGAGTTCCTCGGCCCAGCTCCTCCTGATGCAAGGCAAGAGTTGCTGAGGCGCGACGGCGGCTGCTCGGGGGCGCTGTCCGCTGGCGGCGCGAAAACTTGGCAGCGGCGACGACTCGGTGGCTGGCGGAGTCGAGGGGCGGGAGAGAGGAGGAGGCGGGGATTGGGGGAGGACGGGAGGCACGGGATTGGGGAGAGGAGGATGGCCTGCGATTGGGGAGTGGTGCGCTCCCGCGGCTCGTTGCCTTTCTCTGCACCACCAACCGCCACGGGGAGATGAAAGGAAGCCACGGGCGAGGACTCCGCTGGCGCCGCCGGGGCCCTCCTCCGGAACCTGCTCCTGCAGTGCCTCCTCTTGTCCGCCACGGCAGCCGTCCCGTCCGGCCCTGTCTGCTCTCCTGCAGCTCGCCTCCAGCAGGAGGATGCGCAGGGAGGCCACCGGCGTCGGGGAAGCGCGAGCAGGTCGCGGCGGCCAAGGGCGCCGTGCGCACCCGACGGCGCCGCCGCACGGAAGCCCGCCTGCGTGCGGTCTCCGGTCCGTCTCCATGCCGGGGAGAGCGGCGCGCCACCATTGGAGAGGAGGAGAGAGGAGAAACGGGGATTGGGTGGAAATGAGGCCCGGGGATTGGAGGAGCGATCTAGGGTTTCACCCGTGCCCTGTGGAGAGGAAAAACAAGGCGACTGAAGGAACGGGCGTGTCTGCCTCTCGTCATCGGGCCCCGCACATGGCCGGTCCCACGCGTCATGGAGCCTTTCGAAGCGAGGAAGGAGTGAGAAACATTTTGACCGATCCAACGGCTGTGGTGAAAAGTGGGGTAGAAGATTTACTGTGCAGAGGCAAACGTGTGACCCAGATTGATTTGCCCCTTTGGATGGGCTGGTTGGCCGGGTACTCTAGCATCATTTATAGGAGAAATTCTTCATCGAAACTGCTTGTCAACACCTTCTGCTCCTTGTTGGGTTCGACACTCTTATTTATCGAAAGTACTACGATACACCCCCTATACTTGTGGGTCATCAAGACTATTTTCTGGCGCCGTTGCCGGGGAGTGAAGCGCTATTGGTAAGCGGAATTGGTAAGGGAAACTTTTACTGTACGTGCTGATTTTATTTCTGCCTGTTGCTATAATTCATTATGGAGAGACCTTCTCTTGAATTTCTATTTGGAAAATCTACTACTACTGCAAAGGTAGTGGATGAGGCGCCAGGTGAGAAAGAGGTTCCATACAAAATACCTATGAAAATTATTGAACGTGTTGTGGATAACCGCTATGAAGGGGATGGAACTGTCCATCCTGGAGATCATTTACTGTTTTTACATGAATTATGCGGTTTATTCAAGTGTGCATGTATTGCTATGGATGAAGTTAGGAAGAAACTATTCTCTATATTGCTGTCTGGTAAAGCGGCGCATTGGTATAAATTACTGAAGAATGGGGATTCTCTTGATTGGAAGGATATTGTGCCTCTATTTTATTCTAAATTATGTCCTCCAAGTGAAATTCATAAAGACCGGAACCGCGTATATAATTTCTGGCCTCATGATGGAGAGAGTATTGCCCAAGCATGGGGGAGATTGAAGTCTTTAATGCTCAAATGCCCCATTCATGAGCTTCCTGGTAATACACTACATGAAAAGTTCTGATAGACAACGTCTCAAAATCGTCCGCTAAGGGGCATTTTTCGTCGCCTATGGGCCTAACCCGACGATATGGGTTCTGTTGTGGAAACTGCGTTAGGCAAAGTCCTACGACGATTTTTTCGGTCCGTCGCGCTTGGGCGCCCTTCCGCCACGGAAAATCGGACCGTTGCCCAAGTGTTTCCGGGAGCCCGTTGACTGCTGACGTCATGCAAGCGACACGTAGCGAGGCACGCCGTTAAGCGCTAACGGCGTTAACCGGCTGAAACCCCGTGGTAGATGGTAGGCCCACACGAGGCTGCCACGTCTTAAGCGGGCCGGGCAGGTGACATAGTTTGGCCAGGTAAACTATATAGCCGGGCTGGTCCATTAGTTACGTGGGCCGGGCCTAACCTCTAAGGTTGACTGGTCAAAACTTAAATGGGCCGGCCCATTTAACATGTGGGGTCCACCTTACAAAGAATCGGGCCGGCCCAAGAAGAAAGTGGGCCGCGCCAAAACACGAGTGGGTCCCACTTTCTGTTAAAGGGCCGGCCCATTTAGTGTGTGGGGTCCACCATATAGCAAGTGGGCCGGGCCAAAAACACGGTGGGTCCCACTTTCCAGTTAAAGGGTCGGCCCATTTAGTATGTGGGGTCCACCATATAGCAAGTGGGCGGCCCAACAAGATAGTGGGCGGGCCAAAAACACAGGTGGGTCCCACTTTCCTGTTAAAGGGCCAGCCCATTTGGTGTGTGGGGTCCACCATCTAGCAAGTGGGACGGCCCAACAAGATAGTGGGCCGGGCCAAAAGCACGAGTGGGTCCCACCTTCCTGTTAAAAGGCCGGCCCATTTAGTATGTGGGGTCCACCATATAGCAAGTGGGCCGGCCCAACAAGATAGTGGGCCGGGCCAAAAACACAGATGGGTCCCACTTTCCAGTTAAAAGGCCGGCCCATTTAGTATGTTGGGTCCACCATATAGCAAGTGGGCCGGCCCAACAAGATAGTGGGCCGGGCCAAAAACACAGGTGGGTCCCACCTTCCTGTTAAAGGGCCGGCCCATTTACCATGTGGGACCACCATATAGCAAATAGGCTGGCCCAACAAGATATTGGGCCGGCCCAATAAGCATATGGATCCCACTATCGTGTAACCGGGCCGGCCTACTAAAGAAGTGGGCTGGCCCAAAATGAAAGTGGGTCCCACACTACTGTAAGTGGGCCGGCCCAATCTGTTGTAGTGCCCTACTTGTTTGACTAGTCAACTTACATTACATTTCATGAGCCTAAAATCTGATATCAATGATACACACAATTACATACACAAATAAAACAGGTAGGAAAATTACAAGGCAATTAATGTGCCCAAACAAAAAAATTACATAGAATCATTGAGGACTTCTTTTAGCATCATCAATAACACGTTGACATTTGGCAATCGCCTTGATTGAATCTTGTGTACTCTTTGTCAACATATCAGCTACAGATCTTAAAGCAGCAATACCATGTCTTTTATAAAGTACAGCCTTGAGATATTTACTGTTTGATGAAAGCAATGGTCTAGGTTGACGGCTATGAGAAGATGCATCAGAAGAAATATCAGAACTTTTTGTGGGCCTCACTTCTAATGAAGATTGCTTCATCACAACTGCATTCTGATAATAATGCAAAAAGAGTTAAACGATGAACTATGAAAACATTTATTATGCAATGTAGATATAAGATAGTAACAAGTTGCATAAATAAGACAATGTATGAAACTTGTACTAAGCACAAACTTACATCATAATGTTGCACAGGGTCGCTACAGATCCTTTTTTGGCGACTATCTTCTAATGATGACTGCTTCATTAAAACTGCATTCTGGTAACATTGCAAACATAGTTACTACAATTAACTATTCAAACATGTATTACGCAATGTAGAGATCAGATAACAGCATGTAGCAGAAATAAGCACAAGATAAGATAAGATGCATGTACTAAGCACATACTGGCTCACTGCAGGTCCTTCTCTTGCGTGCACTAGTCGTGGTCAACATGCCTATCATTTTAGGTTCAGCCATCAAGTGAAAAGCTAATCCTCATGCTCCATAGTCCTTAATCTGTGTTTAGATATCACATTTAAGACCAAGTCGAAATTTGGTTTCAAATAACAAAAAACTTGAGCTGCCAAATGAATAAGCCAATATTTACCAGATATCAGATTAAAACCAACTAGATGTTGCTTTGCATGAGATACGAATTTCAGACATTCAGATTTAGAGTAGGGTAATGCCAAGGTTTTCCACATAAAGTAAACTGGCATTAAGAATGACCAAATGTCAGGTTCAAATCACCTTCGCAGTTTCTCCAAGACAAACATATCAAATAGGCAGAAACATAGTAAAGCATGAATGGCATTGCTATGGCAGGGTTCCAAGTGTTAATCTCTTGCATAAGGAACAATGCATATAGGTTATAGATAATAACGGAAGTAAACTGCCAAAATTACCAACCAAGAACTCAGATTCCAACCTTCCCTAGCGTCCCCATTGTCAATGTTGGATGTTCTAATAAGTGGTTCGCATGATCAATCCCTAGGAAAAATAACATTGACAAGTCGGTCTACGATAATACAAAGACCGGACATGCACGCAGCAATAACTATATAAGCTAAAGACGAGGTATAAGAGCAAGCAGATTGGAAATGCACATAGCATGATTATAAAAGCGAGTGTGAGAATAGCGAGACACGAAAAAACAGCTAGCAGCTAGCGGTGAGCTAATGACGTGGTATAAGAACAAGCAGATTGGAAATGCCCATAGCATGACTATAAAAACGGTACGACAATAGCATGCGATACAAAAGCGAGGCAGCAAATGAATGGGTATAAGGCTATAAATATGTGGATGCACACAGTGTCGATAGAATGAACAGGATGGTAGCGACCGGATAATGCTTTTGTCTTGTACAATATTTAAACAAACTTCATGCGAAGCAACACATCAAGAAAGTTAACGGCATATGAGATCTGCAAATAACTACACAAAACATGGCTAAAGAAACACCACGATCTAACGGGCCAGCGTACTAACCAAGCTGCGGCGGGGTGGACGGGGGCGGCAACTTGCATTCCAGCGGCGGCGAACGCGGGAGACGATGAATCGACCCTGTTTCAGTAGAAGCGGGCGTTAGTGAAACAGATCTGGTTGGCTGGCAAGGGATTCGGTGAAGTTGATACAGCCGCTGCGCCGAGGTAGTCGGTGGCGAGGTCGGCGGTGAAGTAGATCCGTCGGTGGCGAGGTCGGCGGTGAAGCAGATCCGTCGGTGGCGAGGTCGGCGGTGAAGCAGATCCGTCGGTGACGAGGGCGGCGGGGGAGCGGATCAGGTGGGTGGACAGCCAACACGATCAAGGCTACGCCGTGGAGGAGTATGCCGGCGGCGAAGCGAGATCTAATCTTGTAGAGAGTCAGAGCTTTGGCGTGTGAGAGTATTTTTGAGCTAATGGGGCGAATGGTTGGTGGGTGGGTGTGGGCCTGTGGGGAGGGTTCGGGATCTAGGCAAGATATTTCATTGTTACCGAATGAGCCCTCCATGGTCGGTGGGTTGTAGCTTCCGGACCAGGGTTAAAAGGGTAAAACTGGTCACGGGATTTTCGAATGGATGCGGCGGGATGATTTGGCGCGCGGCCGAAATTTTCAGTTTCAAGCTACGAGCAGAACGACAAAAATAATGTTCTTCCCCAGGGAGCTCTCATTTCTTCCTCTTCTCTTTCTCTCTCGAGTCTCTCCCACTCCCCCGACTCCTCTCCCCCTTCTCTCCGGCGGACTCGCCGGCCGGAGACGAGGCCGACTTCTCTCTGTATATTGTACACCCTCCAAACTAAATTAATTGATTCAACTTTCCTTAGACGTGTATGTATCTAGAGTAAAAACATGTGTGGATACATCCATATTTAGATAAGCAAAGTTGAGTCAGCTAATTTGGATCCGAGGGAGTTAGTGTTGTTGTAAGCTTAGATCCAGTGTTTCCCATGAGCGGAATGGCGCAATGGAGTCGGGGATCTCGTCATCGGCTTCAGATCTGGCCTATGGTGAATCTGGCGGATCTTGCCGGCCAAACCCCGATCTGGTGCCATCAATGTGATGGCGCTAACGGTGAGGCTTGCTTTGGTCAGTGCTTCAGATCTGGTCAATGGGGAAGTCAAGCTGCTAAAGTTCACAAGCTCGGGGCATACGACGGCGTCATCCGTCTTGCCCGTGCACATCTTGGCCTTTTAGCGGCCCTTCTCAGAGCCAATATGCCGTTGCTGAGGCCCTTCTTCTCCTTCGTCCTGGCGACTACCGGCGACACCGTCCCAAGTGGTGCGTCCCCGGCGACGGAGTTGCTGGAAAGGATGCGGAGCAGAGATCTGATGTGCGGTCGAGAAGGACTCGATTGATTTTCTTCTATATATTTTGGGGTCCTTTTTGTAAAGTTGCAGGTTCCATTAGTTATTGTCTAGTACTTTTGGTCCTCTATGTAATTTTTTGGACTAGTTTCCATTGGCACTGATAAACTTGAATTTTGACAAGTTCACAGGGGAAAAAAAATCCTTTGCACATATGGCCTATCATGTATAAACATTCTTGAGATTTAAACTATATGTAATATGCCATGCATTAACCCTAAACCATATATATGTAACTAACCCTAGCTGATCAAACCCAACTTAATTAAAACAAATAACCCTAAACTATACGCATGCACTTTATGCGCATAGGCGCGGGTGCCTCTAATAATGTGTGTGCGCACTCGATCGATGATCCCTAAACCTTATACAACCCTGAAACCCTAATCCCTAATCCCTAAACCCTAAACACCCTAAACACTAAACCCTATACCCTAAACCCTAACCCTAACCCTAAACCCTAATTAAACCCTATATATAGGCCAACGACACTTAATTGTGCATCAAGCAGGCCAGGGGTGCCTCGCGGTCCTCTAATTAAATTAAATGTGCCATGCATTAACCCTAAACCATATATATGTAACTAACCATAGCTAATCAACCCTACTTAATGAAAACACAAAACCCTAAAGTATACTAGCTATAACCCGATCTAATAAAAACATGCTCTATATATAGCAGCTAGCTAGCAAACCTTAGATTAACACCAATTAATATATACATGGCCTATATCGATCATGTTGTATAACATATCCCTGAGATTCATTAATTAATTATATAATTATCGTGATAAATTAATTAACTCTAATTTTGACAAGTTCTCTCGAATGAAAACACATTTGATTAAGTTGCCTCATAATATATATATAATTAGTGTGCATGCATGGCCTACCATGCATTCGTGCATATATTTTAATGTATATTTGAACATATTCTTGGGGATTTCAATCTCTCTCTCTCGATCATCTATATATCGTTGGTGGCCAAAAAAACACACATATATATGCATGCAATTTATGCGTAAAGGTGCGGGTGCCTCTAATAATGTGTGTGCGCACTCGATCGATGATCCCTAAACCTTAAACAACCCTAAAAGCTTAAATCTCTAATCCCTAATCCCTAAACCTAAACACCCTAAACACTAAACCCTAAACCCTAGACCCTAAACCCTAACCCTAACCCTAACCCTAACCCTAAACCCTAGCTAACCCTAAACCCTAATTAAACCCTATGTATAGGCCAACGACACTTTAATTGTGCATCGAGCAGGCCAGGGGTGCCTCGCGGTCCTCTAATTAAATTAAATGTGCCATGCATTAACCCTAAACCATATATATGTAACTAACCCTAGCTAATCAACCCTACTTAATTAAAACACATAAGCCTAAACTATACTAGCTAGCTATAACCCGATCTAATAAAAACATGCTCTATATATAGCAGCTAGCTAGCAAACCGTAGATTAACACCAATTAAAATATACATGGCCTATATCGATCATGTTGTATAACATATCCCTGAGATTCATTAATTAATTATATAATTATCGTGATAAATTAATTAACTTGAATTTTGACAAGCTCTCTCGAATGAAAACACATTTGATTAAGTTGCCTCATAATATATATATAATTAGTGTGCATGCATAGCCTACAATGCATTCGTGCATATATTTTAATGTATATTTGAACATATTCTTGGGGATTTCAATCTCTCTCTCGATCATCTATATATCGTTGGTGGCCCAAAAAACACACATATATACGCATGCACTTTATGCGTAAAGGCGCGGGTGCCTCGATCTAATAATGTGTGTGCGCACTCGATCGATGATCCCTAAACCTTAAACAACCCTAAAACCGTAAATCCCTAATCCCTAAACCCTAAACACCCTAAACACTAAACCCTAGACCCTAGACCCTAAACCCTAACCCTAACCCTAACCATCTGCCCTAGCTAACCCTAAACCCTAATTAAACCCTATGTATAGGCCAACGACACTTAATTGTGCATCGAGCAGCCCAGGGGTGCCTCGCGGTCCTCTAATTAAATTAATTAAATGCGCCATGCATTAACCCTAAACCATATATATGTAAATAACCCTAGCTAATCAACCCTACTTAATTAAAACACATAACCCTAAACTATACTAGATATAACCCGATCTAATAAAAACATGCTAGCTCTATATATAGCAGCTAGCTAGCAAACCGTAGATTGACGCCAATTAAAATATACATGGCCTATATCGATCATGTTGTATAACATATCCCTGAGATTCATTAATTAATTATATAATTATCGTGATAAATTAATTAACTTGAATTTTGACAAGCTCTCTCGAATGAAAACACATTTGATTAAGTTGCCTCATAATATATATATAATTAGTGTGCATGCATAGCCTACAATGCATTCGTGCATATATTTTAATGTATATTTGAACATATTCTTGGGGATTTCAATCTCTCTCTCGATCATCTATATATCGTTGGTGGCCCAAAAAACACACATATATACGCATGCACTTTATGCGTAAAGGCGCGGGTGCCTCGATCTAATAATGTGTGTGCGCACTCGATCGATGATCCCTAAACCTTAAACAACCCTAAAACCCTAAATCCCTAATCCCTAAACCCTAAACACCCTAAACACTAAACCCTAGACCCTAGACCCTAAACCCTAACCCTAACCCTAACCATCTGCCCTAGCTAACCCTAAACCCTAATTAAACCCTATGTATAGGCCAACGACACTTAATTGTGCATCGAGCAGCCCAGTGGTGCCTCGCGGTCCTCTAATTAAATTAATTAAATGCGCCATGCATTAACCCTAAACCATATATATGTAAATAACCCTAGCTAATCAACCCTACTTAATTAAAACACATAACCCTAAACTATACTAGATATAACCCGATCTAATAAAAACATGCTAGCTCTATATATAGCAGCTAGCTAGCAAACCGTAGATTGACGCCAATTAAAATATACATGGCCTATATCGATCATGTTGTATAACATATCCCTGAGATTCATTAATTAATTATATAATTATCGTGATAAATTAATTAACTTGAATTTTGACAAGTTCTCTCGAATGAAAACACATTTGATTAAGTTGCCTCATAATATATATATAATCAGTGTGCATGCATGGCCTACAATGCATTCGTGCATATATTTTAATGTATATTTGAACATATATATTCTTGGGGATTTCAATCTCGATCTCTCTCTCTCGATCATCTATATATCGTTGGTGGCCCAAAACACACACATATATACGCATGCACTTTATGCGTAAAGGCGCGCGCGGGTGCCTCTAATAATGTGTGTGCGCACTCGATCGATGATCCCTAAACCTTAAACAACCCCTAAAACCTTAAATCCCTAATCCCTAATAATCCCTAGCTAATCCCTAAACCCTAAACACCCTAAACACTAAACCCTAAACCCTAAACCCTAACCCTAACCCTAACCCTAACCCTAAACCTAAACCCTAGCTAACCCTAAACCCTAAACCCTAGACCCTAAACCCTAAACCCTAACCCTAATTAACCCTAAACCCTATCTTACCCTTAAAACCATAATTAAACCCTATGTATAGGCCAACGACACTTAATTGTACGTGCATCGAGCAGGCTAGGGGGTGCCTCGCGGTCCTCTAATTAAATTAAATGTGCCATGCATTAACCCTAAACCATATATATGTAACTAACCCTAGCTAGCTAATCAACCCTCCTACTTAATTAAAACACATAACCCTAAACTATACTAGCTAGCTATAACCCGAGATCTAATAAAAACATGCTCTATATGTAGCAGCTAGCTAGCAAACCGTAGATTAACACCAATTAAAATATACATGGCCTATATATCGATCATGTTGTATAACATATCCCTGAGATTCATTAATTAATTATATAATTATCGTGATAAATTAATTAACTTGAATTTTGACAAGTTCTCTCGAATGAAAACACATTTGATTAAGTTGCCTCATAATATATATATATGATTAGTGTGCATGCATGGCCTACAATGCATTTGTGCATATATTTTAATGTATATTTGAACATATTCTTGGGGATTTCAATCTCTCTCTCGATCATCTATATATCGTTGGTGGCCCAAAAAACACACATATATACGCATGCACTTTATGCGTAAAGGCGCGGGTGCCTCGATCTAATAATGTGTGTGCGCACTCGATCGATGATCCCTAAACCTTAAACAACCCTAAAACCCTAAATCCCTAATCCCTAATCCCTAAACCCTAAACACCCTAAACACTAAAACCTAGACCCTAGACCCTAAACCCTAACCCTAACCCTAACACTAACCATCTGCCCTAGCTAACCCTAAACCCTAATTAAACCCTATGTATAGACCAACGAAACTTAATTAATTAAATTAATTAAATGCGCCATGCATTAACCCTAAACCATATATATGTAACTAACCCTAGCTAATCAACCCTACTTAATTAAAACACATAACCCTAAACTATACTAGATATAACCCGATCTAATAAAAACATGCTCTATATATAGCAGCTAGCTAGCTAGCAAACCGTAGATTAACACCAATTAAAATATACATGGCCTATATCGATCATGTTGTATAACATATCCCTGACATTCATTAATTAATTATACTAGTCATTAACCCGTGCACCTGCCCGGGCTAGCTATCTATATGAACACATGCATATATTAAGATGGATAAGTTTTGTTACGTGTGAATAGTTATGACAATTTGTTCTATAAAATAAATTTCACCAATTCAAATGTAATAAAAATGTATAGATACATATTATATAGTCATAACATATGCCCGACTTCTTATGTACATATATGTATAGATAAATTCTTCGGTTAGTTATTGATTATAATATTTGTATTTTTTATTTTATTTTCATCAGATATCAAGTTTAATTTTCTTGGCCTACATTTCCGGAATGTCGTTCTTTACTGGTTATTTTGGTTACAACTAAGGAAACTTTATAGCTGATGAAATATATTGGTATTTACGTTATGTGCTTAAATTTTAGTTTTAATTTTTTTATTAGACAAATATATAAATTCATTCGACAATTGGCGGTATTATGACTTATATATCATGTGCTTCCGAATTGTTTGCAACGGAGTAAAAGTCATGTGCGTCTATTTTTTGTTTTTGAAAATCTGCAAGTAGTATTTTCAATTTTAAATTATACTAATTCGGTAGAATTTTCATATAACGTACTAAGTCGTCTTCTTCTATCTTTGCCATACATACACATACAGAAATAAAAATAAAGATTCACTTTCTCCCGTTCCTCTCCTTTTTGGGGGGCTGTTCCCAATATGAATGCCGGATCTGGATTTGTTTATGATGCTGTGATTCACAGAGCAACAACTGCAGTCTAGTTGTGGAGATGTAGAATCCGTGCCGCCTCAGGCCTTGTCTTGGAGGTTCGCCTTTTGCCGCACTCGCTCGTGTCCAGAAGCAGGACGCGCTCGGCGATGGCGTGATGCTCTGTCTCCGCTGCCGGACGGTGACGCCAGTCAGGTTGCCTGGGGTCATTTGCTAGTCGCTTAGCTGATAATCTCCATCGTCGTTGGTTATCATCCATTGGTGCTGGTGGTCGTCGCCGTTGAGCTCCTCTCCGTGTAGTTGGTCTCTAGCATCTACGCCCTGGTCGGCATGCGAGGTTGTACCGCACGCTTGGATTTCCCTCTATGGGGAGTCCGTCTCCAGGATTCCGAAGCCATGTTGCGTGCTACCTTGTGTCGGCCGAAATCCTCCCTCCGCCGAGTTGTGCTGCCGTTCTCCCCGACTTCGATTTCTAGCGGCGGCACCCCTCCCTGGAATGGCGTGGCCGAGGATGCTCAGGTTCTTGCCGATTGTCTCGCCAACTTCTTTTTGCTGTATGAAATCGAAATCCAAATTCCCTTGGAAGGTCGGTGATAAATTTTTGTCTTGTCTCTCATTATAAACTGCAATTTGTTCTTATAATATGCCAAATTGTAAGTATTGTCCATAGAACAATGAATTATGTCCTTTCTCATGAAATATACCATGCAGTTCTAGGAATCTTATGGACTTACATTAGAGAAAGAAATTAAACTGGCATGAAACTTACTGTTGCAAGCGAGCCTCCTGTGACATGTGCATCACCTTGCCGATAGCCAAGCCCCCTGTTTCTTTTGATTTGTTTGTCTGCTCCACAACAACCTTGTTAGTTGTCAGGTTTTTCTGTCTTCCCGACTTTTGAATAAAATGTAAAATATCGTACATACAGTTGAAATCATGTAGTCGCCGTGCACTGCTCCAACAATGCTGTTGTTTTCCTCTTTCTCTTCATTTGCTTGTATGACTAAGTATAGCTTAATTGTATTTATTGCACAAAAAGATATATGAATGTTCATACCTTAGTTATACACCTGGTATTTTTGATTATATACACGTAAGTAGTAACCCAATGGAGAAATGCTAAACTGAAATTAAGCAACAAACTTCAGTTCTTATTTGTCTCCGTTAGATATATATTTAGCAGCATTACCAAGTAAAATCAGCAACATTTTAGCGGAGCAAAATTGTAGCTGGAATGTTGTCGTCCAGGAGAAATAGTTTTGATACTGTGTACTCTGGTTTACAGCTTTCAAAATTGTAGTCCGTCAAGCTAAACTGAAAAATTGTGGTCTTCCCACAGATTTCTTGGATTGGTCTTGGAAGCTCAATTACTTCCGTTGGAAATTGAAGCAACCATGTTTTTCTGCTGACTGATTGATTTAACTTTTGAGCTTCTTTGTCAAAAAGAACGCCAGATGCAGATGCTGTTGGATCACTTTTTTCAAGCTTGATCTTGTATCTGCAAATTATGTAAGCAATTAATTAGTAAAAAACTTGTTACAAAAT
Organism: Lolium perenne; assembly: GCF_019359855.2. Lineage (NCBI taxonomy): Eukaryota > Viridiplantae > Streptophyta > Magnoliopsida > Poales > Poaceae > Lolium > Lolium perenne. The sequence goes on from NC_067250.2 coordinate 35,466,392, forward strand.
TCCTAAGGTGGTATCTGTTGAACTCTTTTACCTTGCTTTGGCTTCAGCTTTCCTATCACATTTGCTGCAGACCTGCAGTAGCTAGTAGTGATCAATTTTCTTTTCAAGTTGCTTCTGGCAGTTATCTTTGCTAGATGATATTGTATTAATTTTATCAATTTCTGCCTCCACAGTAAATATTATTTCCTGCAGATTTATGACGTAAATATATGTATATTGTTGAGTGAATGCATGATTATTACTCAGTTGCAAACCTGATTTCATGAGTTAAACATAATTTTATTTAACTCTTGTAAAGTTTTTCAATTACAGTTCATTTGCTCTATCACTGGAATTTAGTTACCTGTTCTGTACATCCATAGTCTCAGGAATAGGCAAATTAATATACACTTGAGTTCCACTATTTGACGATAGAGAATATCCTGCATATTGGTTTAATTAATAACTATGCTTATATGTAATACCAAGCAATGAGATGAAAAACTAAGCGTATTGAATTAAGAGAAGACATACTGCCATATTTCCTGACTGTTGTAGATGTAATTATAATGATATCTCCTGTTGACTTGGCATCAATTAGGTCAGATTTATCACCCCATAATATAATTTTTTACTTTTTGATTCCTGTTAACAAAAAGCAAAATAATTATGAAGAAATAACTTGAGCACCTTGGTCGCAAATATGACATTATGTTTCACATACTCGACCAGAAATACAATATAACGGATTTTGGAGATTCCGAAAGATGTTTTACATTCTTCAGTTGGTCCAATGTGTGTTGCAACTCCTGTAACATCTGCTAAAACATGAAATTAGCTGGCATATCTCACAAAACGAAGAACATAGGTATCAGAAAAACTTGTAATATCATACCTGAGAGATAAATGTCAACACCTACTCTTGTAGAAAGCATCTATATGCTTGAAAAGTTAAAACATCTTTTGGGATGTCTGCATCTCAATCTGAATCTCGCTAGTTCATGAATCTCTCCATCGTCATAGTCTAGGGAAAACTTACGCGCGCTGCGGCCGGACATGCATCTCAACGTGAATATCTCGCTAGTTCAGAAATCTCGCCATCTTCTTCATAGTCTAGAAAAAAGTTACGCGATGCAGCGGGACATGCATCTGCGCATGAGATCGATCTAAATAACTTTGGATATAATACGTTTAAAGCTAGCTTGGCCAGGTATACATGATTAAGGGAGACGTGCATGGGTTGGACTCTAAAGGTTTTTTCAGCATTCAATTATTAAACGATGCGTAAATCAACCGTGTAGACCCAAACTATTAAGCCTCGTGCCAGCTATTTGTTATTTTGGATGTCCCGTAAACTGCTCCCTACTATAATTAAACAAATCTGTAGACGTGACTATTTAAATAAATGTGTCTACGTAACACTTTACGTATCATTATAAATAACAATTTTTTAGTTAATCCTAGCCGTAAATTTTAGATCTAATTGTCTTAATTATTCTGATGATGTGGATTAATGTGGTGTCTCGTATGGTGCCTCCAATTAGTAAATATAAGATATAAGATAATTATCATGATAAATTAATTAACTTGAATTTTGACAAGTTCTCTCGAATGAAAACACATTTGATTAAGTTGCCTCATAATATATATATATATAATTAGTGTGCATGCATGGCCTACAATGCATTCGTGCATATATTTTAATGTATATTTGAACATATATATTCTTGGGGATTTCAATCTCGATCTCTCTCTCTCGATCATCTATATATCGTTGGTGGCCCAAAAAACACACATATATACGCATGCACTTTATGCGTAAAGGCGCGCGCGGGTGCCTCTAATAATGTGTGTGCGCACTCGATCGATGATCCCTAAACCTTAAACAACCCCTAAAACCTTAAATCCCTAATCCCTAATAATCCCTAGCTAATCCCTAAACCCTAAACACCCTAAACACTAAACCCTAAACCCTAAACCCTAACCCTAACCCTAACCCTAAACCCTAGCTAACCCTAAACCCTAAACCCTAGACCCTAAACCCTAGACCCTAAACCCTAACCCTAATTAACCCTAAACCCTAGCTTACCCCTAAAACTCTAATTAAACCCTATCTGTATAGGCCAACGACACTTAATTGTACGTGCATCGAGCAGGCCAGGGGGTGCCTCGCGGTCCTCTAATTAAATTAAATGTGCCATGCATTAACCCTAAACCATATATATGTAACTAACCCTAGCTAGCTAATCAACCATACTTAATTAAAACACATAACCCTAAACTATACTAGCTAGCTATAACCCGATCTAATAAAACATGCTCTATATGTAGCAGCTAGCTAGCAAACCGTAGATTAACACCAATTAAAATATACATGGCCTATATCGATCATGTTGTATAACATATCCCTGAGATTCATTAATTAATTATATAATTATCGTGATAAATTAATTAACTTGAATTTTGACAAGTTCTCTCGAATGAAAACACATTTGATTAAGTTGCCTCATAATATATATATAATTAGTGTGCATGCATGGCCTACAATGCATTCGTGCATATATTTTAATGTATATTTGAACATATATATTCTTGGGGATTTCAGTCTCGATCTCTCTCTCTCTCTCGATCATCTATATATCGTTGGTGGCCCAAAAAACACACATATATACGCATGCACTTTATGCGTAAAGGCGCGGGTGCCTGTAATAATGTGTGTGCGCACTCGATCGATGATCCCTAAACCTTAAACTTAACAACCCCTAAAACCTTAAATCCCTAATCCCTAATAATCCCTAATCCCTAAACCCTAAACACCCTAAACACTAAACCCTAAACCCTAGACCCTAAACCCTAACCCTAACCCTAACCCTAACCCTAACCCTAACCCTAACCCTAAACCCTAGCTAACCCTAAACCCTAGACCCTAAACCACCCTAGACCCTAAACCCTAACCTAACCCTAACCCTAACCCTAACCCTAAACCCTAGCTAACCCTAAACCCTAATTAAACCCTATGTATAGGCCAACGACACTTAATTGTGCATCGAGCGAGGCCGGGGGGGTGCCTCGCGGTCCTCTAATTAAATTAAATGTGCCATGCATTAACCCTAAACCATATATATGTAATAACTAACCCTAGCTAATCAACCCTACTTAATTAAAACACATAACCCTAAACTGTACTAGCTAGCTATATATAACCCGATCTAATAAAAACATGCTCGATCTATTTATAGCAGCTAGCTAGCAAATTAAACGGTAGATTAACACCAATTAATATATACGACATGGCCTATATCGATCATATGTTGTATAACATCTCCCTGAGATTCATTAATTAATTATATAATTATCGATGATAAATTAATTAACTTGAATTTTGACAAGTTCTCTCGAATGAAAACACATTTGATTAAGTTTCCTCATAATATATATATATATATATATATAATTAGTGTGCGCACTCGATCGATGATCCCTAAACCTTAAACAACCCTAAAACTCCCCTAAACCCTAAACACCCTAAACACTAAACCCTAGACCCTAAACACCCTAAACACTAAACCCTAAACCCTAGACCCTAAACACCGTAAACACTAAACCCTAAACCCTAAACCCTAAACACCCTAAACACTAATTAAACCCTAAACCCTAGACCCTAAACACCCTAAACTAAACCCTAGACCCTAGCTAAACACCCTAAACACTAAACCCTAAACCCTAAACCCTAGCTAACCCTAAACCCTAATTAAACCCTATATATAGGCCAACGACACTTAATTGTGCATCAAGCAGGCCAGGGGTGCCTAGCTCGCGGTCCTCTAGTTAAATTGAATGTGCCATGCATTAACCCTAAACCATATATATAACTAACCCCTAGCTAATCAAACCCTAGTTCATTAAAACACATAACCCTAAACTATACTAGCTAGCTATAACCCGATCTAATAAAAACATGCTCGATCTATATATAGCAGCTAGCTAGCAAATTAAACGGTAGATTAACACCAATTAATATATACGACATGGCCTATATCGATCATATGTTGTATAACATCTCCCTGAGATTCATTAATTAATTATATAATTATCGATGATAAATTAATTAACTTGAATTTTGACAAGTTCTCTCGAATGAAAACACATTTGATTAAGTTTCCTCATAATATATATATATATATAATTAGTGTGCATGCATGGCCTACCATGCATGCATTCGTGCATATATTTTAATATATATTTGATCGAACATATTCTTGGGGATTTCAATCTCTCTCTCTCTCGATCATCTATATATCGTTGTTGGCCAAAAACACACACACATATACACATGCACTTTATGCGCAAAGGCACGTGTGCCTCTAATAATGTGTGTGTGCGCACTCGATCGATGATCCATAAACCTTAAACCCTAATTCAATAAACCCTAATCCCTAATCCCTAAACCCCTAAACACCATAAACATTAAACCCTAGACCCTAGACCCTAAACCCTAACCTCCTAACCCTAAACCCTAAACCCTAATTAAACCCTATATATAGGCCAATGACACTTAATTGTGCATCAAGCGTGCCAGGGGTGCCTTAGCTCGCGGTCCTCTAATTAAATTAAATGTGCCATGCATATATATATGTGTTTAATTTGGGGATTTCAATCGCTCTCTCGTATGTAGATCTCTCTCTACCTCTCTCTCTCTCTGTCTCTCTCTCTCTCTCTCTCGTTAATTGGTGGCCAACAACACACACATGCACTTTGTGCGCAAAGGCATGCGCCTCTAATAATGTGTGTGAGTCGATCAATCTAGTTTTGATTAATCATAGCACACAAATAAAGAAGTTGTATTTGAATCCACACAACCTAATCTAAAACACATAACCCCTAACATGGCCTAATTAATTAACCCCTTCTCTCTACCTAATTAGTGGAAATTGCACAAAATCAAAAGGGGTCCCTCACTAATTGTGCATATCTGCTAGATTGTGATAAACTTTTGCCCCATATATATTTGGTGGATGGGTGCATCTTGGCATGTAAAACAATTAGTGTTTGCAAATGGCGTTGTCAAAATTTATGTACAAATGATTTCTTTCCATCCAAAGTGCATAAAATGGGAGTTTTAATGAAGAAAGTACAAATAAAACAGCTCAACATGCTTCCACACCCCGATTTCCACACGAAGTAGAGCATATTTAAAGGATAATTCCAGAGTTTTACTATTTTTCAAGCAACTTTGCCAATTTTCCCCCACTCACATGACTTTATGTCGATTTAACGAAAATATGGCGAATTTAAACTACATGGGCGGGATAGTTTGAATTGTGCGCGCGGCAAAGGGAACCGCCTATTCCTCAACCTTGTGCACGGCAAATTACACACGCAACTCCATTAAACGCCACCTACCGACCTTAATTATCACCCCGGCGGCCCGGCCGCATGACCCCCCACCCACCCCTACACAACTTATCCCCGTCCGTGCGAAGAGCTTCCCCTCCCCGTCTGTCCGTGCGAAGAAGAAGCTTCCTCCCGTCGTTCTTCTCGAGACGCACCGGCGGTCAAGTTGATCCACGGTAGGGCTGCTATCTCTAGCTCAATCATGTATCGGGCAAGACGGCCTCACGATATATATTTTCTTGATGCTGCTACAAAAATTCGTCACTATGCTCGAACTAATTGGCACTTTATAGTTTTCCGCTCGATTTGTCATCGATCAATTTGTTCATTTGCGTGGGCATATAGAGTCAGTTCTGCACTCGATCCGTTAATTTGCTGAAATGCCATGGCAGAGTTTTGTACACGATCTGTTTGCTAAAATGTCGATGGGCATTTTTTGTTTTGTACTCGACATGATTGCTGAAATGCATAATCATGTAGTATAGTTTTGTACTCGATGGATATACATTTCCTACTTCGCCTTAAATTAATCACCAACCACTGTATCTCATAATTAAACAGATGGACATAACTTGGATACTGCATGGACACTTATGTCCCCCTTCATATATAAATGGTGTTCAACCCTTTATGGGGTTTATTAGAGCTCATGAAGGTCACAACCTGGACGTGTATTGCCCGCGCTGCACATGTATGAATGGTGAGAAGAGGCCTCACCCTGTAGTGGCAGATCATTCACACATTTTTGGGATGGACCGCACATATGTTAGGCGGGTTTAGCATGGTGAACCATATAATGATCCTTTAGCAGGAGAAGCAGATCTTGCTCACACTGTATGTGTGCTGGCATATGTAGTTAATTATTTATATTGATGCTGCTGTTTCAATCAATAGTTTGCATTGCTTGTGCAAGGTTACGTACTCAAATTTAACTTGTTGCAGATGGATGGACGGGAAGGAGAGAAAAAGCGCTTGCTTCAGAAACGGGTTTCAGCTCGGGACATGTCTTTGTGCAGGATGAGAAGGTAAATATGTAAAACGGCATTTGTTCAGGTTGCATCCCTTAGATGTTTGTCTAATCGGTTGATGTACTAATTAGAAGCATAGAGTTGAAGAGGTCTCTCGGTTTGATGGGAGATTTGAAGATGAATCTCAGTTTGATGCACCTGTGGATGGTACTAATGACGAGCCTTTCATAGACAAAGGTCCCGCACCCGAGATTATCCAGCCTACGAAGGAGGCCGTGGACCGAGTACACAGCTTTGCGTTGAAGTGGATGCACGCCGGAGATCATCGGGCGTCCGGTAGTCTCAAGACCACCCAGCCCCGATGCACTGTGGATGGTACCGATGACGAGCCTCTCATAGACGAAGGTCCTGCACCTGGGATTATCCAGCCTACGAAGGAGGCCGTGGACCGAGTACAGCTTTGCGTTGAAGAGGATGCACACCCGGAGATCATCGGGGCGTCCCGGTAGTCTCGTGGACCACCCAGCCACGATGCAAAATGTTGAGCTACTTTATGATTCGTACTCTTATGTTCTGGTGCTGTAGTATGTTATGATTTGTACGCCTTTGGCGCTAGATTAAGCATTCGGTGGATGATCGCGTTGCAAAATTCGACACCCACACAATCAGTTCATCGTATGAGTAGTAGCACAATTACTTCTACAGCGATTCTGCCGCCGCATTAGTTGGTAGCATGAAACACTTTCAGGTACTCCCCTACGATTCATATTAATTGACTCAATTCTGTCTAGATATGGATGTATCTAGATGCATTTGTTAACTAGACTAACAAACTTGAGTCAGTTAATATGAATCCGTGTAAACCGCCCATCCTCGAGCAGCTAGTTTATTGACTCGGACTCCAAGCCTCTCGCGGCAAGCCATCGACGAAGCTTTGACCAGATCTTGGCCCGCAATTTTGTGTGTGGCGAATAGCAAAGCTTTGACCAGTTCCTCTCGGGATGCAGCACGCCGGTGAGCTTGCACGGTTGCCATGAGCACTTTCCGGCGGAACTTCCTCTTCAGCGCCCTCAAGCCGCTGCGAGACAGCACGCGGTGCCTCGAGGTGGACGGAATTACGGATCTCGGGCGGGGGTCCGCATCGTCCGGGAACGATCTCCGGCGGGTTAACGAGGACATGCATGGCGGCCGGGGGATTTTTTTGGTTTGAGCTTGGGATTTGGGGTTTTTCGGATAGGGAGGAGGAACCGAGGAAGAGGAAGGAACAGCCGCGTGCTTGGCGTGTGGCGGTGTGCTTGAATTTCGAATTTTTGTGAAATGTTTCATTTCCCCGCTACAATTCGGGGGTTTCTTGACGCGCCAATGCGTCCCGCCGGGCAGCTTCAAGTGAATTTGGGGTGCCACGCTATGGGCCCTAGTTTCGATGAGACATGTAATGACTATAGTCACATCGCAAGTTCACCGTGTAATAAAATATGTTACCCCTCCCCTTTATGTAGCATCCCTTCTCTCCCGATCGAGTGCCGATTGCCGACGGATGCAAGCCGCTAGCTCGATCCCCTCCTTTCGCCTCCACCGTCCAGGCATCCAACTTGGAGGGGCAAGCTGCATCTAGACCAAGCGGATTAGGTAGGACTAGTAATGTTCTTTCCTTTCTCGAGATCGGTTCTTTTTTCCTCTCCTCGATATCTTGCGCATCTCTTTCCTATTCTGGGCGAAGGGGTGTCTTTACGGTCACCCTCGAGCTGGGAGTGATTGATGGGGGTGGGGGCGGGGGCTACCTTTGCTTGGATTGGGGTGTTCTTCCTTTATTTGTCGACATTTGCAACCTTTGTAGTTTCGCTGATCCTCACCGTATCTTTTGTCGGCTTGTACAGAAAGGTAAGACCTCGGCGGTGGGGGCAATGGAGCGTAAGGCCACCACACATGTGGGCGCTTGGCTGAGCCTCGAGCTGCGTCCCCAGCCCGCGGCTGTACTCCGTTTGCTTATCCACTCTTTACCTTTTAAGTGTCTCTACTTGCATCCTCAATCTGTTCCTGTTACGGAATATGCTTAAAGTAGCACATGTCTTCGGTGTTTGTGCGTAAAGCCTCTGTGACACCATGCTCTATATTCTCTGTATCAGGTTGGTACCTCCAGGTTCCGTGCTGAGGCTATGGGGAACGAGAATAGCGCCCCACCTGTTGCAGGAGCATGGCCCGATCTGCAGCACAAGAAGCGAAATGCCATCGCCGAGCTGGGGCAGGACCGCCCAGTGGGTAATTTTTTTTAACCAACTTACCATGATGTAGTCCGAATCTGATACTCCCTCGGATCCAAATTAATTGACTCAACTATCTCGTAGATACGGATGTATCTAGATGTGTTTTAGCTCTAGATACTATCGCCTCCATCCCAAAGCTTTGGGCTTATATTATTTTTAGAAAGTCAAACTATACCATGTTTGACTAAGCTTTTACCAAAATCGGTAACATGCAAAATACAAAATTAATATCATTAAATAGATAATAAAATATATTTTCCTACGGTATCTACACAGTATTATATTTGTTGATAGAATGTTCTAAAATTTTGGTCAAACTTTGCTTGTTTTGATTTCTCAAAAATAAATAAGGCTTAAGCTTTTGGATGGTGGTAGTACATTCATATCTAGACAAAGCTGAGTTAACTAGTTTTTTGTCTGTCCATAGCTAGTGTTCACGCTGCAAAAGGCTAAGAGCATCCACTATATGCATCAGTCTATCTCATACGGTAATTCAATATCACCGCCGAGGTCCGCCTTTGTTTTGCGATTCATATGCAGATCGAAACTTTAGGGCCTTTACTCAAAAGGAAGATCAAAGCTGGTGATCAGGCTGCCAAGATGTTGATGCCGCCCCCATCTTCTAAATGCCTCTACAAGCACAAGGCCACGCGCCAGCTGGGTGGTGATCTTTTAATGAATATGGTATATTTTCTTAATCCACAAAACATGCCTTGATTTTTCTCTGTTTATTGTCAGTTTTTTCTATGCTTGCCAAAAGTTTACAACAACAACAACAACAACCAAGCCTTTCAGTCCCAAACAAGTTGGGGTAGGCTAGAGTTGAAACCCATAAGATCTCGAAGCCAAAAGTTTAGAAACACCAAATTCGTTTGCTTACAATCATCATACAGTAATGTTCATCTACTCCAGATACCCTAAAACAACAAAAAATAATGTTAATTACGATTTTTAGATTAAAAGAGCACCATTAGGCGCTGTTAATTACGACTTTGAGATTAAAATGTCATTTGCAATTGTTAATTACAATTTTGGGACAAATGGTTAGTTTAACCTCGATCTCTTCTGCTCTCCATTTATGCCAACCGAACAAAAATTTAACCATTCAATTCCTCTGAAATGGAACCATTCCATTCCATTCCACGCTATTTCAGAACCGAACACACCCTTGCATTGTTGTGAACTGTTGTCCATACACGGCCATACCCTTCCACTTACATCCAGCACTATATGCATCAGTCTGTCTCAGAGTCATTCAATATCACTGCTGAGATCTGTTCCCATTCTTATGCAGCTGAAATCGCTGCGCCTTTACTCAAGTGGATGCAAAATGAGGCTAATGAGGCTGCTGTGAGGACGATGGTGCCGGCACCATCTTCCGAAAACCTCTACAAGCACGAGGCCATGGGCCAGCTGGGTGGTGACCTTTTAATGAATCTGGTATATTTTCTTAATCCACATACATGATTTCATTATTATCTGTTTAATTACTATTGGCTTTGTCTAATGCTTACCAAAAGTTCAGAAACACTGCGTTTGCTTACAATCATCATACACTAATTTTTCACTTTTCAGTCTGTCTCATCCAGTATATAAACTATTGATTTCCATTGGCTTGTTTTGTAATTATTTGCATTGTTGTCGACTATTCTCTATGCACAACCCTATTCTTCCACTTACACCCGCACTATTTGCATCAGTCTATCTCATAGATTTATTAAATATCAATGATGAGTTCTGTTGCTATTCATATGCAGGATGAAACTTCTGTGCCTCTACTCAAATGGATAAAAATGATCCCGATGAGGCTGCCGTGAAGACGATGGTGCCGCCACCATCTTCGAAAACCTCCTCAAGCACAAGGCCACGGGCCACTGGGTGGTACCCTTTTTCGGTAAGCAGGTATATTTTCTTAATCCTCATACATGATTTGATTTTTGTCTGCTTTATTGCCGGCTTTGTCTAATGCTTACCAATAGTTCAAACACACACACCTATTCTTACACTTACATCCAGCACTATATGCATCGTTGTCTCATAGATTCATTTTATATATCACTTTTGATGTCTGTTGCTCTTCAATTTTCATATGCAGACTAAAACTGCTAACCCTTCATTGGTCAAAAGGATTGCAAGCTGCTTGATGAGGCATCTGCAGAGGCTGCCACCAAGTTCTATCGGCCCCACCTTACGGATGCTTATGTAAGCTCAAGTCCAAGGACCAGCCGGGCCGTAACCATCCAAGGGTTCGGGTATATTTTCTTAAGCCACATATACATGCCATGATTTATGTCTGATATTATCACCAGCTCTGTCTAATGCTTTTTGGAATTCGGAAACACCAAATTAGCATGCTTATATTCATCATACACTAATTTTTCACTGTTCAGGTTGTAACATAGTGTTATGCACTCGCTTGTCAACATTTGCATTGCTCTGAACTATGCACTTTACACAACCTAATTCTTCCACTTACATTCAGCGCTACGCACCAGTAGTACCTCCCATGTTTCCGTCACCATCCCGATGCCGAGCTTGCGGGAATATGGCGGGCCCATGTACATACCCCGCATATAACACCTCCTATGGCTCTATCTACCTTTCTAGTAGCTCCTTCACAGAGTTACAGGTATGTATTCTCAGTGGTTTAGCATGAATTGGCATATAGTAAAGTCTTGTTTTTAGTCTTCCTGCTTCTTACATTTGTACCAATTTTCACATGCAGACTGTACCTTGTGAACTTCGTCCAATGATTAACCAGATGTGTCCGCATGAAGGGTCTTTCACTATGCATGGCAATGGCAAATTGATGAATACCTACACGGTCTATGAGGTGTATGTCTACAAGACGCAGGCCATCACATATTTGTATGGACATGATTGGAGAAAGTTTGCTTTTGACTACGGTGCGAAGAAGGGCGACGAGTGAGGATCGAAACTCAAACGGGCAGATATACGTAATCGCTTACGAGTTGGAGACACTTCCAAATATATAATATGTAACTTTTTCTACTCATATCTTTTGATAACCTGTTCTCGAGCAGTTGTTCTAAACCATTCCCTCTGTTCTAGCTTGCTGGGTTTAACATGATCAAAGCTGCAGATCCCGATGGAACATGAGCGGATGTCACAAAGGGCAACCACACCAAAGACCGCACCGGCTTCCCACTCTCCCGCATCAGCACCGGTTCTGTACCAGCTCCGTTCTGCATCTACCCGGCAGTCCCCTACATCAGCATTGGTTCTGTAGAGGCCCCATATACTACACCTGCCCAGCAGGCTCTGCATCAAGACTGGTTCCTCTAGCTGCACCGTTTCTGCACCTGCCCAACGGTCTCCTGCATCGGCACCGGTTCCTCTAGAGGCACCGTTTATCGCACACTGCCCGAGTCTCTCGCATCGCCACGAGCTCGTGTACCAGCCTGTGCTCCCGCACCTGCCCTACCCAGATCACCGAGGTCTCGGCTCATTGCCGTGGCCACCCGTGTGGTGACCAGGACGCATCCGAAGGCTATGTTCGTGAGTATATGACAACATAATGCTCTTATCTTGATGTCTTCTCTCGCTCAAAGTCTCACATGGTTCGGTGCATTGGTGCCATTGACTAATTTTTGGTGGTATCTCTTGCTTTGAATCAGAAATTGCCTAAAAGTATCTCCAAGGATCTCAATGCTGGCCGAAGGGGCAAGATATCCCTCGTCATGGAGAGTGAAGGTCTCACCGTGGAGGGACGGTACTCCGTCGGTCCACGAGATGGCCGTTTGGCTGTTACTTCCAGGTGGAAAAAGTTCATTGACGGTGCCAAACTTCGCATTGGATCAAAGTTGAAGGTCAAGATCTTTCGATGCCACTGTGACATGCTGGTCATAAAGTTCGCGGTTGTCTAGTTCTGTTGCCCCATGAGCCCTTAGCAAATGCATTTGTAGTTATACTTATATAAGGTTATCTTATCTAAACTGCTAATTAATTGTATGGGTGGTAAAACTCGCAAGCTTTTGCTCTTAGCAAGTATGTATGTATGATCAGCTATTATGATAACTAATGTTTGTGTTCATCTTAATTTGCATTTCCGTTTTAGAAAAAAACTTAATTTCTATTTTGGCTGACCTGTTAGAGAACTATCGATTGAACCCACAACATGATTCAAATAGATTCATTACACCGAGCCACATGTCTTGACCTTGCTATACACTACTTCCATTAATCGATTGCAAGAAGGCTTACCCGAGCCGCTGAACCATGGCAGATTCGAATCCACCTTATCTATCTAGAAATACAACCTTTGCGAAAGAGGATTTGCAAGATGGGGAGGCCGACATTGGGGACCCATGAGCCAAAGCGTCGTCAACGTTTTAAAGGTGGCAGGAGATCGAAAGAAAAAATAAGCCAAAAATCAGTTGGTAAACAAATTCAAGAAAAGAAACATTTACCTTTCTGAGAGGATGACATGCGGGACCCATGAGGCAGCAGCATCCTCAACTATTTCAAGGCGGCAGGGGATCTAAAGAAAAAAGGAAATAGCCAGAAATTAATTAGGGTCAAAAATAAATCCATCAAAGGAAACTTTTATTGTTCATAGAGGATGACATGTGGGACCGACTTGCCAGCTGCGTCGTCATCGTTTCAAAGGGGGCAGGGGATCAAAAGAAAAAGGCAAATAGCCAGAAATTAGGGGAAAAAATAAATCCAACAAAGGAAACTTTTATTGTTCATAGAGGATGACATGCGGGACCCATGAGCCAGCAGCTTCCTCAACGTTTCAAAGTCGGCATGAGATTGAAATAAAAAGGCAAGTGACATAATATCAGGAGCCAAAAATAATCCAAGAAAAGAAACTTTATTGTACATAGAGGATGACATGCGGGTCCCATTTTGTAGCAGCGGTCTCAACGCTTCCAAGGCGGCACAGGACCGCAAGAAAAATGAAGTAGCCAGAAATCAGGGTGTGAAAAAAATCCAAGAAAAGAAAGATTTCAATTGGGCTGTATCTCGACATCTGGGCCTTCGAACTATACTGTTGGGCCTTTTGACTCGTACAATTTCAGCCCACTCCAAAACAGGAAAGGTCGGATTTTTCTCAAAAAAAAAACAGGAAAGTCCTATGCTTCGCAAAAACAAAAAACAAGGAGATTCAACATATAAGTTTGTTTATGTAGATATAAAGATTTAATTTATCCGTTTGCAATAGCTCGGAGAGCGAAATACAACGTTTATTGTACGCAAAATAAAATATCACATGTTTCTTGTACGGGGAGGCTGACATCGGGGACCCATGAGCCGGCGGCGTCGTCAACGTTTCAAAGGCGGCAGGGGACCGAAAATAAAAAAAGCCAAAAATCAGTTGGTAAAAAAATACAAGAAAAGAAAACATTTATCGTTCTGAGAGGATGACATGCGGGACCCATGAGGCAGCAGCATCCTCAACGTTTCAAAGTCGGCATGAGATTGAAAGAAAAAGCCAAGTGACATAATATCAGGAGCCAAAAATAATCCAAGAAAAGAAACTTTATTGTACATAGAGGATGACATGCGAGTCCCATTTTGTAGCAGCGGTCTCAACGTTTCCAAGGCGGCACAGGACCAAAAGAAAAATGAGGCAGCAGCATTCTCAACAATTCCAAGGCGGCAGGATCAAAAGAAAAAAAGGAAATAGCCAGAAATTTATTAGGGGTCAAAAATAAATCCACCAAAGGAAACTTTTATTGTTCATAGAGGATGACATGTGGGACCGACCTGCCAACAGCGTCCTCATCGTTTCAAAGGGGGCAGGGGATCAAAAGAAAAAGGCAAATAGCCAGAAATTAGGGGTCAAAAATAACTCCAAGAAAGGAAACTTTTATTGTTCGTAGAGGATGACATGCGGGACCCATGAGCCAGCAGCTTACTCAACGTTTCAAAGGTGGCATGAGATCGAAAGAAAAAGGCAAGTGACCAAATATCAGGAGCCAAAAATAATCCAAGATTTATTGTACATAGAGGATGACATATGGGTCCCATTTTGCAGCAGCGGTCTCAATGTTTGTAATGCGGCTTGAGATCAAAAGAAAAAGAAAGTAGCTAGTAATTAGGGGGTGAAAAAAATCCAAGAAAAGAAAGTTGATGGACATAGAGGATGACATGCGGGTCCCTTGAGCCAACAGCTTACTCAACGTTTCAAAGGGGGCAGGTGATCAAAATAAAAAGGCAAGCCAAAAATCAGAGGGTGAAAAAAAATCCAACAAAGGAAACTTTTATAGCACATAGAGGATGACATGCGGGTCCCATGAGCCAGCAGGTTCCTCAACGTTTCAAACGTGGCATGAGATCGAAAGAAAAAGGCAAGTGAAAAAATATGAGGAGCCAAAAATAATTCAAGAAAAGAAACTTTTATAGCACATAGAGGATGACATGCGGGTCCCATGAGCCAGCAGGTTCCTCAACGTTTCAAACGTGGCATGAGATCGAAAGAAAAAGGCAAGTGCCCAAATATGAGGTGCAAAAAAAAACTCCAAGAAAAGAAAGTTGATTGCTCATAGAGGATGACATGCGGGTCCCATTTAGCTGCAGCGGTCTCACTGTTTGAGAGGCGGCAGGGGATCGAAAGAAAAAGGCAAGTGAAAAAATATCAGGAGCCAAAAATAATTCAAGAAAAGAAAGTTTTATAGTCCATAGAGGATGACATGCGGGTCCCATTTAGCAGCAGCGGTATCACCGTTTGAGAGGCGGCAGGGGATCGAAAGAAAAAGGCAAGTGCCCAAATATGAGGTGCCAAAAAAAACTCCAAGAAAAGAAAGTTTTATAGTACATAGAGGATGACATGCGGGTCCCATTTAGCAGCAGCGGTATCACCGTTTGAGAGGCGGCAGGGGATCGAAAAAAAAGGCAAGTGACCAAATATGAGGTGCCAAAAAAATCCAAGAAAAGAAAGTTTTATAGTACATAGAGGATGACATGCGGGTCCCATTTAGCAGCAGCGGTATCACCGTTTGAGAGGCGGCAGGGGATCAAAAAAAAAGGCAAGTGACCAAATATGAGGTGCCAAAAAAACTCCAAGAAAAGAAAGTTGATTGCACATAGAGGATGACATGCGGGTCCCATTTAGCAGCAGCGGTCTCAACGTTTCCAAGGCGGTAAGGGATCAAAAGAAAAGGAAGTAGCGAGAAATCAGGGGTTCAAAAAAAATCCAAGAATAGAAAGAATTTTGGTTCATAGAGGATGACATGCGGGACCCATGATCCTGCATCGTAAACGGCTCGATCGGAGAACGTTGAACGAGATGGCGCGATCGAGAAAAAAAACAATGCCAGAGAGGCTGCCATCTGGGCCCTACATCCCTCGGCGGTGCGGATTTGCGTTGACTCGGCCGGTGAACCTGAGATTTCGAGATGCACCACGTCCCGGGCCACCATACGCGACGTTTTGGCCGCTTTCGTCGGGCTAGGTGGCCTCAAAAACGAGAAAAAAAAAGTTTTGACATGCACCACGGAGGGACCCAAAATCGTCGGCCATGGTACACCAGCAACCACGGCGCGACTTCAACTTCGTCGGCCATGGCAACTTTTCTTGTAGTGATATCATCATCGATAATTTCTATGCAAGACTTTCTTTTCAAGATAAAACCTTGCTGGATACTTCTTGTTCTGGATCATTTACATGCAACAAAGAAGAGTTTAAAAGGGACCTTCTTGATCGGATTCAGGAGAATACTGAAGGATGGGAGAACGACAAAGATAGAGAGTCAGGTATAAATTATGATTATGAATGCATTGAAACTTTTATGGATTCTGATAAATTTCGTAATATGAGTGCTACTTATGGTCTTGATTCTCAAGTTGTTGCAAATTTTTATAAAGCCTTTGCCTCTCATTTTAAATTGCCTAGGAAGAATTTTGATAAGTATCATGAACCGTATAAAGATAAAACTGATTCATCTATAAATAAATGTGTTGTAATTGAAACTGTTGATCATATTCTTCCTGAAGCTTATATTGAAAAAACTCCTTTCCCTGCTAAACTGAAGGAGTATTCTGTTATAACTAGTGCGGTTAATAAAAGTGCAAAGAAACCTATAGAACCTGAAGTGCAAATAAAGGTTGAACCTGCTATTGCAATAGTTAAAGATCTTGTGACTGAAAATGTAGAAGATGGTCATATTATTTTCTGTGAAGATGCTTCTAATATTGTTCCACATCCTAATAAGTCTAGGAAAACCAGTGTTCCTATGCTCTCTGTTAGAATTGGTGATCATTGTTATTATGGTTTATGCGATATTGGTGCAAGTATTAGTGCTATTCCTTATGAGCTTTACACGGAGATCATGCATGAAATTGGTTCTTGTGAACTTGAAGATATTGATGTGGTTATTCGGCTAGCCAATAGAGAATCTATTTCTCCTATTGGTATTGTTCGAGATGTGGAAGTTCTATGTGGTAAGATTAAATATCCTGCTGACTTTTTAGTACTTGGTTCTGCTGCTAGTAAGTCTTGTCCTATTATTTTTGGTAGACCTTTTCTAAATACTTGTGGAGCTGTTATAGATTGCAAGAAAGAGAAAATTGTGACTAAATTTGCTGGTGAATCTTATGAGTTTAATTTCTCTAAATTTGCCAAAACTCCTTATAAAGCTGATTTGCCTAATAATAATTTTAGAGTTGAACAGTGTGCATCTAGTGCTCTTGCTCCTAATAATCCTTTGCAACAACATTTGGAGAATAGTGAGAGTGAAGTCTTTAGGGAAGAAAGGAATGAGCTTGATGAAATTTCCTTCGTCAACCTATTCTTAAACATGATTTATCGGTTGAAGATCTAGGTACAACGCCACCGCCAAAGGAAGATCCTGTTTTTGATTTAAAACCATTGCCTGATAATCTTAAATATGCTCATATTGATGATAAGAAAATATATCCTGTTATTATTAGTTCTAAGCTTTCAGAGTTTGAGGAAGAAAGGTTATTGGAAATATTGAAGAAACATCGAGGAGCTATTGGCTACACTCTTGATGACTTGAAGGGGATTTCTCCCTCTATTTGCCAACATGCTATCAACATGGAAGATGATGCAAAGCCTGTTGTTGAGCATCAGCGTCGTCTAATTCCTGAGATGAAGGATGTGGTAAGAAATGAGGTATTAAAACTTCTTGAAGCTGGTATTATATATCCTATTGCTGATAGTAGATGGGTTAGTCATGTGCATTGTGTTCCTAAGAAAGGAGGAATAACTGTTGTGCCTAATGATAATGATGAGCTCATCCCTCAAAGAGTAGTTATAGGGTATAGAATGTGCATTGATTATCGGAAAGTTAATAAAGTTACTAAGAAAGATCATTACCCTTTACCTTTTATTGATCAAATGTTAGAAAGGTTGTCTAAAAATACTCATTTTTGCTTTCTTGATGGTTATTCTGGGTTTTCACAAATTGCTGTTAAAACTAAAGATCAAGAGAAAACCACTTTCACTTGTCCCTATGGAACTTATGCTTATAGGCGTATGCCTTTT
Source organism: Lolium perenne (assembly GCF_019359855.2). NCBI lineage: Eukaryota > Viridiplantae > Streptophyta > Magnoliopsida > Poales > Poaceae > Lolium > Lolium perenne. The sequence continues at coordinate 35,484,471 of NC_067250.2, forward strand.
GGTTTATGTAATGCTCCTGCTACTTTTCAAAGATGCATGTCTACTATTTTTCATGGCTTTTGTGAGAAAATTGTAGAGGTATTCATGGATGATTTTTCTGTCTATTGGAATTCTTTTGACAGTTGCTTGCGAAACCTTGATAAAGTTTTGCAGAAATGTGAAGAAACTAACCTTGTTCTTAATTGGGAGAAATGCCACTTTATGGTTAATGAAGGAATTGTATTGGGACATAAAATTTCTGAGAGAGGTATTGAAGTTGATAGAGCTAAAGTGGAAGCAATTGAGAAGATGCCCTATCCTAGGGATGTTAAAGGTATTCGTAGTGTTCTTGGTCATGCTGGGTTTTATAGGAGATTTATTAAAGATTTCTCTAAGATTTCAAAGCCCCTTACTAATCTTCTTCAAAAAGATGTACCTTTTGGTTTTGATGATGATTGTAAGGAAGCTTTTGAAACTCTGAAGAAAGCATTGACAACTGCTCCTGTAGTTGAACATCCTGATTGGAATTTACCTTTTGAGATTATGTGTGATGCTAGTGATTTTGCTGTAGGTGCTGTCCTTGGATAGCGAATAGATAAAAAATTGAATGTTATTCATTATGCTAGTAAAACTCTTGATGCTGCTCAAAGAAATTATGCTACAACTGAAAAAGAATTGTTAGCTGTGGTTTTTGCTTGTGACAAGTTTAGACCTTATATTGTTGATTCAAAAGTTACAATTCATACTGATCATGCTGCAATTAGATATCTTATGGAAAAGAAAGATGCTAAGCCAAGGCTTATTAGATGGGTGCTACTTTTGCAAGAATTTGATTTGCATATTATAGATAGAAAAGGTGCTGATAATCCTGTTGCTGATAATTTATCTAGATTGGAAAATATTGCTTATGATCCTGTTCCTGTTAATGATAGTTTTCCAAATGAACAATTGGCTGTAATAAAGGTGAGCTCGCGAGATAGTCCTTGGTATGCTGATTATGCTAGCTTTATTATTTCCAAGTACTTGCCTCCAACCTTTTCAGCTCAGCAAATGAGGAAATTCTTTTATGATTTGAGGCATTGATACGTCTCCAACGTATCGATAATTTCTTATGTTCCATGCTACTTTTATGATGATACTCACATGTTTTATACAAACTTTATGTCATATTTATGCATTTTCCGGCACTAACCTATTAACGAGATGCCGAATAGCCAGTTGCTGTTTTCTGTTGTTTTTTGTTTCAGAAATCCTAGTAAGGAAATATTCTCGGAATTGGACGAAATCAACGCCCAGGGGCCTATTTTTCCACGAAGCTTCCAGAACACCGGAGGAGATACGAAGTGGGGCGACGAGGCGCCCACACAACAGGGCGGCGTGGCCAGGCCTTGGGCCGCGCGGCCCTAGCGTGTGGGGCCCTCGTGGCGCCCCCTGACCTACCCTTCCGCCTACTTAAGCCTTCGTCGATAATAGTTCCAGTACCGAGAGCCACGATACGGAAAACCTTCCAGAGACGCCGCCGCCGCCAATCCCATCTCGGGGGATTCAGGAGATCGCCTCCGGCACCCTGCCGGAGAGGGGAATCATCTCCCGGAGGACTCTTCACCGCCATGGTCGCCTCCGGAGTGATGTGTGAGTAGTTCACCCCTGGACTATGGGTCCATAGCAGTAGCTAGATGGTCGTCTTCTCCTAATTGTGCTATCATTGTTAGATCTTGTGAGCTGCCTAACATGATCAAGATCATCTATTTGTAATGCTACATGTTGCGTTTGTTGGGATCCGATGAATATGGAATACTATGCTATGTTGATTATCAATCTATCTATGTGTTGTTTATGATCTTGCATGCTCTCCGTTATTAGTAGAGGCTCTGGCCAAGTTGATACTTGTAACTCCAAGAGGGAGTATTTATGCTCGATAGTGGGTTCATGTCTCCATTAAATCTGGGGGAGTGACAGCAACCCCTAAGGTTGTGGATGTGCTGTTGCCACTAGGGATAAAACATCAATGCTATGTCTAAGGATGTATTTGTTGATTACATTACGCACCATACTTAATGCAATTTTCTGTTGTTTGCAACTTAACACTGGAGGGGGTTCGGATGATAACCTGAAGGTGGACTTTTTAGGCATAGATGCATGCTGGATAGCGGTCTATGTACTTTGTTGTAATGCCCAATTAAATCTCACACTACTCATCATAACATGTATGTGCATGGTCATGCCCTCTTTATTTGTCAATTGCCCAACTGTAATTTGGTCACCCAACATGCTATTTATCTTATGGGAGAGACACCACTAGTGAACTGTGGACCCCGGTCCATTCTTTTACATCAAATACAATCTACTGCAATACTCGTTCTACTGTTGTTATCACCAGATTTTGGCCAAATCAGGAGGTGGGCCGTAAGGGAGATGGGCTTGGAAGATTACACGTGGAAGATCTCTGAAGCGGCCTTACACGAAGAGTTTGGGCTAGATTGCCCGTGTATCTGTATTATAGTAGATCGCATCTTAGATTAAAAGTTAGAGTTTGTCTCGTGCACGGTGGGGATTATTCCCACGTTAGAAAGTCCCCTGGACTATAAATATGTATCTAGGGTTTATGGAATAAACAACAACCAACGTTCAACCACAAATCAATCCTGGCGCATCGCCAACTCCTTCGTCTTGAGGGTTTCTACCGGTAAGCATCATGCTGCCTAGATCGCATCTAGCGATCTAGGCAAAGACAAAGCTTATGTTGTTCAAACGTTGCTCGTACTGAAGCCTTTTTGATGGCGAGCAACGTAGTTATCTTAGATGTGTTAGGGTTAGCATTGTTCTTCGTATCATATGCTGTCGTAGTGCAACCCTTGCATATCTAGCCGCCCTCACACCTATCTTAGGTGTGGGGGCGGCACCCCGCTTGATCATAATTTAGTAGATCCGATCCGTTACGGTTGCTCCTTGTCCTACAAGGATTAGTTTAATATCTGCAATAGTTAGGCCTTACAAAGGGTTGGAGGATCCAGCGGCACGTAGGGTGTCGTTTGCTAGTCCTAGACAGGATGTTCCGGGGATCAACCTCGTGTTGGTTTTTAGGCCCTATCTAGGATCGGCTTACGATCACCGTGCGTGGCCGCGAGGCCCAATCGTGAGTAGGATGATCCGATTATGCGGTGAAAACCCTAAATCGCCGTAGATCGCTTTAGCTTTATCTTGATCAAGCAGGACCACCATATATTCGTGCACCTCGTACGAATCATGGGTGGATCGGCTCCTTGAGCCGATTCACAGGATAACCTGAGAGCCGATCGAGGCTCGTATTTAATGTTTACGTGTATGCCATGCAGGAAACTAAGCGAGGCATCTCCATCACCTTCCTGACCAGGTATAGGTCAGGTGGCACGCCCTTGCATCAGCATCGGACGTGTGTACCAGAGGCTTTGCGGGCCGTCGCTCGGAGGGACCAGGGCCAGCCGCAGCCCAAAGTTGTTCCCGGCTCTACGGTGTTGCCCGTCGCTGCCCGCCGGTGGGTTTTGACCGCAACACATTCTGGCACGCCCGGTGGGACAAGCTTCTTCATCAACCACATCGCCATCTACATCTGAGATGGCGGACGACACTCCAGTCACGTACGAGGATCTGACCGACGAGCTCAAGAAGAAGTATGATGAGGTCAAAGCAATCCTCGAAGCCGACCTCATCGGCTATTTTCACAGAACCCGTTCACATGGCATCAGGTGGAAGGGGTTCACGCCTGATGGTGCACTCGATGGGATAGACCTCTCTGCCCCGTCAGAAGAACGCACCAGGTCCCTGCGGCAGGAGATCAACTACATGGTGGCTCACTCGCTACACCGCCACTCCGAGAACCTGGTGAACACTTTGGAGCGTGTCGCTCTTCGGGTGATCCAGGAGATCATGAGGCACCAGTACTCGCCGTCAGGACCGGCTCTCGGGACACACCAGGGAGAGATGCCACTCCAGTCCCGTCCACCGCTGCCATTTGCGTGGGCAGCACCAGAAGTGCCGAATTCACCGGCATTCGTCGTCTACAAGATAGGTGGTGACCCTAGTGACTGCCAGTTCTTGCATGAGGCGCCTAAGGAGATCCCTCATGGGTACATGTGCACATACGTGCCAGATTGCGGTAACTGGGCGCTCACAAACCAGGCCGCAACAACAGGGGCTTCTGGGAAAGCAGGAGGAACGTCAGCGACATATTTTGAGAAGCAGACGTGGCTAACTAAATATGCCACCCCGACGAACCTCCAGAGCTCAACTCCTGCAGTTGGCTCAGAGCTGGAAAAGCAAGCATGGCTGGCTAAGTACGCCACCCCGGCGAATCTTCAGAGTTCAACTCCTGCAGCCAGCACAGCGGATCAAATCAGTACCATACTGAGAGACCAGTTCGGCATGGTGCCGAAAAGGAGGGCAATCGGCTATTCCAAGCCGTACCCCGACGAGTACGAGTTGATCCCGCTACCACCTAAATATCGGCTCCCTGATTTCTCCAAATTCAGTGGATCAGATGGTTCCAGCTCCATCGAGCATGTGAGCCGATATTTGGCACAGCTAGGAACGGCCTCAGTGTCGGATCCACTCCGCGTGAGGTTCTTCTCACAGTCCCTCACGGGATCGGCTTTCGGGTGGTACACCTCGTTGCCACCAGACTCGATCCGGACTTGGAAGCAGTTGGAAGAGTAGTTCCATACGCAGTACCACTCAGAGGCTTCCGAGTCTGGCCTTGCCGATCTAGCACAAGTACGTCAGAAGCGTGGAGAAACTGTGACAGAATACATCCAGCGCTTCAGGAATCTTAGGAACCGATGTTATTCGGTTCGTGTGACTGAAAAGGAAGCAGTCGAGTTGGCAGTAGCGGGCCTTGCAGCACCACTCAAGGACATGGCCTCCCAAGCAGACTACCCCTCACTGGCGCACATGGTTCAGAAACTGTCGGCATATGAACAGCGCCACCCGGACTTGTACCAGGATAAATTCAAGCGGGCAGTAGTCCTGGACGAGGCAGAGGAAGACGAAGTTTCTGCGGGAGATCAAGAGGTAGCAGTGGCTGAATGGACTCGGGGGGCAACCCCCGCGTCCTGCAAATGGGTTAAGCCACCTGGTCCGCCCAGGGGGTTTGATTTTGACGTGACCAAAACTGAGCAAATTTTCGACCTCCTACTCAAGGAGAAGCAGTTGAAGATACCCGAAGGTCTCAAATTCCCCACGGTATAGGAGCTGAATGGAAAGCCATACTGCAAATGGCATAACTCGCTCTCCCATGCCACCAACGACTGCAGGGTGTGGCGTCAGCAGATCCAAATGGCGATAGAACAAGGACGTCTGATTTTCAACCAGTACGCCATGAAGGTCGACACTCACCCCTTCCCCGCCGTTAACATGGTGGAATGCACTTACCCTGAAGGTTGCCAGCCAGGATCCTCGTTCAGCATCAACATGGTAGGACTTGGACACCACGCTGGCAAGGATGGAGACGAGGGCAGCCGCTCTCGTAGCAAGGACACAGAGGAGGCCGCTCCACGCGATCGGCTCCGTCATGATGGCAAGCGCTACGTCACAGAGGGAGAAGTGAAGAACATGAGATATCAGCGACCCCTCTCTGATCACCTCCTCAACAAGTATGTGAGTCAGTATGACCAACGCCGACGATCCAGCGATGATGATGAAAGAGATTGTCTGGCTAGGGAAGCCAGAAGACATCGTCAGCATGATCGCAATGAGGAGGAGCACGAGCGCCGTGCCAAGGAAAAGACAAGGGAGCAAGGCGACAACGATAGGCACTGGGACTGCCCCTTCTTCAGACACTGCTGGGATTCAGGAATGAGCCGATTTCCCACAATCGGCAGTTGCCCAGAATGCAACCAGAAGAAGAAGGAGGCAGCCAACGTGTCCGTGTTCAAGCGCCTAGGGCCTCTCCCACCACAAAGCAAACGCGCTGAGTCCCCTCGGTGGAAAGATCTCGAGGATTCAGAAGACGAGGGACAAGAAGAAGAAGAAGACAGGTACCACCGGCCAAGGTGGTGTCCTGATGGACTCAGCCGTTCACAAAAGCGCAGGGTTCAGCGATTGCGCGGCCTGGAGGAAGCCGAAAGGTTGTACTTGCATACGCTGAGGAAGGCACGACCTGATCTGGCTGCGAAAGTTCAGCGAACCCTGGACGAAGAGGGCCGTCCACGGAAAATGGAGTGGCGTCCCAAGCAAAGGAAAGCCGATGATGAAACATCGGCTGGCACAAACATGGTACTCGTCCTTCCGACGGAGCTTAGTGCTCCACGATTACACGATGCACTCGAGGTGGACGACAGCAAGCGCATCAACATGATAAAGTCAGAGGTTGGGCTGGTTTTATCCACTGGCCTAACCATGTAGCAGGAGCAAAACAATGAGCAAACGTGGCGAGGCCGATCCCTGGGGATCGGCCCCCCATTGATCTATGAAGGAACGTTACGAAGCCTTCATTGAGCGTTTCAGTCGATATGGAGGCCGATTCCAGCAATCGGCCAAAATTATCTTCACCACATGTTCTGCTTGTGTTCAACATCGGTCTGCTGGGCAGCGGCCACGTCGGCGGATGAAAGTCAACACGAATCCTCACGGAGCCGACGTGCAAGTACAGTGCCTTGGCTAACCACAAAGCCGATATCTGCAGTCACCTCGCAGATTCGGCTCGGGGGGCATATAGTCAGATGAACATGTGCAGATAAACATGTGTAAGCATGTGTACAGTGAAACACTGGGAGCCGATTAGGAAAAATCGGCCAGTAAAAAAAAAATTTCATGACATACAGCCGATGCAAGGGCATCGACTTTAGAATTAGAAACGAAGCCGATGCGTAGCCATCGACTTTAGTACAGTTACACAAGACCTACCGGCTATGTGCTCAAGCTTACTGCCCCTTGGTTTTGGTGTTTCATTTACAACATCGGCGTTCAGTGGAGGAAAGCTGATCAATGACCTGTGCATCCTCGCCGATATTCTCGCCTTGATTAAGGCTCGGGGGGCAGCTAACTTGGTAGATGTTCTGTTTTGGGAGCCGATTGGAGTCGCATCGACCGACCCTGCTTCGTGATCTTCTCTGAAAGCAGTTCAGATGTTGCAAAAGAAAACTGCTAAAGCTACGGAGAGGAGCCGGAAAAGGAGGCCGTCGGCTTTACAGGTTTTGGACCGTCCTGTTGCTGCCGGAAAAGGAAAGGGATTGGATTCTCAAAATAGCCGATGAGTAGTCATCGGCTAAGGGATTGCGAAAAATTATGATCAGATATCAAATCACAGTCTGAATTTGAGAAGTACTTGACTGACGGTCTAATCGACATTTGAGTCCGGCTTCACGGGCGTCCAAAGGAAAAGGAATCCGATACGTTGCTATCGGTCTTGGTATGACAAAGCGGAAGGAGTGAAATTGGATTAATTGAAAGAGCAATTTTCATTAATTCAAAGGAGCGGCTTTACAAGAAAGAGCCGATGGCTCTCAAAAGAGGGATCTGGTGCCTAGTGCACTGCAACTACTAGTCCTGCTCTACTAGTCGTCGTTGTCCTCATCGTCGCCGTCGTCGATGTCGTCGGCGCTGCTCCCAGGAAGCTCCTCGTCGCTGCTACCCCAGCCCTTGGCCGGAGCTTCGTCTTCCTCGTCATCATCATCATCCTCGCTGTCCGCCCAGGAGCGGAAGCGCTTGGTCGGCGGATACCCGATGGAGGAGGAGGATTCATCCTCCTCCTCTTCCTCCTCGTCATCATCATCGTCTTCGCTGTCCGCCCAAGCGCGGAATCGCTTGGCCGGCAGAAGCTTAGCGGGGGAAGAGGGGCCGCCCTCCTCTTTTTCTTCCTCTTCCTCTACTTCTTCCCCCATCCTGTCAGGGGAGGTGGGTTTCGCCCAGGGATGGAGGTCGTCTTCACTTTCGCTTATCAGCTCCCCATCGATGAGGAACTTGAGGTCCTCTTCCCCATCGGTCAGAGGTAGATCACCCTCTGGCGCGTGATCGGAGTTCCACTCCGGCTCGCTCGAAGAGAAGGATTGGAGGGAGAGGCCGGAGGAGACAGAGGAAGAGGAAGACATCGCTACAGGGGAAGAGGGTTTTTTGGTGCCGATAGCTGGAACAGAGGAAGGGGATGAAGTGGGCTAATCGATCGGCACGGATAAATAATGAGAAGCCTGGTGGAGATTTAATGCCATTGCAGTTTCCGAGGAGGTGATGCTAAAGCTATCGAATTGCAGAGAAGATGAGAAGACAGGACATCATGATGAAGGATGCTGCAACGGGTCTGCTCTGCCACGACATGACCCTTCGAAGGAAAAACAGAGTGGTTTTGAAATTATCATTACCAAAACCAGGGGGGCATGTGTTATCACCAGATTTTGGCCAAATCAGGAGGTGGGCCGTAAGGGAGATGGGCTTGGAAGATTACACGTGGAAGATCTCTGAAGCGGCCTTACACGAAGAGTTTGGGCTAGATTGCCCGTGTATCTGTATTACAGTAGATCCCATCTTAGATTAAAAGTTAGAGTTTGTCTCGTGCACGGTGGGGATTATTCCCACGTTAGAAAGTCCCCTGGACTATAAATATGTATCTAGGGTTTATGGAATAAACAACAACCAACGTTCAACCACAAATCAATCCTGGCGCATCGCCAACTCCTTCGTCTTGAGGGTTTCTACCGGTAAGCATCATGCTGCCTAGATCGCATCTAGCGATCTAGGCAAAGACAAAGCTTATGTTGTTCAAACGTTGCTCAGATCGAAGCCTTTTTGATGGCGAGCAACGTAGTTATCTTAGATGTGTTAGGGTTAGCATTGTTCTTCGTATCATATGCTGTCGTAGTGCAACCCTTGCATATCTAGCCGCCCTCACACCTATCTTAGGTGTGGGGGCGGCACCCCGCTTGATCATAATTTAGTAGATCCGATCCGTTACGGTTGCTCCTTGTCCTACAAGGATTAGTTTAATATCTGCAATAGTTAGGCCTTACAAAGGGTTGGAGGATCCAGCGGCACGTAGGGTGTCGTTTGCTAGTCCTAGACAGGATGTTCCGGGGATCAACCTCGTGTTGGTTTTTAGGCCCTATCTAGGATCGGCTTACGATCACCGTGCGTGGCCGCGAGGCCCAATCGTGAGTAGGATGATCCGATTATGCGGTGAAAACCCTAAATCGTCGTAGATCGCTTTAGCTTTATCTTGATCAAGCAGGACCACCATATATTCATGCACCTCATACGAATCATGGGTGGATCGGCTCCTTGAGCCGATTCACAGGATAACCTGAGAGCCGATCGAGGCTCGTATTTAATGTTTACGTGTATGCCATGCAGGAAACTAAGCGAGGCATCTCCATCACCTTCCTGACCAGGTATAGGTCAGGTGGCACGCCCTTGCATCAGCATCGGACGTGTGTACCAGAGGCTTTGCGGGCCGTCGCTCGGAGGGACCAGGGCCAGCCGCAGCCCTAAGTTGTTCCCGGCTCTACGGTGTTGCCCGTCGCTGCCCGCCAGTGGGTTTTGACCGCAACAACTGTTTTCTGCAAACATCATCATCCACACTATACATCTAATCCTTTGTTACAGCAAGCCGGAGAGATTGACAACCTCACTGTCACGTTGGGGCAAAGTAATTTGGTTGTGTTGTGCAGGTTCCATGTTGGCGCCGGAATCCCTGGTGTTGCGCCGCACTACACTTCGCCGCCATCAACCTTCAACGTGCTTCTTGACTCCTACTGGTTCGATAAACCTTGGTTTCTTACTGAGGGAAACTTGCTGCTGTACGCATCACACCTTCCACTTGGGGTTCCCAACGGGCGTTTGCTTTACGCGTCATCAAGCTAAATTTCTGGCGCCGTTGCCGGGGAGATCAAGACACGCTGCAAGGGGAGTCTCCACCTCCAATCTCTTTACTTTGTTTTTGTCTTGCTTTACTTTATTTTATTTACTACTTTGTTTGCTGCACTAAAACAAAACACAAAAAAATTAGTTGCTAGTTTTATTTTATTTACTATCTTGTTTGCCATATTAAAAACACAAAAAATTAGTTACTTGCATTTACTTTACTTATTTCATTATGTTTCCTCCTAAGTTTATTCTTAAAGATGTACCAGTAGGACGAGGGTCTATCATTGGGAAAGATAATATAGAAGATTTTTTTTACTCATATTAGTACGGTTGAAGATTTTGAAGATAGACACTTGGTAGAACTTGCTCCTACTTATGAGATTGCTGCTGCTTCTTTAGTACACATGTTAGAAGCTAGATTTGTTAACCTCAACCCCATAATGCAGCATATGTTTCTTACGCTAGGTGATATGGAAGAAGGAGAAAAGAAAGATTTTGTTTTAGAAACCCTTCTTAAAGAATTTGGTGATGTAGCAAGAGAAGCTAGAAAAGTCTTTACTAAATATAATATGCTTGGCTCTTATACGAACTTTGCTAGCACCCTTGAAAAGATGGAAAAAGATAGACAAAAGTACACTAATAAAGCTAATTATGAGGGGGGTATTAAAACATCAATACCTTGCAAGCTCTTGGGAATGTGCGAGGCACTAGAAAAGAATTTTGATTGGATTGTTCCTGAAAATTTGTTTGATGGGAGTAGCAAGCCTAAGGGTAATGAAAAGGGAGCATCTGAAACTTACATAGACAAGATGCAATGCATAGTTGAGAAAACTCCAAACCCCGATGCCAATGCTTCATCTCCTGATAATACTTGATACACACTTTCTGCGCCTAGCTGAAAGACGTTAAAGAAAAGCGCTTATAAGAGACAACCCATGATTTTACTACAGTACTTTTGTTTTATATTTGAGTCTTGGAAGTTGTTACTACTGTAGCAACCTCTCCTTATCTTTATTTGGATTGCTGCACAGTAACAGATTTCTTACTGTCACGAATTTGAGTCGCCCCGTCTGTATATAACTCAGAAAATTATGCCAATTTACGTGCGTGATCCTCAGATATGTACGCAACTTTCATTCAATTTGAGCATTTTCATCTGAGCAAGTTTAGTGCCCCATAAAAATACGTCTTTACGTACTGTTCTGTTTTGACAGATTCTGCCTTTTATTTCGCATTGCCTGTTTTGCTATGTTTGATGGATTTTTTTATTCCATTAACTTTCAGTAGCTTTGTGCAATGTCCAGAAGTGTTAAGAATGATTTTGTCACCTCTGAATATGTGAATTTTTGATTATGCACTAACCCTCTAATGAGTTTGTTTTGAGTTTGGTGTGGAGGAAGTTTTCAAGGATCAAGAGAGGAGGATGATACAATATGATCAAGGAGAGTGAAAGCTCTAAGCTTGGGGATGCCCCGGTGGTTCATCCCTGCATATTTCAAGAAGACTCAAGCGTCTAAGCTTGGGGATGCCCAAGGCATCCCCTTCTTCATCGACAACATTATCAGGTTCCTCTAGTGAAACTATATTTTTATTCGGCCACATCTTATGTGCTTTACTTGGAGCGTCTGTATGTTTTTGTTTTTGTTTTTTTTGAATAAAGTTGGATCCTAGCATTCATTGTGTGGGAGAGAGACACGCTCCGCTGTTGCATATGTACAAATATGTCCTTAGGCTTTACTCATAATATTCATGGCGAAGGTTGAACTGCTTCGTTAAATTGTTATATGGTTGGAAACGAAAATGCTACATGTGGTAATTGGTATAATATCTTGAATAATGTGATACTTGGCAATTGTTGTGCTCATGTTTAAGCTCTTGCATCATATACCTTGCACCTATTAATGAAGAAATACATAGAGCTTGCTAAAATTTGGTTTGCATAATTGGTCTCTCTAAGGTCTAGATATTTTCTAGTAAAGGTCGAACAACAAGGAAGACGGTGTAGAGTCTTATAATGCTTACAATATGTCTTTTATGTGAGTTTTGCTGTACCGGTTCATACTTGTGTTTGCTTTAAATAACCTTGCTAGCCTAAACCTTGTATTGAGAGGGAATACTTCTCATGCATCCAAAATCCTTGAGCCAAACACTATGCCACTTGTGTCCACCATACCTACCTACTACATAATATTTCTCCGCCATTCCAAAGTAAATTGCTTGAGTGCTACCTTTAAAATTCTATTCTTTATCTTTGCAATATATAGCTCATGGGACAAATAGCCTAAAAACTATTGTGGTATTGAATATGTACTTATGCATCTTATCTCTTATAAGTTGCTTGTTGAGCGATAACCATGTTCCTGGGGACGCCATCAACACTTTGTTGAATATCATGTGAGTTGCTATGCATGTTCATCTTGTTTGAAGTAAGGGCGATTTATCATGATCAAATGGTTTGAGTATGCATATTGTTAGAGAAGAACATTGGGCCGCTAACTAAAGCCATGATCCATGGTGGAAGTTTCAGTTTGGACAACAAACCTCAATCTCTTATGAGAATATTATCTGTTGTTGAATGCTTATGCATTAAAGAGGAGTCCATTATCTGTTGTCTATGTTGTCTCTGTATGGATGTCTAAGTTGAGAATAATCAAAAGCGAGAAATCCAATGCGAGCTTTCTCCTTAGACCTTTGTACAGGCGGCATAGAGGTACCCCTTTGTGACACTTGGTTGAAACATATGTTATGCAATGATAATCCATGTAAATCCAAGCTAATTAGGACAAGGTGCGGGCACTATTGGTAATCTATGCATGAGGCTTGCAACTTGTAGGATATAATTTACATAATACATATGCTTTATTACTACCGTTGACAAAATTGTTTCTTGTTTTCAAAATAAAAGCTCTAGCACAAACATAGCAATCAATGCTTCCCTCTGCGAAGGGCCTTTCTTGTACTTTTATGTTGAGTCAGTTCACCCATTTCCTTCTATCTCAAAAGTAAACATTTGTGTTAACTGTGCATTGATTCCTACATACTTGCATATTGCACTTGTTATATTACTTTATGCTGACAATGTCTATGAGATATACATGTTATAAGTTGAAAGTAACCGCTAAAACTTAATCTTCCTTTGTGTTGCTTCAATGCCTTTACTATGAATTTATTGCTTTATGAGTTAACTCTTATGCAAGACTTATTGATGCTTGTCTTGAAAGTACTATTCATGAAAAGTCTTTACTATATGATTCAATTGTTTACTCATTGCATTTACATTGCTTCGAATCGCTGCATTCATTACATGTGCTTACAATAGTATTGATCAAGATTATGATGGCATGTCACTTCAGAAATTATCTTTGTTATCGTTTACCTACTCGGGACGAGTAGGAACTAAGCTTGGGGATGCTGATACGTCTCCAACGTATGGATAATTTCTTATGTTCCATGCTACTTTTATGATGATACTCACATGTTTTATACATACTTTATGTCATATTTATGCATTTTCTGGCACTAACCTATTAACGAGATGCCGAAGAGCCAGTTGCTGTTTTCTGCTGTTTTTGGTTTCAGAAATCCTAGTAAGGAAATATTCTCGGAATTGGACGAAATCAACGCCCATGGGCCTATTTTTCCACGAAGCTTCCAGAACACCGGAGGAGATACGAAGTGGGGCGACGCGGCGCCCACACAACAGGGCGGCACGGCCAGGCCTTGGGCCTCGCGGCCCTAGCGTGTGGGGCCCTCGTGGCGCCCCCTGACCTACCCTTTGATGAGCCACAAGTATAGGGGGTGTATTGTAGTATTTTCGATAAGTAAGAATGTCGATCCCAACGAGGAGCAGAAGGTGTTGACAAGCAGTTTCGGTGGAGGATTCACTGTAGATGCTCACAAACAAGTATTCAAGGGGTTTTGATGTAGCAGTTGAATAAAGTACGAGTAAGTAAAATGCGAGAGTAACAATTGCAGCGAGTGGCCCAATCCTTTTTAGCACAAAGTACAAGCCGGTTTGTTTACTTATAATGACCAAACGTTCTTGAGGACACACGGGGATTTAGTCTAGTGCTTTCGCTTCATATAGCTGATTAATCTTCATTGTTTTGATAAGTGTTGTGTGGGTGAACCTATGCTAATGCATCGCCCTTCCTAGGACTAATACATACTTGTGATTATACCCCTTGCAAGCATCCGCAACTACAAGAAAGTAATTAAGATAAATCTAACCACAGCCTTAAACTCTGAGATCCTGCTATCCCTCCTGCATCGATATACCAATGGGGGTTTAGGTTTCTGTCACTCCGGCAACCCCGCAATTAGCAAACGAGTACAAGATGTATTCCCCTAGGCCCATAAAGGTGAAGTATCATGTAGTCGACGTTCACATGACACCACTAGAAGAATAACACCACAACTTAAATATCATAACATTGAATATTACTCAACCATAATTCACTACTAACATTTAGACTTCACCCAGGTCCTCAAGAACTAAACGAACTACTCACGAGACATCATATGGAACATGATCAGAGGTGATATGATGATGAATAACAATCTGAACATAAACCTTGATTCAATGGTTTCACTCAATAGCATCAATAACAAGTAGAGATCAATACCGGAAGAGTTTCCCCTATCAAACAATCAAGATTCAACCCTAATTGTTACAGTGGTGACGAAGTGCAGCGGTGGAGATGGCGGTGATGATGATGGAGATGATGACGATGGTGATGGAGATGATGTCCAGCTCGATGTCGGTGACGATGGCGTCGATTTCCCCCTCCGGGAGGGAATTTCCCCGGCAGATTTCAGCCTGCCGGAGAGTTCTTTTCTCTCTGGTGTTTTCCGCCCCGCAGAGGCGGATGTGACTCCTCCCGACTATTCTGACGAGCTTAGGTTTTTGGGGCGAAGGAGTACGCGAAGGAGAGGAGGCAGAGCGGGGCTGTGGGCCCCCTCCCCACATGGCGGCGCGGCTAGGGCAGGGCCCGCGCTGGCCTGTGAGGGGGGCCCATGGCGGCCCTCCTCCGCTCCCCCTTCTGGCTCCCTTCGTCTTCTGGAAAATTAGGATTTTTCATATCATTTCTGGCAATTGTTGATCTTCCGAAATATTGCCTTCTGACGACGCTTTTTCCAGTAGAATCCTGGCTCCGGTGCGCGATCCTCCAATAATCATGAAACATGCAAAATAGATGAAATAACATAAGTATCATCTCCAAATATGAAATATATCAATGAATAACAGCAAATTATGATATAAAATAGTGATGCAAAATGGACGTATCAACTCCCCCCAAGCTTAGACTTCGCTTGTCCCCAAGCGAAACTGAACTCGGTAAACAGGACCACATGTTTATGGAGTGAAGAGTCGATAAATGAAATACGGACAAGAAGCATCATAGCAATTCACACATGACATTCTAATGAACAACTTCCTCATATAATTCAACTTGAAACAAGTAGAGGGTAATCACAAATAAAGGTGCATAAGAAATCATAATTGGTGATGGCAAACTTCGTTCTTGGTCAGAGAACAATTAACAGGTTATACATATCTATCGAGCAGCGCTCTCATGTTAAAGTTTATATGGCACAACTTGCATACTCAATCATAATCATTGATGACTTTCAAAGCTATATTCATTCGGATAAAACTTGTACTAAACAAGTAAGAATAAAAGACATGATGAAGTAAATCACAATGTAGATGGTTTGATCACAACAACTCAAATGCTTGCTTAAGATGGAGGGAAATAGGTTTACTGACTCAACATAAAGTAAAAGACAGGCCCTTCGCAGAGGGAAGCAGGGATTAAATCATGTGCTAGAGCTTTTTCAGTTTTGAAATCATATAAAGAGAATAAAAGTAACAATTTGAGAGGTGTTTGTTGTTGTCAACGAATGGTAGCGGGTTCTCTAACCCCCTTGCCAGACAAACTCTCGAAGAGCGGCTCCCATAAAGTTTTATTTTTGGTTGGCACTCCTCCCAACCTTTTCTTTCACAAACCATGGCTAACCGAATCCTCGGGTGCCTGCCAACAATCTCATACCATGAAGGAGTGCCTTTTTATATTAGTTTTATTTAGATGACACTCCTCCCCACCTTTGCTTTCTCAAGCCACGGCTAACCGAATCCTCGGGTGCCATCCAACAATCACATACCGTGGAGGAGTGTCTATTTGTAAAATTATGAAAGTTAATTAATTGGGGCTGGGAACCCCGTTGCCAGCTCTTTTTGCAAAGTTATTGGATAAGTGGATGAAGCCACTAGTCCATTGGTGAAAGTTGCCCAACAAGATTGAAAGATAAAACACCACATACTTCCTCATGAGCTATAAAACATTGACACAAATAAGAGATAGTAAATTTTGAATTGTTTAAAGGTAGCACACGAAGTATTTACTTGGAATGGCAGGAAATACCATGTAGTAGGTAGTTATGGTGGACACAATTGGCATAGGTTTGGGTTAAAGTATGGATGCACGAGAAGTATTCCCTCTCAGTACAGGTCTTTGGCTAGCAAGGTTAATTAGCAAGCATAAGAGTTGAGGGAAACAAACAGATATACATGTGATAGAAACAATCATGCATCTTCCTTATAAGCACAAACAATTTTAACTTCAGAATAATAAGCTATGAGTTAACAAGAAAGGAAGACAATGAAACAACATATCTACATGTATTTCTCTTTTCTACTTAAACCTCAAAGTAGTGTTGCTATTGGCCAATGCTAAGTTTGCCAAAACCAAATAGATTTACTCAATACTCCCAAAGTGATACCAATACTAATAACAAGATCAATCATATAATAGAGATTGCAAACTAAAATGAGATGTGCAATATGTAAATGATAAGACTTCTCATTAATATTCCATAACGATAACTAACACCAAGGGATACATAGACAACCAACTAAAGGAGAGATACTTCCACACTGCAACCCATCTTATATGATAACTTCCCTACTCATGGTATGACACTTCTTGATAGTAAAAAGTAAAAGATAGTGATGATGTGATACCGCGGCACTCCCCCAAGCTTGGAACAAACCAAGGGGATGCCAATACCGATGATGAATTACTCCTTCGGCGGTGGTGATGATGATGAATTCCCATCATCAGACTTCCAAGGAAGAGGCTCTCCGTCAACAAACGACATCTTGGTCTCGGGAATCCTGAAACTAGCAGCATAGCTTATGTGTTTAAACCTGTTTTCATACTCACAGTTGTGATTCTGAATGTCATAGAGTTGAGCTTGGAGTTTGTTGGTGGTGTCGTGAAGCGAGAGGATGTCGTCCCACAGCCTTGCAGTCTCCTTATTGTGTGCATCAATAAGTTCAGACACAATCTTGTGGAAGATGTCCACTTCACGCTCAGCCATCTTCTTGTAGTTGAAGACCTCTTGTTCTAGCTTCTCCATCCTGTCTTCCAAGCTTCCTTCTCCTTTAGGACCCTGGACATCTTTGATCTGCAACTCTCCATCAACGAGCAGCAACTCCTTGGGGTGCATCTTCAGCTCGTTCATGTACAGGTTGACGACGTCCTCGTAGAAGCTGTCTTTCGGAGTTTCCGGAGAAGACATGATGGCTCTAGATCCAAAGCGGATCCTGGCAGAAAACAGCTCGAAACAAAGCACGTCGAGAAAACGATATACGGACCTCCAGAGGTCCGGGGGATTATATAGAATAATTTTTTACGACAAACAGAAAGTACCAGGTCGAACCAGAGTCGGAGAGGGGCGACGAGGCGGCCTCCTCATAGGGCGGCGCGGCCAGGGTAGGGCCCGCGCCGGCCTATGGGGGCGCCCCCTCGTGCGTCTCCTCCACTCCGTTTCGATCTCGTAATTTTTCATATTTTCCAAAAACAGCAAAAACATTGTTCGGAAAGTAAAACGCGAACTTTTTATTACCAGTACTGTTACCTATTCAAAGTCGAACTCTGCCGGACTGTCAATTTGACCTTTGATGAAAACTTCCGGAGTTACCACTCGAATAACATCAACATCTTCATTATAAGAATCACCTGAGATATAATGCTTGAGTCTTTGTCCATTCACCACTTGTGTGGCATTGCCTTGGAGAGAGCTAATTTTAATTGCTCCTGAACGATACACCTCTTCAATGACATATGGTCCTTCCCACTTTGAGAGTAATTTCCCTGCAAAGAATCTGAGACGAGACCGATACAATAGGACTTTATCCCCAATATTAAATTCTCTTTTGATAATTCTTCTATCATGCCATTTCTTAACTTTCTCTTTAAATAGTTTAGCATTCTCATAAGCTTCACTTCTCCATTCATCTAGAGAACTCAATTGTAGCAACCTCTTATTACCGGCAAGTTTAGGATCTTTATTTAGTTCTCTTACCGCCCAATAAGCTTTGTGCTCTAGTTCTAAAGGTAAATGACAAGCTTTCCCATAAACCATTTTATATGGTGACATACCCATGGGATTTTTATAAGCAGTTCTATAAGCCCACAATGCTTCCTTTAATTTACTAGCCCAATTCTTTCTAGATTTATTAACAGTCTTTTGCAAGATAGATTTAATCTCTCTATTTGATAATTCTACTTGCCCACTAGTTTGAGGATGATAAGCGGAAGCAATTCTATGATTAATACCATATTTAGCAAGAGTTTTTCTAAAACCACCATGAATAAAATGGGAACCTCCATCAGTCATAAGATATCTAGGAACTCCAAATCTAGGAAAAATAATATCTAAAAGCATTCTTAAAGAAGTCTCACCATCAGCACTTTTTGTGGGTATGGCTTCCACCCATTTAGTAACATAATCAATAGCAACAAGTATATGAGTGTTACCTTCTGAAGAGGGGAAAGGTCCCATGAAGTCAAATCCCCAACAATCGAATGGTTCAATAACAAGAGTATAATTCATAGGCATTTCATTGCTTCTGGAGATATTACCAACCCTTTGACATTCATCACAAGATAAAATAAACTTCCTTGCATCTTTGAAAAGAGTTGGCCAATAAAAACCTGATTGTAGAACCTTTTGCGCGGTTCTATCTCCGGCGTGATGTCCTCCATAAGCACTACCATGACATTTACTCAATATCTCTTGTTGTTCATATTCGGGAACACATCTTCGCAGAATACCATCCACTCCTTTATATAAGTGTGGGTCATCCCAAAAATAATGCCTCAAATCATAAAAGAATTTCCTCCTTTGCTGAGCTCAAAAGGTTGGGGGCAAGTACTTGGAGACAATAAAGTTAGCATAATCAGCATACCAAGGACTATCTCGCGAGCTCACCTTTATTACAGCCAATTGTTCATTTGGAAAACTATCATTAATAGGAACAGGATCATAAGCAATATTTTCCAATCTAGACAAATGATCAGCAACAGGATTATCAGCACCTTTCCTATCTATAATATGCAAATCAAATTCTTGCAACAGAAGTACCCATCTAATAAGCCTTGGCTTAGCATCTTTCTTTTGCATTAGGTATCTAATTGCAGCATGATCAGTATGAATTGTAACTTTTGAATCAACAATATAGGATCTAAACTTATCACAAGCAAAGACTACAGCTAACAATTCTTTTTCAGTTGTAGCATAATTTCTTTGAGCAGCATCAAGAGTTTTACTAGCATAATGAATAACATTCAATTTTTTATCTACTCGCTGTCCAAGAACAGCACCTACAACAAAATCACTAGCATCACACATAATTTCAAAGGTAAGTTCCAATTAGGAGGTTCAACTATAGGAGCAGTTGTTAAGGCTTTCTTTAGAGTTTCAAAAGCTTCCTTACAATCATCATCAAAAACAAAAGGTACATCTTTTCGAAGAAGATTAGTAAGAGGTTTTGAAATCTTGGAGAAGTATTTAATAAATCTCCTATAAAACCCAGCATGACCAAGAACACTACGAATACCTTTAACATCCCTGGGATAGGGCATCTTCTCAATTGCTTCAACTTTAGCTCTATCAACTTCAATACCTCTCAGAAATTTTATGTCCCAATACAATTCCTTCATTAACCATAAAGTGGCATTTCTCCCAATTAAGAACAAGGTTAGTTTTTTCACATCTCTGCAAAACTTTATCAAGGTTCCGCAAGCAATTATCAAAAGAATTCCCATAGACAGAAAAATCATCCATGAATACCTCTACAATACTCTCGCAAAAACCATGAAAAATAGCAGACAGGCATCTTTGAAAAGTAGCAGGAGCATTACATAAACCAAAAGGCATACGTCTATAAGCATAAGTTCCATAGGGACAAGTGAAAGTGGTTTTCTCTTGATCTTTAGTTTTAACAGCAATTTGTGAAAACCCAGAATAACCATCAAGAAAGCAAAAATGAGTATTCTTAGACAACCTTTCTAACATTTGATCAATAAAAGGTAAAGGGTAATGATCTTTCTTAGTAACCTTATTAACTTTTCGATAATCAATGCATATTCTATACCCTACAACTACTCTTTGAGGGATGAGCTCATCATTATCATTAGGCACAACAGTCATTCCTCCTTTCTTAGGAATGCAATGCACAGGACTAACCCATCTACTATCAGCAATAGGATATATAATACCAGCTTCAAGAAGTTTTAATACCTCATTCCTTACCACATCCTTCATCTTAGGAATTAGACGACGTTGATGTTCAACAACAGGCTTTGCATCATCTTCCATATTAATGGCATGTTGGCAAATAGAGGGAGAAATACCCTTCAAGTCATCAAGAGTGTAACCAATAGCTCCTCGGTGTTTCTTCAATATTTCCAATAACCTTTCTTCCTCAATCTCTGAAAGCTTAGAACTAATATTAACAAGATATATTTTCTTATCATCAATATGAGCATATTTAAGATCATCAGGCAATGGTTTTAAATCAAAAACAGGATCTTCTTTCGGTGGCAATGTTATACCTAGATCTTCTACTAGTAAATCATGTTTAAGTATAGGTTGACGAAGGAAAATTTCATCAAGCTCATTTCTTTCTTCCCTAAAAACTTCACTCTCACTATTCTCCAAATGTTGTTGCAAAGGATTATTAGGAGCAAGGGCAATAGATGCACACTGTTCAACTCTAAAATCATTATTAGGTGAATCAGCTTTATAAGGAGATTTGGCAAATTTGGAGAAATTAAACTCATAAGATTCACCAGCAAATTTAGTCAAAATTTTCTCTTTCTTGCCATCTATAACAACTCCACAAGTATTTAGAAAAGGTCTACCAAAAATGATAGGACAATACTTACTAGCAGCAGAACCAAGTACCAAAAAGTCAGCAGGATATTTAATCTTACCACATAGAACTTCCACATCTCGAACAATACCAATTGGAGAGATAGTTTCTCTATTAGCCAGCCGAATAACCACATCAATATCTTCAAGTTCACAAGAACCAATTTCGTGCATAATCTCCGTGTAAAGCTCATAAGGAATAGCACTAATACTTGCACCAATATCGCATAAACCATAATAACAATGATCACCAATTCTAACTGATAGCATAGGAACACTAGCTTTCCTAGACTTATTAGGATGTGAAACAATATTAGAAGCATCTTCACAGAAAATAATATGACCATCTTCCACATTTTCAGTCACAAGATCTTTAACTATTGCAATAGCAGGTTGAACTTTTATTTGCTCTTCAGGTTCTATAGGTTTCTTTTCACTTTTATTAACCACACTATTTATAATAGAGTACTCCTTCATTTTAGCAGGGAAAGGAGTTTTTTCAATATAAGCTTCGAGAATAACATGATCCACAGTTTCAACTACAACACATTTATTTATAGATGAATCAATTTTATCTTTATACGGTTCATGAAACTTATCAAAATTCTTCTTAGGCAATTCATAATGAGAGGCAAAAGCTTTATAAAGATTTGTAGCAACTTGAGAATCAAGATCATAAGTAGCACTCATATTACGAAATTTATCAGTATCCATAAAAGCTTCAATGTATTTATAATCATAATTTATACCTGATTCTCTATCCTTGTCGTTCTCCAATCCTTCAGTATTCTCCTGGATCCGATTAAGAAGGTCCCTTTTAAACTCTTCTTTGTTGCGTGTAAATGATCCAGAACAAGAAGTATCCAACAAGGTCTTGTCTTGAAAAGAAAGTCTTGCATAGAAATTATCAATAATAATATAACCAGGAAGCTCATGAATGGGGCATTTGAGCATTAAAGACTTCAATCTCCCCCACGCTTGGGCAATA
This sequence comes from Lolium perenne, assembly GCF_019359855.2. NCBI lineage: Eukaryota > Viridiplantae > Streptophyta > Magnoliopsida > Poales > Poaceae > Lolium > Lolium perenne. The sequence goes on from NC_067250.2 coordinate 35,506,489, forward strand.
CTCTCTCCATCATGAGGCCAAAAATTATATATGCGGTTCCCGTCTTTGTGAATTTCACTTGGAGGATAGAACTTAGAATAAAATCGGGGCACAATATCATTCCATTCAAGAGAATCCCCATCATCCAGTAATTTATACCAATGCGCCGCTTTACCAGACAGCGATATAGAGAATAGTTTCTTCCTCACTTCATCCATAGCAATACCTGCACACTTGAATAAACCGCATAATTCATGTAAGAACAGTAAATGATCTCCAGGGTGGACAGTTCCATCCCCTGTATAACGGTTATCCACAACACGTCCAATAATTTTCATAGGTATTTTGTATGGAACCTCTTTCTCACCTGGCGCCTCATCCACTACCTTTGCAGTAGTAGTAGATTTTCCAAATAAACATTCGAGAGAAGATCTCTCCATAATGAATTATAGCAGCAAGCAGAAATAAAATCAGCACAAACATTAAAAGTTTCCCTTACCAATTCCACTTACCAATAGTGCTTCACTCCCGGCAACGGCGCCAGAAAATAGTCTTGATGACCCACAAGTATAGGGAGTGTATCGTAGTATTTTCGATAAGTAAGAATGTCGATCCCAACGAGGAGCAGAAGGTGTTGACAAGCAGTTTCGGTGGAGGATTCACTGTAGATGCTCACAAACAAGTATTCAAGGGGTTTTGATGTAGCAGTTGAATAAAGTACGAGTAAGTAAAATGTGAGAGTAGCAATTGCAGCGAGTGGCCCAATCCTTTTTAGCACAAAGGACAAGCCGGTTTGTTTACTTATAATGGCCAAACGTTCTTGAGGACACACGGGGATTTAGTCTAGTGCTTTCGCTTCATATAGCTGATTAATCTTCATTGTTTTGATAAGTGTTGTGTGGGTGAACCTATGCTAATGCATCGCCCTTCCTAGGACTAATACATACTTGTGATTATACCCCTTGCAAGCATCCGCAACTACAAGAAAGTAATTAATATAAATCTAACCACAGCCTTAAACTCTGAGATCCTGTTATCCCTCCTGCATCGATATACCAATGGGGGTTTAGGTTTCTGTCACTCCGGCAACCCCGCAATTAGCAAACGAGTACAAGATGTATTCCCCTAGACCCATAAAGGTGAAGTATCATGTAGTCGACGTTCACATGACACCACTAGAAGAATAACACCACAACTTAGATATCATAACATTGAATATTACTCAACCATAATTCACTACTAACATTTAGACTTCACCCAGGTCCTCAAGAACTAAACGAACTACTCACGAGACATCACATGGAACATGATCAGAGGTGATATGATGATGAATAACAATCTGAACATAAACCTTGATTCAATGGTTTCACTCAATAGCATCAATAACAAGTAGAGATCAATACCGAAAGAGTTTCCCCTATCAAACAATCAAGATTCAACCCTAATTGTTACAGCGGTGACGAAGTGCAGCGGTGGAGATGGCCGTGATGATGATGGAGATGATGACGATGGTGATGGAGATGATGTCCAGCTCGATGTCGGTGACGATGACCTCGATTTCCCCCTCCGGGAGGGAATTTCCCCGGCAGATTTCAGCCTGCCGGAGAGTTCTTTTCTATCTGGTGTTTTCCGCCCCGCAGAGGCGGCTGTGACTCCTCCCGACTACTCTGACGAGCTTAGGTTTTCGGGGCGAAGGAGTACGCGAAGGAGAGGAGGCAGAGGGGGGCTGTGGGCCTCCTCCCCACATGGCGGCGCGGCCAGGGCAGGGCCCGCGCCGGCCTGTGAGGGGGGGCCATGGCGGCCCTCCTTGGCTCCCCCTTCTGGCTCCTTCGTCTTCTGGAAAAATAGGATTTTTCATATCATTTCTGGCAATTGTTGATCTTCCGAAATATTGCCTTCTGACGACGCTTTTTCCAGCAGAATCCTGGCTCCGGTGCGCGATCCTCCAATAATCATGAAACATGCTAAATAGATGAAATAACATAAGTATCATCTCCAAATATAAAATATATCAATGAATAACAGCAAATTATGATATAAAATAGTGATGCAAAATGGACGTATCACCCTTCCGCCTACTTAAGCCTTCGTCGATAATAGTTCCAGTACCGAGAGCCACGATACGGAAAACCTTCCAGAGACGCCGCCGCCGCCAATCCCATCTCGGGGGATTCAGGAGATCGCCTCCGGCACCCTGCCGGAGAGGGGAATCATCTCCCGGAGGACTCTTCACCGCCATGGTCGCCTCCGGAGTGATGTGTGAGTAGTTCACCCCTGGACTATGGGTCCATAGCAGTAGCTAGATGGTCTTCTTCTCCTAATTGTGCTATCATTGTTAGATCTTGTGAGCTGCCTAACATGATCAAGATCATCTATTTGTAATGCTACATGTTGCGTTTGTTGGGATCCGATGAATATGGAATACTATGCTATGTTGATTATCAATCTATCTATGTGTTGTTTATCATCTTGCATGCTCTCCGTTATTAGTAGAGGCTCTGGCCAAGTTGATACTTGTAACTCCAAGAAGGAGTATTTATGCTCGATAGTGGGTTCATGTCTCCATTAAATCTGGGGGAGTGACAACAACCCCTAAGGTTGTGGATGTGCTGTTGCCACTAGGGATAAAACATCAATGCTATGTCTAAGGATGTATTTGTTGATTACATTACGCACCATACTTAATGCAATTGTCTGTTGTTTGCAACTTAATACTGGAGGGGGTTTGGATGATAACCTGAAGGTGGACTTTTTAGGCATAGATGCATGCTGGATAGCGGTCTATGTACGTTGTCGTAATGCCCAATTAAATCTCACACTACTCATCATAACATGTATGTGCATGGTCATGCCCTCTTTATTTTTCAATTGCCCAACGGGCGTGTGCTTTACGCGTCATTGCTTGCGCACAGTTGATGTGGGCGTAGTAGCTTCCTTGTGACGGTAAAGCACTCGTCTGTTGGGAACCCCAAGAGGAAGGTATGATGTGTACAGCAGCAAGTTTTCCCTCAGTAAGAAACCAAGGTTTATCGAACCAGTAGGAGCCAAGAAGCACGTTGAAGGTTGTTGGTGACGGAGTGTAGTGCGGCGCAACACCAGGGATTCCGGCGCCAACATGGAACCTGCACAACACAACCAAAGTACTTTGTCCCAACGAAACAGTGAGGTTGTCAATCTCACCGGCTTGCTGTAACAAAGGATTAGATGTATAGTGTGGATGATGATTGTTTGCAGAAAACAGTAAAACAATTATTGCAGTAGATTGTATTCGATTAAAAGAATGGACCGGGGTCCACAGTTCACTAGAGGTGTCTCTCCCATAAGATAAATAGCATGTTGGGTGAACAAATTACAGTTGGGCAATTGACAAATAGAGAGGGCATGACAATGCACATACATGACATGATGAGTATTGTGAGATTCAATTGGGCATTACGACAAAGTACATAGACCGCTATCCAGCATGCATCTATGCCTAAAAAGTCCACTTTCAGGTTATCATCCGAACCCCTTCCAGTATTAAGTTGCAAACAACAGACAATTGCATTAAGTATGGTGCGTAATGTAATCAATAACTACATCCTCGGACATAGCATCATTGTTTTATCCCTAGTGGCAACAACACATCCACAACCTTAGAACTTTCTGTCATTGTCCCAGATTTAATGGAGGCATGAACCCACTATCGAGCATAAATACTCCCTCTTGGAGTTAAGAGCAAAAACTTGGCCAGAGCCTCTACTAATAACGGAGAGCATGCAAGATCATAAACAACACATAGGTAATAGATTGATAATCAACATAACATAGTATTCTCTATCCATCGGATCCCAACAAACACAACATATAGCATTACAGATAGATGATCTTGATCATGTTAGGCAGCTCACAAGATCCGACAATGAAGCACATAAGGAGAAGACGACCATCTAGCTACTGCTATGGACCCATAGTCCAGGGGTGAACTACTCACTCATCACTCCGGAGGCGACCATGGCGGTGTAGAGTCCTCCGGGAGAAGATTCCCCTCTCCGGCAGGGTGCCGGAGGCGATCTCCTGAATCCCCCGAGATGGGATTGGCGGCCGCGGTGTCTCTGGAAGGTTTTCCGTATCGTGGCTCTCGGTACTGGGGGTTTCGCGACGAAGACTTTAAGTAGGCGGAAGGGCAGAGTCGGAGGAGTCACGGGGGCCCCACACGCCAGGGCCGCGCGGGCCCCCTGTAGGCCGCGCCGCCCTAGTGTGGCGGCGCCCCGTGGCCCCACTTCGTCTCCCCTTAGGTCTTCTGGAAGCTTCGTGTGAAAATAGGCCCCTGGGCGTTGATTTCGTCCAATTCCGAGAATATTTCCTTACTAGGATTTCTGAAACCAAAAACAGCAGAAAACAGCAACTGGCTCTTCGGCATCTCGTTAATAGGTTAGTTCCGGAAAATGCATAAATATGACATATAATGTGTATAAAAAATGTGAGTATCATCATAAAAGTAGCAAGGAACATAAGAAATTATAGATACGTTTGAGACGTATCAAGCATCCCCAAGCTTAGTTCCTACTCGTCCCGAGTAGGTAAACGATAACAAAGATAATTTCTTAGTGACAATGCTACCAACATAATCTTGATCAATACTATTGTAAGCACATGTAATGAATGCAGCGATTTGAAACAATGGTAAATGACATGAGTAAACAATTGAATCATAAAGCAAAGACTTTTCATGAATAGTACTTCAAGACAAGCATCAATAAGTCTTGCATAAGAGTTAACTCATAAAGCAATAATTCAAAGTAAAGGTATTGAAGCAACACAAAGGAAGATTAAGTTTCAGCGGTTGCTTTCAACTTGTAACATGTATATCTCATGGATAGTTGTCAATGCAAAGTAATATAACAAGTGCAATATGCAAGTATGTAGGAATCAATGCACAGTTCACACAAGTGTTTGCTTCTTGAGGTGGAGAGAGATAGGTGAACTGACTCAACATAAAAGTAAAAGAAAGGCCCTTCGCAGAGGGAAGCATTGATTGCTATATTTGTGCTAGAGATTTAGTTTTGAAAACAAGAAACAATTTTGTCAACGGTAGTAATAAAGCATATGTGTTATGTAAATTATATCTTACAAGTTGCAAGCCTCATGCATAGTATACTAATAGTGCCCGCACCTTGTCCTAATTAGCTCGGATTACCGGGATTATCATCGCAATACACATGTTTTAACCAAGTGTCACAAAGGGGTACCTCTATGCCGCCTGTACAAAGGTCTAAGGAGAAAGTTCGCATTGGATTTCTCGCTTTTGATTATTCTCAACTTAGACATCCATACCGGGACAACATAGACAACAGATAATGGACTCCTCTTTTATGCATAAGCATGTAGCAACAATTAATGTTCTCATATGAGATTGAGGATATATGTCCAAAACTGAAACTTCCACCATGATTCATGGCTTTAGTTAGCGGCCCAATGTTCTTCTCTAACATTATGCATGCTCTAACCATTAAATGAGTGGTAAATCTCCCTTACTTCAGACAAGACGGACATGCATAGCAACTCACATGATATTCAACAAAGAGTAGTTGATGGCGTCCCCAGAAACATGGTTATCGCACAACAAGCAACTTAATAAGAGATAAAGTGCATAAGTACATATTCAATACCACAATAGTTTTTAAGCTATTTGTCCCATGAGCTATATATTGCAAAGATAAAGAATGGAAATTTTAAAGGTAGAACTCAAGCAATTTACTTTGGAATGGCGGAGAAATACCATGTAGTAGGTAGGTATGGTGGACACAAATGGCATAGTGGTTGGCTCAAGGATTTTGGATGCATGAGAAGTATTCCCTCTCGATACAAGGTTTAGGCTAGCAAAGTTATTTGAAACAAACACAAGGATGAAGCGGTGCAGCAAAACTCACATAAAAGACATATTGTAAACATTATAAGACTCTATACCGTCTTCCTTGTTGTTCAAACTCAATACTAGAAATTATCTAGACCTTAGAGTGACCAATTATGCAAACCAAATTTTAGCATGCTCTATGTATTTCTTCATTAATAGGTGTAAAGTATATGATGCAAGAGCTTAAATATGAGCACAACAATTGCCAAGTATCACATTATTCAAGATATTATACCAATTACCACATGTATCATTTTCCAATTCCAACCATATAACAATTTAACGAAGAAGAAACTTTCGCCATGAATACTATGAGTAAAGCCTAAGGACATATTTGTCCATATGCAACAGCAGAGCATGTCTCTCTCCCACACAATGAATGCTAGGATCCATTTTATTCAAACAAAACAAAAACAAAAACAACAGACGCTCCAAGCAAAGTACATAAGATGTGACGGAATAAAAATATAGTTTCAGGGGAGGAACCTGATAATGTTGTCGATGAAGAAGGGGATGCCTTGGGCATCCCCAAGCTTAGACGCTTGAGTCTTCTTGATATATGCAGGGGTGAACCACCGGGGCATCCCCAAGCTTAGAGCTTTCACTCTCCTTGATCATATTGTATCATCTCCCTCTCTTGATCCTTGAAAACTTCCTTCACACCAAACTCAAAACAACTCATTAGAGGGTTAGTGCACAATCAAAATTTACATATTCAGAGGTGACACAATCATTCTTTATACTTCTGGACATTTCACAAAGCTACTGAAAGTCAATGGAATCGAAAAATCCATCAAGCATGACAAAACAGGCAATGCAAAATAAAAGGCAGAATCTGTTAAAACAGAATAGTTCGTAAAGACGTATTTTTAACAGGCACCATACTTGCTCAGATGAGAAAACTTAAAACTAATGAAAGTTGCGTACATATCTGAGGATCACTCACGTAAATTGGCATAATTTTCTGAGTTACCTACAGAGAATTAGACCCAGATTCGTGACAGCAAAGAAAACTGTTTCTGCGCAGTAATCCAAATCTAGTATCATCCTTCTATTAGAGACTTTACTTGGCACAACAATGCAATAAAACTAAGATAAGGAGAGGTTGCTACAGTAGTCAACAACTTCCAAGACTCAAATATAAAATAAAAGTACTGTAGTAAAAACATGGGTTGTCTCCCATAAGCGCTTTTCTTTAACGCCTTTCAGCTAGGCGCAGAAAGTGTGTATCAAGTATTATCAAGAGACGAAGTATCAACATCATAATTTGTTCTAATGATAGAATCAAAAGGTAACTTCATTCTCTTTCTAGGGAAATGTTCCATACCTTTCTTGAGAGGAAATTGATATTTAATATTACCTTCCTTCATATCAATGATAGCTCCAACAGTTCGAAGAAAAGGTCTTCCCAATATAATGGGACAAGATGCATTGCATTCAATATCCAAGACAACAAAATCAACGGGGACAAGGTTATTGTTAATGGTAATGCGAACATTATCAACTCTCCCCAAAGGTTTCTTCGTAGAGTTATCAGCAAGATTAACATCCAAATAACAATTTTTCAATGGTGGCAAGTCAAGCATATCATAAATTTTCTTAGGCATAACAGAAATACTTGCACCAAGATCACATAAAGCATTACAATTAAAATCATTGACCCTCATCTTAATGATGGGCTCCCAACCATCCTCTAGCTTCCTAGGAATAGAAGTTTCGCGTTCTAGTTTCTCTTCTCTAGCTTTTATGAGAGCATTTGTAATATGTTTCGTGAAAGCCAAATTTATAGCACTAGCATTAGGACTCTTAGCAAGTTTTTGTAAGAACTTTATAACTTCAGAGATATGACAATCATCAAAATCCAAACCATTATAATCTAAAGCAATGGGATCATTATCCCCAATGTTGGAAAAAATTTCAGCAGTTTTATCACAGGCAGTTTCAGCAGTTTTAGCAGTTTCAGGCAGTTTTTCGCGCTTTGCATTAGAAGTGGAAACATTGCTAACACCAATTCTTTTACCATTGATAGTAGGAGGTGCAGCAACATGTGTAGCATTAGCATTGCTAGTGGTGGTAATAGTCCAAACTTTAGCTACATTATTCTCTTTAGCTAGTTTTTCATTTTCTTCTCTTTCCCACCTAGCATGCAGTTCAGCCATTAATCTTATATTCTCATTAATTCTAACTTGGATGGAATTTGCTCTAGTAATAATTTTATTTTCATTATCCCTATTAGGCATAACTTTCGATTTCAATAGATCAACATCAGCAGCAAGACTATCAACTTTAGAAGCAAGTATATCAATTTTCCCAAGCTTTTCTTCAACAGATTTGTTAAAAGCAGTTTGTGTACTAATAAATTCTTAAAGCATGGCTTCAAGTCCAGGGGGTGTATTCCTATTATTGTTGTAATAATTCCCATAAGAATTACCATAGCCGTTGCCATTATTATAAGGATATGGCCTATAGTTGTTACTAGAATTGTTCCGATAAGCATTGTTGTTGAAATTATTATTTTTAATGAAGTTTACATCAACATGTTCTTCTTGTGCAACCAATGAAGCTAATGGAATATTATTAGGATCAACATTAGTCCTACCACTCACAAGCATAGACATAATAACATCAATCTTATCACTCAAGGAAGAGGTTTCTTCGACAGAATTTACCTTCTTACCTTGTGGAGCTCTTTCCGTGTGCCATTCAGAGTAATTAATCATCATATCATCAAGGAGCTTTGTAGCCGCCCCCAAAGTGATGGACATAAAGGTACCTCCAGCAGCTGAATCCAATAAATTCTGCGAAGAAAAATTTAGTCCTGCATAGAAGGTTTGGATGATCATCCAAGTAGTCAGTCCATGGGTTGGGAAATTTTTAACCAAAGATTTCATTCTTTCCCATGCTTGTGCAACATGCTCAGTATCCAATTGTTTAAAATTCATTATGCTACTCCTCAAAGATATAATTTTAGCAGGGGGATAATATCTACCAATAAAAGCATCCTTGCATTTAGTCCATGAATCAATACTATTCTTAGGCAGAGATAGCAACCAATCTTTAGCTCTTCCTCTTAGTGAGAAAGGAAACAATTTTAATTTTATTATGTCACCATCTACATCTTTATACTTTTGCATTTCACAAAGTTCAACAAAATTATTGAGATGGGCAGCAACATCATCAGAACTAACACCAGAAAATTGCTCTCGCATAACAAGATTTAGTAAAGCAGGTTTAATTTCAAAGAATTCTGCTGTAGTAGCAGGTGGAGCAATAGGTGTGCATAAGAAATCATTATTATTTGTGTTTGTGAAGTCACACAACTTAGTATTTTCAGGAGTATTCATTTTAGCAATAGTAAATAAAGCAAACTAGATAAAGTAAATGCAAGTAACTAATTTTTTTGTGTTTTTAATATGGCAAACAAGATAGCAAATAAAGTAAAACTAGCAACTAATTTTTTTGTGTTTTGATTTAGTGCAGCAAACAAAGTAGTAAATAAAATAAAGCAAGACAAAAACAAAGTAAAGAGATTGGATTGTGAAGACTCCCCTTGCAGCGTGTCTTGATCTCCCCAGCAACGGCGCCAGAAAAAGAGCTGCTTGCGCACAGTTGACGTGGGCGTAGTAGCTTCCTTGTGACGGTAAAGCACTCGTCTGTTGGGAACCCCAAGAGGAAGGTATGATGTGTACAGCAGCAAGTTTTCCTCAGTAAGAAACCAAGGTTTATCGAACCAGTAGGAGCCAAGAAGCACGTTGAAGGTTGTTGGTGACGGAGTGTAGTGCGGCGCAACACCAGGGATTCCGGCGCCAACGTGGAACCTGCACAACACAACCAAAGTACTTTGTCCCAACGAAACAGTGAGGTTGTCAATCTCACCGGCTTGCTGTAACAAAGGATTAGATGTATAGTGTGGATGATGATTGTTTGCAGAAAACAGTAAAACAAGTATTGCAGTAGATTGTATTCGATTAAAAGAATGGACCGGGGTCCACAGTTCACTAGAGGTGTCTCTCCCATAAGATAAATAGCATGTTGGGTGAACAAATTACAGTTGGGCAATTGACAAATAGAGAGGGCATGACAATGCACATACATGACATGATGAGTATTGTGAGATTCAATTGGGCATTACGACAAAGTACATAGACCGCTATCCAGCATGCATCTATGCCTAAAAAGTCCACTTTCAGGTTATCATCCGAACCCCTTCCAGTATTAAGTTGCAAACAACAGACAATTGCATTAAGTATGGTGCGTAATGTAATCAATAACTACATCCTCGGACATAGCATCAATGTTTTATCCCTAGTGGCAACAACACATCCACAACCTTAGAACTTTCTCACATCGTCCTGCATTTAATGGAGGCATGAACCCACTATCGAGCATAAATACTCCCTCTTGGAGTTAAGAGCAAAAACTTGGCCAGAGCCTCTACTAATAACGGAGAGCATGCAAGATCATAAACAACACATAGGTAATAGATTGATAATCAACATAACATAGTATTCTCTATCCATCGGATCCCAACAAACACAACATATAGCATTACAGATAGATGATCTTGATCATGTTAGGCAGCTCACAAGATCCGACAATGAAGCACATAAGGAGAAGACGACCATCTAGCTACTGCTATGGACCCATAGTCCAGGGGTGAACTACTCACTCATCACTCCGGAGGCGACCATGGCGGTGTAGAGTCCTCCGGGAGATGATTCCCCTCTCCGGCAGGGTGCCGGAGGCGATCTCCTGAATCCCCCGAGATGGGATTGGCGGCGGCGGCGTCTCTGGAAGGTTTTCCGTATCGTGGCTCTCGGTACTGGGGGTTTCGCGACGAAGACTTTAAGTAGGCGGAAGGGCAGAGTCGGAGGAGTCACGGGGGCCCCACACGCCAGGGCCACGCGGGCCCCCTTTAGGCCGCGCCGCCCTAGTGTGGCGGCGCCCCGTGGCCCCACTTCGTCTCCCCTAGGTCTTCTGGAAGCTTCGTGTGAAAATAGGCCCCTGGGCGTTGATTTCGTCCAATTCCGAGAATATTTCCTTACTAGGATTTCTGAAACCAAAAACAGCAGAAAACAGCAACTGGCTCTTCGGCATCTCGTTAATAGGTTAGTGCCGGAAAATGCATAAATATGACGTATAATGTGTATAAAACATGTGAGTATCATCATAAAAGTAGCATGGAACATAAGAAATTGTAGATACGTTTGAGACGTATCAGTCATCAGGCATTATTTTTGGGATGACCCACACTTATATAAAGAAGGAGTGGATGGTATTATGCGAAGATGTGTTCCCGAATGTGAACAACAAGAGATATTGAGTAAATGTCATGGTAGTGCTTATGGAGGACATCACGCTGGAGATGGAACCGCGCAAAAGGTTCTACAATCAGGTTTCTATTAGCCAACTCTCTTTAAAGATGCAAGTAAGTTCATTTTATCTTGTGATGAATGTCAAAGGGTTGGTAATATCTCCAGACGCAATGAAATGCCTACGAATTATACTCTTGTTATTGAACCATTTGATTGTTGGGGATTTGACTTCATGGGTCCTTCCCCTTCTTCAGAAGGTAACACTCATATACTTGTCGCTGTTGATTATGTTACTAAATGGGTGGAAGCTATACCCACAAAGAGTGCTGATGGTGAGACCTCTTTAAGAATGCTTTTAGATATTATTTTTCCTAGATTTGGAGTTCCTAGATATCTTATGACTGATGGGGGTTCTCATTTTATTCATGGAGTTTTAAAAAAACTCTTGCTAAGTATGGTATTAATCATAGGATTGCTTCCGCTTATCATCCTCAAACTAGTGGGCAAGTAGAATTAACAAATAGACAGATTAAATCTATCTTGCAAAGGACTGTTAATAAATCTAGGAAGAATTGGGCTAGTAAATTAAAGGAAGCACTATGGGCTTATAGAACTGCTTATAAAAACCCCATGGGTATGTCACCTTATAAAATGGTTTATGGGAAAGCTTGTCATTTACCTTTAGAACTAGAGCACAAAGCTTATTGGGCTGTAAGAGAACTAAATAAAGATCCTAAACTTGCCGGTAAGAAGAGGTTGCTACAATTGAGTTCTCTAGATGAATGGAGAAGTGAAGCTTATGAAAATGCTAAACTTTTTAAAGAGAAAGTCAAGAAATGGCATGATAGAAGAATTATCAAAAGAGAATTTAATGTTGGGGATAAAGTCCTATTGTATCGGTCTCATCTCAGATTTTTTGCAGGGAAATTACTCTCAAAATGGGAAGGACCATATGTCATTGTGGAGGTGTATCGTTCAGGGGCAATTAAAATTAGTTCTCTGCAAGGCGATGCCACACAAGTGGTGAATGGACAAAGACTCAAGCATTATATTTCTGGAGATTCTTATAATGAAGATGTTGATGTTATTCGAGTGGTGACTCCGGAAGTTTTCATCAAAGGTCAAATTGACAGTTCTGCAGAGTTCGACTTTGAATAGGTAACAGTACTGGTAATAAAAAGTCCGCGTTTAACTTTCCGAACAATGTTTTTGCTGTTTTTGGAAAATATGAAAAATTACGAGATCGAAACGGAGTGGAGGAGACGCACGAGGGCGTGCCCCCATAGGCCGGCGCGGGCCCCAGCCTGGCCGCGCTGCCCTATGAGGAGGGCCCCTCGTTGTCCCTCTCCGACTCTAGTTCGACCTGGTACTTTCCTTTTGTCGTGAAAATTTCTGCTATATAATCTCCCGGACCCCTGGAGGTCCGTATATTGTTTTCTCGTCGTGTTTTGTTTCGAGCTATTTTCTTCCAGGATCTGTCTTTGATCTAGAAGCACCATGGTCTCCAACAACAAGGGCAAGGGGCTTTCGGAGGAAGATATTCAAGATCCCGAGTGGAAAGAGGTGGACGAGAGTGTCAAGGAAGAAGATGAAGAAGAAGTGAAGGAAGACTCACATGCATACCCGCGTGCCACCGTCGCAAGCATTGAGGTGGTGGAAAATCCTTTCAGTTCCAGGAAGAGCGCAAGAATTCACACCGGAGGGAAAGTCCCACGCCACTTCCTAGCTCCAAAGACATCTCCTCCAGGCACCTACAACCCCTTCCACACTCTAATTTACAATAGTCAAATTGAAAGGATTCCCAAGGCAGTTTTGCCTAGCAATTGGGATATAGATCGTTCTAACACTGCAGGAAGGATGAAGCCTGAAGCTGAAGAGTGGGGAAACAATTCTAAGAGTTGGGACTCGCCATCGGATATACTTCTTAACCGCGTCGAGCACAATTCGGAGATGATCCGCAACCTCATGTACAAGATTGATGAGCTAAAGGAGCTTCTTAAGAAGCTTATCAAGAATTCATCACCACCGCCGAAGGAGTAATTCATCATTGGTATTGGCACCCCCTTGGTTTGTCCCAAGCTTGGGGGGAGTGCCGCGGTATCATATCATCACTACCTTTTACCTTTTTACTATCAAGTAGTGTCATATCATGAGTAGGGAAGTTATCATATAAGATGGGTTGCAGTGTGGAAGTATCTCTCTTTTAGTTGGTTGTCTATGTATCCTTTGGTGTGAGTTATCGTTATGGAATATTAATGAGAAGTTTTATCATTTACATATTGCACATCTTATTTTAGTTTGCAATCTCTATTATATGATTGATCTTGTTGTTAGTATTGGTATCACTTTGGGAGCATTGAGTAAATCTATTTGGTTTTGGCAAACTTAGCATTGGTCAATAGCAACAACACTTTGAGATTTAAGTAGAAAAGAGAAATACATGTAGATATATTGTTTCATTATCTTTCTTTCTTGTTAGCTCTTAGCTTATTATTCTGAAGTTAAAATTGTTTGTGCTTACAAGGAAGATGCATGATTGTTTCTATCACATGTGAATTTGTTTGTTTCCCTCAACTCTTATGCTTGCTAATCAACCTTGCTAGCCAAAGACCTGTACTGAGAGGGAATGCTTCTCGTGCATCCAAACCTTAACCCAAACCTATGCCATCGGTGTCCACCATAACTACCTACTATGTGGTATTTCCTACCATTCCAAGTAAATACTTCATGTGCTACCTTTAAACAATTCAAAATTTATCATCCTTTATTTGTGTCAATGTTTTATAGCTCATGAGGAAGTATGTGGTGTTCTATCTTTCAATCTTGTTAGGCAGACTTTCACCAAAGGACTAGTGGCTTCATCCACTTATCCAATAATTTTGCAAAAAGAGCTAGCAACGGGGTTCCCAACCCCAATTAATTAACCTTCATTAATAATTCTCTTCACATGTTTTGCTCTGATTCATCAGTAAGCAACTTAATTTTGCAATAGACACTCATCCATGGTATGAGATTGTTGGAAGGCACCCGAGGATTCGGTTAGCCATGGTTTGAGAAAGCAAATGTTGGGAGGAGTGTCATCTCTAAATAAAACTAATATAAATAGACACTCCTTCATGGTATGTGAATGATTGGAAGGCACCCGAGGATTCGGTTAGCCATGGCTTGTGAAAGGAAAGGTTGGAAGGAGTGTCACCCAAAAATAAAAATTTCATGGGAGCCGCTCTTTGGAAGTTTGTTTGGCAAGGGGGTTAGAGTGCTCACTACCATTCGTTGACAACAACAAACACCTCTCAAAACTTTACTTTTATGCTCTCTATATGATTTCAAAACTTGAAAAGCTCTAGCACATGATTTAATCCCTGCTTCCCTCTGCGAAGGGCCTATCTTTTACTATATGTTGAGTCAGTAAACCCATTTCCCTCTATCTTAAGCAAGCAATTGAGTTGTTGTGATCAAACCATTTATATTGTGATCTACTTAATCATGCCTTTTTACTTTTCCTTGTTTGGTACAAGTTTTATCTGAATGAATATAGCTTTGAAAGTTATCAATGATTATGAGGGGATTATTATGATTGAGTATGCAAGTTGTGCCATATAAGCTTTAACATAAGAGCGCTGCTCGACACATAAGTACAATCTGTTAATTGTTCTCTGACCAAGAACGAAGTTTGCCATCACCAATTATGATTTCTTATGCACCTTTATTTGTGATTACCTTCTACTTGTTTCAAGTTGAATTATATGAAGAAGTTGTTTACTAGAATGTCTTGTGTGAATTAATATGATGCTTCTTGTCCGTATTTGGTTTATCGACTCTTCACTCCATAAACATGTGGTCTCGTTTACTGAGTTCAGTTTCGCTTGGGGACAAGCGAAGTCTAAGCTTGGGGGGAGTTGATATGTCCATTTTGCATCACTATTTTATATCATAACTTACTGTTATTCATTGATATATTTCATATTTATAGATGATACTTATGTTATTTTATCTATTTTGCATGTTTCATGATTATTGGAGAATCGCGCATCGGAGTCAGGATTCTGCTGGAAAAAGCACCGTCAGAATGCAATATTTGGGAAGACCAACAATTGACGGAAACTACACGGAAAATCTTATTTTTCGAGAAGACGGAGATAGCCAAAAGGAGGAGCCGAGGAGGGCCACCATGGCCCCCCCATAGGCTGGCGCGGGCCCAGGCCTGGCCGCGCCGCCTTGTGGGGAGGGGGCCCACAACCCCCTCTGGCCTCCTCTCCTTCGCGTACTTATTCGTCCCAAACACCTAAGCTCCAGAGGATAGTCGCGAAGAGTCACAGCCGCCTCTGCGGGGCAGAAAACACTAGAGAGAAAAGAGCTCTCCGGCAGGCTGAAATCTGCCGGGGAAATTCCCTCCCGGAGGGGGAAATCGACGCCATCATCACCGCCATCGAGCTGGACATCATTGGGGCCATCATCTCCATCATGTCCATCATCATCACCGCCATCTCCGCCGCTGCACCTCGTCACCGATGTAACATCTAGGGTTGAATCTTGATTGTTTGATAGGGGAAACTCTCCCGGTATTGATTACTACTTGTTATTGATGCTATTGAGTGAAACCATTGAATCAAGGTTTATGTTCAGATTGTTATTCATCATCATATCACCTCTGATTATGTTCCATATGATGTCTCATGAGTAGTTCGTTTAGTTCTTGAGGACATGGGTGAAGTCTAAATGTTAGTAGTGAATTATGTTGGGTAATATTCAATGGTTTGATATTTAAGTTATGGTGTTATTCTTCTAGTGGTGTCATGTGAACGTCGACTACATGATACTTCACCTTTATGGGCCTAGGGGAATACATCTTGTATTCGTTTGCCAATTGCGGGGTTGCTGAGTGACAAAGAACCTGAGCCCCCGTTGGTATATCGATGCAGGAGGGATAGCAGGATCTCAGAGTTTAAGGTTGTGGTTAGATTTATCTTAATTACTTTCTTGTAGTTGCGGATGCTTGCAAGGGGTATAATCACAAGTATGTATTAGTCCTAGGAAGGGCGGTGCATTAGCATAGGTTCACCCACATAACACTTATCAAAACAATGAAGATTAATCAGCTATATGAAGCGAAAGCACTAGACTAAATTCTCGTGTGTCCTCAAGAACGTTTGGTCATTATAAGTAAACAAACCGGCTTGTCCTTTGTGCTAAAAAGGATTGGGCCACTCGCTGCAATTATTTCTCTCGCATTTTACTTACTCGTACTTTATTTATCTGCTATATCAAAACCCCCTGAATACTTGTCTGTGAGCATTTACAGTGAATCCTTCATTGAAACTGCTTGTCAACACCTTCAGCTCCTCGTTGGGTTCGACACTATTATTTATCAAAAGTACTACGATACACCCCCTATACTTGTGGGTCATCAGTAGTCGATACACATGCGCCAGGAGCCGTTCTTCTTCAGGACCAGGACCGGGTTCGCCAACCAGTCCGGGTGCAGTACTTCCATGATGAAGCCGGCTGCTAGCAGCCGGGCGATTTCTTCATCGATGGCCTTCCTTATTTCTTCGGCGAAGCGCCTGAGAGGCTGCCTCACCGGCTTGGCTTCAGGCCTGACGTGGAGGTGGTGCTCAGCCAACTCCCTCGGCACACCCGGCATGTCCCTTGGAGACCATGCGAAGATGTCCCGATTCTCACGGAGGAAGCTGGTGAGCTCGCTTTCCTATTTGCTGTTCAAGCCGGCACCGATGGTGACGAACTTGTCTGGCTGCGCCGGGTCCAGCAGGATCTTCTTGGTGTTGTTGGCCGGCTGGAAGTGAGTCGTCCCAGCCGGGTTGCCTACAGCCGGCATGTCTGACTGCGCGGCCTTGGCCAAGGCGACAGCGTCGTGGATGAGCTGCTTCTCGGTGGCAATGACCAGCGTCTAGGCCATCTTGGAGCTCTGCGTGGCGCAGTCCATGGAGCGGCGATAGTCGCCGGCTACGGTGATGACCCCTCTTGGGCCAGGCAGCTTCATCTTCAGGTACCCATAGTGGGGCACCGCCATGAACTTGGTCAGGGCCGGCCTGCCCAGGAGCGCGTGGTAGGGACTGACGAGGTCCACCACCTCAAACTCGATCTTCTCGGCGCGGAAGTGATCCGGCTTCCCGAACATCACCTCCAGCGTGATCCAGCCGATCGGCTGGCAGCAGTGGCCAGGCACGATGCCATGGAAGACGGTGGGGGTGGGACGCAACTCGGCCTCTTGAATGCCCAGCTTGCGGGCGGTGTCACGGTAGAGGATGTTGATGCTGTTGCCCCCATCGATGAGGACACGCGAGAAGCGCACGCTGCGCCGGGTTGTGCCGATGGTGGGGTCGAGGACCATGGCGTAGCTGCCCGGCTTCGGAAGGATAGCCGGTGTGTCGCGGCGATCAAATGTGATGGCCTGTTCTGACCAGTTTAGGTACTGGGGGAACGGCGGTATGACCGCGTTGACCTCGAGGGAATGGCTCTGCTGGCTCGTCCTGTCCTCGGGCTCGGAGGTGAAGATGATGTAGGTAGCATCCTCGGCCAGGTAGAGGCCATGCTGCACTTGGTTAGCCTCGTGGTGCTCGAGGTTGGCGTTCTCTGTGCCGGCTTGGCCACCCGGCCCGCCGGCTGGAGGAGGCGAGGGCGGAGGTGGGAGCGGTTCGCCGCTTGTCAGCCGCTTCATGAAGTGGCAGTCGCGGGTGGTGTGGTTGGAGGGGTTCTTGCCGCTATGGTACTTGCACGGCGAGTCGAGCATCTGCTCGAAGGTGAACTTCGGCTTCCAGGGCCGGTCTTGCTTCTGGCGCCGGCTGCCGCCAGCCGCCGCATGGTCCGACACGGCTGCCACATGGGCGGAACCATATCGTCGGTCCGGCTGGTCGCTGTGCCGCTTGCCGCGGTAGTTGTCCCGCCGGCTGCCATGAGAGGCGCCCTCTGCCGGCTTGTTCTCGACCGACTTGTGGTGGTCCCGCCTGGACGGAGCCGACGATGCTTCAGCCGGCGCTTTGCCGGCTTCCTCGGCCAGCGCGTACTTGTCGGCGATGGCCATGAGTGAGGCCATGGTCTTGGGTTCGCTGCGGCGCAGCTTGTGCCACAGCATGGTGTTGGGCCGGCAGCCGCCCATGAAGAAGCTGATGGCTTGGATCTCATGCACACCCTCGCAAGAGTTGCGCATCTCGCACCAGCGCGTCAGGTACGCGCGATCCATTTCGTCCGGTCCCTGCTTGCACATTTTCAGCTGCTGAGGGCGACCCGGCCGGCGGTAGGTGCCGGTGAAGTTGCTGATGAAGGCTTTTTCGAAATCCAGCCAGCCGTTGATGCTGCCGGCTGGCAGGTTGTTGAGCCAGGTGCGGGCGGAGCCGACTAGCATCAGGGGGGAGTATCGTACCGCCCAGCGCTTGTTGCCCCTGGCGATGCAGACTGCGGTGGAGTAGTCCAGCAGCCAGTCCTCCGGCTTGGCGGTGCCTTCGTACTTGGGGGTGTCGCGCGGGAGCTGGAAGCCGTCGATCATGGGCTCGTTGGTGATGCGGGGCCCGAAGCACTTTGGGCCGGCTGGCCCTTCTTCTTCCTCGATGCGGGATTCGACCAGCCGATCGAGGCGGTCTCTTGTGTCAGCCGGCTCAACGCGCATGCCCAGCCGGGAGCGGGCCAGCTGGCGAGCGCCGCTTGCTTCTGGAGCCGGCCGGTGTTGGCGCCTTGGCGCCGCTTGTTCGGAGTCTTGCTCCTGGTTCCGGCTTGGTGGAGGCCGGCTGCGTCCGCTATCCAGCCAGCTTGTCCGGCTTGAGCTTGCGCCGGTGGCGCGAGAGTCTCAGCGCCGGCTTGGTACTGAAACGCCCGCGAGTTTTCAGACGCACTCTTTTCCTTTTTCGGGGCACCGAGTGGGGCCGGGAAAGGTTTTTAATGAGGCGGGCTCGCGGTGCTGCAATATAATAAAGATAGTGTCAATATAACTTTTCTTTATCGACATGCTCAAAGTCTCTAACCCGACGAATTTCAATATAGTTCATCGAAAAAGAAAAAGCCTTGCCTTGGTATTAAAATACCTCGTGAGTCAATCAAAATACAAAATAGTACTCAATAAAGAAGCTCGGGGGCTGATATTCGCCATAAATACATATTAAATAAATGCCTTGGTTCAAAACCTCGCAATACACAAATACAGTAAATAGCCACCGAAACACTCGGGGGCTAGACAAATATAGAAATATAATGATTGCTTCACAATATAATCACAATCATGGGTTACAAAGAAGAGTTATCTACAAAAGGAAAATAATTAGTCATGATTCAGTATGTCATCAAGGGTAATTCTGTTTTCTTCAGGAGCAGCGCCAAGAAAGTCAGCATAATGACCATCGGCAAAAAAGTCGGCATCCATCCGAAGAAGGTCTTCAATCATTTCTTCGGCTATAGGCGAAATCTTCGTGTTAATTCGGTCGACACCAACTCTTCGACGCCTTACCTTCTCATGAACTTTCGCAACAACTTGGGTCAGGTCAAGCTTCGAGTGGCAAATCTGAAGCATGATAAGGGCAAATCTGGCGCCAGCTACAAGTTGAGCTCTGACAAAATCATGGATCCTGTGGGCATCCTTGAATTTCTCCATTAACTCGGGAAGAGTTTTTGGTTGAACGTTCCGAGGAAACATGGAGTTATAAACCATAAACAGGGTCTTGGTACAGAAGTCAAGGAAGTCGCGAGTTTGAGAGGTGCGATCCTGAAATCTGACAATCTGGCGGGTCCTCTCTGGGGTAGCCCAAAACAGAGAACCATGGTCAAGGGAAAGGTTAACAAGGAGGTTCGTCCTAGTATTTACCCTTTCTTCCTCGGCAGCAGCATCAGTAAAGGAACCTATTAAAGCAACGGAGTAGAAAAATTTAAGAGACGTAGCATCAAGACAAAAGATATCGGAGGATGAAACAAGCATACCCGACATATCCGCACTGGCTTCATTCATTAACTCGAGCATGAAA
This sequence comes from Lolium perenne, assembly GCF_019359855.2. Lineage (NCBI taxonomy): Eukaryota > Viridiplantae > Streptophyta > Magnoliopsida > Poales > Poaceae > Lolium > Lolium perenne. The sequence goes on from NC_067250.2 coordinate 35,526,645, forward strand.
TTTTCTCGAGTAGTCGCCTTTTCAGCCTCGGAAGCAGCGGTTTCCTTAGCAGCCATGGCCTCGTGAGCTTGCTGAAGTGCAATTTTTTCGGCTTCGGATGACTTACGAGATTTTTCCATCATCACAAGTGTTTGCTTCTTTACATACTGAAGTTGCTGCCGAAGTTCATCCAATTCTCGCGGCAAGGAATCTTCGACAGGTGTAGCATCAGCAAGAGTTTTTCTTGAGCGAGAAGAAGAAGGCGAAACATTGGAAGGAGCGGAGGATGGAGTATAGTTATCAAATACCAACTGAAATTTAATACAACAAGACAACATCAGTCAACAAGCAAAGACAGAGTTCCCATTAATCTTTCGGAATAATTACAAAGGCCTTACAGTGGAGCTAATGCAGTACGTGTCGCCAAATAACTACTTTGGCGACAAGAGCAAAAGAAACAGAAAAAGAAAGAGGCATGCAACTAGACCTCCGGCCTTGATGAGCTAGGAGTTGAAGCTGGTTTGATCCCGAGATAGGCCAAGATTTTCTTCGTGTTGGGCTTGGCTGCTTTAATCAGCGACCTCCATCTTGATTGCTCTATCTGATTGGTGTCGCCAACTTTCATCCAATCAATAGTCTGTTGGCTGTCAGCAACCAGAGCAATAGTGCTTTCGACAGCAATCTTCATGTTTTCCTGACGCATCTTCAGTCCAAGGTCCTCTGATGAATTAAAGCTCTTGGCCAAGGTAAGGAAAGTCGGGGGCTCCTCTTTCTTCGGGAAGAAGAAGGGGAACAGCGCTGACAGTCCCGCACTAGCATTCGCCACACCTTCACGAATTTCGGCTCCATGAAGCTCCAGATAAGAAAGTGCGTCAAGGAGAGGATCATTGTCGGGATTCTCCAGGTCAAACTCTTGGTTTGTCTGGTCTGCCACATGAAACAAAATGTTGGTCAAAAGCAAGAAAACAGCGGGTAGCACAAAAATAGAAGAAGTCAATAATATTACTTTGAGTGCGTCGACTTTGTGATTTCAGGCGCTTGAGGATCCCCTGTTCACGAGCAGCTTGTGCAGCTTTATGCTCGTTTAAAGCAGATTCAGCATCCTCAAGTTTCTTCTGCAGTTCCTCGACACTAGCAGCTTTTGCTTTAGCTTCATCAGCCTCGGCTTTGGCTTCGCTAGCAACAAGTTCGGCCTTCTTGCGAGCCGCCTCGCTTTGCTCCAGTTTTTGAGCAAGTGCGTCGGCACGTTTGTTGGCCTCTGCAAGTTTCTCTGTCGAAGTAAAAAAGAAAAAAGAAAGGTTAACAAGGTTGCGACAAAGGATAGGAGCAAGAAGTCAAAAACAAAGACAGCAAAAAAGTTATTACCCTCAGTTCTGTTGGCATGTTCACGATACCCAACGAATTGGGATCCGATGCGAATAAGCTCTTTGACCATGGGCTATCAAAGAAGAAAAAAAGAGAGAGAGAAATATCGGTATGAAAAACGGGTGAAGACATGAAAAAACAAAATAGAGGAAATATAGATATCGACAAACTTACATCGTCCAAGAAAAAAGAAGAAGAGCCACCTAACTGAGGAGCAGGCTCAACAATCGTTTCAATCCTTGCCCTTTTTGGTGAAGGCGCAAGGGGGCTTGATGGCGGAGTAGTGGTGACGACGTTCCGTTGAGGAGGCGAAGATTCTTCTCCTTCAACTAGTGTGTCCGAAGCAAGCAAAGTATGTGACGTACTCGTACGGGGAGCCGTGTCGACAGCTTGTACTTCTCCCTCGTCATCACTGCGATTAAAAGAAGACAGCATAAAAAGCAGGACAAGCCAAAACATTTCGGATACAGAGATAAGGAGAAATAAAATAGACTTACGAGCTGACGAAGGATTCAAGATAAGGATCGTAAGTTGCCTTCTGGTGTGAAGGATCAATTTCTTCGGCTTTGGAAGTGCCGGAGTCTTCGACATTGTTCCTTTTCCTTTTGCCTTTCGGGGAGACAGCGGGAGGAGGAGATTGTGCCGACGAAGTATCTTCGGAATTACCCGCAGATTTTCGTGAATCCACGGGTTCGTTCACAAAGGATGGAGCTTCCTGATTGTCATCTGTGACAATGGCCCTTTCTTCGACTTCTCCATCCTCAGGAAGAGGAGGAAGGGAAGCTATAGTAGGATGGTTCTGCAGGAAAATAGCGACAAAAGAGAAATATCAATACAATGAGATGCAGGGAAAATTCGGAATAAGACAGAAATTCGAGAAGACAAAATACCTCGGGTAGAGGATTGGCGGAGCTGTATGGTGCCACGCGGCAAGAGGAGGGAATAGGATCCTTCTTGTTCAGCGAGGATATTCTTCGAATCAGCTTTTCCAAGTCCTTTACAGAAAGATCATTGGAGAGCCTATTGGCGTCATTTGCACCAGCATACGTCCAAAGAGGATTTTTGCGGGCCTGAAGAGGCTGCACTCTAATCCTAAGGAAGTAGGCGGTGATTTGAACACCGGACAGTTCTTTGCCTCGAGTATTTTGAAGCTGATGAATACTAGACATAAGTGCTTCTGTCGACGTTTTCTCTTCTTCGGAAGCTTCAGCATCCCAGGAGCGGCGGCGCTGAATTTTAGCGCTTCCGTCGAAAGGGGCTATGTTGTGCTCAACGGAATTGGCACTTTCTTCATGTATATAGAGCCACCTTTTGCGCCACCCTTGGACAGAATCAGGAAATTTGACGTCGAAGTAATCAACGTCAGATCGAACACAGATAACAACGCCGCCTATGTTATAGGAGGCGTTGTGGGAGCCATTGCGGCGGAGGCAGAAAATGCGTTTCCACAGAGCCCAGTTAGGAGGGACTCCAAGGAAGCACTCGCAAAGAGTGATAAAAATAGAGACATGGAGGATGGAATTGGGGGTCAACTGGTGCAGCTGAATTCCATAAACAAAAAGAAGGCCGCGGAGGAAATCGTGAATTGGGGCAGAAAGGCCGCGGATGAGGTGATCAACGAAACTAACCCGATACTCCATTGGAGGGTTTGGGTAGCTTTCTTCACTGGGAAAGCGGATGGCGTCCTCTTTCTTCATCAGGCCTAGCCTCTTCAGCAGGTTGACGTCTTGGTTGGAGATTTTAGATCTCTCCCACTCAAGGTCTTCAGCGGCCATCTTGGACTCTGGAGTACTGTGGCGAGTGAGTCGCGTGCGCGGTGGCATCAACGGCACTGGAAAAGCAATGTTCGTGCGTGCGGAAGATCAAAGAGAGTTGGGCGCAGGGGAATTTTTTGCAAAGAGGAACCGATGTGCGGCGCAAGCGAAGGAGTGAACGAAGGTTGAAGAAAGGTTTATATAAGAATCGGGCGAAGCAATGCACCGTTGGATGAAGAATTCGTGTGGTGAAAAAAGATCTTCTAGATAAAGGGTAAAAAGGTATTTTTACTGAGATAGGCGTTACCGTACGTGCGCCAGGAAAAGCGGAGGACGTGTGTCCCCCACTTGCACGACGTGTCAACGTGGTGGAAGCAATGGACCCACAAAGCAGAAAAATCACGACTATTAACAGAGATGAAGTAAATTTGATTAAGGGAAGCATGCCGACAAGAAAAAAAAAAGATTGGCGACAGAAGGAGTTATAAAATACTTCGGGAGCCTTTGATCAAATACAAGTTTTTGCCCAAATGCTCGGGGGCTACTTCGACAAAAAGTAAAATTTCGAGAATGGCAGTATAGAAATTGCGGGAGCCTACAACCAAGCACAAATCCTTGGTTGTAGCCTCGGGGGCTACTCCCATCGGGAGCGCTGTTCGCGCACCCGAGAGATGGAAAGAAGATCATATTGGGAAATAATGACAATATAGCGACAAGGTGGACTAAAATGTTGAGCCTACAACCAAGCACAAGTTCTTGGCTGTAGCCTCGGGGGCTACTCCCATCGGGAACGCTGTTCGCGTGCCCGATGAAATTAAAAAAAAAGATAGAAAAGCAAGAGAGTATATTTCGAGTTTTAATTAACTCTACATATACTCCCATCGGGAGAGCAATATAAGTCATATTTGACTCGATAAAATGTGTCATTCCAACAGCCGGAAAAGCACTCGACAATATATTCTCAGAACGCCAAAGTTGCGATCAATTTCTGAATGCCGCAAATTTGCGAAGGTAAGACCCCAGATCCGTTCTGCTGGGCGTGGCATCGCCGAAGACTGCGCTCTGCTACTTTTATCCGTATCAACAGATACGAAGAAAAATCCTAACGGACGCGTTAGGTACTCGATAAATTTGACTGGGACTCGACAGAATGGTAAGACCTTAAGCGGCTCCTGTCGAAGTTTACACCAGTATCCCGAGATCATGTCCAGGGACGTGACCTTGAAGTAGGTTTTTGCGGATTGCCACTAGAGCAGTTAACTAGTACCTGATCCGTCAGACGAACTAGCCCCAACTACCAGTATCCCTGTACAATATAGAACTTTATGTGAAGAAATATAAAAAAGTTAGAACTCTCGAATAAAAATAAACAGTGGAGATTTTCCCTGACTCTACGATTCAAGCAAAATCTCGGGGGCTACTGACATAGGCATCCCAAATGGGCCTGCCGAAGATAGTACCCGGGGTTTACTGAAGGCCCAAAGATCGAAGAATAAGAAGATTCGGGAGCCCAAGATATATTAAGGAAAGTTAGAGTTGTAATAGGAAGTGTTATTTGTAAATCCGGCGGGATGAGTTAGAAACCGTCCCGGACTCTGTAACTTGTACAAAACGAAACCCTCGGCTCCGCCTCCTATATAAAGGGGGAGTCGAGGGACGAAGAGGCAATCGAATCATTGTTACAAACCCTAGTTTTCATAATCGTCGAGTACTTTTCGGCTGAAACCTTCGAGATCTACTTGCCCTCTACTTCCAGCTAAACCCTAGCCTATAATTCATAGGCATTGACAAGTTGATACCTTGTCACCTGGGGCCGTCCTTGTCGTTGCCTGCGGCACCGTGAGCGTGAGAAGCTCTGGGAGCGTTGACGTACCTGGGGCTCTTCGCCTGTTCGGCTGCCGCGTGGCACAGCTCATCCACCCGCCTCGTCTGGCGGCGTAGCTCTTCTCCTTGGAGGAGGTTCAGCTCTTCTGCGGCGGCTTCAGCTGCGCGCATGTTCTTGTCGGGGGTGTTGTAGATCGGCAGCTCCGCGGACGAAGCCGGCGCTTCCGCGCCGTCGCGGTCGATTTCGGCGGCTAGGCCGCCTCCTCTCCGGCGAATCAAGCCGGCTCGGCTTGGGTTGTTGCCGCCTGGGGTAAAGCCGTGGGCGCGGTCGTACTCGCGCCGGGTGATTTCCAGCTGGCGTTTGGCAGCGGCCAGCTCGTCAGCCAGCTTGAGGAGGAGCTGGCGATGCGCCTCCAGATCCGCCTCAATGGAGGTGGGGTCGCCGCCTGCGGTGAGCGGGGAGCTCAGCTTGGCCCGGACTTCTTCCAGCCGGGATGGTGGTGCGGGCTGCTTTGGGCCCGAGCCGGACGCGTGGGGGTCGACGTTGCGCTCCAGGTTGGGGCCGCGGACGCGCGTGGACTTGGTGGGCTGCTCCTCGCCGACTGTCATGACTTGCACGACGCAGGGGTTGGCGAGGGCGCTGCTGGCGCCGGCTCCTGGGGGAGGGCTTGCACATCGCAGCACCTACCGCGGGTAGCGCGGCGGTGCGACGGTTGCGACGTAGACGTCATGTCCGCCGAAGGAGATGACGCTGCCGCCGGCAGGGAATGGCCTATCGGCGAAGCAGCCATCGTTGTCGCTGACGCAGTCGAGGGAGCCGAATCTCCAGATCAAGCCTGAAGCGACTCGCTCGCCGGTGGTGATGATGAGGCATGTCCGGATGAAGACACCGGCCGCAGACGCTGAAAGCCCCACGGTGGGCGCCAAATGTCGTGGTATCGTCACGGCATATGCCATAGGATGGCTAAAGAGAGTGGTTCCTAATATGGTCTACGGTGGTATCCGGATGCGGGTATGGGCACGAGTGACACGGCGACGTACCCAGGTTCGAGGCCCTCCGGTGGAGGGAACACCTCTACTCCTACTGTGAGTGTATATGACAGTATCACAGTACAAAGGTGCTCCTAGAGCTGTATCCGGCTGCTCCTGGGAGGCTAAGGTAGACGAAGGTCTCTCTCACAGGGCAGCGCTAAGACTAGAATGAGTAAGAAGTGATCGATCCCCTGCACGAGAGGGGGCAGGCTAAGGTAGACGCTGGCACTTTACATAGAAGTCCCTATGACCTACTGGCCGACTGGTCGGCTCCGGCTTCCCGCTCCTTCCCGAGGCGCCGGTGTCAGGAGCCGTTGGACGTGGAGGCCTTGTCATGTCGCCTGCCGAAGTCAGCGGTATGGAGAGGAGGTGTCCCTGTCACCATCATGACATGTAGCCGTACGGCGCCATGATGCCCTGTCCGGCGGAGGCACTGTTGCTCTACAGTGCCCCGCCCTTTACGGAAGGTGAGATCATTATGGACTTTAGGAGCCGGACTACCTTTCCAGTTCCTTCTCCTGCAAGCCTCACCAACCCGGACCATGTCAGGGAGATACAAACCAAGTCGGATATGGAAAGTTGAAGCCGGCCCAGCCACAGCGCAGCCGGCTATGGCCAGGCCAGCGTGGAATTTGAACCAGCCGGCTGCTCCTTAGCCGGCCTTTGCCGCGGGCCGGCAGGCCTTGAGCCGGTTGTTCTCAGTCCTTTGCCCTACCCGGGGTCTTCCCCCCGACAATGCCCGGTCATGACGAGCATGTGCTCACTAACGGAGCTGCCCTCTTCCATCATGCAACTGAAGAAGTGTTTCGATGCTTCATAGCATTCCACGGCCGCATGAGTTTCAAAGATAGTTTTCAACTCATTAACCAACTCATGTGGATCGTGGTGCTCAAAACGTTTTTGAAGATCGGCTTCCACACTGCATAGGATGGCACACTGAACTTGAGAGTACCGAATTTTCCGAGTCGCATAAACATTCTTTACTTCATCGGTTTCAGTGTCTGCAGGTGGGTCACCTAGCGGTGCATCAAGCACATATTGCAGGTTTCAACCAGCGAGGAAAATCCTCACATGACGGAACCAGTCGATGAAGTTGCTACCGTTGCTCTTAAGCTTTGCTTTCTCTAGGAACTGGTTAAAGTTGATTGATGGGGACGCCATGATCTACAACATATATTTGCAATAGTTTAGACTAAGTTTGTGACAAATTGAGTTCAAATTTTAATTCAACAAAATTAAAAATCTAGGTGAACTCCCACTCAAAACAATATCCCTCGGATTGTCTTAGTGATCACACGAACCAAATCCATTACACCAAGCCCGATCATCATGAGACAAGATGTAACTTCAATGGCGAACACTCAAAGTATTCATCATATCAATCATATGATTCATGCTCTACCTTTCGGTATCCCGTGTTCCGAGACCATGTCTGTACATGCTAGTCTCGTCAAGGCAACCTTAGTATCCGCGTGTGAAAAACTGGCTTGCACCCGTTGTATGCACATGTTGAATCTATCACACCCGATCATCACGAGATGCTTCGAAATGACAAGTCTTGGCAACGGTGCTACTAAGGATGAACACTTTATTATCTTGATATTTTAGTGAGAGGGATCATCTTATAATGCTACCATCGCGATCTAAGCAAAATAAGATGCATAAAAGGATTAACATCACATGCAATTCATATGTGATATGATATGGCCCCTTTGTCTTTGCGCCTTTGATCTTCATCTCCAAAGCACGAACATGATCTCCATCATCAAAGGGCATGATCTCCATCATCGTCGGCGTAGCGTCAAGGTCAATGGCGCCGTCTTCATGATTGTTCTCCCATGTAGCAACTATTACAACTTCTTTGAAATACTACTCAACATGAAATTTAAAGACAACCATAAGGCTCCTTCCGGTTGCCACAATACAATAATGATCATCTCATACATATTCATCATCACATTATGGCCATATCACATCACCAAACCCTGCAAAAACAAGTTAGACGTCTCTAATTTGGATTGCATATTTTACGTGGTTTAGGGTTTTCGAGTAAGATCCAATCTACCTACGAACATGAACCACAACGGTGATACTAGTGTTGTCAATAGATGAGTAAATTGGATCTTCACTATAGTAGAAGAGACAGACACCCGAAAATCCACTTATGCAATACAAGTTGCATGTCGAGCGTGGAGCAAATCTCATGAACGCGGTCATGTAAAGTTAGCACGAGCCGCTTCATCCCACTATGCCACAAAGATGCAAAGTACTCAAACTAAAGACAACAAAGCATCAACGCCCACAAAACAATTGTGTTCTACTCGTGCAACCATCTATGCATAGACACGGCTCTGATACCACTGTAGGGATTCGTAGCATAGAAAACAAAAAATTTCCTACCGCGAGAACGCAATCCAAGCCAAGATGCAATCTAGAAGATGGGAGCAACGAGGGGATGAACGAGACTAACCCTTGAAGATTTCCAAAGCCTACAAGAGGAGGCTCTCGTTGCTGCGGTAGACGATCACTTGCCGCTTTCAAAAGCGCGTAGAAGATCTTGACGGTGCCATAATCGGGCAGCACCTCCGTACTCGGTCACACGTTCGGTGTTGATGACGACGTCCTTCTCCCCGTTCCAGCGGGCAGCGGAAGTATTAGATCCTCCTTGGAATCCCGGCAGCATGACGGCGTGGTGGCGGTGTTGATGGAGATCTCCGGCGGAGCTTCGCTAAGCGTATGCGGGAGAGGTGGTGGAGGAGAGGCGGCTAGGGTTTGGGAGAGGGGGGCGTCGGCCACTATGGGGTGCGGCCAACTAGGGCTTGAGGTGGCCGGGCCCCTCCCCTTGTCCCTCTTTTTATAGGTGGAACCCCCAAGAGTTGGTCTACAAGTCTTCGAATAAGACCCCAAACCAAAACCTTCCATGTGTAGGGAAACCTACCCAAGGTGGGATTCCCACTCAAGGTGGGATTCCCACCTTTCCTTGGAGAGGGGTGGCCGGCCACCTTGGTGGAGTCCACCTAGGACTCCACCCCCTTAGGGTTGGCCAGCCATGCTAGGTGGAGTCCCTCCGGGACTCCGCCTTCCATAGTGATTTCTTCCGGACTTTTCTAGAACCTTCCATAAATGCACCGGATCATTTTCAAACTTATAAAATGACTTCTATATATGAATCTTATTCTCCGGACCATTCCGGAACTCCTCGTGATGTCCTGGATCCCATCCGAGACTCCGAACAAAACTTCGAACTCCATTCCATATTCCATATCTACTAATACGACATCAAACCTTAAGTGGGTCACCCTACGATTCGCGAACTATGTAGACATGGTCGAGACCTCTCTCCGACCAATAACCAATAGCGGGATCTGGAGATCCATAATGGCTCCCACATATTCAACGATGACTTAGTGATTGAATGAACCATTCACATATGATACCGATTCCCTTTGTCACGCGATATTTTACTTGTCCGAGGTTTGATCATCGGTATCTCTATACCTTGTTCAACCTCGTCTCCTGACAAGTACTCTTTACTCGTACCGTGGTATGTAGTCTCTTATGAACCATTCATATGCTTAAAAGCTAATTAGACGATATTCCACCGAGAGGGCCCAGAGTATATCTATCCGTCATCGGGATGGACAAATCCCACTGTTGATACATATGCCTCAACTCATACTTTCCGGATACTTAATCCCACCTTTATAACCACCCATTTACGCAGTGGCGTTTGATGTAATCAAAGTACCTTTCCGGTATAAGTGATTTACATGATCTCATGGTCGAAGGACTAGGTAGCTATGTATCGAAAGCTTATAGCAAATAACTTAATGACGTGATCTTATGCTACGTTTAATTGGGTGTGTCCATTACATCATTCATATAATGACATAACCTTGTTATTAATAACATCCAATGTTCATGATCATGAAACTATGATCATCTATTAATCAACAAGCTAGTTATACAAGAGGCTTACTAGGGACTCCTTGTTGTTTACATAACACACATGTATCAATGTTTCGGTTAATACAATTATAGCATGGTATATAAACATTTATCATAAACACAAAGATATATAATAACCACTTTATTATTGCCTCTTGGGCATATCTCCAACAGCCTCTACTAGCCACGGAGAGCATGCAAGATCAAAAACAACACATATATGATAGATCGATAATCAACTTGACATAGTATTCCATATTCATCGGATCCCAACAAACACAACATGTAGCATTACAAATAGATGATCTTGATCATGATAGGCAGCTCACAAGATCTAAACATGATAGCACAAGAGGAGAAGACAACCATAGCTACTGCTATGGACCCATAGTCCAAGGATGAACTACTCACGCATCAGTCCGGAGGCGGGCATGGTGATGTAGAGCCCTCCGGTGATGATTCCCCTCTCCGGCAGGGTGCCGGAGGCGATCTTCAGAATCCCCCAAGATGGGATTGGTGGCGACGGCGTCCCAGTAACTTTTCTCGTATCGTGGCTCTCGGTGCTAGGGTTTTCGCGACGGAGGGAATATATAGGCGAAGGGGCAGTGTCGGGGGACGCACGAGGGGCCCACCCCATATGGCGGCGCGGCTAGGGGTGGGGCCGCGCCCCCCTATGGTGTGGCCGCCTTGTGGCTCCTCTTCGTCTCCTCTTCGGTGTTCTGGAAGGCTCCGTGGAAAATAAGACCGTGGGCTTTTGTTTTGTCCAATTCCGAGAATATTTCCTGTGTAAGATTTCTGAAACCAAAAACAGCAGAAAACAGGAACTGGCGCTTCGGCATCTTGTTAATAGGTTAGTGCCGGATAATGCATAAAAATGATATAAATATATAAAACATGTGAGTATTGTCATAAAACTAGCATGGAACATAAGAAATTATAGATACGTTTGAGACGTATCATGTTGCTGCTCAGCTCTTCACCTCCGCGTGGTGCGGGCGGTGCTGGTGGAGCGCGCTAAGCTCCTCGACCTAGTTTTGGGGTCGGCGGTGGTGGCTTGTGTGCGGCGGTGGCGCCGCTTCTGCGCATGAGGTGTGTCTGCGGATTGCGGGCTGGCAGCGGTTTCGGTCTTCGTCTCGATGTCCGGCCGCGTGAGGGCGTGCTGGCCCGTTTGCTCCGGGCGAAAACCTGACCGCGCGGCGTCTGCGGATGTCGCTGTCCTTCTTGGGGGGCGGTCGTGGAGCTTTACGACCTTCGCTGCCTCGGGTTCACATCTTCGGGCGAAAGCCTAGATCCCGCGGGATCGGACGATGATACGTCTCCGACGTATCGATAATTTCTTATGTTCCATGCCACATTATTGATGTTATCTACATGTTTTATGCACACTTTATGTCATATTCGTGCATTTTCTGGAACTAACCTATTAACAAGATGCCGAAGTGCCAGTTCCTGTTTTCTGCTGTTTTTGGTTTCAGAAATCCTAGTAACGAAATATTCTCGGAATCGGACGAAATCAACGCCCAGGTTCCTATTTTACCCGGAAGCATCCAGAACACACGAGAACCGCCAGAGAAGGGAGGCAGGGCCACCACACCACACCCCGGCGCGGCCTAGGGGGGGGGGCGCGCCCCCCTAGGGTGTGGGCCCCCCTTCGACCTTCCTGCGCCGCCTCTTCGCCTATAAGAAGCCCCTGGATCAGAAAACCCTACACCAATTGACGAAACCCACGAAAACCTTCCAGAGCCGCCGCCATCGCGAAGCCAAGATCTGGGGGACAGGATCTCTGTTCCGGCACCCTGCCGGAGCGGGGAAGTGCCCCCGGAAGGCTTCTCCATCGACACCGCTGCCATCTCCACCGCCATCTTCATCACCGCTGCTGCTCCCATGAGGAGGGAGTAGTTCTCCATCGAGGCTCGGGGCTGTACCGGTAGCTATGTGGTTAATCTCTCTCTATGTACTTCAATACAATGATCTCATGAGCTGCTTTACATGATTGAGATTCATCTGAGTTTTGTATCACTACTATCTATGTGCTACTCTAGTGATGTGTTATTAAAGTAGTTCTATTCCTCCTGCACGTGTGTAAAGGTGACAGTGTGTGCACCGTGTTAGTACTTGGTTTGTGCTATGATCATGATCTCTTGTAGATTATGGAGTTAACTATTGCTATGATATTATTGATGTGATCTATTCCTCCTACATATGCATGAAGGTGACAGTGTGCATGCTATGCTAGTACTTGGTTTAGTAGCGTTGATCTATCTTACACTAAAGGTTACTTAAACATGAGCATTATTGTGGAGCTTGTTAACTCCGGCATTGAGGGTTCGTGTAATCCTACGCAATGTGTTCATCATCCAACAAAAGTGTAGAGTATGCATTTATCTATTCTGTTATGTGATCAATGTTGAGAGTGTCCACTAGTGAAAGTGTAATCCCTAGGCCTTGTTCCTAAATACTGCTGAGTTACTACTGCTTGTTTACTGTTTTACTGTGTTACTACTGCTGCAATACCACCACCATCAAATACACGCCCGAAAGCTATTTTCTGGCACCGTTGCTACTGCTCATATATATTCATACCACCTGTATTTCACTATCTCTTCGCTGAACTAGTGCACCTATTAGGTGTGTTGGGGACACAAGAGACTTCTTGCTTTGTGGTTGCAGGGTTGCATGAGAGGGATATCTTTGACCTCTTCCTCCCTGAGTTCGATAAACCTTGGGTGATCCACTTAAGGGAAAACTTGCTGCTGTTCTACAAACCTCTGCTCTTGGAGGCCCAACACTGTCTGAGGAAAGGAGGGGGAACGTAGACATCAAGCACTTTTCTGGCGCCGTTGCCGGGGAGGAAAGGTAAAAGGCACTCATACTCCGGTTCCAGGTAAAGTACTTTTCTGGCGCCATTGTGTTTGTGCTCGAAGCTATTTCCTTTAGATCCTGCAATTGCAACTTTTTGTTTCTTGTTTACACTAGTTTGGCATAATGGACAACAATGAGCTTCTTGTTCTATTTCCTGATTTAAAACATGGATTGTTTGATGCGAAAATTAAAAAACCTATGAAATCTTATTTGCATGCTGGTAGTAATATTAGTATGAACGCTTTGAACACCATTGTTGGTAATGATATAGAAAGTTCTAAGCTTGGGGAAGCTGGTTTGCATGATATTTTTAGTCCCCCAAGCATTGAGGAGAAAATTTTCTTTGATGATACTTTGCCTCCTATTTATGATGATAATGATAGTGGTCTTTTGGTGCCACCTACTATGGAGAGTAAATTTTGTTGTGATTATACTATGCCTCCAACACTTGATGAGAATAATAATGATAGCTACTTTGTTGAATTTGCTCCCACTATTACTAATAAAATTGATTATGCTTATGTGGAGAGTAATAATTTTATGCATGAGACTCATGATAAGAATGCTTTATGTGATAGTTATATTGTTGAGTTTGCTCATGATGCTACTGAAAGTTATTATGAGAGAGGAAAATATGGTTGTAGAAATTTTCATGTTACTAAAATGCCTCTCTATGTGCTGAAATTTTTGAAGCTACACTTGTTTTATCTTCCTATGCTTGTTACTTTGCTCTTCATGAACTTGTTTATTTACAAGATTCCTTTTCATAGGAAGCATGTTAGACTTAAATGTGTTTTGAATTTGCCTCTTGATGCTCTCTTTTGCTTCAAATACTATTTCTTGCGAGTGCATCATTAAAACTGCTGAGCCCATCTTAATGGCTATAAAGAAAAGAACTTCTTGGGAGATAACCCATGTGTTATTTTGCTACAGTACTTTGTTTTATATTTGTGTCTTGGAAGTTGTTTACTACTGTAGCAACCTCTCCTTATCTTAGTTTTGTGTTTTGTTGTGCCAAGTAAAGCCGTTGATAGAAAAGTAAGTACTAGATTTGGATTACTGCGCAGTTCCAGATTTCTTTGCTGTCACGAATCTGGGTCCACCTCCCTGTAGGTAGCTCAGAAAATTATGCCAATTTACGTGCATGATCCTCAGATATGTACGCAACTTTCATTCAATTTGAGCATTTTCATTTGAGCAAGTCTGGTGCCATTTTAAAATTCGTCAATATGAACTGTTCTGTTTTGACAGATTCTGCCTTTTATTTCGCATTGCCTCTTTTGCTATGTTGGATGAACTTCTTTGATCCACTAATGTCCAGTAGCATTATGCAATGTCCAGAAGTGTTAAGAATGATTGTGTCACCTCTGAACATGTTAATTTTTATTGTGCACTAACCCTCTAATGAGTTTGTTTCGAGTTTGGTGTGAAGGAAGTTTTCAAGGGTCAAGAGAGGAGGATGATATACTATGATCAAGAAGAGTGAAAGGTCTAAGCTTGGGGATGCCCCGGTGGTTCACCCCTGCATATATCAAGAAGACTCAAGCGTCTAAGCTTGGGGATGCCCAAGGCATCCCCTTCTTCATCGACAACATTATCAGGTTCCTCCCCTGAAACTATATTTTTATTCCATCACATCTTATGTGCTTTTTCTTGGAGCGTCGGTTTGTTTTTGTTTTTTGTTGTGTTTGAATAAATTGGATTACATCATACTTGTGTGGGAGAGAGACACGCTCCGCTGGTTCGTATGAACACATGTGTTCTTAGCTCATAATATTCATGGCGAAGTTTCCTCTTCGTTAAATTGTTATATGGTTGGAATTGGAAAATGATACATGTAGTAATTGCTATTAATGTCTTGGGTAATGTGATACTTGGCAATTGTTGTGCTCATGTTTAAGCTCTTGCATCATATGCTTTGCACCCATTAATGAAGAAATACATAGAGCATGCTAAAATTTGGTTTGCATATTTGGTTTCTCTAAGGTCTAGATAATTTCTAGTAAGGTGTTTGAACAACAAGGAAGACGATGTATAGTTTTATAATGCTTGTAATATGTCTTTTATGTGAGTTTTGCTGTACTAGTTCATACTTTTGTTTGCTTCAAACAACCTTGCTAGCCTAAGCCTTGTATCGAGAGGGAATACTTCTCATGCATCCAAAATACTTGAGCCAACCACTATGCCATTTGTGTCCACCATACCTACCTACTACATGGTATTTTCCAGCCATTCCAAAGTAAATTGCTTGAGTGCTACCTTTAAAATTCCATCATTCACCTTTGCAATATATAGCTCATGGGACAAATAGCTTAAAAACTATTGTGGTATTGAATATGTAATTATGCACTTTATCTCATATTAAGTTGCTTGTTGTGCGATAACCATGTTTACTGGGGAACGCCATCAACTCATTGTTGAATTTCATGTGAGTTGCTATGCATGTTCGTCTTGTCTGAAGTAAGGGCGATCTACACTGAGTTGAATGGTTTGAGCATGCATATTGTGAGAGAAGAACATTGGGCCGCTAACTAAAGCCATGTTCCATGGTGGAAGTTTCAGTTTTGGACAAGCATCCTCAAATCTCTAATGAGAAAAGAATTAATTGTTGTTGAATGCTTAAAGCATTAAAAGAGGAGTCCATTATCTGTTGTCTATGTTGTCCCGGTATGGATGTCTAAGTTGAGAATAATCAAAAGCGAGAAATCCAAATGCGAGCTTTCTCCTTAGACCTTTGTACAAAGTGCATAGAGGTACCCCTTTGTGATACTTGGTTAAAGCATATGTATTGCGGTGATAATCCAGGTAGTCCAAGCTAATTAGGACAAGGTGCGGGCACTATTGGTACACTATGCATGAGGCTTGCAACTTATAAGATATAATTTACATGATGCATATGCTTTATTACTACCGTTGACAAAATTGTTTCATGTTTTCAAAATCAAAGCTCTAGCACAAATATAGCAATCGATGCTTTTCCTCTGTGAGGACCATTCTTTTACTTTCAATGTTGAGTCAGTTCACCTATTTCTCTTCACCTCAAGAAGCAAACACTTGTGTGAACTGTGCATTGATTCCTACATACTTGCTTATTGCATTTGTTATATTGCTTTGCATTGACAATTATCCATGAGATATACATGTTACAAGTTGAAAGCAACCGCTGAAACTTAATCTTCTTTTGTGTTGCTTCAATGCTTTTACTATGAATTATTGCTTTATGAGTTAACTTTTATGCAAGACTTATTGATGCTTGTCTTCAAGTGCTATTCATGAAAAGTCTTTGCTTTATGATTCACTTGTTTACTCATGTCATATACATTGTTTTGATCGCTGCATTCACTACATATGCTTTACAAATAGTATGATCAAGGTTATGATGGCATGTCACTCCAGAAATTATCTTTGTTATCGTTTTACCTGCTCGGGACGAGCAGAACTAAGCTTGGGGATGCTGATACGTCTCCGACGTATCGATAATTTCTTATGTTCCATGCCACATTATTGATGTTATCTACATGTTTTATGCACACTTTATGTCATATTCGTGCATTTTCTGGAACTAACCTATTAACAAGATGCCGAAGTGCCAGTTCCTGTTTTCTGCTGTTTTTAGTTTCAGAAATCCTAGTAACGAAATATTCTCGGAATCGGACGAAATCAACGCCTGTGTTCCTATTTTACCCGGAAGCATCCAGAACACACGAGAACCGCCAGAGAAGGGAGGCAGGGCCACCACACCACACCCCGGCGCGGCCTAGGGGGGGGCGCGCCCCCCTAGGGTGTGGGCCCCCCTTCGACCTTCCTGCGCCACCTCTTCGCCTATAAGAAGCCCCTGGATCAGAAAACCCTACACCAATTGACGAAACCCACGAAAACCTTCCAGAGCCGCCGCCATCGCGAAGCCAAGATCTGGGGGACAGGATCTCTGTTCCGGCACCCTGCCGGAGCGGGGAAGTGCCCCCGGAAGGCTTCTCCATCGACACCGCTGCCATCTCCACCGCCATCTTCATCACCGCTGCTGCTCCCATGAGGAGGGAGTAGTTCTCCATCGAGGCTCGGGGCTGTACCGGTAGCGATGTGGTTAATCTCTCTCTATGTACTTCAATACAATGATCTCATGAGCTGCTTTACATGATTGAGATTCATCTGAGTTTTGTATCACTACTATCTATGTGCTACTCTAGTGATGTGTTATTAAAGTAGTTCTATTCCTCCTGCACGTGTGTAAAGGTGACAGTGTGTGCACCGTGTTAGTACTTGGTTTGTGCTATGATCATGATCTCTTGTAGATTATGGAGTTAACTATTGCTATGATATTATTGATGTGATCTATTCCTCCTACATATGCATGAAGGTGACAGTGTGCATGCTATGCTAGTACTTGGTTTAGTAGCGTTGATCTATCTTACACTAAAGGTTACTTAAACATGAGCATTATTGTGGAGCTTGTTAACTCCGGCATTGAGGGTTCGTGTAATCCTACGCAATGTGTTCATCATCCAACAAAAGTGTAGAGTATGCATTTATCTATTCTGTTATGTGATCAATGTTGAGAGTGTCCACTAGTGAAAGTGTAATCCCTAGGCCTTGTTCCTAAATACTGCTGAGTTACTACTGCTTGTTTACTATTTTACTGTGTTACTACTGCTGCAATACCACCACCATCAAATACACGCCCGAAAGCTATTTTCTGGCACCGTTGCTACTGCTCATATATATTCATACCACCTGTATTTCACTATCTCTTCGCTGAACTAGTGCACCTATTAGGTGTGTTGGGGACACAAGAGACTTCTTGCTTTGTGGTTGCAGGGTTGCATGAGAGGGATATCTTTGACCTCTTCCTCCCTGAGTTCGATAAACCTTGGGTGATCCACTTAAGGGAAAACTTGCTGCTGTTCTACAAACCTCTGCTCTTGGAGGCCCAACACTGTCTACAGGAAAGGAGGGGGAACGTAGACATCAGACGACGGCGTCGATTCTTCGTCGTGTCCCCTCTTGAGGGTGTCGTCTTGAAGTTGATGATCCCCTTCGCGCCCTCCTGCGGCCTCGACACATAGGGCATCTGGGTTGGCAGGAGGTCAACCGGAGATGCGGGTGTTCCGGGTGGAGACTTGAGAAGCAACGACGATGGTGGTGACCAAGGTCTGGTTGTGGCAATGTCATGTTAGTCGGCTCCGTTCCGGCATGTTCGAATGTCTTCGTGGTGGTCTTTCCTTGTTGTGAAGTCGAAGCCACCCTCGGGCGGTGTACGATGACCTTCGAGGGGTGGTCCGGTGAAGGTCCTATTCGACGCTTGTCTTGCGCATCTCCTCTCCGAGGCTCATCGCCAGAAGCGAAGCTGCCGGTCTCTCTTCGAAGAGTCATCTGTTTGGCATAGGCCGGCTTGAACTTCTTAGCTTTTGTGGGTAGCCAGGGTGGCTGGGTGTGCCATTATGGTGGGGTGTGTGGTCTTGGGTGTGCTATGGCACTGTTGTTGTTGGTTTTTGCCCGTTTTTCTCCTAAAAATCGGGCACCTTCTGCTTAATGAATGAATGAGGCAAAGCTTTTGCCTCCATTTTAATTTTTTTTTTGATAAAGAACACTTTATTTTACTTCAAAGAATACGGATCAAAATGAAATCGGCCTGTGCATGTCCACTGGTGGAAAAAGGGGCTTTGGTCGCGGTTCGCAACTGCCATTAGTCGCGGTTGCGCAACCGCGACCAAAGTAGCGCGACTAAAGGCCCCCCCTTTAGTCGCGGTTCCTTACGAACCGCGACTAAAGGCCCGTCCACGTGGGCCGCAGGCGAGCGCCAGGGCGGAGGACCTTTAGTCGCGGTTCTTCTGGCCAACCGCGACTAAAGGCCTCCGCAGGGTTTAGGGTTTAGCCCCCCCCTCCCCCTAAATCTGGTTTCTTTTTAATTTGTATTATTTTATTTCTTTTGGGTTTTAATTTTGAAGGAGTTTCACATATTCTACGGTACTACATACATGCATATGAATGTACAATTTCAAACAAATTTGAAATTAGAACCAAAAAGAATTCAAGAGGAATATACAATATATATTCAATATCGGATGACCATATACAATATATATTCAATATCGGATGACCATATACAATTTTGAACAAGTTAGTTACAAATTCTGGTGCATATAAAGTTCTACGTCATCGTAATGGTGTTCTCCTCTAGGATCGATGACTTCCCTCGCCAACCATCCAGCTAGTTCCTCTTGAAGTGGTCGGAAGCGAGCTTCTGGACTAAGCGTCTTCCGGAGGTTATTCCTCAGGATGTTGTTCTCACACTTCTGGTCCCGCTCATTGCAGTATCTCCGGATCCTCTCACAAACATAGTATCCACATAGATTGGTCCCCGGTGGCTGAATATCCCCGATCGTCCGCACCGCCATTTTAAAATGTAGCTCTTTTTTGAATTCACCGACCTTGGTATCTACGAACCGTCTCCAAACCCTACGAGGCAAAGAAAATTAAATAAACAAGAGAGTTATTAATTAGTTACTTGATATTAGGAAATGATGAACGAAATAGGCCGATCGATATAGAGCGCAAATGAATGAAAATAATTACTTTTGCATCATTTTTCTCATGTCGGCCCAAAGCGCCGGATCCATATTCAGAGAGTCGTGGACGAGAACTGAGGAGGTCTGAACTTGAATTACCATAAGAATCCAGTGGAACCTGCGGACACGATACATGCAGTCATGCATAACTCATCGATTAGCCACATACCATGCATGGAGTAAACAAAAGAGAATGTGCTCAAGACAGAAACACTCACCCAAAATGGTAAGGAAATAGAATATCACTTTTCTGTTGCTGTTTTCTAATAAACCGCCACAGGTCATGCTCCACATCGGCGGGGTGGTGTTCTAACACATGTGAATTAACGATGTGTGGGTCAATGAACCCAACATCATGGATGTTCCTTATTCGCATTTCCCGCTTCTTCATTTTGCATAATAGCGTACACAACAAGATAGTTAGGACAATATATATATATAGTGCAGGCAATGAACGAGATGGGGTAGAAATTAATAAATCACTTACAGAACGTAGCAACTGATGATAGATTTGTCGAGGTCGCGCAGATTGAACAGCTGGAACAATTCACTCAGATGAATTTGTACCCAGTAATGTTTGAAGTGATGCTCATATCTAACTTCCGCATAGATATACTCTTTGGCGTTTTTATGTTTTATGTAACCCTTGTACCAATTTAGCAGACCTTTCATTTGTCGAGGTAGATCCTCTTCCTGCGCAAGCTCGACGAGAGGGCCATTCTTCACATATGTAAATACTACGTCCTTCATTGGCGCCTCATCAAGGCCTAGCAGTGCACGAAGAGTGATACCTAAGTCGGCCGCTTGTTCTCTGGCACTCGTTACAGTCAATCCATGTGCTGCCGCAGCTGCTATGATATCGGGGGCATCCGGATCGGCGGCTTGCACTATGAGCGGGGCGATCGATTGTTTACTTTGTTCCCCGAGCTGGGCAACTTCTTTCCCCCTTTCTAAGTTTTTCTCGGCCTCCTCCAAGGCTTTCTTCTCCGCCAACTCTTGGTTCCTCTTGAACGCGAGTGCTTGCCTACGAAGTTCACGTAAATAGTCGTCAGGCAGATTCTTCGCGGCTTGGGACGGTGTGTTCAAAAATGACTTAGCCCACTGCTTTTGCTTGTCAGAATATACTGGCTTGGGCTCGCCCTCTCTTTTCTTCTTGCACTCCTCCTTCCATTTCTCATGCTGAGCAGCCACGGCCGCTGCATTTTCCTCGACACTAAGTTCCCAAGGCCTCGGGATGAGAGGCTTCAGTGATGGCTCTGGTATCTTTGTGGTTCTAGGTACATAAGGGTCCGGGTTAATAACCCAGGATCGTCGCTTCTTCGCCGGAGGTGGATTGGGGCGGTACCGGTGTCGGATCCCCCGCCGGACGAGGACTGGGGGGCGGCGTCTGCTTACCCGCCGGAGGTGAATTGGGGGGCGGCGTCGGCTGACGTGAATGAGGTGTATTAGGTGAAGCACCACCACCACCACCGCCACCGCCACCGTCACCGCCACCGCCACCGTCACCGCCACCGCCACCACCACCACCGTACGGGGGTGGACTTGTTGGCGCCTCGCCTGGAAACTTGATAAATTTCTTCTGCCATAGAATGAACTGGCGCTTGACATCTCCAAGTCTTTTCACCCCTTCAGGTGTAGCAATGTCAATGTCCAGGTCCTCAAACCCTTGGACTATCTCCTCCACCGTGACACGAGCATAGCCATCTTGAATGGGGTTGTTGTGGTGGAGTGCTCCAGGTGGTAAAGCACTGCCGATGGCTACCTTCATGGACATGTTCCCGATAGGATAATACAGATGACATGCTTTCATCTCCTTTATATCGTCCACGGGGTAGCGAGGAGGCTCCGGTGCAGTAATTTCGACCACCAGAGGCTCCGGTGCAGTAATTTCGATCGTCGGTGCACCAGCCGGTGAGGCCTCCGTGGAAGCCACGCTGCTTCTTCTCCGCTGCTGGCTTCCGAGATCCATTGGATGATCTTCATGCTGCGCCCGAGCTGCATCTCTTTCGGCGACTAGTACACTCACGGTTTTCTTCATCACATCCATTTCCGTTACCAACTTCGCCACAACATCTGCATCCCGATCCATCTTTCTCTTACGGCTTCTGTAACCGTACGTCTCATCGTTCTCGGGGAACCCTACTTTCCACGGAATGGTACCCATGACTCGAATACGTCCTCCGTGTTCGTGGATTCCCGAGGGCTTTTGTCGGGCGTCGTTCTCTCTCGTTGAACTTGATCCTCCCCTCTTGAGCATCCCTCATTGCCTCAATAAGCTTTTGGGTGGGTGTAATTATTTTGCCCTGATAAACACACTCCCCGTCTCCGGGTTCAGCGATCCCCCATGCCCGTACCACCAGCTTTTGGCCCTTGGGTCCCATCCCTCCGTGCACGGACGGATTCCTCGCGCCCTCAGCTCGTTCTCCATCTTCTCCCACTTAGGCTGCCAAAAGCGATACCCTCCTGGCCCCATGATATGATTGTACTCCTTCTTGGCCGCATTCTCCTTATTTTTTTCGATATTTCAAGGAACTGCTCCGATTTCTTTTGCTTCACAAATTCTGGCCAATCATGTTGCAGTTTCTCATATTGTCCTTTGAAATCCGGAGTCTTGCCCTGCTTGACAAAGTCATGGGCTAGATTTTGCTTGTATTTCCGGAATACGT
This sequence comes from Lolium perenne, assembly GCF_019359855.2. NCBI lineage: Eukaryota > Viridiplantae > Streptophyta > Magnoliopsida > Poales > Poaceae > Lolium > Lolium perenne. The sequence continues at coordinate 35,548,641 of NC_067250.2, forward strand.
TGGCCATCTTAGAAAGAGCGAACTGTTTGACTAGCTTGCACCTCTCCTTGTTTTCCTGAATCTTGTTACCCGCCTCATCGTATTTGCGGTATTCCGGAGGTAGAACGAAATGTTCCATAAGCTTGTTGAAGCAATCTTTTTTTGTTCTCTTAGCGACAAAAGTGAAACCAAGACGTGCCTTCTTTGGCTCATTCCACTCCTGGACGGTGATCGAGACGTTGTCTCTAACAACGGCTCCGCATTGGCTGATAAACTTGGTGGCGTTCTTGCTGGGCTCCAGCGGCCTGCCGGTTTCTTCATCGACAACCTCGATGGTGCATGTTTCGTTTGGTTTCATCGTCTTGGTTGCGCCACGCTTTGACGACGTACTCGATTTTTTCGACGATCCGGCCGAGGGCTAAAATAAGAAAGAGAGTCGCGCGCGTTAGTACACACACATTTATTCAAATCAGTTAGTTTGTATCACCAGACGCTCAATATGTATATATATATACCTCGGCGCCGGAGGTGGTTGCTACTTCCAATTGAAGATCGTCGTTTATCGACGTTTCTTCGGCATCATCTGCTTGCTGACGGCGCCCTTCATCTTCACCCTCAAGGTTCAGATAAGAAGAGATATCATCTTCTTCTTCTCCGGTCGGCACATATAGAATATCGCCTTTTATGATGCCGAACATATGGTCTTCAGCGTCCGGATCATAGTTGTCCAGAATCGGGTCAGCTCTATCGTCCGCCATATGTCAGTCCTGAAAACATGTAGTCAAAACAAATTAATTGTGTATATGCATTATCACATCTCTTCTACATATAAACAGAGAGGGCGACGAGCGGGAGGCGAGAGGGGGGACGCGTGTTATATGCGGACGATCGACCTCGCAATGACCGCGTGACCGAGAGACCGGTGGCGGTGGCGAACCGGTGGCGAAAGGGCGCGGCGGTGGCGGTGCCGACGACACATAACCCTCGCCGCCCCCTCTCGATCCAAAAAAAAACACCGCGCGTATACGGAGGGGGCGACGAGCGCTGCCGGCCCCCTCCGTATACGCGCGGTGGTAGCTGGTCACCGCGGCAGCGCGTTCCCATGCCGAGGTGGGCGCCGTCGGTGGGGAAGGAGGACGTACGGGGAAGAAGTCGACGAGCACGGGATTTTTCATAAATTTGACTTAGTTAAAATTTAGTTCTTTTTTGAGACAAAAATTATAAGTCAATTTTTAGTTTTTTTAAAGTCAAATTTTAGTTTTTTACACAATTTTTTTTAAGTCAAATTTGTAGTTCTTTTTGAGACAAAATTTTAAGTCTCAATTATTTGTTTTTTTAAGTCAAATTGTAGTTCTTCTTTTACACAAACTTTAAACTCAAATTTAGTTAGTTTTTTAAGTTATTAGTTAGTAGTTAGTTTTTTAAGTTAAAAAAAAATCTGGCCAGATCCATCGAGGCAATATACTTAGCACACTATTTTTAAGTTGCAATATACTTATTAAAACTATTTTTCATTTAAAGTTACAATTTTTAAGTTAAATAAAAATTTGAAGTTACAAATTACTTAAAACTAGCTATTTTTCATTTAAGTTACAATTTGAAAGTTACAAATTTGAAGTTTTAATTTTTAAGTTAAAAAAATCAAAAAAAAAAGAGAGAGGAAGCGCAGGCCAGGGGCGCTCCTCTCTCTGTAACGGCGGCGCGCGCGAGGAGGTCGGGCCGGCGGCGCGCGCGCGCGCAGGAGGTCTGGCCGGCGGCGGCGCGCGGCGCGGGCGCGGTGGCCGTGACGACCACACGGCGCATGGTTCGGCGGCGGAGGGCCGGGGTTATTCGGGCGCGCGCGGCAGAGATCGCGATGACATACGGGCGGGCGCGCGGCAGAGATCGCGATGACATACGGCGGGCGCGCGCGGGAGAAGAAGAGGAGGCTGCGGCCGACGGCGGCAACGAGGGCGGCGGTCGGCGAGACGAGGGCGCGCGGCGGTCGACGGCGACGAGGGCGGCGGTTCGGCGAGCAGCCTCGGCGGTTCGAGGAAGAAGAGGAAGTGATGCGCGTGCCCGCCGCCCGCGCGGATATTTATAGGAAGGGGCTTTAGTCGCGGTTGGTGGTGTGGCCAACCGCGACTAAAGGTACCCCTTTAGTCGCGGTTGGCCCCACCAACCGCGACTAAAGCCCTTTTTCGCCCGTTTTTCCGGTTCCCGCGGAAATGACCTTTAGTCGCGGTTGGCCAGGTCAACCGCGACTAAAGGCCTTTTTCAAAATTCTAAATGTGAAAAATACAAATTATATATCAAAAAATTAAGAAAAATAATACTAATTCATTTCAAAATGTTAAAAATACAAATTATATATCAAAAAATTCAGAAAAATAATACTAATTCAATTCAAAATGTTAAAAATACAAATAATATATATCACAAAATTCAGAAAAATAAAACTAATTCATTTCTAAATGTTAAAAATACAAATAATATATCAAAAAATTCAGAAAAATAAAACTTATTCAATTCAAATTCTTAAAAATACAAATAATATATCAAAAAAAATCAGAAAAATTAAACTAATTCAATTCAAATTCTTAAAAATACAAATAATATATCAAAAAAATCAAAAAAATAAAACTAATTCAATTCAAATTCTTAAAAATACAAATAATATATCAAAAAATCAGAAAAATAATATATCAAAAAAATCTTTCTTCCCGCCACTTTCTTCCCGCCACTTTCTTTCCGCCTCTTTCTTCCCGCCACTTTCTTCCCGCCACTTTCTTCCCGCCTCTTTCTTCCCGCCACTTTCTTCCCGCCTCTTTCTTCCCGCCTCGTGTCTTCCCGCTCCCATTTTTCCCGCCATTTGTCACTACATATAGGTAGCCCGGCTTGGCCAGCATTATCACATCTCTACAATCTCTCATCACTCTCTCATGGCTTCCACCGCACCCACTCTAACCTACCAGCAGGTGGAGGAGCTTTGCGCCTGATGACCCACAAGTATAGGGGGTGTATCGTAGTATCTTCGATAAGTAAGAATGTCGATCCCAACGAGGAGCAGAAGGTGTTGACAAGCAGTTTCGATGAAGGATTCACTGTAAATGCTCACAGACAAGTATTCAGGGGGTTTTGATGTAACAGTTGAATAAAGTACGAGTATGTAAAGTGCGAGAGTAATAATTGCAGCGAGTGGCCCAATCCTTTTTAGCACAAAGGACAAGCCGGTTTGTTTACTTATAATGACCAAGCGTTCTCAAGGACACACGGGATTTTAGTCTAGTGCTTTCGCTACATACGGCTAAATAATCTTCATTGTTGTGATAAGTATTGTGTGGGTGAACCTATGCTAATGTACCGCCCTTCCTAGGACTAATACATACTTGTGATTATACCCCTTGCAAGCATCCGCAACTACAAGAAAGTAATTAAGAATAAATCTAACCACAGCCTTAAACTCTGAGATCCTGCGATCCCTCCTGCATCGATATACCAACGGGGGTTTAGGTTTCTGTCACTCCGGCAACCCCGCAATTAGCAAACGAATACAAGATGCATTCCCCTAGGCCCATAAATGGTGAAGTGTCATGTAGTCGACGTTCACATGACACCACTAGAAGAATAACACCACAACTTAAATATCACACCATTGAATATTACTCAACCATAGTTCACTACTAACATTTAGACTTCACCCATGTCCTCAAGAACTAAACGAACTACTCACGAGACATCATATGGAATATGATCAGAGGTGATATGATGATGAATAACAATCTGAACATAAACTTGGTTCAATGGTTTCACTCAATAGCATCAACAACAAGTAGAAATCGATACCGGGAGAGTTTCCCCTATCAAACAATCAAGATCAAACCCGAATTGCTACGGTGGTGACGGTGTCCAGCGGTGATGACGGCGGTGATGATGGTGGAGATGATGATGATGGTGATGGCGATGATGTCCAGCTCGATGACGGTGACGATGGCGTCGATTTCCCCCTCCCGGAGGGAATTTCCCCAGCGGATTCCTGCCCGCCGGAGAGCTCTTTTCTCTCTGGTGTTCTCCGCCCCGCAGAGGCGGCTGTAACTCTTCGCGAGGTACCCTCTGTGGCTTAGGTCTTCGGGACGAAGGGTTTGGCGAAGAAAAGGAGGCGAAAAGGGTCGTGGGCCCCCCAGACCACAGGCCGGCGCGGCCAGGGCTTGGGCCGCGCCGCCCTAGGGTGTGGGCCCACCCTGGCTGCTCCTGGCTCCCCCTTCTGGCTTCCTTCGTCATCTTGAAAAATAGGATTTTTGGTATAATTTCCTTCCAGAGTTGATCTTCCGAAATATTGCGTTCTGGCGGTGCTTTTTCCAGCAGAATCCTGGCTCCGGTGTTCGATCCTCCAATAATGATGAAACATGCAAAATAGATGAAATAACATAAGTTTTGTGTCCCAATATGAAATATATCAATGAATAACAGCAAATTATGATATAAAATAGTGATGCAAATTGGACGTATCAACTCCCCCCAAGCTTAGACTTCGCTTGTCCCCAAGCGAAACTGACCTCGATAGACATGACCACATGTTTATGGAGTGAAGAGTCGATAAATAAAATACGGACAAGAAGCATCATATTCATTCACACGGGACATTATAGTAGACAACCTCTTATAACTCATATTGAAACAAGTATAAGGTAATCACAAGTAAAGGTGCATGAGAAATCATGATTGGTGATGGCAAACTTCGTTCTTGGTCAGAGAACAATTAACAGATTATATTTATCTCATTGAGCAGCGCTCTCATGTTAAAGTTTATAAGGCACAACTTGCATACTCAATCATAATGGTCTTCTCATGATCATTGATAACTTGCAAAGCTATATTCATTCAGATAAAACTCGTACTAAACAAGGAAGAATAAAAGACATGATGTAGCAAATCACAATATAATGGTTTGATCACAACTACTCAAATGCTTGCTTGAGATGGAGAGAAATAGGTTTACTGACTCAACATAAAGTAAAAGACAGGCCCTTCGCAGAGGGAAGCAGGGATTAAATCATGTGCTAGAGCTTTTTCAGTTTTGAAATCATATAGAGATAATAAAAGTAACATTTTGAGAGGTGTTTGTTGTTGTCAACGACTGGTAGCGGGTACTCTAACCCCCTTGCCAGACAACCTCCTAAGAGCGGCTCCCATATTATTTTCATTTTGTGTGGCACTCCTTCCAACCTTTCTTTCACAAACCATGGCTAACCGAATCCTCGGGTGCCTGCCAACAATCTCATACCATGAAGGAGTGCCTTTTTACTTTGTTTTATTATGATGATGACACTCCCCCAACCTTTGCTTACACAAGCCATGGCTAACCGAATCCTTCGGGTGCCGTCCATCAATCACATACCATGGAGGAGTGTCTATTTAGTTTGATTAATTTGGGACTGGGAATCCCATTGCCAGCTCTTTTTGCAAAATTATTGGACAAGCGGATGAGGCCACTAGTCCATTGGTGGAAGTTGCCCAACAAGATTGAAAGATAAAACACCACATACTTCCTCATGAGCTATGAAACATTAACACAAATAAGAGATACTAAGTTTTGAATTGTTTAAAGGTAGCACATGAAGTATTTACTTGGAATGGCAGAAAATACCATGTAGTAGGTAGGTATGGTGGACACAAATGGCATAGGTTTGGGTTAAGGTTTGGATGCACGAGAAGTATTCCCTCTCAAGATGGGTCTTTGGCTAGCAAGGTTAATTAGCAAGCATAAGAGCCGAGGGAAACAAACAAATATACATATGGTAGAAACAATCATGCATCTTCCTTATAAGCACAAACAATTTTAACTTCAGAATAATGAGCTATGAGCTAACAAGAAAGACAATGAAACATCTACACGTATTTCTCTTTTCTATTTAAACCTCAAAGTGTTGTTGCTATTGACCAATGCTAAGTTTGCCAAAACCAAATAGATTTATTCAATGCTCCCAAAGTGATACCAATACTAACAACAAGATGAATCATAGAGATTGCAAACTAAAATAAGATGTGCAATATGTAAATGATAGGACTTCTCATTAATATTTCATAACGATAACTCACACCAAGGGATACATAGATAACCAACTAAAGGAGAGACACTTCCAACTGCAACCCATCTTATACGATAACTTCCCTACTCATGATATGACACTACTTGACAATAAAAGTAAAAGGTAGTGATAATGTGATACCGCGGCACTCCCCCAAGCTTGGAACAAACCAAGGGGATGCCAATACCGATGATGAATTACTCCTTTGGCGATGGTGGTGATGAATTCTTCCCGAGCTTCTTAATAAGCTCCTTCGTCTTCAGCTTCTCAGCTTGATAATTCTGCACTAAGATTCGAAGAGATTCATTGTTATCCGAAGTTGGCGATGACGACCTTGTGACGCGAATCGAGTGGTATTCAATCAATCTTCGGAGACGGCAGTTCTCCTCCTGGAGTATCTCCACTTCTCTTCTCAGAGCCCGATATTGATCACAAAACTCATCGGTAACCCGTAGAACTTCTTCCATCATGGGGAAGGAGTCGAGGCTGAGAGCGGGTGGTAGAGGTCCCTGCAAGTTATGAGAAAAAGAACGTCGAGTGTCAACAGATCCCACCAAGATTTGCTTGCTCCCTCCGGCTTGCTGATCTTGTCTTGATGGCACCTCCTTCACTTATTCCTCCGAAAGCCCCTTGCCCTTGTCGTTGGAGGCCATGGTGCTTCTAGACTGAAAACAGATCTGGCGAAACAGCTCGAAACAAAACACGTCGAAAACACGATATACGGACCTCCAGGGGTCCGGGGGATTATATAGCAAAATTTTTCACGACATAAGGAAAGTACCAGATCGAACCAGAGTCGGAAAGAGGCGACGGGACGGCCAAACCATAGGGCGGCGCGGGCCCAGGGCTTGGCCGCGCCGGCCTATGGTGCCGCGCCCTCGTGCGTCCTTTCCACTCCGTTTCGAACTCGTAATTTCTCATATTTTCCAAAAACAGCAAAAATATAGTTCGGAAAGTAAATTGCGTACTTTTCATTACCAGTACTGTTACCTATTCAAAGTCGAGTTCTGGCGGATTGTCAATTTGCCCTTTGATGAAATCCTCCGGTGTTTCCACTTGAATAATATCAACATTAACATTATAAGAATCACCCGAGATATAATGCTTGAGTCTTTGTCCATTCACCACTTGCGTAGCATTGCCTTGGAGAGAGCTAATTTTGATTGCTCCTGAACGATACACCTCCTCGACAACATATGGTCCTTCCCATTTCGAGAGTAATTTCCCTGCAAAGAATCTGAGACGAGACCGATACAATAGGACTTTATCCCCAATATTAAATTCTCTTTTGATAATCCTCCTATCATGCCATTTTTTAACTTTCTCTTTAAAGAGTTTAGCATTTTCATAAGCTTCACTTCTCCATTCATCTAGAGAACTCAATTGCAACAATCTCTTATCACCGGCAAGTTTAGGATCTTTATTTAATTCTCTAACAGCCCAATAAGCTTTGTGCTCTAGTTCTAAAGGTAAATGATAGGCTTTCCCATAAACCATTTTATAAGGTGACATTCCCATGGGATTTTTATAAGCAGTTCTATAAGCCCAAAGTGCATCCTTCAATTTACTAGCCCAATTCTTTCTAGTTTTATTAACGGTCTTTTGCAAGATAGATTTAATCTCTCTATTTGATAATTCTACTTGACCACTAGTTTGAGGATGATAAGCAGAAGCAATTCTATGATTAATACCATACCTAGCAAGAGTTTTTCTAAAACCTCCATGAATAAAGTGAGAACCTCCATCGGTCATAATATATCTAGGTACTCCAAATCTAGGAAAAATAATATCTAAGAGCATTCTTAAAGAGGTCTCACCATCAGCACTTTTTGTAGGTATAGCTTCCACCCATTTAGTAACATAATCAACAGCAACAAGTATATGAGTGTTACCTTCAAGACGGAAAAGGTCCCATGAAGTCAAATCCCCAACAATCAAACGGTTCAATAACAAGAGTATAATTCATGGGCATTTCATTGCGTCTGGAGATATTACCAACCCTTTGGCATTCATCACAAGATAAAATAAACTTTCTCGCATCTTTGAAGAGAGTTGGCCAATAAAAACCTGATTGTAGAACCTTTTGCGGTTCTTTCTCCGGCGTGATGTCCTCCATAAGCACTACCATGACATTTACTCAATATCTCCTGTTGTTCATATTCGGGAACACATCTTCGCATAATACCATCCACTCCTTCTTTATATAAGTGTGGGTCATCCCAGAAATAATGCCTCAAATCATAAAAGAATTTCCTCCTTTGCTGAGCTGAAAAGGTTGGAGGCAAGTACTTGGAAACAATAAAGTTAGCATAATCAGCATACCAAGGACTGTCTCGCGAGCTCACCTTTATTACAGCCAATTGTTCATTTGGAAAACTATCATTAACAGGAACAGGATCATAAGCAATATTTTCCAATCTAGACAAATTGTCAGCAACAGGATTATCAGCACCTTTCCTGTCTACAATATGTAGATCAAATTCTTGCAAAAGAAGCACCCATCTAATAAGCCTAGGCTTAGCATCTTTCTTTGTCATTAGGTATCTAATTGCAGCATGATCAGTATGAATGGTAACTTTTGAATCAACAATATAAGATCTGAATTTATCACAAGCAAAGACTATAGCTAATAATTCTTTTTCAGTTGTAGCATAATTTCTTTGAGCAGCATCAAGAGTTTTACTAGCATAATGAATAACATTCAGTTTTTTATCTACCCGCTGTCCAAGAACAGCGCCTACAGCAAAATCACTAGCATCACACATAATTTCAAAGGGTAAGTTCCAATCAGGAGGTTCAACTATAGGAGCAGTTGTTAAGGCTTTCTTAAGAGTTTCAAAAGCTTCCTTACAATCATCATCAAAAACAAATGGTACGTCTTTTTGAAGAAGATTAGTAAGAGGCTTTGAAATCTTGGAGAAATCTTTAATAAATCTCCTATAGAACCCAGCATGACCAAGAACACTACGAATACCTTTAACATCCCTCGGATAAGGCATCTTCTCGATTGCTTCAACTTTAGCTCTATCAACTTCAATACCTCTCTCAGAAATTTTATGTCCCAATACAATTCCTTCATTAACCATAAAGTGGCATTTCTCCCAATTAAGAACAAGGTTAGTTTCTTCACATCTCTGCAAAACTTTATCAAGGTTTCGCAAGCAACTATCAAAAGAATTCCCATAGACAGAAAAATCATCCATGAATACCTCTACAATACTTTCACAAAAACCATGAAAAATAGCAGACATGCATCTTTGAAAAGTAGCAGGAGAATTACATAAACCAAAAGGCATGCGTCTATAAGCATAAGTTCCATAAGGACAAGTAAAGGTGGTTTTCTCTTGATCTTTAGCTTTAACAGCAATTTGTGAAAACCCAGAATAACCATCAAGAAAACAAAAATGAGTATTTTTAGATAATCTTTCTAGCATTTGATCAATAAATGGTAAAGGGTAATGATCTTTCTTAGTAACTTTATTAACTTTTCGAAAATCAATGCACATTCTATACCCTACAACTACTCTTTGAGGAATGAGCTCATCATTATCATTAGGCACAACAGTCATACCTCCTTTCTTGGGAACGCAAAGTGCAGGACTAACCCATCTACTATCAGCAATAGGATATATAATACCAGCTTCAAGGAGCCGTAATACCTCATTCCTTACCACTTCCTTCATCTTTGGAATTAGACGACGCTGAGGTTCAACAACAGGCTTTGCATCATCTTCCATATTAATAGCATGTTGGCAAATAGAAGGAGAAATCCCCTTCAAATCATCAAGAGTGTAACCAATAGCGCCTCGATGCTTCTTCAATATTTCCAATAACCTTTCTTCCTCAATCTCTGAAAGCTTAGAACTAATAATAACAGGATATATTTTCTTATCATCAATATGAGCATATTTAAGATTATCAGGTAAAGGCTTTAAATCAAAAACAGGATCTTCCTTTGGTGGCGGTGTTGTACCCAAATCTTCCACCGGTAAATCATGCTTGAGAATAGGTTGGCGAAGAAAAATTTCCTCAAGCTCATCTCTTTCTTTCCTAAAAATTTTGCTCTCGCTATCCTCTAAATGTTGCTGCAAAGGATTATTAGGAACAAGAACAATAGATGCACATTGCTCCATTTTAATATCATTACTAGGCAAATCAGCTTTATAAGGAGTTTTAGTAAATTTAGAGAAGTTAAACTCATAAGATTCACCAGCAAATTTAGTCAAAATTTTCTCTTTCTTGCAATCTATAATAGCTCCACAAGTATTTAGAAAAGGTCTACCAAAAATAATAGGACAATAATCACTAGCAGCAGAACCAAGTACCAAAAAGTCAGCAGGATATTTAATCTTACCGCATAAAACTTCCACATCTCGAACAATACCAATTGGAGAAATAGTTTCTCTATTAGCCAGCTGAATAACCACATCAATATCTTCAAGTTCACAAGAATCAATTTCGTGCATAATCTCCGTGTAAAGCTCATACGGAATAGCACTAACACTTGCACCAATATCACATAATCCATAATAGCAATGATCACCAATTCTAACAGACATCATAGGAACACTAGCTTGTTTGGGTTTATTAGGATGTGAAACAATATTAGAAGCATCTTCACAGAAAATAATATGACCATCCTCCACATTTTCAGTCACAAGATCTTTAACTATTGCAACAGCAGGTTCAATTTTTATTTATTCTTCAGGTTCTACAGGTTTCTTTTCACTTTTATGAACCGCACTATTTATAACAGAGTACTCTTTCATTTTGGCAGGGAAAGGAGTTTTTTCAATATAAGCTTCAGGAATAACACGATCAGCAGTTTCAACTACAACACATTTATTAATAGATGAATCAATTTTATCTTTATACGGTTCATGATACTTATCAAAATTCTTCTTTGGCAATTCATAATGAGAGGCAAAAGCTTTATAAAGATTTACAGCAACTTGAGAATCAAGACCATATGTAGCACTCATATTACGAAATTTATCAGTATCCATAAAAGCTTCAATGCATTTATAATCATAAATTATACCTGATTCTCTATCCTTGTCGTTCTCCCAACCTTCGATTTTCTTGGATTCGATCAAGAAGGTCCCTTTTAAACTCTTCCTTGTTGCGTGTAAATGATCCAGAACAAGAAGTATCCAGCAAGGTCTTGTCTTGAAAAGAAAGTCTTGCGTAGAAATTATCAATAATAACATTACCAGGAAGCTCATGAATGGGGCATTTGAGCATTAAAGACTTCAATCTCCCCCAAGCTTGGGCAATACTCTCTCCCTCATGAGGCCAAAAATTATATAGGCGCTTCCGATCCTTATGAATTTCACTTGGAGGATGGTACTTAGTATAATAACAGGGCACAATATCATTCCATTCAAGAGAATCCCCATTATCCAGTAATTTATACCAATGCGCCGCCTTAACGGACAGCGATAAAGAGAATAGTTTCTTCCTCACTTCATCCATAGCAATACCTGCACATTTGAATAACCCGCATAATTCATGCAAAAACAGTAAATGATCACCAGGATGGACAGTTCCATCCCCTTCATAGCGGTTATCCATAACACGTTCAATAATTTTCATAGGTATTTTATATGGTATCACTTCCTCACCTGGCGCTTCATCCACTACCGTTGCAGTAGTAGTAGATTTCCCAAATAGAAAATGAAGAGAAGATCTCTCCATAATGACTTATAGCAGGCAGAAATAAAATCAGCACAACAGTAAAGGTTTTCCTTACCAATTCCACTTACCAATAGCGCTTCACTCCCCGGCAACGGCGCCAGAAAATAGTCTTGATGACCCACAAGTATAGGGGGTGTATCGTAGTATCTTCGATAAGTAAGAATGTCGATCCCAACGAGGAGCAGAAGGTGTTGACAAGCGGTTTCGATGAAGGATTCACTGTAAATGCTCACAGACAAGTATTCAGGGGGTTTGATGTAACAGTTGAATAAAGTACGAGTATGTAAAGTGCGAGAGTAATAATTGCAGCGAGTGGCCCAATCCTTTTTAGCACAAAGGACAAGCCGGTTTGTTTACTTATAATGACCAAGCGTTCTCGAGGACACACGGGATTTTAGTCTAGTGCTTTCGCTACATACGGCTAAATAATCTTCATTGTTGTGATAAGTGTTGTGTGGGTGAACCTATGCTAATGTACCGCCCTTCCTAGGACTAATACATACTTGTGATTATACCCCTTGCAAGCATCCGCAACTACAAGAAAGTAATTAAGAATAAATCTAACCACAGCCTTAAACTCTGAGATCCTGCGATCCCTCCTGCATCGATATACCAACGGGGGTTTAGGTTTCTGTCACTCCGGCAACCCCGCAATTAGCAAACGAATACAAGATGCATTCCCCTAGGCCCATAAATGGTGAAGTGTCATGTAGTCGACGTTCACATGACACCACTAGAAGAATAACACCACAACTTAAATATCACACCATTGAATATTACTCAACCATAGTTCACTACTAACATTTAGACTTCACCCATGTCCTCAAGAACTAAACGAACTACTCACGAGACATCATATGGAACATGATCAGAGGTGATATGATGATGAATAACAATCTGAACATAAACTTGGTTCAATGGTTTCACTCAATAGTATCAACAACAAGTAGAAATCGATACCGGGAGAGTTTCCCCTATCAAACAATCAAGATCAAACCCAAATTGCTACGGCGGTGACGGTGTCCAGCGGTGATGACGGCGGTGATGATGGTGGAGATGATGATGATGGTGATGGCGATGATGTCCAGCTCGATGACGGTGACGATGGCGTCGATTTCCCCCTCCCGGAGGGAATTTCCCTGGATTCCTGCCCGCCGGAGAGCTCTTTTCTCTCTGGTGTTCTCCGCCCCGCAGAGGCGGTCAGAACTCTTCGCGAGGTACCCACGGGGGCTTCGGTCTGCGGGACGAAGGGTTTGGCGAAGAAAAGGAGGCGAAAAGGGTCGTGGGCCCCCCAGACCACAGGCCGGCGCGGCCAGGGCTTGGGCCGCGCCGCCCTAGGGTGTGGGCCCACCCTGGCTGCTCCTGGCTCCCCCTTCTGGCTTCCTTCGTCATCTTGAAAAATAGGATTTTTGGTATAATTTCCTTCCAGAGTTGATCTTCCGAAATATTGCGTTCTGACGGTGCTTTTTCCAGCAGAATCCTGGCTCCGGTGTTCGATCCTCCAATAATGATGAAACATGCAAAATAGATGAAATAACATAAGTTTTGTGTCCCAATATGAAATATATCAATGAATAACAGCAAATTATGATATAAAATAGTGATGCAAATTGGACGTATCAGCGCCTCGAACTACCCTTGCCCACCGGGCTACCGCGTCCCTGCCGGCTGGAGCCTAAGCGTCGGCGGCGTGCCGGTCCCTCCCGTCCCTCAGGGTACTGCGCGCCGGGCGGCCATCACGAACCACTACTACCTCGACCTCACGCCGGAGCAGCGGATGAATCCCCGCTGGCATCCCGATAACCAGCATACTTGGGACGCCTTCTTCATCAATCGGCGTGAGAGGGCGCTAGCCAGGTATGAGGAGGACGGTCTGCCTCCTGGAAACTTCCACGAGGCCGGCCGTCGGCTATGGTGGTACGGCCGGACTCTGCAGACCGTCATGGACTACATCACGGCCGGCGATATCCCCCGCCTGCGCTACCCTCAGTTCGAGCCACGAGCGCCGCCCGACGACAGCAGCGACGACGACGCCGGCAACTTAGAAGGCGACGACTACCAATACAACGGCGGCGGCTATGAAGACTACGAGTATGCATATTATACGCCTAGGCAGGAGTATGACTAAATCACTCCAAATTTCATGTATGCAGGAGTATGACTTAGTCACTCCAAATTTCCTGTATGCAGGAGTATGACTTAGTCACTCCAAATTTCCTGTATGCATGCACGAGTATGACTTAGTCACTCCAAATTTCATGTATGCAGGAGTATGACTAAATCACTCCAAATTTCATGTATGCAGGAGTATGACTAAATCACTCCAAATTTCATGTATGCAGGAGTATGACTTAGTCACTCCAAATTTCCTGTATGAAGGAGTATGACTTAGTCACTCCAAATTTCATGTATGCATGCAGGAGTATGACTTAGTCACTCCAAATTTCATGTATCATCAGTGCTATCTCGAGTCAATTGAATCATTCGAAAATGGACACCAAACACATCACGGGTAATATAATTCACATGATTCATTCAACAAAGTTTGGTACAATAAATTATTACACATCATTTCTTCCCTCGTGTCCCTGCTTGCTTACGATTGTGCCGTATCCATGGAGCATCCTCATCATTTAACTTAATGCTTGGGTCGGTGTTCACTTTGAAGGGCGGAATTTCAGCAAACATATTATAATCTTCTGACATGTCTATCTTGTCCTCCACTCCCACGATGTTTCTTTTCCCTGAAAGAACAATGTGGCGCTTTGGATCATCGCATGATGTACTGATCGTTTTCTTATCTTTCCGTTTCCTCGGTTTGCTACTCATGTCCTTCACATAGAAAACCTGAGCGACATCTTTCGCTAGGACGAATGGTTCGTCAAGGTAACCAAGATTGTTGAAATCCACCATTGTCATTCCGTATTGCTGGTCCACCTTTACCCCACCTCCTGTTAGCTTGAACCATTTGCACCGGAAGAAAGGGACCCTAAAGGAGGGTCCATAGTCAAGTTCCCATATCTCCTCTATGTAACCATAATATGTGACCTTTTGCCCATTCTCGGTTGCTGCATCAAAGCGGACACCACTGTTTTGGTTGGTGCTCTTTTTATCTTGGGCGATCATGTAAAATGTATTCCCATTTATCTCGTACCCTTGGAAAGTCGTTATAGTCGAAGATGGTGTCTTGGCCAACATGTACAATTTGATCTACAACCTTATTGTCACTCATTAAATGTTTTCTCAACCAACTGCCGAAAGTCTCCATGTGGGCCTTCCTAATCCAGGATTCGGGCTTCCCAGGGGTTGTCCGAGCGTAAAATATTCTTGTGTTTCTCAAAGTACGGAGCCACCAAGCTGGAATTGGTCGAACCGTGTGGTGTGCTTGATCAGAGAATGGCCGTCCATACATATCATTGATTTCCTTCCGATCGTGCCTTTTCCACTTAGTCTCCCCTTGTGCCGCGATTGAGGAAGACCAATCGGCTTAAGGTCAGGAACAAAGTCAACACAAAACTCAATTACCTCCTCATTTCCATAGCCCTTGGCGATGCTTCCTTCTGGCCTAGCACGGTTACGAACATATTTCTTTAATACTCCCATGAACCTCTCGAAGGGGAACATATTGTGTAGAAATACAGGACCGAGAATGGAAATCTCATCGACTAGGTGAACCAGGAGGTGCGTTATAATATTGAAGAAGGATGGCGGGAACACCAACTCGAAACTGACAAGACATTGGATCACATCGTTACGTAACCGTGGTAGAACTTCTCGGATTGATTACCTTCGAGAGATTGCATTGAGGAATGCACATAGCTTCACAATGGCTACTCGAACATTTTCCTACAGAGCCCCCTCAAAGCAATCGGAAGCAATTGCGTCATAATCACGTGGCAGTCGTGAGACTTCAGGTTTTGGAACTTTTTCTCCGCCATGTTTATTATTCCCTTTATATTGGACGAGAATCCTGACGGGACCTTCATACTACTCAGGCATTCAAAAAAGATGACCTTCTCTTCTTTGGTCGAGCGTAGCTGGCACGACCTTGAAACCGTTCCGGATGCCGGTCATCAGGGTCTTTCAAACTTTGCGGGTCCTGCCGTGCTTCCTTTGTATCATTTGACTTCCCATACACGCCCAAGAAGCTTAGGATGTTCACGCAAATATTCTTCGTAACGTGCATCACGTCGATTGCAGAGCGGACTTCTAGGACTTTCCAATATTCTAGCTCCCAGAATATAGATTTCTTCTTCCACATGGCTACGTGCCCGTCAGCTCCCTTCGGAACTGATTGTCCGCCATGACCCATTCCAAAGATGACTTTCAAATCCTTGACCATATCAAATACCTCAGCACCAGTGTGTTCCGCAGGCTTCGGTCGGTGATCTGCCTTGCCGTTGTAATGCTTGCCTTTCTTTCTTACTGGATGACCTTTCGGAAGAAATCGACGATGCCCAAGGTACACGTTCTTCTTACAATTTGGCAAATGTACACTTTCAGTCTCATGTAAGCAGTGCGTGCATGCATTGTATCCCTTATTTGACAGTCCCGAAAGGTTACTAAGAGCAGGCCAATCGTTGATGGTTACGAAAAGCAACGCTCGTAGGTCAAATTCCTCTTCTTTGTGCTCATCCCACACACGGACACCAGGTCTGCCCCACAGCTGTAAAAGTTCATCAACTAATGGCCTTAGGTACACATCGATGTCGTTGCCGGGTTGCTTCGGACCTTGGATGAGCACTGGCATCATAATGAACTTCCGCTTCATGCACAACCAAGGAGGAAGGTTGTAGATGCATAGAGTCACGGGCCAGGTACTATGGCTGGAGCTCTGCTCGCCAAAAGGATTCATGCCATCCGTACTTAGACCAAATCTTATGTTCCTTGCGTCAGCTGCAAAATCTTTGAACTCTCTGTCGATCTTTCTCCATTGCGTTCCATCTGCGGGGTGTCTCAACTCCCCGTCCGACTTACGGTCCTCTTTGTGCCATCGCAACAACTTGGCATGCTCTTTGTTCCTGAACAGACGTTTCAACCGTGGTATTATAGGAGCATACCACATCACCTTGGCGGGAACCCTCTTCCTGGGTTTCTGGCCCTCAACATCGTCACCAGGGTCATCGCCTCTGATCTTATAACGCAATGCAGTGCATACCGGGCATTCATTCAAATTCTCGTATTCACCGCGATAGAGGATGCAGTCGTTGATGCATGCATGTATCTTCAGAACCTCTAAACCTAGAGGGCAGACAACCTTCTTTGCTTCGTACGTACTGGCGGGCAACTCGTTATTCTTTGGAAACATATTCTTCAACATTTTCAGCAAGTTTTCAAATGCCGAGTCAGCTACACCTGCCGTGCCTTCCATCTCAGCAAATCCAGTGTGCAGCCCAGCTGTTTCAGACCATCATCGCATCCGGGGTACAGCGCCTTCCCGTGATCCTCTAACATGCGATCCAATTTCTCCCTCTCTTTTTCAGTTTCGCATCGTCTCCGTGCATCATCAATGGTCCGACCAAGAGCATCAACGGGTTCATCACGTGCCTCGTCTTCACCTTGACCTTCACCTACCCCTTCACCTTCAGCATCCTCCATGAAAGTATCACCGAAATGAGCAAGATAGCTTTCATCGATGAAATCATCCCCTTCTTCATCTTCTTCCATTATAACCCCTCTTTCTCCATGCTTGGTCCAACAATTATAGCTTGGCATGAAACCGTGCCGAAGCAGTGCATGTGAACATCTCTTGAGGAAGAGTAACCATTCTGATTCTTACATTTAACACATGGACAGATAACAAAACCCCCCTGCTTGTTCGCATTAGCCACTACGAGGAAATCTTTCAAACCCGCACTGAACTCGCCGGAGAGTCGGTTACCGTACATCCATTGTCGATTCATCTGCATTATTATAATATAAAATATATAATTAACCATCATGCATTTGTTAAACTAACTAGCTACAAACAATATAAATTAAACAATGAACTACACACACATGCACATTTTATCAACGACACATCAAAGGTTCAAGTTGCTAACCGCGATCGAGGAGGAAAAAATAAATGAGAAAGCTCAAGTGTGGCTCCAACACTTCATATCATGTTTGTTTCATGCTCTTGGGGCATTTCATCAAACACCTTATGTGCATAAGAGGAACCAAAAGCAAACCTAACACCCACTTGTGAAGCTTGTGAAGAGAATGGCACCAAATGGCTAAGTGTTGGCTGCTGCGTGGGTATATATAGGGGAGGGGCTTTAGTCCCGGTTGGCCTGGCCAACCGCGACTAAAGGCCTTCGGGCACCTTTAGTCGCGGTTGGCCTGGCCAACCGCGACTAAAGACCCCCACGTGCACCGGCTGGCCACCGAGCGCCCTGGGCCCAGGCCTTTGGTCGCGGTTCGCCTCCCGAACCGCGACTAAAGGTACCATTAGTCGCGGTTCCTGCAGCTTCGCGACTTATGGGCTCACCCGAAGCCTGTTTTTCCACCAGTGGTCCTATGTTACCAACACCGATAAAAATATTGAAAGGGCGATTAAATTGCATGAAACTTCTCCATCTAACCACGTGTAATAGGGACCAACTGCATCATCACGGAAGATATAGCAGAAAATCTAGCAGTAATCAGTACGTGCAGCCTGTGCTCACAACGCGACACTAGGAAGGAATGAATTCCTTGGGTACGGCCTGGCCTGCTTCATTTATGCTCTCGTGGTCGGTAGTACAGTACTAGTACTAGCTGCATTGCATTACATGCGCTCTCCACTTTGCGGCTGCTGCAGAGAGTTGCATCAATGCTTTGTCGGGTCAAGGGCTCAAGGGCCACCCGGCAGACGCGCGCGTCGGAATCGCAGCATCTACGTTCGCACGTGCCGGCGAGAAAAGCGCCGACTGTTGTACACCGCACGGCACGTGCGTACGTGTGCTGCGCCGCAAGTAACAAAGATGTGCCGCACGGCCCTGTCCACGTGAAAAAACTGGATAAAAAAAAGATCCTCATCCTAGGAAGACAACACAGCATTTTCGTTTTACAACCTCGACATCCCTCCGGCACCCCACCCTAACCGCCGCCGCCGCCGGTAGCGCCGCCGGGGCGAAGACCCATGGGGCGTGGCGGCGGCGGGGGCCCTCCTCATCGCTGCGTGATGAACGGCGGCCGGATCCCACCTCTCGACGCATGGCGGAGCAGGCATAGATCGGATGGGATGGGCGACGGCGGGCGCTGCGACCCCTCCTCCCGGCGGTTGTCCCCTGGCGGATCGACCGGCGCGGGTGGGTTGGGCGATGGTGGCTTGTCTCCCTCCTTCCGTCGGCTCACCCCCGCAGCACTCCGGCAGGGGTTGGTGGTGGGCGGCGGCCAGGCCCTCGGTCTGCGCCATGTCCCCCCCCCCACCCCGCCTCTCATCGGTGCGTGGAGACGATATCGGGATTCTTCCGCGACACGAGGGCGCCCGGGGCAGAAGCCTTGGGTTCGACGGAGGAGGTGGTCATCTTCTTCGCCACAGAGGGTCGGCCTGCGGTTGGTGGTGGTGGATCCTTGATCTATCACCGCGATCCGGCATCAAGATGGAGGAGCATGGAAGCCGGCGATGGTGTCGCCGGTAGAGGGTTGGATTGGCCAGCCCGGGATGGTCGCTGACGTGGGGGTCCGACCTGAATAAAGGCAGCGGTCCTAGGGCCTCTCTTGCGTGAAGAGGAGGACCTACCGGAGGCCCGGACTCGTGATCTGGCCGGGGGTTGAGT
Source organism: Lolium perenne (assembly GCF_019359855.2). NCBI lineage: Eukaryota > Viridiplantae > Streptophyta > Magnoliopsida > Poales > Poaceae > Lolium > Lolium perenne. The sequence continues at coordinate 35,568,130 of NC_067250.2, forward strand.
TCCGGAAGGCTCCGCCGGCGAATGTAACAGTGCTTTGCCTGGAATTTGCTGGATCGGAGGTATTCGGTCGTGCGCACCCATGCTTTTATTCCGATCGATTGGTTCTGGAGGGAGCGGTGTGAAGCTCTTTTTTGTGTTGACATCAAGTGACTATGGATCCATGATGAAAGTCAGAAGAAGAGAATTTCATGAAGCCCGGAGGGGAGGACTAGCTAAGGGAGGTTCAAGTATCCGCGTTGTTGAGGGGTTTGCTTGGTGTTCTGAGCTTCACAGCAGCGGTATGAAAGTGGGAGCGACAACACAGGTGAAGTGCAGAGTCTTACCTTTCAGGGTAACCTAAGGTCTGGCATTAACTGGTTGTGTCTGGCAATGACCTTGGTGGAGACATTGTTTTGAGAGCGGGGACTATCTTCAGGGTGAAAACCCAAGATCTTTGATCGGATGACGACGGTGTTTGAGCACTGTTTCCTTCTTGGAGGCGTCGTTTTTTGAAGAGTCTGTAATTCAGGTGTTGTTATGGCGGTGGATGTATTGTTCTTGTTAGGCCCGAGATACTGTAGCGAGACTTTAGTTTCTTAGTTTTTTTTGGCTGTGTGCATTCATGGTGCCATTAGGGTGGTGCGTTGTTGCAGAGGCTGAGTGTAACTGGTATCTCTTGATATTAATACATTCCCTTTATCGAAAAAATCCTTATTAGATTAAGTGTACAACCAGCAATGCTACACTTACATGCATATTTTCTTACGAATTGGCTTAGAGACTGAGGTGGTAATCATCCATGGGTTGTCATCCGCATTCTTAGGGACAATCACAATAGATCAGTTGAAGTAAACGTGACCACGTTGCATCCGTAAGCCAATTTTGTAAGAGCAATCCGTAGGTACAGGACTATCGGTGCAAAACAAAGGAAAAAAACGTTCAGCTCTAGGTCGTCCCCCGCTGGTGACAACATGGGCGAACCCTAGCCCTTCCCCGCCCTCACCCCTTCTTTGCACATGATGCACCTTTTCGGTTCAGGAGGGTTGTTGCCATGTTCTTGCTAGCATGCGGAGGTCAGTTCTTGGATGCCGAGAAAGTGACCGGATTGACTGGCGATGATGCGGCGTATGTAACGGCTCAGCTTTGTCTGAAGCTCTGCTGGTGAAGTCATGGGCTTCAGTTTTCAAGATGCCGGTGTGTGTGTGTGGGGGGGGGGGGGGGGGGAGGAGCAACCCCAGATGGTTTATTGCAAGGTTGGCTCTACGGCGGGCATCTGTGGCGGTGGTTGTGGTCTTAATCATCGGGCATGGGGATGTCGTGTAGCAGGTGGTTGGGGATCCTCGTGTTGGCGGCGCTTCGGCTTTGGCAGCTACCAGATCACTTTTTGGAAGCCTAACTCAGGGACTGTGGTGGCGATCTGGGGAGAGGTGTGACGATGCTTCCGGATGCCATCGACAGTGATGCATGCAGGTGTCGTAACACTTTTAGGGGGGGGGGGGGGGGGATGGTGTATCCTCCCCGCGATATGGTGTCGGACGATAATCTAAGACCTTGTGGTCCCGATGGTGGAGGCGCAGTGCGTCGTTACCCTCTTGGCAGCGTCATCATGGAGCCACGATTCGACTATGTCTCATTTCAATGGTTTCGGTGTCAAATATTGGTTTTCCATGTTCTCCTTTGTTATTTTCATCTACTTTGTAAGATGTTATCCTCACCATCCTGTATCGGTTCGGCCGGTGTGCCTTTATTCATAATGCAGGGCGAAAGCCCATTTCAAGGAGATTAGATTGACCCTTTTTCAAACCATAGCTTTCTTTTTTGCGACCCCTCTTAAAACTTTAAAACATGTATGTCCCCTTTGTAGTCAGACTTTGTTAGTACCTGCATGGCTGCATGGATAGAGCCGGGGGTGCCAGCCAGGGCCATGCCCTCCCTAATGATGGAAATTTTGTTAAAACACACATGTAAAAATGTAGAAAGTCCTCCAAATTTAGCCATATGACCCCTCTATGTTAAAAAAATGATTAGGTGGCTCCCCCGACAATTCTTGGCTCCGTTCCTGCTTACCTGAGATAGAGGACATGCCACTTTAGCTGTCAAGTTTCTTTAAAGGGCAACGCTGGGCGTCGGTCGGCTGATAGAAAGCTATAAAATCGGTTGTCCTCCACGCCCTCCGATCAGGATCCGACGTCTAAAATCAACCGTGATGCGAATTTTATGTTTTACCCCCCCCAATTTTTAGAAACTCAACCCACAATCCTTACTTTCCCCTAAAAGGTACATCTCTTTGGACCTAACCTTTT